>NC_140777.1:52297545-53020244 GCF_044657685.1 Stegodyphus dumicola
ATCTCTCACAGCAAGTTAAAAATGACATCAAAAACTGCAAATTTTGAAACTAAATATAACGGTGAATTTTTCTTGTGCGGAAGTCAAACTTCGTGAATTTTTATTTTTTCATAACGAGTATACAATTTCCCCAAATATAAGTGTAAGAACCGGAGACCGCAATAAAAGTTAGTTTTCGTTATTTGTCTAATTTTTTTTAAATTTCACATTGTCAAAACATAAAGGATGTTGTTGTCTTGTCTATGTAATTCATGGAAGAATGCCTGCCAGTGCCTCCAAGGAGGTAGGACCTACTTCCATCTCAATTTTGAGGAAGAGACAGAGAGTCTCCTACCACCAGGTCATAAGAGAGGACTTTCGGATCGCAGTATATTTAGAGTGCGCCGCAAAGACACTATACATTTACAAACGTTTATGTCTTTTCTGGGTTTCGAACACAGACGCTTCTGTATCGCAGCAGGCTGCCCTAACCACTATACCGTCTGCTCGGCATCAAGACATACATATCTTTGTAATTTAAAACACTTCTGTATTTAGATGTATATGACTACAACCAACGATTTCGAAAATAAAGACCGGATAAGGACTTTAAAGCCGGGTAAGCACGGTGGGTATATGCACAGAAAATCCAATTCAGTAACGCGTTGAGCGATCTTTGGCTTGCAAAGCAGCTGCAACGCACCTTGGCATGGATGCCACATGTTCTTAGCAGATGACTGGAGACAGGTGGTACCAAATATCTAAGCAAAGGTCACACAAAGTCGACATAATCCGACATGGTGTTGTTTGCGCTCTGAGCTGCCGCTCAATGACATCCCAAATGTGCTCTATCGGGTTAAGATTCAGCGAGTTACGTGTACAGGACATTAACTGGGATTCATCCTTATGTTTCTCAA
Organism: Stegodyphus dumicola; assembly: GCF_044657685.1. Classification (NCBI taxonomy): domain Eukaryota; kingdom Metazoa; phylum Arthropoda; class Arachnida; order Araneae; family Eresidae; genus Stegodyphus; species Stegodyphus dumicola. Next base: position 52,298,442 of record NC_140777.1, read on the forward strand.
ACCACTCAAGCACAATGCGAGCCTTGTAAGATGGGGTGTTGTCTTGCTGGAAGGCTCTATTTCCAGTTGGAAAGACAGACGCCATGTAAGGGTGCACCTAACCGCATTATGTTCTGATAGTCCGCAGCTGACATAGTCTATTTTACCACAACTAAGGCTATCAGAATGTCCCCTAAAGCATAATACCGCTACAACTAACCTGTGTATGAGCTGCTGTACATGGGGGGAGAGTAACTGGACCAAGGAAGGGTTCTATTACGGGGCTCTTAGGCATGTAGCCTTTATCCCCACATCGTCAAAGAATTATCTTTATCGCCAAAAGAGGGTCCCGTAAAGAGGTAAATTTAGTGCCAAAATGTTAATTTAACAAAAAGAGTAACTGCCTTCCACAGTGAAAAAAGGTAAAAACACTGAAGGATTTAATTTAGTAATTTTGGTGCCGAATAAGGGCCAGAATCAATTTGGAGAGGTTACATCATGAATTTTGGAAAAGCATCTATGTTTCCTTGATCAATGGTCATGTGGTGTTAACAATACGAAAGCGGAAACACTCGCGAAAATCTTCATGTCGCAAGTGCTTCGGGTCTGGGGGAGGGGGAAAGCGGGAACTCGTTAGGCGAGTTTGAATTAAAGAGACACGGCTAGCAGTGCCTTTGAGGAGAAACTTTTATAAATATAATAAGATTGCATTAACTTTAAGTGTTATGATAACTAATGAAAAAGCATTAAGTTCTCTTAAAGGGATTAAATTTAAATTAAGTAATCCTTTCAGTAGAACCCTTTTAAGAAGGAAACAAAGATGCTTAGAGCCTGATAACAACCGCTTACGGTTGAAAGAAGTAAGATTGCCCGGTTACGGGACAAAGAGAGAGTTACCCTGAGGGAAGCTGAAAGATCAGCGAATTCCCTCAGGCGGGGAGGGGAAGCGAACGAGTGTATTGAAACCTTCGAGGCGCCTCGTCTCCATAGCAGCGCCTCTTGGGAAAAGGAAGCGCATAATATACATTCTCCAGAATAGCTTGGTTCTCCGAAGAACTGCAAGTTAGGTAAATTTGGGAAAGTACTTCGGATAAATAAAGTGGCAGCACATTTAGCGACATTTTTATTTTGATCTTCCACAGTCCGAGCCAGAGCTCTAGGCTTGAAAGATAATTCTGCAGTGCAGAAATTACCGTGGAGATGTTGGAATGTTGGTTCATGATGGCTATATCGTCCGTATAATAAAGCTAGATCGACATTAGGTGACTTAGGTATGTCATTTACGTAGATGTTGAACATTTGATGTCCGAGCAAACTTCATTGTGGGACACCAGCACAGATCGGGCGGGGAGTTGAATATTCAAGGCAAACTCGCATCTGAAAGGATCTACCCGTGAGGTACGAGTTGATAGTTTTAATGAGTTGTGTCGAAAAACCAAGCCGCATGAACTTGTAAATAAGCCCGTCATGCCAAGTCCTGTCAAAGGTCTTGGCAATGTCAAGATAGACAATTCCAGTTTTCGCTCGTTTACGAAAGCCCTCGTGAATGAATTCCACTACACGGAGTAACTGGTGTACCGTGGAGTGTTCAGGCCGGAAGCTAAATTGTTCCGGGATTATTAAATTTCGATCAAAGCAGAATTCATTCAGGCGTTTGTGTAAAACCAATTCATATATTTTTGAGAGAGATGATAAGAGGCTAATAGTCCTGTAGTTGACGGGGAGATTTAAATTCCGGTTTTGGAATAAGAATGACTGCAGCAATTTTCCAACAGTCAGGGAAGTATCACCTTTTAAGCATAAGGTTAATTAAGACCGTTATCCATACAATATGCATAATGGGGAAGTTTTTAATCATGCGATTCGAGGGAGAGCAACTGTTCTCCTGGGGAGCATCTGTTTGTGCGAAGTGGATGTTTTGATGTTTAAGAACTATACACAGTGTCTATAAAAGTTTTTTACCGGCCTTTATTTTCTCAACCGTTGATCATAAACATATACTTCCAGTTCCAGAAATGCTTTTAGTGACGCAAATATGTAGGTTGCGTCATTTTAAAATTTAAGAAAATAAATTTGTAAAAATTTCAAAATCCAACTTTTTATGAATTTAACTTTCCTTCTTTCTCTATATTTATTTAAGAAAACTTTGTACTCTTTGTAAAAAAGCAAAGGCAAAAACTGTGATGTGACTCTCGTACGTCAAACACTGACTGGGAAAATTGATTGAGATATTTGATATTAAAATCGAATACCATAAAATGATAACGTAGATAAAGTGTTTCCATTTATACGCAACCAAAAGCAAAATAACAGTTTAGAAAAAGGTTTCTGTTGTTAAGAGATTTAAGTGTAGTGTATTTATATACAAATTATTGTAAAAAGGAAAAAGGAATTAATCAGTATATATATACAGTAAGACCCCGCTTAACGCGGGGGATACGTTCCATCAAAGTAGAGCGTAATGCGAAACAGCGCTAAACGAGGCTTACATTTTCTTTACATGTAAATATTGGGGTTAGGGGAAGATGGCTAGGAAATTGGTTAGGTATTAAATTTAAAAAGTAGGTTTTTTTTAATAAAAATAAAACCAAACATTTATTTCTTAAAGCCCAAATTAATACCACATTATTATTTCTTGCAAAAATAAAAACAAAAATAACAAAACGAATATTCTTAAAAAAAAACAAATAAAATTCTAAGTCAGTCATATTTAGTTAGCCTTCCCCGTTTTCAGTGTTCTGCCTTTTTGTGACAAAAGCATCTAATGTTGTTTGCCTTTTTCTTTTGCGTTGTTCTCTTAAAAGTTCTTCATAAACGGATAGAGCATCTCTAACACCACGCCTTACTTTTGAGCTCCTGTCAAAATTCGGATCATTTTCAATGAATTGATCCATTATTTCAGTTATGATAGACAAACTCCTTTTTACAAACGCCATCGAAAGTTCTTTTTGCTCTTCTTCTGAATCACTGCTGTCAACATTTTTGTTTTCTTCTTGTTCACTTAATTCCTTGAGCTCATCATTAGAAAGACTAGCCGCTGCTTCTTGAATTTTTCTTCGACATCTTCCACATTTACCCCTTCAAAATATGTCTGTACAATACCGCACCAAACAAGAAATACAAGTACACTCTTTCGGATATGTATTTGAAACCTATCGCTGCATAATATTTCGTGGAATCCCCGGGTTGAAATAAAAGAGCGCTAAACCGAAACAGCGCTAAACGAAACAGCGTTAAGCGGGGTCTTACTGTATATATATATATATATATATATATATATATATATATAAAACACTATATATATATATAAACAGTATATATAATCAGTATATATATATATACTATATAAAACACGATATATATATATATATAAACGCTATATATATATACATAAAACACTCTTTAAATTTGTGCAAAAGATGAGACAAATAAAAAAAAAAAATTGAAAATTTCGACTTCAGGTTTCATGTGTTTGATTGGATTCAAAATTTCTTTGCTGTACATGCCGCCATTTTCCATAATGGGAGGAACATTCATACATCCATTCATACAGATTTTTCGGTATTTAATAGCTTCTATAATCCAATAATTAAAATAGTTCTGTAAGTGGGAGGCATTAATAAACCTTGACGCCCTAATACGGAAGGTGTTTACAGGACGTAGAAGGACTCTCTTTATCCCTGGGGTGTTTACAGATTTTTTAAACGATTTCGTAGCCTTTCAATTAATGTTGAAAATTACGTTTGATCTGATAGCCATTTTCCTGGACTATAAGACTGCTTCGTGATTTTCATGACAGAAGGACTTTTCGCAAAATTTCTTGGGTATTGTTTTTCTCCCATACTACTTGCAAGTGTTCATCAATCGTAGCAGATTTGCACTTTGAAAGGGTACTTTTCAGAAGACCAAAGGTAAAATAGTCCATAAGTGAAACGTTAAAAACAATAAGTACTTTTTGGAGGTATTCATTCGGAGTTTTCTTTCCATATAAAAGTAATGACCGACTGCTTTTCCCTTTTCGATTAATTATTTGGCTTATTTACACTTAGAAGTTTTAATTCTATAAATTTCACTACGTTTTAGAATTATGGAATTGCAATATTTCTCTTCGGAAGCTTGAGAACATATCCTTCAATCATCAGCATGTTTACCTGCGACATTTTAAAAGAAGAATACATTAAAAAATATATATTTCTCATTTCAAATAATAAGCTGTTGCCTGAAATTTTGATTCCAATATACGAGTATTTGCTGTTTTTTTAATTGTTTATCGAAGTTGTTCTAAAACTATTGTCTAAAATTTTGATTCAAAATATTTATTGTTTTTTTAAATATTTATCGAAGTTTTTCTAAAAATGTGTAAACACGCTGTATATGCAGTTTTTATTTTATTTTGGTTACTTTACTTAATTATTATTTCTATTCTTATTCATTATAGATTTTAGCGGGATATGCTAGTTAAAACAACCTAAGAAATCATTGGAGATTAAGCTTTCAATTTCTTTCATTCGAGCTAAAACCACTAATGATACTAGTTCGACCCGAGGTTAAATCCCCGCATTTCTACGGTTTTCTCCGTATCTTGAATACGAGTCAGTTTTCCTTAAGAAGTCCTTCACGAAGGCATCTCATTTTTAAGCACCCATATGCTTTACCTTATTTAAGTAATCCCATCCATTCGAATTATTGTACTTTTACTTACTAAGGAAAGTGTCGTTTTCGTATTAATTCGAACTAAAGTGAAATCTATGCTCAGATGGAATTGCATCAATCATACGCAGCTCGATGAAGGTATCTAAAAATGAGTCCCAGGGAAAACTTTAGAACTAGCTTTAGTAATCCTTCCTTTTCTGTTGGCATCCTTTTGAAATTTCGTGTAACATCCCACTGCTATATATAGATGAAGTAAACCCATACCTAAGCTCCCATGGAATGGACATATAAAGACAATAAATCGATGACCGGAACATTTGGAATCGAAATTTAAAGCCACTCAAGTTGCAGCCAGTGACACTTTTTTCAATAGCTGGAAGAAAAAGAAGTCCCCTCTGCAAAAATCCCTCACCAAAAATTCCGATGGGAACTGTTTTTTTTATCGTGTTTTGCTTTTCCGCTATTGTGGCGATGTCGTTACAAAAGCGAGAAAAAGGGGCTTTTGGTCCTCGTTGGGCCGTGAAGCTTCTTTCTGCTTGCTGCAGGAAGCCGAACTCAAGTTTTTGATGCCAATTCACAAAAAAATTGTGCCACATGCCGTTCTTTTCCGCTCTCAAAGCAAGCGTGGAATGACAGTTTTCTGTCTGAAAGACTTTCATAGTTTTCGTGGGCAGATTAAAACTAGAGATAGCCGTCGGGGAATCATAGATTGATACCCAGTTCCATTATTTGCTTGTCTTGCTGAAACTTATCTCATTTTTTCTTCTTTTGTAAGGAACTTCAGTTTAAGGACCACCCGTAAAAGTAAATTCTCAAAGCAAACGAGGAAGGTTTTAAAGAGATGTTCAGAATGATATTTTTTGCCAAAGGAACAGCTCAAGTAAACCAAATGAATGTTTATAATTTTAGACTACGTGTACGCATTTCATTTCTTATGCTCTCGTTGCCAAATGCGACTGAATACGAAAAAGCATTTTATGTCGATAAAAAATATTTGTTTTTGATATTTCTATCACCAGCTTCAGTCGTTATTTTATGTCTGATCTCTGTTTCAATTTCTGCAACTTTTTTTTTCTTTTTTATGAATACTGATTTATAAAGACAGTTGTCTACTAAAATTAGATAACACGTACTAACTTAGCCGACACCACTCTACAAGTCTGTTGTTTTCCACCTAGATCAACCAGCGTGTTAATGTCAACGTCCTGCTTCAAGGCAAGATTTAGCTCACTTTTATGGGTGACTCTGAGCAGCGATATGAGATCTGTCACTGCCTCGAGCGTCGGAAAAAGGATTTCGCCTTGAAATAGCAAAACCTTGTCTATCTACTGACCTTGGCTGACACTAACAATGTGTCCACGATTATTTATAACGGGAGATAAACCCTTCCGTTTCGATAGTTGTTGAAGTATGCCACAAGCAACTATATTCCGTTATTTTAAAACGGGCACCTTTCAAGGCCTTTCCGATTCTGCCTCCATTTGGCACTTTAACATCTGTGTGATCACCGCACTTATTTTTTCCACTTCATTTGAGATTGTAGTTCAAACCAACCTTCAATAGAGCGCATTTTGCAAACCGAAAATATGCTAAACGGAAAAGAAGTGGGAAAAAAGATACGGCACTTGGCTGTCTGCTGCAGCTGTTATTACCATAGTTACGATATAAGCTGGGCAGGAAGAAAATGACCCTAAAATAACTATTCTTAAAGTGAAAAACTATAAAAGTCATTACATACTGTTCGGATTATTCCGGAAATTGGTAGAAATGGAAAGTAAAAGACAATGTCTTTGGCAAATCCTCACTAGAAAAGTCTTATGGAATTAAGTCAGAAGAGTGAGGTGGCCACTGCTTTAATGCATCATTTCTTCGTCCTGTGCATCCTATACAACTACATGACGAATTTTGATTCAGATATTATAGCAAAGGTCTTTGCCTTTTGGAAATTTTAACTGCGATGTTTTCAGAAATAGTCTTTGAAGCAATAACCCAAGTAGCTTTCTTATAGATTAGGTTAGGTTAGGTTAGTTGAATATGGCAAAGCACACGAAGGCTCTTTGCCCAAAGGAAAGTATGTCCTTTCGGATAGTTTGCTGAGGGAAACTGACTTATTTACACATTATACGTGGACACACAGGAAAATTTAACCATGCAGCTTGGTCGAACGTTTGGTTTCAAATCAAGTCAAACTGCCAATATTCAGTGATCTTGGCCACTAATGGCTTCGGTAAATTAAAAAAAAACTAAACCAAATTCCTTAAAGGTAACATTTTGTAGGGTAAGGTTAAGTTAGATTATTTGGATTGGGCAAAGCACATGTAGGCCTAAGGTAAGAATACCTTCGTGGAGCACTTTCTAAGGCAAAGTGATTAATATTCGCATTACACATGAGTAAAACCAGAAAAAAATCATAGAGCCAACCCAGCTTCGAACCTGGATCGAAAATATTCAGCGCTCTGAACGGCTTGGCCAGGGGTGGGACTGCAACAGCAAAAACTAAACTGAAATCCTTGCAAATTATTTCTTGGAGGCTTCTCAGTTCGCCAAAGCATACAATAGTTATCAGATTAAGGTGAGGGATACTTTCATAGACAATTTTCCATTGAAAATTAATATGCATTCATATGACACATCATTAAAATCAGGAAACAAATAGCGCCTTCAGCCTAAGTTTGAACCTGGATTATGGGTATTCAGATATCGGGGCTTCTAAGACAGTGTTGGAAATGCAACAACAAAAGCTAAACAGAAATCCTTAAAGGATATTTCTTGTAAGTTTTCAAATTCACTAAATCACACGAAGGTTATCAACTTAAAGTGAACGATACCTTCCAGGAGTACCTTCTAATGAATACTGATACGTATTCACATTACATGCGAGGAAACCCACGGAGATTAACTCATACAACCAACCAGGTTTGAACCTGGATCAGAGGAGTTCAGCTTGTTCAACCACTAGGCCACTCCTGGAGCTTTTATAGATTTACAGCAGATTTTTCAAAATTCTGAATCTCTGCTGTAAGTATTTTTACTGATACATTTGAGCTTTTCGCTGTACTTTTGTTTACTAGGCATATCTTAGGGATTTTGTTGAGCAGCACAGCATAGTTTTATCATAAAACAAATGTTGTTCATTGAATACATAATGCATTGAGTTAGCGATTCAGAGAAGAATATCTAGGAGCTAAGCCAGAAGTATTTTCGGAGAAAATGTTATTTGCGAAGGTATATTATGGAATTGAATGCAATTTTTATGTAAGGATAAAGAGTATGCAGCAGGGGCGGAGTGAGTTTTCCATAATTCCCTTTAGGCTATGTTTCCGTAATATATTTATGCATTTATTCAAAGACAAGTATCTTCTAGAGCAAACTTCTGCAACCTCTATGAACTTATGCACCTATCGTTTGCATTACAATATGAAAGGTTATTTCGTTTTAGGGAAAGCGGATTTATTAATCGAAGTATCTTGAAAAGTAAATTTCAGCGAGATGAGAAAATATACCTTTTCTAAATCTAAAATGAACTAACTCAGTTCAAAGTAAAGCTGATCACCACAAAATATTAGTCTTTTTCATTCATGAGATTTTCGTTTTAAAATGATAATTACGTCATATCCCCAGGCAATAGGTTCCAAGTCATACCGCTGTTATTTGAAACAGAAGGCAATAGTGTAGCAAATCTTCGTAAATATTTACATTTATTTACTTGTAATTTAGTTTTTATGTATTTTTTATTACATTTTTTATGTGTTCTTACGTCTTTGCACGAGGTGAAAGAAGAATTGCAATCGCGAAAAATGTCGGTTATTAGATTTCAAAGGAAATATCCATCGTTCTCGAATCAGTTTCAAATATATTTTGTATATTTGTTCTTTACGTACGGACACAATAGAGGACTTAGGTAGTCTTTATTACAAAATATGCTATAAAATTATTCAAAAGGAATTCAAAGTGGCTTTATTCGTGACGTCTGTATGTTACCTATGCATCTCGCATAACTCAAAAATGATTAGCTGTAAAACGTTGAAATTTTGTATATGGGACTGCTATAAAACCTAGTTGTGTACCATCCTTTTTTACTGCAATTGATGGTATTAAAAGTATATATATATATATATATATATGTTGTAGGATCTTAAATTCACTTAGTTCGAAATCAAGTTATTCTACTACAATAGCTGCAAAGTAAGACAATAATAATTTATTTACTAAAGAAATATTGATTATATTCTCTCCTAAGATTAATTTTAGTTGTATGATCTTAGCCCCCGCTGCCGATAAAGAATTTCGGACACACAACCCTGAGTAAGACGCGAAGATAACACTTTCCCCACTTCCCACTAGAAAGAACGTAAGTTAATTAATTCTTTTTCTGGCCTTTTATATCTTCATGTACATTCCCTTTTCTTATTATATATATATTAAATTTCAATTTTTATTTTTAAAATTTGTTTTTGCAAAGATTGCATTATATTTCTTATATTTCTTAATTTTCTAATGTTTATTTCAATTACTTTGAGTTCTATTTCATAATTCCAATTTCCAATGTTTAATTTTTTACAAATAGTTTTGAATTAAAATGCTTAAACACGAGGGTGTCGGGGGACAATTACTCAATTTATCAATTTTACTGCATAAATTGCATTTCACTCAAAATTGTATTAGCGAAAATGCTTCATCAGAATGAGTTCTTTGGTGCTCTACATTGGTCCTGGATCCCTTCAATTCACGGAAATATTTGGCCTAAGTTAAATTGCCAGTTTGGCATCGCCTTATTACTTGAGTAAAGGACGAAACACCTTCGTATTTATTTATTAATTATTGTTCATTGAACGGGAGTTGGTTTGTTCTCCTTGAAAAGTCAACTAATTTCCGATCAATGGCAATAATTACTTGCTTTTAATTTAATTTCTTTTTCCAATTGAAATTTTGTTATTCGTGATTTAATTCAAGTCCCCGTTAAACATTTTTAACAATTTACATTCAAGTTACTTTAAAACAATTTTCGGAATTAAACTTACTACCTATGGGTTCACTCTTTTTAGATAATTCTACTAAAATTAATCTTAGGAGATAATACAACATATTAAATATATAGGACAGACTAAAAACAATCTTAACTTTCGAATCAATAACCATAGAGCTCAAATCAAAAAATTCAACGCACAAAAAAATAGCATTAAAATAAGTACACCATCACAACTCAATACAGCAGAATTAGAACACTTTAAACACCATGACTTCAACCCTATTCAACTTCAGATACTAGATATAATACCCAATCACAAAGCACGAATTTTTCAGGAATCTCTCTATATACTAAAACAACGTTCATTTTATCCATATGGACTTAACACTTATATACATAGTCGTAGAGATACTTCTAAGAAGTCTATTTTCAGCCAATTTAAGCTCTACAGCAACAAAACGCAGAGAGGAAAAAGAGGAAGCAAAATAAAAAATAATGCGAGATTTTATCCACTTTGGATACACTTCCATTGAAAAAACAATTGAAATGTTTTTTTGATTCAGACTACTTTCCCAAGAAACTTCTCAACTGGTTACACTCCTGTACTAATAAATTCCTTATCAAGCTAAAAAAATTCATTCAAAAAAGCTACGATGACATACAAATCATTAAAGACATGATTCTTGATTTTAGTCTTTGCAGACTCTCTAATAGTCTCACTCAACGCAAAATTTATTTTATGGTCAATTTTCTGCATCCGCAGTTTGACAATATTCATTTCTCAAGAATCATCAGAGATTGTAAAGATTACTTCCCTGCAGTTGACACAATACCAATGGGTGCATTTAAATATCAAAGGACCTTAAGCAACGTGCTCACTAACCACCATGAAATAGATGAAACAGCAGAATGACATTGTAAGACACCAATTTACAGCAATTACGTAGATTCTCATCACCAGCACATAATTACTGGCAACCTGAGTATCATACAAAACCATCAACTAAAAACACTAATGAGTTATGGTACAAAATTTAGACCAGTCAGAAACATAACTACAAATTACTGTTACAATACTTTCGAAAACAACATCAACGAATTTATAGTTAAAGCAAGCTATCAACTGAATTTACCCATAGATACCTTCTTAAAATGGAAAGCTAAAATTCTTCAAAGCATATCCACCGAAATCAGTCACCTCAAGTTTAATAGTACACTGAATTGGTCGCAACTTACATCAGATATTAATAAATTAAAAGAGCTTTTTACTATTACAAAAATAGATAAAGCAACTAATAACTTTAGCATTATATGAAAACAATTCTACTCTGAAATTATTCATAAAGAACTTCTCAACGCAACTACTTATCAATTGGCCAACCTTACAGAAACATCTATAATAAACAGGATTAAAACTTTTCATAAGAAACTCAATATTACTTTCAACGCAAACTACAACAGATTTATTAATCTTTATGCGATTCCCAAATTCCATAAAACACCATTAAAATTCAGATTTATAGCTAATGGAACTAATAATTACAAGAAAAATGTAGACTATTATTTTTCAATTCAACTTCTGTAAATTTAATCTGTAATTTTCTAAAATAAATCTGTAAATTTATTTTCAATGATTGTAACACTACTCATAACTATTGCTGGATCATTCATAATAACACTCCTGTCATTAATACCATTCAAACCATTAACATCCAAAACATTAACTGCTATGACTTTGAAAACTTATATACCTCACTTCCTCTAGAAGAAATCTATACTAGTCTACTTGATCTACCTAAACTCTTCCCTGATATGCTCAATATCATGACTCTTGACAAATGGAAAACCTACTTAAAATGCACACTTTTTCATAACTACATCAAGTTTCAAAATCAACTTTTTAAAAAAGTCAGAGGATTGCCAATGGGCTTACATTCCAGCACCTCGATCTGTAATATCTTTTTATTTGTCAAAGAATTTAACTTCCAAAAAAATCTACAACAACAAGAGTTAAATTACTGCAAACACACCTACAGATATATTGATGACCTTATTACAATTAATAATTTTGGTAAAATTGAACACTCCGAGATTTATCCGAATTGTCTTACACTTAATAAAGCTAATAATTCACAAAATAGCATAGACTTTCTAGATCTTCAAATCATTAACTACAAAAAAATTTTACTTTTTGACAAAACAAGAAACTTCAATTTCAATACTAACAAATTAATAAATTGGAACTCCAACATATCAAAAAAGTAATTAACAATACTATAATTAATCAAATACAACGAATTAAAATTATATGCACAGATACAATAGATTTACAACGCAAAATTTTGTTCCTTATTAAAATTCTCAAAAATAATCTAATTCCCATTCAATTTATCAACCATTGCCTTAAAAGAGCAGGCGTTAAATACTCAAATCATTTAACTGATATCATTTAACTGATAGGGATATGATAATTTGTTCCTAAACCTGAGAAGGCGGTATAAGTTGGATGACTATCAGTTGAAGGATTTGTATATAGTGTAATTACTCAGTTGTATATATTGTAAAAAGCTAATTGTCTTCAGACTTATGCTGTTACTGAAAAAATGGGCCTATTTCATGACTTTAGTCTGTCTAATAGCTCTTGGACAGAGAAAATTCCTTTTTCCTTTCTTAAATTCTTAATCATTGCGACACGACAATTAGCCAGAGATTAATTAATTTCCTTTCACTAGTATTTTCAAAAAAATCTTAACAGACAGTCTCACTCAAATAAGAACTCCACATAATACATCCCTCAAGAATTCCAAGTCCCACCCACTACCATAAATTACTTCACCCAAGTCTTACCGCCTGATATTCAAAGCCCCCACTGCCGCTAAGAATTTTCGGACACCCTACACTTATGAGTCAGACACGAAGAGAACACTTTGCCAACTCCCCCACTAGAAAGAATGTAAGTTACTTAATACCTTTTCTGGCCTTTATATCTTCATGTACATTCACTGTTCTTATTATATATTATTTTTTATATTATTTTTATATTGTCTTTGATTTGCTTTTACAAAGTTTGCATTATTTATCTTATTTTGTAATCTTCTATGTTTATTTCAACTTTACTTTGAATTCGATTTCATAATGACAATTTCCAATGTTTAATTTTTACAAATAATGTAGAACTCAAATGCATAAACATTAAAATGTCGGGGACGGTTACTCGGGTTAATTAAGATTTCTCTACAGTAATTGCTTTTTACTCCAAATTGAATTGACTAAAATGCTTCATAAGAATAAGTTCTTTGAGTATCAGCATTGGTTCATAATCCCTTCTATTCGCGGAAATATTTGGCCTGAGTAGAATTGCCGGTTTGGCTTTAACTTATAACTCGAGTAAAGACGAAACACTTTCGTATTTACTTATTTTTATCAATTATTGTTCAATGAACGGGAGTTGGTTTGTTCCCCTTGAAAAGTCAACTAATTTCCGATCAATGACAATGATTACATGTTTTTAATTTTTCCTTTTACAATTGAAATTTTATTCTTCATGATAACTCCAGTCCCCGTTAAAAATATTATTTACATTTTGCTTTCTAATTACTTTAAAACATCTTTCAAAATATAACTTACAATGACTAACTTACAATGTTTAGGAAATAAATTATTATTAACTTACTTTGCAGCAATTGTACAAGTAGTAGTAACTTGTTTTCGCACTAATTGAATTTAGGATCATACAACATATATTGTAAGGATCTTAAGTTTTACTAACGTTTATTTTATTTTAAATCTTTACTATCACTTCTTATTTTCTACTTCCGGCCAGAATTATAAGCGTGAAGGAGTTTATGCAAAGTTGTCTGGCGAACGCCAAGTATTTAAGTGTGGCCTTTTTGCCAAGCAGAAGAGAGGAAGCCGTGAGTTCGAAGCAGGCCGCTTACCTTAGAAGTTACGCAGTTGCTACTTTGCCTTCCAGGCCAGAGGTTTTAATCCTCTTGATAAATTAAACGTATTGTAGTGTTCACAGTCTCTGTGCTACATACGCTTCCTGTTATTATAAGGCCAATCTTATTCTAAAGTTAAATTAGAGTTTAGTTTTATTTTGATATCTTTTAAGTTAGACCCCGAGTGGAGGGTCATTGTATTCCGAAGTACGGAAGTCATTGTATATAAAGAAAAAAATAAAGGGTTTTGTATACCCTTCGTCTGTATCCTGTCTACTTACTACAATTAGTGAACATAACTTTAGTAAGCTCTCTGTTCTAGTCAGGTCATTGTATGTTTCCAAAGAAGGTTAGAAGAAACATTGAACCTGATAATATATATATATAATTTATTTCCTAAACAGTATTGATTAATTGATTATATTATCTCCTAAGTTTAATTAAAGTAGAATTATTTTAAAAGAGTGATAAACTTAAAGCGTCTAAATTGATTATTAAATTGGAATAAAAGCGAGCAATCAAACCTCTTATTCACGATTGCAATTATTATATTATAGAGGAATTACCTTGCTATTAGATGCTTTAAGTTTATTCTACTTCAATCACAGGACGGGTTTAAATGTTTTTTTTTAATTCTAATTTTTAGCCTATTCTTATATTTCTTTATATATATATTCTGTGTATATATATATATACCCATCCCTTACCTATCTTAAAAGGTGTGATTCGGCCTTTATTTTCGCAATCGTTGGCAGTACGGAGAGTTGTTTCTCCGGGAAGAAAGAAAAAAAAAAAAAATTAAAGGATTAGATTTCAGTGTCACACCAGGTTTTGTTAAAGCATTTTATCTTCTCGCTCATCTCACCGTTTACCAGTTTGCTTTTGGACTCACTCTTACTAACATAACTTTTATTGTCTTTTTAGCGTTATTTATTGAAAACAACTTCCTTCGCATTTACGCCACATAAACTCGGCAAAATCGCAAAATAATAAAAAAGCTGCATATCTTTAGAATTCTTGGTAGCGTCAAATTTTGCCACGCATTTTTTTTTTATTTACTATATTGTTTCTTTAAAAATAACGCTTTGAGATAACACTTGGTGGCAGCTCTCATTTGAAAAGTGATTCGGACAAAAAAGTGAGGTTTAGGAATAATAGCACCTTTGATACTAACAATAAATAAAATTAAAAAAATAAAATGAAAATATATTTAAAAATAAAAATATATTTAAAAATAAAAATGCGAATAAGTCGAAGCCAGGCTTCAGTTGTTTGGTTGTTGTTTTAAACGTGTTTTGTTCGTTTATTCGACACATCATCAGCTGCACGTTAAACAACTTAAAATGCATATAATTATTACATTTTTCAAAAATTTTTAACATTTATTCGTTTATAAATGCTTTTTTTCCTAATATGCTACTCTTTTAATGTTAGTTTTCACTAACAGCAAAGTCTTAGAACTATTGTTGATCAAGAAGCTATAAACCCTAAGATTAGCGTAATTAATTTATTAATTTCTTTTAAGTATTTCGTCACTTGCAAATTTAAAATTATTTATGCATTTCTGCAAGTAAATATTAATGAGATAAATATTCCCCTGCGTTACCAAGTTGGTTAAAAAAAGGGGGGTATTTAGGTTTTTAACAGAAAAGTATCCGGGGCTAGTTGACTTGTTTCTTTTGTCCTTTTAAACAGCGACCTAACAGAAAAACCTGCAAGTCGATCAATTTCTACGAGTTGAGAACCAGCTCTATCAACACGACGGGCAAATCTTTTTAAGAGGTCGCATTCCCAAACGTATAAAAGAGGCCTGTTGAATTATTCAATTTGTGGGTGGGACAGATTTTTCAGTTGCAAATATCGAAATATTCATTATTGAAAAGGAGATACGCTACGGAAAGATTCTCCTCACGTATTTTTTTATACTATTGCCAAAAACCTTCTTCCGTAGCTTCATTCGGATCAAGGTCTTTTTTTTTTTTCCGTATACTACTATTTGATCATTTGTTGGAAAGCAGTGCTGACTATTTGACGTCAGCAGCTGTCCAAAGGTATTGAAGGGAAGAAGTGTATGCGCAGATACTAGGTGCCTTTGAAGAAAAGTGGTAAGAATTGCACATATTAGGTCCTGCTGAAAGAGAAGGGGGGAATAGACTGTAACCGTGACTGCTGCAGATGTTGAACCGAACTGACCATACTCTCTATATAAATAAATGGCTGTTTAGTTTACTGTAAGCCATTATTCTTCACAATCTGTTCACTCGGGAATCCCTAAAATTATTTTTTTTTCTTTTTGGAACCTTTGAAATTATTGGGGTGTAAGCCCTATTAGTTCCCTGAAAAAAAAAAATAGTAAAAAAACAGTGAAATTTGTTTGAGTTCCGCATGGGCAGGTGGATCTCTCAAAACTACACATTTTTATGAAACCCCTAAAATTGTGTAATTTCTTATTTTGAAAAAATAAATTTCAAAAATATATTTAAAATATATCATTTTTGGATGTGCTTTATGTGGAAGCCTTAAACCTATACATTTTTTTCTTGGTATCCCTGAAACTATAATTTATTTTTTTGTGAAACCCTGCCATCATGAGTAAAATAAACTTTAAAAGGTGTTGGAACCCCGAAATCTTCAAAACATTGTGATTTCGGATTTTTGCATTTTCAAATTCTCTACACTTTTATCTTTCTAAAAATACCATTCTTTAATCTCTGTGAAAGTTAGAACTGTAAAAAATCTAGTTATAATTTGTCATGGACTGCTTTTATCAATGAGGATTTTTACATAAAAACACGTTTATCTCCCAAATGTGCTTTTTTATACTCGATGTACCTTTTCTCAGGAACTACTGCTCACAAATATCTAGAATTTTTATGGCTTATTTATTAGGTTTCCTAATATTTACTGAATATGAGCTATTTGTGATAAACCAAGGGGAAAAAAAATTTAAAATGTGAGAAAAGTGCTAAATGTTACTATGCCTAACAAAATATTCCGTAAATTACTCTAAAATTCAAAATGTTTAAAAAGCTCATTTCAGTGTAATCAGATAGTTATACTTTATTTGCACAAAAAATTTCAAGCTTGTATCTACAGCAGATTTTGAGAAAAGGTACATCGAAAATGGCCAATTTAACATTATCGGTACAGGGTTGCTGATACCCTTTAAAAACACATTAAAAATGCATAATTGTTGCATTCATGTTAGTGGAAGCCTTAATGCATTTTTGTGGAACTTCTCAAACTAATATTTCTTCTGTTGGAAACCATACCTTTCTCAGAAAAATAAATGTTGAAGCTTTGAAAATGCATCACTGTTGCATGCACTTAAGATGAAACCCTTAAACTCTTTTATTGAACCCCTAAATCTATAATTAAATTTTTTTTGATGAAATAAAAATAAGCATAAAAAATCGCTAATTATTTTTGCATTTATGTTAGGTAGTACCCTTAAAAATATATATTTTTGCAGAACCTTTAAATCTGTAATTCTTTTGTAATCTAAATATGTAATTCTTTTTGGTGGGTATTCCACCAGCTTCAGAAACCTAAACGTTGAAAATGTGTACATGAATAACATATTCCTTTTTAACTGGTATCAATGTTGACAGCATTTTATGTGGAACCTATAAAATTATATAGTTTTGTGGAATTCCTAAAACCATAATTCTTTTTGGCGGAAACCCTTCCATTTTCAGAAAAACTAATATTAAAGCGGCGTTCAAAATGTATATTTTTGTCATGCACTTTATGTGGAAGCCTGAAATATTTTTTTTTTCTTGTTGTTGAAACGGTAAGCTCCAATTTATTTTTTGGTGAAAGCCTACAAACACCAATAGAATAAATGTTAAAAAAAGCATTAAAAATTTATCATTAGTGCATGTACGTTAGCTGGAACCCTTCAAATTATATATTTGTGTGAAATCTCTAAAGCATCAAGAGCTATTATGTTGTTCGTGTTGCCTTATCACTTAATGCTCTCAAACGGTTTTCTTTTTGGTAAAAATCCTACAATCTTCAAAAAAATAAACATTGAAAAGAATTTAAAATATATCAATGTTGCCTGCATTTTATGTGAAATTCTTAAAACTGTATATATGAGTAAAATAAAAAAAAATATGAAACTCAAAATTACTCATTTTAATTTGGGTACTTCCCCTCTCTTTCCTAAAAATAGTAAGAGCCTTTTCTAAAATGCGTCACTGAAAAATTATAACTTGCAGTATGGCATCTGCATTGCGTAGATCACCGTTCAAGACTCATACAAAGGATTCCGATCTTATTATGCACGCATCCTTCTGAAGTGAGCACTTTCATCGTTTAATTTTCTCCTTCGATTTCTTCTGCTTTTGCAGTCCAAATCTCTAATCCTATCTTTAAAGTTTCTTTCCTGACATTATCTCTGCTTGAATGCCACACATTTTAAATCAAACCTCCTTAGGAGTTTTCCTCACCAGCTAGCAGGTTTCCTTAACTGCATTCTTGTTGTTCTACTGATGAATTTTAAATGTATAGTTTGTAATTCATATGGAGCTCTTTAAGATATGGTCAAGTTAAGTCACTCACTCACCTTTTCCATTCGCTCTTGCCTTGCTTGTCGCTTCTATGTACCTTCTACTGTTTAAAATTGTGTTAAGTGTACATAGAACTGTGGAATGCTTGTCGCAGACATAGTGATCAAATGAAGAAAATGTGTTACAAGAGATTATAAATCAAGGAATAAAATCATATGTCTTGTTATACAAAGTATTCAACGTCTGCAAGTTTCTTCTTCCAGTACGCAATAACGCCAGCACTATTTATTATCATCGGCTATGATTACAACTATCTGAGTCTTCTCACTCGCATTCCCAAAGTAAGTAGATAAGTAAATCAAAACTATAACTTAAATTAGCAAATTCCCCTTAATTCTTCAATTTAATTTGGGTATTTTCTTGAAATAAAAAACAAATATTTAATCTGCCTCGGCTGCCAAGCTGCTTTTCATTATGGATTATCATCTCAACATCTACGCTATCAGCATGCCTACATTATTCAAGCTAATTTTACAATAGCCTTATTACATCTAGTCGACAGGATATCATCCATCTCGAAAATCCTTGCCTAAAAGCTCAGTTCATCTGTGCAGAATGAGTTCTGTCTTAAAATGCAGTACAAAAATCAAATAAGTGTGCGAACGACAAGGATTGAAGCTTTGCTATGACAACTAATCTTATTTTATTCTGCATCCATATGAAACATCGTTTTTGATCTGTTTGTTCAATGTTCATAAATGGAAAAAAAAATAGAAAAAGAAAAGAAAAATTCCTATCATCTGCAGTGCTTCGAAAATTAATCCGGCAAAGTTGTAGCGACATTAGGTTATTTCGAAAGAGGAGACAGGAAAAATGTGCAATGCCTCGCCGGGACTCGAACCACGGACCTTTCGAAATAGTTTAGTTTAGTTTAGTGACGGAGGACGTGGGCACCATCCCTTTACCGTTATGGTTAATTGGTAATAGCACCACGTCCACCCTTATCTAGAGACTAGTGGGACTACAGGTCACACATTACAGTACTTACGATATCGTACAATATAAATAAACCATACAATTTCCTACATATGCATGATACAGTATATAATCAAACAGGATTATTAAAGCATAATGCTGGTGCGTATACAGTTAAAATGCAAAAGTTAAGATGTAAAATACTAAGTACCGATTTAAGTTATATGACTAAATAATATTATATTATTCATGCATAAAAACCTTAAAAAAATAAATAAAAAATAGAAAAAAAAATAAAATAAAAATAAATAAATTAAATTAAAAAAAAAAGGGAAAAAAAATACAATATCCTACATATGCATGATACAGTATATAATCAAACAGGATTATTAAATCATAATGCTGGTGCTTATACAGCTAAAATGCAAAAGGTTAAAATGAAAAATACTAAGTATCAATTAATTATATGATTAAATATTATATTATTATATTATTCATACATAAAAACCTTCAAAAAAAAATAAAATAAATAAATAAATAAAAATAAGTAAATAAATAATGCGCTGCTGTATATATATATATATATATATATATATACATAGAATATGCCATACAAAATAATACACATACACATTTTAGGAGCAGAATGTGGAATATAGGATCATACAAATATAGGATCAAGTCGTGAGGATCATTGAAAAGTACATACTTAATGTGCTTCACAAATTCAGCCATAAGTATCATTCATACAAACGTAAGCATTCTGGAACAACAAAACCAATAATGGTGTACCCTCATATTTGCTACAATACACTACACTGGTACAGTAATTTCTTATGAAATATTTTACTTTTACATTTCAGAGACACAAAATTTGATATAATTTGTACTGAGTGACTATTTGAAAGGGTACGTTAAGACTGTGGTAACTAATAAGAAAAGTAAACATATTGTTTTTCATAGGGGGTGCATAAGATCAGTCCCCGAGCTTGCTGACCACTACAACACGAAGGTATGCTAAGAAGGCGAGAGAAATACCTTATATACTCCCTCCTTTTACAGGGCGATTGGGAATTAGGGGACACAATCACCAAATCCTGGTAGTGGAGAATAAGCATCCACCACCTTTTTAGTTCGGGCGCCACTGTAGAGTCTTCGTGTATTCTTTGGAAGCATATACTCTTAAATCCTATGTCGAAGGCTAAGTAGCGAATTCTCGCTGTGTCTTTAAGAATAAATACTGCAGATGAAAGGTTAAATAACCTTTTTATTTAAATCTTAAATTAAAACAGATGCACGAACTTCGTGTTCACAAATCACTACCACTTGTGATCACCACCACAGAAAATAACAGTTCAATAGTAAATTAAGATAATCTAATGACTGGCTTCTTTGCTTAATTAACGCTAAATCGACTGCACACAGCAAAGTCGAACGAAGAAATATCAGTATAAACTGAAAGGTGTTCAACACCGAACTAGAGAGCTAATTTTAAACTCGCAGCATAAACATCGGAACTTAGTCCGCTACTACTCTTTTGAACTTTTGAAACCCAGCTTAAATACTGCTTCTGAAACACGTTTAAATTTACATCTACGTCATACAAAATTTACATTCCGTCAGGAAACTGAAATCAGGAGAAACAGGAAAGTCAAACTAAAAATAACTGGTTAGGATAAAGTAAGACCGTACAAAGTGTTCACATTAAAAGTGATTTGAAAAGTGTTTTCTTAGATACAGTGTATCTATGTTCCAAATCATTTCAGCAGTACAGCGATTCCAAGATCATGAGTCTGTTTATACTTAGCGCTTTATGTTTGTCGGCGAGAAATTTGTTTTCTCTTCCATTTTCTTAATCACATAGTTTCTCACACGAAAACTCAAAATTATTATTTTTGAATCAAATTCGTTTTCTAGTGGAATGAAACTCAAATATGCTATGGATTTTAAAATTTCAGGTAAGTGCTCTTTAAATCTTTGTAAGATTTTAATTAGTTCCGTTATGTATTTTTAGTATCATCATATAGGAAGAGCTAACAATAAATGCTAAATATATTATACCGTTGTTTTCTTAATATAATGGATTTCAAAAAATTTAACACTAAATTTTATGATTTCAAAAGAAGTAACGAATTTAAAATTTTGTAATTATTTTATTTAGGGAAAGCTATTAAAAATTACTGTATTAACAAATATATTTTTGAATTATTGCTTAAAAAACCTTTAAATCATATTCATAATTTTATAATTATTCCAAAAATGCGCTAAATGTAAGAAATGAATGAAAAAATTTTGAAATATTAGTACAGAAAATGGTTGTAAAATTGTGTTTTGAGTATAATTTAAAAAATATATAATGTTTAAAATATTGAGTTGTTATAAAGAATATAGAAATACTAAAAGTTTAAGAAACTGAATAATTGCAATAAAATTTATTTGAGTAATGTAATTAAAAGAAAAATGTATAAAAAATTAGTTTCCGATTTTGGTAAACAGTATTAAAATTAACGAATAATTTTATGTGAAATAGAGTGCGTTGAGGGCATACTGGTTCAAAAACAGACGCCTGTTTTGAATTCTGTACTATTGACCCTTTTATCCTCCTCAGATAGCATGCACTTAAAAGGCTCCCACCATAAGAAAAACTGCAATTTTTTTCATAGGGAATATTTATTTTAATTTTCTCATATAATGGAATATGGCTATAATTTTTTATATATGTAATGCAATGTTTTAGTGCACACAACACCACTTACCTTATACAAGGAACAACGGTCTTTGTAAGTAATTCCCAAGAAACCCTGAAACACTAATAAATATTAATACATCAGTTGGTTCAAGTGGATATGCCCAACAGATGAAAATATTTGTACTTGGACGAAAGTTGTCGAGTCTTCCACTTTCTGTAAAGTAAGAAGTGTAATATTAACAGAAAAACCCATAATTTCAATAGCAGTATTAAAATGTGTTAAAGTGCAAGTTAAAATAATGAAAATTAGTTATATTATGAAATTTTGAAATATGTTATTATTATTCAAAATAAGTAATGAGTTTATAAAATTTTATAATTGTGACATTGTCTATGAAAAGTCTTCCCTGAACAAATATGGTTAAATAGACTCTAAAACACAAAGACTTTTGCGCTGAAATTTTTAATAAGTCTCTAATATATTATCAAAGTTTATATTTTGCAATTACGTGAATAATTATTTTGGTCAAAATTTTATGATCCGTGTTTTTAAATTATGTTTCTCTTTATTTTATAATGTTTTAACGTTTTATCTCTTAAGAAGACTTTTCTATGTCCAAGTCATTCTCTTCGAATGAAGAACTATGTAAAATAAACAAGCAATGGCCGCCATCAAAAAAATTATTAGGCTTAGCGGCACTTAAACAGCTTTAAAATTGTTGATAATTCTAAAAATATTGCATACATATTTACTAAAGGCATAAAAACCTTAACCGGAAGTTAAGAACAACATAATTCAATCATTTTTAAAGGAAAAAATGTACAATTTACAAGCATATAAGAGTAAAGAAACTGAGATCACTGAGCCGGGTAACAAACTGGATATATATTGGTGCGTCCGATTGCAACCAAAATACCAGGTGCACATCTACATGTTTGAAGCTGAAGAACACGCTGTACGCTGAAGAACAGCGACCAGTGTCTTATCGCCCTCGAAGTCAGTAGCGTTTTATTTAGAATCTGGGACTTATGTAAGAAATTATTTAAAGTTAAGTAGAAAATCAAATTAAGGTCATTTTTGCCTAATCTTAAATTTTACTTTAATGTTTCCAATTTGATAGGTATTAGATATATATACACAATGCTTACCACTAAATGCTGCATTTTGTGTATATGTATATAAACAATGCAGCATTTAGTGTGTATACAGTGGTGACCAAAATTGTGGACACTTTTGGAAATTTTTATGTTTTTGAACTTTGTATGTTTATAGAAAATGTTACGTTTCGCAAAATGCAAACTATCATTTTAAAGAGAATTTATTACTGAATTCAATACAAAACACAAAATTCAATTATTTGCAATACAAAAAAGTTATATGTACTTTAATATAAATATAAACACAGTTATGAAGTGGTTTGTAATGTCTAGCTTTCCTGGCCAATCACTTCTTGTTCTAAGAACCAATCAAATGTTAGTAACTGCCAGTAGAAGCTGATATCATGTTTACACTTGAAACAATTCATTATTTTGCTTTGTTCTGTAGAAAGAAGACCTGCTTCTTATACACTGCAATTACAAGTAGGAATTTTTGTAAAATTTTTTAATATTTAGTCAAGAAGCAATGACGTCAAATAAAAGAGTAGATTGGACACCTAGAAAGAGATGTAATATTATTGTATTACGAGAAAGTGGTCTTTCCTATCCTGAAATTGCAAAGACAGGTGGGTGGTTCAGTGACTAACATCTGGAGTCCGAAAGTTTTGTTTACGATATCAGGAGACAAATTCAATAAAATACAAAGAAGGAAAAGGCCGAAAGAGGTGCACCACATCTATTGATGACAGAAGAATAAAAAGAATATTTCTCTAAGATAGAAAAATGTCATCAGGGGCCATCAGAAGTGATCTGAATGATGCTGGTGTTTCTGTCAGTTCAAGAACAATCAGGAGAAAATTAAGAGATGTTGGACTGAGAGGTAGAATTTCACGAAAAAAGCCTTATCGTAATTTTCAGCAACGAAAAAAAAGACAACAGTGGGCAAAGGAACACATTAATTGGACAGCTGATCAGTGGTCACAAGTTATATGGAGTGATGAAACTAAGATATCGTTATTCGGTAGTGATGGGCGAAAATATGTAAGACGTAGAATAGGAGAAGAGCTACATCCTGACTGCATTCAAGCAACTGTGAAGAACCCAGTTAGTGCTATGATTTGGTCATGCATGTCAGCAGATAGTATTGGTCGCCTTCATGTCATCGATGGGACACTGAATGCCAGAAAATACATTGACACTATTCTAGAACCAAAACTTGTACCTTCCATCAGAGATCTCTTTCCCAACAATGCTTCGTTTATTTTTTAGCAGGATTCTGCTCCTTGCTACACGGCCAAAATATCTAAAGAGTGGTTTCGTACAAAGAGCATTAAATTGTTGTCATGGCCAGGAAACAGTCTTGACCTCAATCCTATCGAAAATTTGTGGCACCGTTTGAAAACTCTTGTCCGAATGAGGCGCCCATCAAATAAAAGGGAACTAATTGAGGCTATAATTGTTTCCTGGCATCATGTAATAACGAAAGAAGAGCTTAAAACTCTTGTCAGCTCAATGAAACGTCGATGCGAAGCTGTAATCAAAAATAAAGACTACCCTACTAAGTACTGATAACTCACTGCAATCATCACTATCTAATGTATATCGATAACTATTATCGTTTAACTATTTTTGTATTCCAAATAATTGAATTTTGTGTTTTTTATTGAATTCAGTAATAAATTCTCTTTAAAATGATATATACAAGTTTGCATTTTGTGAAACGTAACGTTTTCTATAAGCATACAAAGTTCAAAAACATAAAAATTTCCAAAAGTGCCCACAATTTTGGCCATCACTGTATCTAATTCGGAACTTGATCTCAAAATTTCGAGAACTGAAGCCTTTGTTTTGGTGATTTGTGGGCTTCCATACTGGACTACGCACTCTATTTTGCTTCTGACGTTGTTGAGGCGTTGCCACGCTGTTTTTTTCCAATCGTAACACTATCAAAAGCGTAAATATTCTGGATAGAGGCACAATTAGAATGCCAAATATATATGTATATTTGTTCAATTAGGAAACTATAGTTAATTTTTGGTAATATCCTACCATCATAAGCAAATTAAATTTTTACAAAAGAAGAATTAAAAATACATCATTGTTGTATACATGTTTGGTGGGACCCTTAAAATTATACATATTTACGGAAGCTACAAAAGTATATAACTTTTTGGTGGAAATTTTATCATCTTCAGAAAAATTAATGTTAAAAGTGAGTTCAAAATATATCAGTGTTACTTGCACTTCATCTGGAACCCTCAAAATTATATAGTTTTGTGAAGCCCCTATAACTATAGTCTTTTTCATGAAAACCCTGCCATTCTAAGGAAAATAAATGTTAAAAATGCATTGAAAATAAATCATTGTTGCATGCACTTTACGAGGAAACCTTAAAGTTTATAATTCTTTTTGATGGAAACCCTATTGTCCTCAGAAATATGGGTATAAAAAAGCATTGAAAATACGACTGTTATATCAAGGTTGCATACGATTTGTGTGAAAAAAATACATTGTAATTTTACACATGAAAACAGATTTACTTCATATTATTTTCGGCCAAAACAGAATAAAAAGTCTAACTTCATTATTTTAAACGATTAGTTTTGTGGTTAACAAGGTGTTTAAAATTTTTCCCGAATTTTTATTTCGTCTTGCAGAATCCTTGTTTGAGTCTTTCGCAACTCTAAGTTTCCTTGGTATACAGTTTGCAGACCACTGCCGTAAGCAAATGCATATGTGAATTTTCATGCAACATTATT
The DNA here is from genome assembly GCF_044657685.1 of Stegodyphus dumicola. NCBI lineage: Eukaryota > Metazoa > Arthropoda > Arachnida > Araneae > Eresidae > Stegodyphus > Stegodyphus dumicola. Next base: position 52,324,019 of record NC_140777.1, read on the forward strand.
TTAGCAATTCTAGTATTTATATTTTACTGTACTAGGCGGTTTGTGTTATTATGGTTCTTTATGAACAAAGAGAAAATGTCACTACATGAAATGGTTGATTTTAACAAATGTTGTTTGAAAATCAGCAAAACCATTAATCTATTGCATTAAAATTTTAAGCTGCAGCGAACTAATTTATCATGCCAGTTTATACATTTAGAATTTTACATAAATTTAGTTTATACATCAGTTTTAATACTAATTATTTACAATTAAAACTTTTTTCTTTAATTTCCTTTGAGCCATAAAAAATAAGAATGGGAAAAAATATTATTTATGAAAGCCGAAGTCGATTTTTCTTATAAAAGTTGTTCTTGATAAGTCGTTTTGGGTGAAGTCTTGGTCATTATCTAACCCCATTTTCCTAAGAAATACTGGTTTTCATTTTTCTCTCTTAGGAATAAATTTCGGAAACTCCGATAGTATTTGTTGCATATTTATTGATACGCCCAGCTATATTTCCTCCGCATCTTAAGCAAAAAGCCTATGCATTGTGCCCATGTGTATGTAACGTGAACGTGAGACAGCAGTTATTAGAAAATCCTCCAGGAAAATATCCTTCCGTTAGACATATCGACTTGATGGAACTCCTTCTTCAAAAGAATTTGCTCCAGGAGGTATCGGGACTGGTTTTAATCCCGAAGAAAACATGGATGTTTTTAAGCATAAAGGATCTTTACGGCATGTGGGCACTTAAAAAACTGATTTAACATAAACCGTCTCGAAAGCTTGTTGATAGAGAAAGGGAGGTTGAACCGTCTCCCGAGCAGTTTTCTTTCAGACAAAACTGTGTTAGATTACAAAGTACACGAAGGCTAAGAGGAGAGATATAAGAAGGGGGTTTCTACAAGAAGGGATGCCTTCATGGAGGACTTTCAAGGGAAAATTGGCTCGTCTTCATATTATACGTGTGCAAAATAAAAATAAAAAAAAAATAAAAAAAAAAAAAAAACTACACAGCCAGCCCGTTAGCTTCGGTTCGAAGCCGGCACATACTACCAGTATTCAGCAGTCTTTAAACTTTTGGCCACTGGTGAAACCAGTCAAAGCTGGAACGTACCTGGTAAAACCGTAGGTCACGCATAAAGTGACCAGGTAGTAGTAAAGTGACCAGGTAGACCACGCATAAAGTAGTCCAGCAACGAAAGGTAACATTTACCTCTTGAACATAATAAAATTTTGGAACATGATCTGGCTGATATTCAGATCAGAGAACTAGTACGAAAAACAGCAAGGTATAACTGTGGGTTTAGTACAATTTTGGCCCACCAACGTCCGAATGTCAAAACTGCTGAACACTGGTAGTTCGACACGGCTTCAAATACTGGCAACGGGCTACTTGCATGAGAATTTTAATAGCTTTCTTCGTGTGTAACAAAATAGGCACAATTTCCATTAAAAAAAATCTAAACCACCAGTGGCTTAGTGGTTAAGACCATTCGACTCAGGTTCATACACGCGAACGGACTGGCTGCATGTTTGCTTTCCGTGGCTTTTCCTATGTGTAGTGTGATTATGAGCCAGTTTACCGTAGAAAGTCCTCTACGAAAGCATCCCTTCTTATACGCAAATACTACTCGTTGTGTCGTGCTTTGCCATATTTGCTCATTGAGTTTTGCCATATTACCCTAATCTAACCCTTAGAAAGCCCACCACGAAGGCATTTATATCCTTAGGTAGACAGCCCGTCAGCCCATGAAAGCCTTGACATGATTTGAATAATTCAGATCATTTTAGGCAGAAAGCCCTGATTTGCTTTGCAGTAATCTAATATGTCGAAAATATTTATCAACATGAATGCTTATCATTTTATTTTGAAATAAAATTTTCCTTTTTACAGTTTTATTTAAGGATATCTTACCAAACCCGTAGTATGCGACAAATAGTGGACGCGTGATTCAAACAGCTTGAATAGTACTACCGCTTTTGTAACTAATCTAGAACATTTACAATCAAATGAAAAGACTCAAAATATTTATTTTGTGGCAAACGCGTTGGTGGTAAGGAGGGAAAGAAGTATGTACGAAGTTTAAAATTCAGGCAACGTCAAAAGGTTTTCAAACCCTTCGTTAAAAACGAAATATCATTTCCTCGCTCTTCCGATTCAAAAACTCCCTTTCTGCACGTGAGTTGGAGGAAATTACATTTATTTGCATATGCTTACAAGATTCCCTTTTTCCTCATCGACTGACTGTGCTGCGGTAATTATTCCAAGGCATCTGTGTGTAGGTTTCTTTCTTCGCTTGCATTCAATGGTGGGATTCAAAATTTACATCTGCGAAATTGTTGTGAAATACATTTGATAGATTAACATCTAAAAAGATTTAAATAGTTTACTCTTTTGTGTTTCGTCAGAAGTGTTGTAAAAGAATTTTAAAATCGAAACGTTCTTTTGATATTTTAAGAATAAAATCTTTTTCAGGTGATTCGAAAACTGATTTATTCCGTTTTATTGAGTTCCGTTTTATACCTCTTACACTAGTCTGTTTGCACAATGAAATACCGTTTATACGTTTCTTAGTTATATGAATTTTACGCCTAAACGTAAAAAGCTTATGGATACAAACATCTTTTCACCTCTGTCCTGACTAATTTGTATTTTATGTTAATAGAAAATGTTTTATTTATGTGACTCATAGCATTGGATAAACGTCGTCCCCCCCCTTTGAACTACTTCTCGGTGTTTCTTCTCATAATAGTTTTTCGAAAACTCATTTATTTCCTTCAGCAATATTTGGAAGTTGTCCATTGGACTATGAGGGGACGAATGGGAGATCTCTGACGTGAAGTCTGCTGACCAGACGTCTGCTAAAAGAAACCTCTTGGTTAGAAAATGTTAACTGGATATATATTCGGCCCTATGTAATCTTTATACTTTCCTAAAGGCTCAAAATTATACGGAACATCAGACGGAACTTTAAAACTCGTAGAGATGTTAGGTTATTTCGAAGCAGGATAGATGGAAAATGACCAATGCCCTCGCCGGGACTCGAACCTCTCGAATACACTCCGAGCGTGCTGACCAATACACCACGAAGGCATGCTAAGAAAGCGGGAGAAATGCCTTATATACCTCCCCTTTTAAAAACCGACTGAGGATCAGGGGACTCGATCGCCAAATCCTGGTGCTGAAGAATCATCATCCACCAAAATTTCCTTTGGAATATGCGCCGAGCGTGCTGACCACTACACCACGAAGGAGGGAGAAATACTTTATAAACTTTTTTCATAAAAAAATCAAATTAAAATGTCCAATAATTAAAATTTATAAAAAAAAATAAAATGCCTAAAATTAAAAATTAAAACATTGCTAAAACCTCTTGGAAAAAAGCTTTATTTACTCCACTGGGCGCTTGAAATAAAAAAATATGATAGTTGTTATTTTCACAATGAAAATCATACACTTTTTAATTCTTATGATTTTAAAAATAATATATTTTAACTTTTTTGAAAGATAATATTGCAAGCAAGTAAAATTTAAAAAATATTATAGAATTTGTATAAAAAGTAACAGCGTAAAATTTCAAAGGATCACATTAAAAAGGATGACATTGAGGTTCCGTCTTTTTTTTTTTTTTTTTTTCCCCAAAAGTGCTGAAAAATGTATAAAATGGTTGGTAACTGAAATTTATTTGATTTTCTTTAAGCAGAAGACTTATGAGCAACTCAGTCGGTACTATTTTGTTAAAAATCTCTCTTTCAGTGCCTTAGTCATCCAGACTTACTTCTAGTAATTATTATTTCTAAAAACTCTACCGTTTGTCAAGCGGTAGAAATAATACCGTTTGCAAAGCAGTGCAGCGTATTTTTGAAAATCTTAAGAAAATTTGATTGTAAATATTGCTTCTTATATCTTTTTAAACAATTTGTTCGATGAAGAATGTTAATTAAGCATTACTGAGCTAAAGTTTTTTAAAAAAGTCCAAGAGTGTTCACATTTTTAGCGTCTCTGAAAAGAGCTTTTTTAAAGTTTAGTATATCTTATTAGTAGAGATGGCCTAGGAGGAACATTTTATAGGATACTAGATGAATATACACCTATATACAAAATTTCAACGTTCTGAGGCTACTCGTTTTTGAGTTATGCGAGATACGTACGTGCGTACGTACATACGTTCGTACAGACGCTACGAAAAATTCTCTTCAGAATTAATTTTAAAGCAGTTTTATATTTTTTTTGGAGGAAACGAGTCTTTTATTCTGTCCTTACGTACAGATATCACGCAAAAACATCGTTAAATTGCATTCGATAGCGGTCAAAATGGATATTTTCGTTGAAATATGCTGCCTGAAACTTTTCGCGATTGCAATACTTCCTTTTTACTTCGTACAAGGAAGTAAAAAGTAATGTTTTAAGAACTGCATTAATTGTTTAAAATAGCTTAGTAGCCAGACGAATTAAATTTGAAAGATAGGTAGCTTACCTTACATTTTTGAGAATGGAAACAAACTTGAATGAAAATGAAACAATCCACTAATAATAGACAACGCAAATTCGTGTTTCGAAACTGCGTTTGGGCTAATAGCCCTATGAGATAAAATTTCCTAAATAAGTGAGAAATATCGCATGCAAATCACCATAATCGCATTCAAAGTCTAAGACATGAATCGGTTGAGGAGAAGATCAACAGCATAAATGCACAACGAATCGTGATCCAACTTATTGACGGTCATTCATAATTTCAGATTTATAGCGTTATCGAAAGGGACGGGTAGCACTTCTGGAAACTTCGAGAAAAATCTTTACTAAAAATTCCCAGTCAGTCTCCTAACTGGAAGCTTCTACTGTATCAGTCACCGAGTGTGAAAAAAGTAGCCATTGTCGACACCTTTAGAACATAAATTATCTCATAGATTGGGAAAGAGAGTCTCTTCCTCTGTTTCCCATTCTGCTTCAGCTATGCTTACAATTTAAATGTCAATCAGTTCAGAATTAAAAGATTTAACGTAACACATGAAATAAACACATGTAAATACACTAAGCGGCTACAAATTCAAATTTCAAAAATCGAAAACACTGTAAGCAAATATAAAATCATCGTGCAAAATGTATTAAATAAAATTAATACAAAATACAGATACAAATAAATATTTAATTAATAACAAATAAGTACAGATATTTATACAAATTCACTAAAAAATGGAGAGATTAAATGTTAATTTCAATTGGAGCCTTCTTCTTCACGTGGATGGAAAGAGAAAAAGTATTATAACTGTATAATATTTCATTCTCGGAATTAAAAAAATTCAAAGAAACTTGCTGCGCAAATTATTACCCTCTATCTTTCGTTCGTATACGTTTCTCCTCTGAAAGAAATAACCACTTTTAAAAAATTATTTTCATTGAAGTGGATGCATTATTAAGAAAGGAAAATCAGAATTATGTTTTTAAAAATGTACGAGGAAAATAATTTAAAAGCAAATTCAATTGTAAAAATGTACTTACTTTTATTTCCAAATGCCACGTGATTAAACGTAAAAAAAAAAAAATGATTGAATATATTTTGCATGAAATAGGCTTCGAGGTTTTCTTTCATAGAATCTTTCTTTCCATTCAGTCAGACGAAGAAAATAATTGCGGATTCGTATTTGTGAAGCGAGCGTAAAACTTTCATTTTTATAGTGGCATTTATTTTTAAATTAACGAATCTGTTGTATAAAGTTGAAAACAAGCATAGTGAAATTCAGCTATACTCGAATTTTTGGAACATTAATTTTTAGAAATATTTAATACAAAATAAGCGTTACACATTTAAAATTAGAACAGCAGGAAATTAACATAATTGTGGCTTTTTAAGTTGCACAACGGGATGTAAGCTCCCTTAATCCTATACTAGAAAAGATAAAGAGCAAAAATGCTTTTGCTCTTCATCTCATATTGCTCATCATGCTCATATTTAAAGAAATTAAATAATGAAGAATTGGCATAAATGCATGCATGTTTCTCGCATTGTGATAAAACAACGTACCTAGAGTCATCAAATTTTGAATAACGTAATCTTCCACCGAATATGGGTATCTGGAAGCCCTAATTTCGAATTTGGGAATTTATTTTATTATCGATTTCATATTTTGTAACACTCAACGAATTTTTCATTAACAAAGTCAACAATTTCAAAGCAAGCAATGACAACACCGAACGGGGGGGGGAAACTTTGTATCTGCAACAACGGGAGACTGTGTGTCGGAAATTCTAAAGATACGCTCATTTTAAAATCGTTTTGCGATATTGCTGTTGAATTGAATTTTATGGTTTAATTGCGGAGAACATGGTATTTAATAAATAAAGGTAACACACAAAACGTTAAAACGAGTCTCTTTAGACGTGATGTAAAATCTGAAGGTTTTCAGATTTTTTAAAAATATTTTTTTAATATTATTTATTTATTATTTAATTTCGTTTAATCTCGTGATCAACTCTCAAAATATGTATACAACTTTAAATCTGGATTCATTCCTATTCTGTATCCTTCCATTTTCATTCTCATGCAGTTCATAGCGTAGCGAGTTTCACGCATTCACTTATGAGATGTGTTAGAAATTTGGGGCATAGTAGATTTGGGGCCAAACATACACAAATGTGCAAAAATTTGAGTTGGGCCGTAATTCAGGAAAAAAAAAAAAAAAAAAAAAAAAAAAAAAAATTGGTGACAGGAAATTCATACTATAGAGGCACAATGTAATACGAAAGTAATGAAGAAAGTATAGTATTAAAAATAGATAGAATGCATACAATGTGGAACAAATTAAAAAAAAACTTTATTGATAGAATGGCATTGGCACAAAAATCTATCTGGATAAGACGGAGAACAACAAACCAAAGAGCCTTAGTAAGGGATTTAACCCCTCCTAACTGCACTGTCTTGTCAAAACTCAGCACCAGATTGTCTAACAGTTCTTGGAGTAAGAATTCACATTCTTCATAGAGCATCATTTCAGTAAAATTGTCCCGCCAGATGTCTCCTTAAAGTACTCTACACGTGTTCAATGGGATTTAAAAAGTAGCACGCTGGCCATTCCATTCTGTGGATCTCTCCACTTTCAAGGAGCTCCTCAACAGCATGAGTCCTGTGTGGCCTTTCATTGTAAACCATAAAAACAAAGTTGGGCATCCGGGAAAAGACGCACGTTGGAAAGGATAACTTCATCGCACTAATGATCTCCGGTGAACCAACCTCCAGCGAAAATGAGGAGCTCCATCTGTCCGTTCAACATAAGGCTTCCGTATCTCTTTCCCTGATGTTAGTGGGAGCGTGTGTCAGTAGCTCTTTCCATATCAACTGGTGCTGCGAATCATTTGCCAAGTTAAATAAGGAAGTAGGTTAAAAATCGGTGACAAAATTCCACTCACGATTAAAAACCTTGAGTGAACTAAGTAAAAATCTTCTAAAGATGTTGTTGTCTGACAATCAGATCAAGTCCATGATATCATGAGATTTGAGACTTTTCGGAATGAAACTTTGATAGGAGTAAATTTAGTCTTTGAGGCAGCCAGTCAATGCACAATATTTTTAGTATACGAAGATGTGGCTCAAGAAGAGTTACACTTAGGGCATGGAAAATAAACCTTGTGTTTAGAAAGGTATTTCTCCTAGTGGCAAATGACCGTTGGAGAATATAGCTAAGTGCTGTTTAGTCCTCTCTACTCCTCGCCTCAAGAAGGGTGTCACCAGATTGTATGCACTTAATGATTAGGCTGATACCATTCATGATCAGTCGCTGCTATTCAGAACAAACTGATTTCGAGCTTGAGCCTAAAAGCAATTTCCGCAAAAAGAAACACAACTAAAATCTGGAGTAAAGACTAATCCCCTTAGCCGACCACTTAATTTCCGTAGATATCTACATGCGATGGAACCCACTCGAAAAACACCGTATGTTGTTCATTGGTGGGCTTCCAAGATCATAAAGATTCAAAGCGAGCAATGGCAACACAGGGAAAAAAACATTCTTATTTCCAGTGCGCGAGACTGTGTATCGGAAATTCTAAAGATATGTTCTTTTTAAATATTTTGTGATATTCCTATTGAATTGAATTTTATCGTTTAAGTGCGAAGAACATGACATTTAATAAACAAAGGTAACACACAAAACGTTAAAAAAAACGCCCCTTTGGGCATAATATAAACCTGAAAGCTTTCAGTTTTTTTTTTTTTTTTTTTTTTTTTTTTCAAGTGGAAAATCGCTAGACTACAAAATTGATTTCCCTCAAAGAATTTCAGGATTTATATTTTCAATGAAAGATTTTCAATGTCATCCATGTGGCAGATGCATCAAATACACGAACCACAACAAAGAATAACTTTACAAGAACACAGTAATGATTGAATGACGTTTGAAAAAGATCTTATACCCATACTGAACAGTGAATAATTGCTAACGACAAAGAAAATCCCTTTGTGAAAAGGGGTGTGTGGAATAAATAGATAAAAGTTATATTGTTATATAAATTGAATCCAAGATAAGCTGCATCATCGGTTATGGCAAAATGAAGCCAAAGAAAACTGATCACCTATATATCATCAGATGGGAAGATACGCGGAAAACAAGTCTCATTTTTCTTAACTACATTTCAAACTACTGACAGTAATGAAAAATGTAGTAAAATAATAGTATATGCTGCAGCGAAATGGAAGATGTGTAATACTTAAGAAACGTGAACAGAATAATAGAAAAGGGAAAGGAAATTTTTCTTATATAATGGGCTTTCGTATTTTCAGAATGTAGTTATCTATCGAATAAAGGTTAAAGTGTTGCCATTTCGAAAGACATAAAATGTTAAATTTAATTTCGCGAATACTGTATTCAAAGTGTTTTCGCTAAGCCTAGCTTTAATTTGACTTAAAAATTATAACTGTATTTGCTTAACAAACCGAGCGATTTATAAGCATAAGTATACTACTTAATAATTTGTATTTTTATTTTACTTTTATGAATGTATAAAACTGATATAATTTGTAATGTGTTTAAGTTTGATAAATTAGGATATATTGTTGCTAATCTTTATGACTACTTTCATTATTACTGTAATTAATAAAAGGGGTTTGCGAGGCAATATAGGACGTATTTAAGTACAGAAAATTATTTTTTTTCCAAACAGAAAATCAGTTACCGACCACCACCAACCTTTCTTATAATTGTACCTATCACCTGAAAGGCTTTACAAGCTCAATGAAACAACACTTTTATGACTTCCAAACTCTTAAGCGCCTTAAATCGAACTACGCTCCTTCTCAAGCTTCGTATTTATTCTAATTACTTTATATTAATATTTTCTTTTAGCCATACTGCACGTACAATCTCACTTTCACTTGCAGAAAAGTGCAAGGAGATGCGCCCCCCTTTTTTTGTTTGTTTTTCATTTTCATTGCACTACGGGCGTTGACTCCTCACGTTTTGTGAGCTTTGTTGTACCATGGACCTTATAAGGCCCATGTGTTGTACACCCTGACGTCATGGTGCTGATATCTGCATAAGAATCACCTTTCTACTGGGTTGGCTCTTCCCTGTACTAATCGCAAAATGCCTTTTTCAACAATTTCAAGGCTGTAAATTAAAAAATGAATTGATTACTTAAGTTTTTGCATACTAATATATATTCACTCGTATGTACATATGCATAAACGTAAGATAAAAATATGTCAACCAAACTTATAACTGCAATTTGCTAAACTGAACTTTCCATTTAAATTTGGCTATTTCCATTTCTTGTACAAAAAGCAGTAATTGCTTATATTAAATCTCATTAAACTTTTCGAAATTAATAATTGTCATATAATTCAAGAAGCTCAAGAAGCAGACAGCTTCCATAAGGCTTCAATCAATAACACTTTAAAAACTGAAATATTAACCAATCAGGATAAGGTAAACCCAAATTAACTCATTTTGGGAACAATAACTTTTTCACTTTCAAGCCAGCATTCATCTTAGATTTCTCGCATTTGCTTTCTGCTTCTCTTGCTAACTAGGCTTTCTGTTAGTCTAAAAAAAATGTATACAGTTTTAAAACAGGCTTGCGTAGCCATGTTGGCTATAATATATTTGTTTTAAGAGGCTCTTGCAAATTAAAATTATAATTAATAGAATTGGATTTACGTTATTTTTATATTTGATAGTGCTGCGAACTATTTTTGTTGATAAGACACTAAAGCTAATCAGGAAGATGTAGAGTCATTACGATTTTTTGAAGCCGAAGACCTGAAAAAATTAGCAATGACCTCGGCACTCGAACCTGGACCTATCCAATATTTGCTGAGTGTGGTATCGTCACACCACGAAGGCATGCAGAAACGAGGTAGAAAATACCTTATATACTTCCCCTTTTAAAGGGCGACTGGGATTAGGGGATCCAATCTCTTACTCTTGGTGGTGAAGAAGCATCATCTACAACCTTTTAGTTCGGGCGCCATTGTAGAGTCATTTGGTTTTTCTGATGCTGAAGACGTGAAAAATGTGCTATGCCTTCGCCAGGAATCGAACATGGACCTCTCGAATACACCCTGAGTGTGTTACCGTTACACCATGAGGGCATGCAAAAAGGAGGAACTCCCTTTTAAAGGGTGACTGGGAAATGAGCAACGCCCTCGCCGGGACTCGAACATGGACCTTTAGAATACGCGTTGCACTTGAGCTATTTTTAAATTGCAAACATTGTTGCGCTCTGAATTAAAAGATCTGCAATCTTACGCCAGAAGTAAGCATTTAATTATAAAACATGTGGTAAAATATTCGAAAATATTATCCATAAAATAAATACTAAATTTATCATCCCCAAAACAACATAAATAAGTAAGTAAAATAATGCGCAACTCTGCAATAATGTAAAAAAAAATACAGTAAAAAAGGATTTAAATATTTGCGACAGTGTATAAAACCGGAATGTCACCATGATGTTAAACCAAAACTCAAGCTTACAAAAAACGTTTCTTAATTTCATTGCTATTAAATCTTTTCGCCGTTAATATTTCCTCATTCTAATAATGAAGAACAATTTAGAGTAATTCATGACAGGAATGTATGATATTTAATTATTGATAACATACGATACAATTAACATGTAAGATACAAATTTACTAGTAAATTATCCCATTTTAACAACAACTGAGACGTAGCATTCGCAGTTCAATGAAATTTTTTAATGCTTAGTTATTTCGTGAAATCGAAATTCGAAATTTAAAAAATAAGGGGGGGGTAGTTTATTTTTCTTGCGTGATGGTGGCTGTTTCCGTTTTTCTTAGCGCTAGAATAAATCATAACGAAATGTAACACAAACTAAAAAAAAAGATTTTTATACAATTATCTTTTATTTAAAAAAGATGTTGTAATTACTGCACTAAAAAGTTAAAGATGATTTATTATATAGTTCAGTTTTAATAACAAATTAAATAATACTATTTACATAATTCATCTACAATTTTATATCGCGAATAATAAAAACTTGGAGTTCCCACGTTTATGACATATTAAAAAAGATAATGATTTATATATTTGATAACGCAATTACATTAATCGATTTCGTTGTTCAGGTGCCCCACGCTTTTATTATTCACGATATAAAATTGTAGATGAATTTTGTAAAAAAATTACATAATCTGTTATTTCCATTAAACTAAATGATAATTAATTTTCTGACTTTTAGTGCATAAATTATCATATCCATTTTAAGCTTACTATATAACATTATTTTTAATTTATATAGTAAGCTTAAAATGGATTATTTCATTTTATTTTCTGTTTTTTAGTGTCAATTACAATAGTAAAATTTTCTCTCATTATTAAAACACAAGCAATAAATTATAAGAAAATTATGAAAGAAAGAAAAGTAACAGAACGCCATTCACAGGATGAAGAAGTCGCTTTGAATATTCAGTTTTAGAAACTGAATGTAATAACAATGTTACAAAGATCACTTTATTTGATGATGAAATGAAAAATGAATGTCGCCAATATCTCAATAAGTGCGCCAGGACGGCAAACTCAAATATAATTTTTTTCAGCGAGAAATGCCTTTTTACTCCCTTCTGCTTCATACTCAAAAGCCTTTTTTTTAAAATATAGATAATCGCTTAGTTAATATTTCTTTGTCATTCTTGTTTCTAAAGAGGGCTAAAAGTTTGTTTCATAATCTGTGAAAATTTCAAAACTTCATATCCAATACATTTTTAGATACTGAAATTTTAAAATCATAAATGTCAAATAGTCAAAAAAGTCGAGCGATTTTTAAAAATTCGGATATTAAGTTACAAATTTTATACAAGATTCATTTAAAAGATTTCTTCCGTTCTATTCGGCGATGAAAAAAGTAACATTCTGATGTGTTTAGTTGTTCATCCATTAATCGAAGATATGTGCGAAAAATTGTTTAAACATTAGATAAAAAAAATTCTAAATCTAATTTTGTAAAAACTGCTTGCATTGTCATGGATAAACAACTTGTACAAAATTTAAACTCTACGGCTTATCAGAAAGTAGGTTCAAAATCGATAATAAAATTCTACTCATAACATTCACAGTGAAACAGCATCAGTGAACTAAATAAAAGATTAAAAAAGAGAGGACCAATCTATTTTTTTTTTTTTTACATGATAAGAATACCTATGTCAGCTTTTCTTGCGAATAGAATAAATAGTAATAAAAAAGTCATGGGCACAAAACAAAATAAGTTAATGACAGAAAAATTAATTCATTCTATTGTCTACTAAATTACATCAGGGGCGAAGTTAATTAAAATAATAATGCTTAAATTGGGTACGTGAAATTCTAATACCTTTTCAGCTATGTAACTCTTATCTCCATTTGTTGGAAGGATATCTACTCAACTCCCGAAGTAAGCTAACCATAGGAGGAGGAGAAAAAAGTAACTAACTAAAAATAAAACGAAAAAGAAAAAAACGGAGTGGCTTTATATAAATTCTCTCCTTTCCTCTTCAGATGGTGATACGGCTCCATCCACCCTGCATTGGCCAATGAAATCTTTTTCTTCCCTTTTCTGGATCTGATAACGAAGTGAATCGCTGAAGATTTTTCAGGTTCTGGATCGATTGAGTCTTCCCTTTTGAGGAAGTGAAGGAATGCTAGAATTCTCCAAGAACACTTTTACCCATGAATTATTCATCCTGAAAGTGATTTTATGGATGTGTCTCTAATGGGGGAAAGGCTAAGGTGAACTATTATACAGTGTGTTGGGGTTTGGGAGAGGGGAAATCTGGATATCTTTGATTTACTTTTTATTTTTTATTTTTCTTTAACTTTCATTTCCTTTTCCACCTCTCTAGATGATAATTCGAATTTTGACTAAAAAGTTATGATCTTGGATGTGGGGGAAAGTAATGGGAGAATTACTTGAGTTGTTGAAAGTAAGTTAAGTAAGTTCTCTTCTGGTTGTAGTGTGAGCGGAATTCATTTATAAGTTTTGGCGTAATCAACAGCTGATGTTTTTCCCGAGTTTACGAAAAGAATCTATAGATCGAATGGAAATAAATTATGGATGCAAGGTAAATCAAACGAATTTAATAAAAGATGAAGAAGGACCGAATTGCTACTATCGATTTGTGTTTAGATATATAACTGCTGAACACTGTTTCTCATTGGGGCGTAAAAGGAATTTAAAAGAATTTTAGTGATTGTTTAAAAGTTTGAAAACTTTATTTATTTTATGAAAATAGCTATAATTTTATCTTTATTAGATTTCTAATAAATAATTTACTTCAGCTGAAAATGAAAGTCCTCCTTCCTTCCAGTATGCCTTCGTGGTGTAGCGGTAGCACATTCGATGCGTATTCGAGAAGTGCAGATTCGGAATATAATTTATCTAATTTATTTAATAAATAAAGGATTAAAAAACACCCCTTTGGACGTAATTTAAAATCTGAAACCTTTCAGATTTTTTTTTATTAAATATCATGTTCTTTGCACTTAAACCATAGAATTCAGTTCAACAGCAATATCACAAAATAATTTTAAAATGAGCATATCTTTAGAATTTCCGATACACAATTCCGCGCGCTGGAGATAAAAATGCCCCCCCCCCTCGTAGAGTGTTTCCATTGCTCGCTTTTAAATCACTGAGTTTGTTAATCAAAAATTCGTTAAATTTTTACAAAATATGAAATCGATATAAAACAAATTCCAAATTTCAAATTTGGGCTTTCAGATGCCCATATTCGCAGTAGAATTACGTCATTAAAAATTGGATGGCTCTAGGTACCGTTGTTTTATCACAATGCGAGAAACATACATGCATTTATGCAGATTCTTCATTATTTAATTTCTTCAAATATAATACAGGGCGATAATATTTGGTGGCAACAGTTTAAAAGGTGATACAGCCTTTTAAAGATTTCAACGCAAAATCGCAAAACGAAAACAATAATCCTTCAGAGACAAAGCCCTTTGGACTAAAAATAACATTGCCAACTTTATGAGGCCATGTTCTGATGTTGAAGAAAGCACGTGCTTTTATGTGACTTCATTTCATGTGACGTCATGTCGAAATTGTTTAGTTAATGTCAGCATTTTAAACACGTATCTGCCTTTGGCAATCTTTTGTTTCAGATTAAGGTAATTGACACGATATGTTATTGCCATGCTAACGTTTTTATTGATTTGAGAAAAAGTTGTTTTATTACGTTAAATTTAAATCACGACGTCATACTTATACGTATTAACCCGAAGTGTACAAAGTTTTTGTTTTCTGGTTTATAAAATTATTTACGAATTGGTTGTTACTTGGAAATGATGAATTGATGTCATTCATAATGAAATGTTTTTTATGCATTTTCTTTCAAGTGTATATAGAGCTTATAAATCTTGCTTTGACCACAGCCCGCTCATCTGACCGCCTTACCCACTAATCTCTACATATAATAAAAGAAAGAGTCTGTCTGTGTGTGTGTGTTTTTCGTTCACGCTTGCGCATAAGCTAATAGACCCACTGTAAGGATCTTAAGTTTTACTAACAATTATTTTATTTTAAATCTTTACTATCACTTCTTATTTTCTACTTCCGGCCAGAATTAAAAGCTTTAACTTATTTATGCAAATTTGTCTGGCGAACGCCAAGTACTTAAGTTGTGGCTTTTTGCCAAGCGAGAGAGAGGAAGGAGTTAGTAGAAGCAGGCCGCTTGCCTTAGCAGTTTTTACTTGCTGGTTGCCTCCCAGGCCAGAGGTTTAATCCTCTTAATAATTTTTAAACGTATTGTAGTGTTCACAGTTCTCTGTACTACATACGGCTTCCTGTTAATATACGGCCAATCTTCCACGCAGGCCCTTGTTTATTATTCCAAAGTTAAGTTAGAGTTTAGTTAATATTTTTATATTCTTACGTTTAGACCACAAGTGGTTGGTCTCTGTATTCCGAAGTCCGGAAATTATTGTAAAGGGTGAAAAATAAAGGGTTTCGTATACCCTTCCTGTGTATCTTGTCTACTTCCCACATTTATTGAACATAGCTTTAGTAAGCTCCCTGTTCCGAGTCAGGTCTTTGCATGTTCCCAAAGCAAGTAAGGTGGAACATAGAACCTGATACCACGACTACGAAATTTGGTACATAGGTGCATTTAGACAAGAGCCAGTGCACCTAGAAGCGATATTTTTCGAAATTAGAATTAGAATTTTTTAAATTTTATGTTTTGTGACGAAATTGCGTCATTTTGAGACATAATGGGCTATAGGAAAGCGAGATTTTATTCTACACGCTCCATTTTCACATCGTCATGAAACGTAGGCACTTAGCTATTTTACGAACTTAAAATAAATTTCGTGTTTCAATAAATCGATTCAATACGAATTTATTTAGCAGAGTGAGCTTAACTCCTTTTCAACGGGATTTTTCTAAAAATGTTTATTTTTAAAAATGTATAGTTTATTTTTCTTTCATTTTTGGACACACTCTCATCCTTGCGAGTGCTTTTACAAAAGTACATTTTTATTGATTTTTTTTTATAAAGTTGTTCTGAAGAGTAAAATTCTGTGCGGAATTATATATTTTTTGAGTTGCTTTCATGTTATTTTTTGCTTATTTCACTGTTTGTAAGATATTGAAAAGTTTTGCATGATTTTTTTTTCCTCAACGGAAATTTGGTTAATATTTTTATTAGGATAATTAATATTTGTATTAAGGGATATAGCTCATTTCATTGTAATTTTTTTTCTCTTGAATATATAAGATAAAATATCATTAATTATGCTTTGCTTTTCAGAATTTTTGTTTTTGTATTCTTTTATGTTATTTATTGCTCATTTCACTGTTTTTAAGATATTGAAAAGTTTTTCGTGATTTGTTTAGGAAACAAAGTTCTTAACCTTCTTTATACCATTTGAGTTCTTAAGATTTTGCAAAGGGAAGTTGGTTAATTTATTTATTAGGGTAATTAATATTTGTATTAAGGTATATTGCTTATTTCATTGTAATTTTGTTATACGTAATAACTTTTTTTATGAAGTTGTTCTGCAGAGTAAAATTCTACGCAGGTTTTAAATTTAACGTTTGGTTGTTCCCTTCAACCATTTTTCCGGTACATTTAAAAGCCAGACGAAGGCTGGCAGCGAAGCTGCTAGCAGTATAATAAAAGAAAGATTCTCTTTGTGTGTGTGTGTCTTTCGTGCGCTTAAGCTAATGGACCCAGGGTTACGAAATTTTGTACATAGGTGCATCTAGACAAAAGCCAGTGCACCTCAAAGCGATTTTTTTCAAAATTCGAATCAGAATTTTTTAAAAAATTTTTCTTTACTAATTTAGCACTTTGCGTATAATCACGAATCGAATTACTTAATTTACTCTTGTATTAATTGTACGTATATGTGTTGTTGAGCCGTCAGATTATTTTGAAGCAGGAGGCATAGGAAATGAGCAATGCCTTCTCCGTGACGCGAACTTGGACGTCTCGAACGCGTGCTGAGTGTGCTACCGTTACACCACAAAGGCAAGCAGAAAGGAGGAAAAAAATAGCTTATAACGTAATGCAAATAACATATTGTGTGAATTCTACTGTATTTTGTTGCATATTTCCATTAGTATTATGTGTTGCTATAAGCTTTTGTATATTATTATGTATATAATCCTAGTACCATTTAGTGTAAGCACATAATCTACAGCCTTTTAGCTACAAGATGAACAATGGAAATACAGTTGCTCTCCTACTGCATCCCTCTCAAGCGTCTCCCATCAACAATAGTGGAAGTGTGGCAAAACTGACTTAACTTATAGTAAGTAGTCGTTTCCCATGCCCCTGTATTCCGTCAACAGTCAACAACGAGAGTGAAAGTGTTTCATATTACATACTTTGCGTGCGTACCGCTTGTTTACATAGTTCGCAAAGGTAGCGAGTTCATATCGCATAATTTTTGTCATCAGATCGTGGAGAATTCCTTTTTAGCACAAAGAGCGTTAGCCCAGAAGAGCTATTAATTTCGTTTTGGCATTTTGCGTCGAAAACTTTAAATGTCCGTTTCACTTTTCAAATTGTTGCCACCAAATATTATCGCCCTGTGTTATATGGAAATAAATTAAATAATGAAGAATCTGCATAAATGTGTATATGTTTCTCGCATTATGATAAAACGACGGTACCTAGAACCATCGAATTTTGAAGAACGTAATCCTCCACCGAATATGGGCATCTGGAAGCCGAATTTGGAATTTGTTTTATTATTTATTTCATATTTTGTCAGATACTAAAGAATTTTTTATTAACAAGTTCAACGATTTCAAAGCAAGCAATGACAACACTGCATGGGAAAAAAAGAAACACTTTTATCTCCAGCACCGCGAGACTGTGTGTCCGGAAATTCTAAAGATATGCTCTTTTAAATATTTTGTGATATTGCTGTTGAATTGAATTTTATTGTTTACGTGCGAAGAACATGATACTTAATAAGTAAAGGTAACACACAGAACGTTAAAAAAACGCCCCTTTGGGTGTAATATAAAATCTGAAAGCTTTCGGAATTTCTTTTGTGGGGGGCGAGTTATGTAATGTGGTCTGATTTATCAAATACAATAAAATATTCTAACATACGAAGAGCTCTTTTTTATTGTTGATAGATTCTGCAGAGAACAGAATTTAATTTTTTTTCACTTTAAGTAATTTGAATTAAAATATTTTGGTGTTGACACTATATGACTTCCTTCTAGGGCCTATTAAATTATACATATTTTTCGCTGCACTTCATTTAAACTTAACTTCCTCGAATTATTTTAACTTAATTAACTGCTCCCTCAAAAAATTTAAGTATTTTGAAATTAAATAACCCGGTCAGTTTTTGTCTGCGGAGTCAAATTTCTTATAACTTTATTTTTTCATAACAAGTATAAAAGAATCTTACATATAAGTATAGAAATGGGCAGACCGCATTAAAATTTAGTTTTCGTTATTCGTCCGAAGTAAATTTTATTTAAAATTTAGAACTGGCAAAACATGAATATGTTCAACATTTAAAACACTTCGTATTTGGAAGTATATGACCACGCCAACGATTGCGAAAAGAAAAGGCCATATATGGACTTAAGGATTGCGAAAATAAGGGCGGATTTCTTTATTACGTTATCCATTTTAATCAATTATGAAAACGTATGAATGTGTTTTATAAAGAAAAACCCTTTCAAAACGGGGAATACCAAAAGCGTACACTTCTGGTAGCGCTGATTGCAATAAAAAAGGAAGGTACACAACTAGATTTATAAGAGTTCTGTGTACAAAATTTTAAGATTTTACGGCTAACGTTTTTTGAAAAAAGGTGCCGGAATGTATCTAACTGGAGATTTTTGAAAGTAATCCAAGCACATTATGTCATAAACTTTCTGAAGAACGCAAAGGTGAAATCGTTCAATTCCCTATAAATGCTGATTTAAGGAATGCCCACCGATTATTAAGATATACAGTCAAGTGACAAAAGTCATGGGATACCTCCTAATATTTTGTCGGTCCTTCTTTTGCCCGGCGAAGTGCAGCAACTCGACGTGGCATGGACTCAACAAGTTGTTGGAAGTCCCCTGCAGGAATATTGAGCCATGCTGCCTCTATAGACGTCCATAATTGTGAAAGTGTTGACGGTGCAGGGTTTCGGGCACGAACTGACCTCTCGATGATATCCCATAAATGTTCGATGGGATTCATGTCAGGCTATCTAGGTGGCCAGATCATTCGCTGGAATTATCCAGAATGTTCTTCTAACCAATCGCGAATAATTGTGGCCCGGTGACATGGCGCATTGTCATCCATAAAAATCCCATCGTTGTTTGAGTACGTGAAGTCCATGAATGGCTGTAAGTGATCTCCAAATAGCTGAAGGTATCCATTTCCAGTCAATTATCGGTTCAGTTGCACCAGAGGACCGAGTCCATGCCATGTAAAAGCAGCTCAGACCATTATGGAACCACCACCAGCTTGAACAGTGCCTTGTTGACAACTTGGGTCCATAGCTTCGTGGGGTCTGCACCACACTCGAACCCTACTATCAGCTCTTACCAACTGAAATCATGACTCATCTCACCAAGCCATGGTTTTCCATTCGTTTAGGGACCAACCGCTATGCTCACGAGCCCTCGAGAGTCGCTGCAGGCGATGTCGTGCTGTCAGTAAAGGACTCGAGTCGGTCTTCTGATGGCATAGCCCAAGGAAGACAAATTTCGCTGCACTATCCTATCGGACACGTCCCTCGTACGTCCCACATTGATTTCTGCGGTTATTTGACGCAGTGTTCCTTGTCTGTGAACATTGACAACTCTACGCAGACGTCGCTGGTCTCGGTCGTTAAGTGCAGGTGATCGGGCGCTGCGCTGTCCATGGTGGGATGTTATGCCTGAAATTAGATACTCTCGGCACACTCTTGACACTGTGGATCTCGGAATGTTAAATTCTCTAACGATATCCGAAATGGAATGACCCATGCGTCTAGCTCCAACTACCATTCCGCGCTCAAAGTCTGTTAATTCTCGTCGTGCAGCCATAATCACGTCAAAGCCTCTTCATATGAATAACTTGAACACAAATGAAAGCCCTGCCAAAGCACTTCGCATTTACACATTTTCTACGCGATACTACTGCCATCTGTATATTTGCATATTGCTATCCCATGACTTTTGTTACTTCAGTGTAGGTATGCCGTATAAATCAAATAATTTCTAGAAACTTTTATAAACAGTTCATAAATGGGCATTTCCAATAAAGACATCATAAACAGTTCTTGAAAACTTTTGTATTCTTCTAGTCTCAGAATTATATGATAGTATCTATTTATATGTTTCTATTTACGTTTACATTAAATTAGATAAATTCTATTGCTATTTGAAGGGTAGTTTTTCTTTATTGTTTATTCGGTTGATTTTAAAATAACCGTGGACAAACGCGATCAGAGTTAAGAAGCTCCTCCTGTTCACACGAAATTAAAAAAGGAATTCCTCAAAATTCCCGAAAATAATTGAGGAAATTCTTCCCACGTTAGTTACTGCGCTAGTGATAACAATTATTCAGGTAAAAACTGTTGTTAATTAAGCATCAGGTTTCATCAAAATTTCCATTACATTCTTTTCCCGAATTAATCTCTTGGATTTCAATGCAAGGTCGCATGAGATCCTGAATCTCGCTTCTATTTATTGTAAAGCAAATCGTTTCCTGCATAATTCTTCTTAAATTTTCCTTATCTGAAAATATATCTTACGTTCACAATGTTGATTTACTACTGTCATATCTTATTTTGCGTATGTCCCAACACGTCTTTATTTTGCGCAACGTAAGAGCGTTTCTAATTCTATATATTTAGATAAGAAGTATGAGTGTTCTTGAAACAGTTCTCAAGGGAACTTATTTGGCATTATTCAAAATCCAAACTCCAGCTAGTTATTCTCAGTAACTATCACGAGAGTACCATTAATTATTATACAGTTCATTAATTATAACATATGCCTTTGTCTTTCCTCTTCATAAATTATTAATTTTTCTCTCTCATATGATTTTATATTTAAGTCTCATAATAGAAAATACGTTAGATATTCCAAGTGCGTTTCCTAACGTCAGCGTGATTTGGTGTCATGAAAATGAAGTATTATTATTCCTTAATTATACATATGAATACGTGAAATACATAAGAACTGTGTTAGTTTATATAGGATTAATTTGTACAAAAGTATAGCTTAGTTTATACAGGATTAATTTTGTATTAAAAGTATAGTCGTAGAGATGTTAAAGAATTATGAGCAAGTTTCTGTTTTCTTATACAAAGAATGTTTACACATTTTTAGAATGATGTTGATAAAGAATTAAAAAAGAAGCAAATATTTCCGAATAAAAATTTCTAGCAGCAGGTTATTATTATGTGAAATGGGAAACATCGTCTGCTGCGTTTCAATATATTCTTCTTTCAAAATGTCGCATTTAAACAAGCTGTGGATTGAGAAATATCTTTCGCGCTTTCCGAAGAGAAATATTTCCGTTCCATAATTCAAAAGAGTTATTTTATTAGTTTTATTAAATCTCTAAGTGCAAAACACCGAACCCCGAAAAATTTTGTTTCTAATGTTTCTACAGGTAAATATTTGGTTACAAGAGAAAAATCCTCTAACTCAAAAATCAATTGCTAAGTCCTTAAACAGCAGCAATAAATAAAATAAACTAAAACTTGCAACTTTACAAAACTAAAAACATAATATTCGCCAGCTTTTGCAGGCATGTGCTGAGTGGTAATTTTGCCGAGAATCACCGTAGAACAATCTTTCGACCTTGTGTGAAGACTGTTTAGCAGAATATAAATGGAAATACATCGTGCACCTTGATGAAGCATGAGTTTAGCTAAATGGCTGCAGCTAAACCAAGTCTGTTTATTATTGAAAAAGACGGAGGGAAAAAAAATTACGAACTCGGCTGCCTCAAAGCAAAGAAATTTTCAGTGAGGGGTTTATGATTGTCACAGAACAATTTCACAGTGTGAAATTAAAAACAAGAAGCGTCCGGGAAAAATGCTAAAATCAAATTTCAGAAACAGAAAGTTTTAGATCCTATATTTACAGAAAAAATGTCTTTCTCTCAATGACTTTCAAAGAGTGAAACTACTTCAAACTTCAGCAAGGAATACTTCAAAAGTACCACTGCATTCTTTGAAAAAATGAAGACTGATACAGCTATTGTATATCTACTGTTACGGATTTGTACGGCTACGGATGTAAATAATTTTAGTGAAATTATATATAAAATTGTAGATTTTTTTTGGCTTAATTTAACATGGAAATCAAAAGAAGCGAAGCTTTACCGCAAAAGTAAAAACACATGGGCAAGTCTATTTAGACTGAGTAGATGGCTGTCTGGCTACATCAGGGAGGTATCCACGAGCTAGCAATGATTATTGTCGCCACATTTAGCGAAAATCACCGAAAGTCACCAAACGTGGCGACCAGAGTGAAACTACTTCAAACTTCAGCAAGGAATACTTCAAAAGTACCACTACATTCTTTGAAAAAATGAAGAGTGATACAGCTATTGCATATCTACTGTTACGGATTTTGTACGTATGTAAATAATTTTAGTGAAATTATATATAAAATTGTAGATTTTTTTTTGGCTTAATTTAACATGGAAATCTAAAGAAGTGAAGCTTTGCCGCAAAAGTAAAAGTACATGGACAAGTCTATTTAAACTGAGTAGATGGCTATCTGGCTACATTAGGGAGGTATCGACAAGCTAGCAATAATTATTGTCGCCACATTTGGCGAAAATTACCGAAAGTCACCAAACTTGGCGATCATTTGCTGACATTTTAATCCGGTGCCTCTATAACTATAATGGTATTGTAACTGAAAGAATGTAATTGATCCTATATGTAATTGTAACCGTATCCTGCCTTCATATTGTAAGGATCTTAAGTTTTACTAACGTTTATTTTATTTTAAATCTTTACTATCACTTCTTATTTTCTACTTCCGGCCAGAATTAAAAGCTTTAACTTATTTATGCAAATTTGTCTTGCGAACGCCAAGTACTTAAGTTGTGGCTTTTTGCCAAGCAAGAGAGAGGAAGGAGCTATTAGAAGCAGGCCGCTCGCCATACTAGTTTTACTCGGTTGCTGGTTGCCTTCAAGGCCACAGGTTTAATCCTCTTGATAATTTTAAACGTATCGTAGTGTTAGCAGTTCTCTGTACTACATACGGCTTTTTGCTAATATACGGCCAATCTTGGAGTAGGCACTTGTTTGATTAATCCAAAGTTAAGTTCAGTTAGAGTTTAGT
The DNA here is from genome assembly GCF_044657685.1 of Stegodyphus dumicola. Lineage (NCBI taxonomy): Eukaryota > Metazoa > Arthropoda > Arachnida > Araneae > Eresidae > Stegodyphus > Stegodyphus dumicola. The sequence continues at coordinate 52,347,273 of NC_140777.1, forward strand.
TAATATTTTTTTATTCTTACGTTCAGACAACAAGTGGTTGGTCTCTGTATTCCGAAGTTCGGAAATCATTGTAAAGACAGAAAAGTAAAGGGTTTCGTATACCCTTCCTGTGTGTATTGTCTACTTCCCAAATTTATTGAACATAGCTTTAGTAAGCTCCCTGTTCCGAGTCAGGACATTTAATGTTCCCAAAGCAAGTAAAGAGGAACACAGAACCTGATAGTGGCGCCCGACGAAGAAGAATAACCATGGCCGAGTTTCAAGAAGAACCTCTGCTGCCTGCAGAAGCGGCTCAGAACCCAGAAATGCCAGCTGCCGCCCTGGAAGGATTTGGTTACATCGTCCAGACCATGCGCGCATCGATGAAACCAGAAGCAACATTTAATGGAAACTCACCGGTAACCAGTTTTTTGGAAAAATTGGATGACCACTTCATGCTGTATCCAGTGCATGAGTTCAGAAAGTCACCTTAGCTACCAGCGCTTTGAGGGGCCAAGCCCTTAATTGGTTCAAATGTATAGGCAGAAGCCTCTTGGGTCAAGCGGGAAGTCCCACCTATACTTACGAAAATTTTAAGACCGCCTTAGTAAAAGCCTTCGTTGTCGTAAGAGATCGTGCAAGATTAGAAACGGAACTTTTCAGCATATATCAGCAACGAATCGAAAATTTTTTCCACCTTTATTTTAAGAAACATTCACGTCTTTAAACTCTTGTATGGAAACCGTCCGGATCCTGAGATAATTCAAGTGATTTCGGCGAGGTTACTTCCCCAAGTACAAGACTTTATTGAATTAAGGAATCCGACTACACTGGAAAAGTTATTTGAGCTAGCAATCCAGTTTGAAAGTAGAAGAACGGCGGACATTGAAAGAAGACGCCATTATGAACAACGAAGCCAATTTGGTGCGCCAAGACCACAGCAAAGTCAAGAACACGGCTACGGAAGCAAAGCGAATCAGTGGGCAAGGAAACCGGAGTATCCAAAAACAACCGGCGAACGTCGACAGTTCAATAGTAAGCCACAAAAAAAGTCTGAAGGCCAGTGGAAAAAGAAGGAAGGCATGGAAAGGAAGAAACAAGATTTAAACTAAAATGGATTTCTGCTGACGGGAGGGTGCGGAAATCCGAAGGCCAATAAAACCCCTCTTCCTTCAAGTAAAATACAGTGATGGTGAAAAATGACTCTTCCAAAGATTCAAGTGTTGGTGAATAACATCCCAGCCACCGCACTCCTGGATACAGGCGTGCAGAGGATTTTTTAGGAAGTATTTCCGTAAATACCGCATATATAATTCGGATAATACGACAGTGTTAGCTGCGCAGGGAGAAAGATGCAAGTGCATAGGTAAATTACCGTTATATGTTCGTATCAAGGACGAGGACTTAAGATTATGTTTTTTATCGTAAAGAATTTGCAAGCACATATCATCTTAGGGATAGACTTTCTTTCAGAGGCAGAAGCAACGCTGGATTTTAACGAAGCGTCCCTTAAGCTGACGATGAAACCAGTTCGAGAAGAAAAAACAGAACCACCAATGTTAAACCTTGATCACCTGCCTAAGGAAGAGCAACAAAAAATTCGACAAGTGGTAAGTGAATTTGCTTCGTTATTTAGTGATATTCCAGGATTTACTCAAGTTACTAACCATAGTATCGACACCGGAGATTCACTGCCAGTTCGCCACAAACCATACCGATATGATAAGAATGAAGAAAAAATTATAGAGTGGCACATTAGAAATATGTTACGTAAAAAGATCATAACGCCCATCTCAAGTAGTTATGCTAGCCCGGTTGTGTTATGTAAGAAAACAATGACTATCCGGTAACACATCCAAAAAGGTGGCGTTTTGCAATTGACTATCGTAAATTAAACTCCATGACTAAATATCCGGTATATCCGTTACCTATTATCGAAGAAATTCTAAGGAACATAACTTTTACCAAATACATGACTACTTTAGACTTAACGACTGGTTATTTTCAAATAGGGGTTAGACTGGAAGATGTGCCTAAGACTGCTTTTATAACCAAGTCTGGCACTTATGCATTCCTGCGTATGCAGTTTGGCCTTTCAGGGGCACCGGCAACATTTCAGCGATGTATGGACATTGTGCTAAGTCCTGTTCTTGGAAAGTCCACATTTATCTATTTAGACGATATCATTATTACTAGTGATAATCTGGACCAACATGTACAGGATTTAAGACAGGTGTTTTCATTATTAAATGAAGCCGGTCTAAAAGTTAATGTCGAAAAGTGCAAATTTGCAGCCCCTGAATTAAAATACTTAGGTTACAAAATATCTCAGAAAGGAATCGAGACAGACGAATCAAAAATAATCGCTGTGCAAAAGTATCCGCCGCCAAATACGGCGAAGAAGCTCTCTTCTTTTCTAGGACTTTGTTCATATTATAGGTCCTTTATAAAAGATTTTGCAGCTATTGCTGAACCATTGTTAAAATTAAAAAGGAAAAAGGCAAGATTCTCGTGGACGGCCGAAGCCAATAGTGCTTTCGAAAAATTAAAGCAAGCATTAACGCAAGCCCCTGTTTTGAAATTTCCTGAAAATGATGAGAATTTAGAAATTTCAGCGGATGCTTCGAATTATGCGGTAGGAGCGGTACTTTCGCAAAATCAGCAGCCCGTTTCATTTTAATCGAACTTTAAATCAAACACAAAGAAATTATTCCGCGACTGAGAGAGAGGCACTTGCAGTTCTGGTAGCAGTGCAAAAGTTCCGAGTCTATTTTGGAAGGGCGCCAATAACAGTGTATTATGATCATGCGGCGGTAACTAGATTGTACTCAGAAAAAAACTTATCCCCAAGGTTAATACGATGGGCACTCAAGTTACAAGAGTATAATCTGGTAATCAAGCACACCCCCGGAAAGGAAAATATCGTAGCAGATGCCCTATCCAGAATAAAAATAGATGAAGAAGGTAATACTGTAAAGGTGGCAATGCTCACAGCGTGTACGATAAATTCCCGAGAAACTGTAATAACCGAACTGGGTAACGATCCTGAATTTAAAAACATTTATGAGTATTTAACCCTTTAACTGTCAAGTTATTTTGATGATTTGGGTACACAAATTGTCAAATTCTTTTATTGGAAAAACCAAATGTAGCCGAAATAAACATCTCCCGATATATATTCGGGTATGACAATACCCGAGATAATCTCGGGCATGACAGTTAAAAGGTTAAAGGATCGTGAAAATTTTAGCCACCAAGATATTGTGGCGATGAGAAATAGGGCGGCCCATTACGAACTAATAGTTAGTCTATTATTTTATACTAAAACTACAAATTCCAACAACGAATTTCGACCTGTTATCCCAGCTAGTCTTAGATTAAATATACTGCAGGAGTTACACGACTGCCCTTTAGCTTCTCATGCTGGTATTCGAAAAACCATCCAACGCGTTCGCGAAGCATGTTATTTTTCTGAACTGCAAAAGTTAACAAGGGCGTATGTCCAGTCCTGCCCAACATGTCAAGCAGTTAATTATATTAATTTCCGCCCGGCCGGGTTTCTAAATAGCATTAAATCCGAATTTCCAAATGAAATAATTGGCATCGATTTATTGGGCCCTTTCCCAAAAAGTCAGTTAAATAAAAGTCGCTATCTCCTTGTTATGGTTGATCATTTTAGTAAGTGGACCGAAATTGTTCCCTTAAAACGAGCCTCCGCGAAATTAGTTACTGATTCTATTTTGAATAAATATATTTTAAAATACGGGGCGCCCCTAAAAGTTATATCGGATAATGGTCCTCAATTTGTAAGTAATATATTTGAAGATATGTGCCAAAAACTGGGCATATGTCATTTAAAAATTGTCCCGTATCGGCCGCAGTCAAATATAGCGGAACGGGTCAATAGAAATATAGTGAAAATTATACGTAGTTATGTTAAAAATTTTCATAAAAGCTGGGATAACTATGTCAATGAATTTGCTTTCGCCCTTAGGACCGCTAAACATGATACAACAGGCAAAACTCCTGCTGAGTTATTTTTAGACAGAAAGATTATAACGCCGTTAGATAAATTATTTTATGTGCAACAAAGAGCCCCAGAATTTAAAATGGGTGATATAGAAAAATTAATTAAAGAAGCAAAAAAGAATACTGAAGTAGCACAGAGAAAACAGAAGCTTTATTATGATTTGAAACGACGGGGAGTAACTTATAAAGTAGGGGATGAAGTGTTAAAAATTAAGCATTCACTTTCTTCAGCACCAGAAGATAAAACTGCCAAATTTTTTCCACGATTTGAAGGACCATATGTCATAGAAAAAATAACTCAGGCTGCAGTGGTGTTAAAAGCCAGGAATGGTGAAACATGCTTTGCAAACATTGACCAGATAAAACCATTCTATAATCGTAATAAATGCAAATATTTAAAGATCTTTTGCAGGATCCGGCACGGCAGGCACTGCAGGCACAAGCTCCAGAGGTGCAACAACGACAATCACAAGGGCAAGCCATTAGGAGGCAGGAGCAATTGAAAAGAAAGTTTCCCCGTTGGAAAATTGAAGGTAATAAGAAAAAGAAGCCGTTCCACCGACCAGAAAAGAGAGAGCACGAACACCCCCAGAATGAAGAAGGGAGAAGTACGACGAATGCAAAGAGAGCCACGAGAAATGACGGCAACTATAACCCGGCTCTAAAACGGAAGATCTACCCATCGGACAGGAGTCTACGCAGCAAATGTCGACGAATTGATGAAGGAACACCAGCTGCGGAGGGAAAGAAACAAGGAAAATTTGAACAGCCAGCAACGAAATCCAAGCAGGAACGAGAGAGAGTTGTCCCGGTTCCGCCAAGACCAGCTGCCATCAAACGGCCGAGACCACAGGCAGAGGCTAAAAAGAAGGTCTTCAAGGGTGACCAAACTGGAAGGGAAAGAAAGCTCATGGAGGAAGGAACTGAAGGGCGAACCCGCACAAGAAGGAAGATAAACCAAACCGTAATCTGCGCTACATTCCAGGACTGGGCAGAAAAAAGGATGTCCGAATATCACAAAGATAAGTAAAACTTTATGTTACTTTGCAACCTTAAGTTAATCTTTCATTCTTACTGCAAGTGGCAGAATTCAAGACGTTTTACCTCATGTGAGGTCTACCTTTATCGCTAAAAAGGCGAGAAATGCGTTGTTACCTATTTTGGTATTATGTTTTTCAATTACTCGCGAGTAAAACTAAAATTAATGTATAATAGGAATGTGTAAATACTTGAATATTGTAAAAGTTGTTCTATAAAATTTTATTTAAAAGATTCTGGCAAGATAGAAGTTTTAGTCTGAAAGACTTTTTGAAATGTAGTATTTCAATGTAGAAGAATTGGCACTTGCTTGGAAAAGAATAGAAGTTATCAATGTACTACTAATGTATGTTTTAAAATGCGTAAAATTAACGGCATGTTAATATGTCCTTATATACAATGTGAACTGTTATTTTAAACGTTAAGTAATACTGTGATATGTTAAAAGTGAAAGTAATGCCAAAAAATTTTAACTTATTCGTGTGACTGTAAAAAGAGCAAATTATTGTGAATATGTGTTAAAGGTTGAATGAATGTAGTTAGGCTCTCTGACGCTACACTTCAGAGTTAGCCACTTTTCCGAATAGTACCTCAGGGTTTATAGATGAATATAAGGTGTGTTATGAGGTCTTGTTATGTTGAATTTTAACACGTTAGTGTTTTGATTGCAGGCGGTAGTGTTGAACACTTGTACATAAACACGTTCGTGTTTGGTGTTTTCCTTTACAACACATGTCGAGAGCACGGGGAGAGATAATTAAAATAGTCATGAATGAAATAAGAATGTTAAGAGAAGTATAATTGTATATGTTACTTGCCATTTAATTGTGTAACATTTCATTAAACTAGATTTCCTTCCAGATCTCTGGAAGGAACCAGATTTCAACTAAGAACTCCTGTTTAGATGCAGTACAGATGAAAAGTAATTGTCCATGGAGTTGATAATGTAAAAAACGATTTTTTTTTTTTAAATTTCTAGTTTCTAGTGAGAAATGTTTGTAAAAGATTGGCCTCGCGTTAGATTCTAGAGCTAAAAGTTTTCAACAAGGTCGTTTTAGACCTCAGTTTCAAACTAATTAACTCTGGCGGGAAGTATGTAAGGATCTTAAGTTTTACTAACGTTTATTTTATTTTAAATCTTTACTATCACTTCTTATTTTCTACGTCCGGCCAGAATTATAAGCTTCAAGTTATTTATGCAAATTTGTCTTGCGAACGCCAAGTACTTAAGTTGTGGCTTTTTGCCAAGCAAGAGAGAGGAAGGAGCTATTAGAAGCAGGCCGCTTGCCATAGTAGTTTTACTCGGTTGCTGGTTGCCTTCAAGGCCAGAGGTTTAATCCTCTTGATAATTTTAAACGTATCGTAGTGTTAGCAGTTCTCTGTACTACATACGGCTTTTTGCTAATATACGGCCAATCTTGGAGTAGGCACTTGTTTGATTAATCCAAAGTTAAGTTTAGTTAGAGTTTAGTTAATATTTTTTTATTTTTACGTTCAGACCACAAGTGGTTGGTCTCTGTATTCCGAAGTCCGGAAATCATTGTAAAGAGAGAAAAATAAAGGGTTTCGTATACCCTTCCTGTGTGTATTGTCTACTTCCCACATTTATTGAACATAGCTTTAGTAAGCTCCCTGTTCCGAGTCAGGACATTTAATGTTCCCAAAGCAAGTAAGGAGGAACACGGAACCTGATAATATGCTTAACAGTAATTTCGAGAAATGGAAGGTGCTAGAAAACTTTCGGTTGCCGGGAGAAACTATATAAAATCGTCAAGAGCATCATCTCCGTGCAGTAGTTATTTAGCTCAGCGTTTTTCGGAGAATTGAGATATCTCTCTGTTAGCTTCCTTTTTTGGATGCGCTTTGCACTGAGCTGTGTTTAACGTTCTTAGTATTTTGAAGTGTAACTACTGGTTGCACTACTGTGAAGTGAATGTGATTGCTACTTTTGTGATACTGTGAAGAGCTGTACGACTATTTTTGTGGAAAATTCCAGAATTGTGAAATGTTTCTTTTAGTAAAATAAATTTTTTCAAGCTATCATGGGTTCTGTGTGCATTCAAACTATTACTGTACGCACACAAACAATTTTCGTGTCAGAAGTAGCACATAATGCCGATGAAAAAAGCAGAGGAATAGCAACTAAGACAGCTGGATACTGAATGTCTTTGCTGCATTCCAAGACAAAAGGGAAAAGACCATTAACTCCATTAAAGAAGCGCTGAAAGCGAAAAACGGGCCAAGAATCCGTTAAAAAGGAGAGGAAAGCTATTCAAGAGAATATTGAAGCAGTTCAAAATGAAATGAAAAGAGAAATTACCTGCATAAGAGAAAACAAAGTCAAGCCTATGGAATGCAGCTGAAAATAAAGCTGGAGAAATTGAAGAAAGAATTTCTGCTGCGGGACAACAAATCGTATAAAGATTTTCTTCTGTCAAACAAAAAATCGAAGAGAAAATTTCTGCTATTGAACAACAAATTGATTCCTCAGTTTCCGCTGTCGCCAAAGAAGTTGATAGCTAAAGAAATTCATAGCGACAGCAGGAAGCAATTCTGAGAGTTTTAAAATTTTACCCATGCTTTCTGGATCTTCTGTAGAGCTGTCTTGATGGAAAGATCTCCTGGAAGTATGTAAGACTCATTTCTTCATAGAGGCGGACGCAAATGGATGTAATTCCCAAGCTAAGTGCTATCCTGCCGCTTCTCTGAAACCGAACGCAGAGAATATCCTTGAAACGCTGCCCGAAAAACCATGGGTTAGATTTCGAATCTCTACTTGGCGCGCTGGAGCTGCGCTTTGGCAAGAAGTGTTTAAAAGACTATAGCAGACTTCAGTTAAAATCTCGCTAACAGAAGCCCATAGAAACACTCCAGGTACTCGTCACAGTTATTGGCTGTCTTATCTCGCCGTTTCGACTGCCCATCAGAAAATAGGGAAATCCTATCCCTGCAGCACTTCATCGATGAGATCCGAAATCTTGAGATACAGAAAGCCCTGAGAATGACGGCTATCAAGAATTTAAAGCGTGCTTTATTATACGCCATGAAGTTTGAGGCAGCCCAGCAAGCAAGTCGTAGAGACAGTAAATCAATCAAAGCTCCTCGTATCCAGAAACTAGTGGTTCAAATGAATGCTCGTCTAGACGATTTAACTAAGCAAGGCAATGTCTTGATGGGAAATGGGAGTGATTGTGCATCAGATGAAAAGGCTGCCAGACCCAGTCACTCTAGACGACCATACACGGTTTGCCTCAACCTCCGTAGGTCATCCGAGGAGTCGTCAACCCAGGAGGACTGTTGCGAGTTGAAGTGAACTGAAGCTGGGGTAATGACGTCAGCTTCTCGAAAGTATAAGAATCAGATCAATCGATGTGGCTGTGAGAGTGTGTGTGCCTTTTGTGCCGAGTTTTGAAAAGAACATTTTCGTTGTTGTGTCCGTGTATGTGTTTTGTGCTTCAATAAAGTGTTTTCGTGAAAATTGTAATGACTTTCGGGACAATACAAACCACCTTACTTCGTGTAGATGCGAAACCACGCTTCCAGTATTAAATTCTCGTTCTCAAAAGGACTTAAAATGTCACAAATTCTAGGAAATATATAACAAAGCTTGTAAAACAAGTCAACGCACAAAGTGAGACACCGTCCGTCCCCAAGTGCTAAAGAAGGGGACTCCATCCCCCTCTGACAACCTGCGATATTTAACAATGTAATGTCCCCACAACGAAGGGGCAGACAAGGCAGTACCAGTACGGTCCCTTCCAGGCTTGAACCTACCAGCGAATAAACGGTGGTTCTAGCGTTGTGAAGACTGATTATTTACTCTAGAAGTCGAGGTTATCTAGATATTGATACTGGGGTGGTCAGTCCCAGTCGACCCCCAGAGATGGTATCCGAACATAGTCAGCCTAGGTGAACTTGGTTACCAGCATAAACTGACTTTAAAGTTCTGGAACTTCTGTGGGGAAAGCCAGGTACAAAGAAACTGAAAGAAGCCTATCTAAAGTTAAGTCCCGCCAAATGCAATCGGATAGGAAGTTACTTATTTCGGACATGTCATCTTTGCTGAAGGTGTGTTTATGGATCCGGAAATGGTATCGGCAGTTAAAGACTGGAGACGTCCCGAAAATGTCCATCAGCTTGAGAAGTTTCCTGGAGCTTTGCAACTACTATAAAAGATGAGTGAAGGACTTCTGTTCAATCGCAAGACCCCCTCCACAAGCTGATAGAAAGAAAGAAACACTTCTTGTGGATAAAAGAGTGAGAGGATGTGTTTAACAAACTGAAGGAAGCTTTAACATCTGGGACAATCTTGAGTATCCCCAGCTCGACGAACTATTTATTCTCGACATGGGTGAGAGCAATGAGAGTGTCGGTGTTGTTTTGTCCCAAGAAATTAACGGCCAAGAACGAGTCGTCGCCTACTGGAACAAGTGTCTATCTAAGCCGGATATAAATTACTGTGCCACATAGAAACAGTTGTTCGCCATAGTTAAAGCTGTAGAACATTTCCATCTTTATCTCTAAGTAGAAACTTTGATACAGGTATTGCATATATACCTTTTCAACATATTCCTGAAAAGTGCCCTAACGTTCTACTGTGTCTCTAGTGAAAAGGGCTCTTTCTAAGTGCGAACCTACCATGATGCATGTACTCCGGAAAGGAATAGAATAAGAATGGAAATCATTCCCCCCCCCCCGGAAATTTTACGAAAAGCGCTTTTTAAGAGTCCAGAAAAAAAAGTGTTATTGAATCAAACATTTACAAAAATATTCTTTATATTTTAAACATTAATTAAACGGCCTAGAAATCGCTCCAAAAATTGTGTAAACACACTCTGTACAATAATAAACTTTCTTGATGTCTTACATCTTTCGTATAAATTAATAAAAGTTTTACATTTAATGCAGCTTTTTCTGTAGTCTTGGAAGTATTGAGGCACTTGACTTCCACTATTGTGAATCTTAATTTAGAGTTTAACGTTTTACCAATAAATTCGTACTGAAGTATTACTTTTTAGTACTTCTTTAAATCATTACAATTTCTATTTAATCTAACGTCAGTATTACGAAAAAAAAAATCAGTGGCACTGTTAAAATTTAAAACTAATTCTTTAGTAAAAATAAAAGCAAGTACCTAAAAAATCCTCTCCTGTGCTCTTATTATTTCCGTTTTGTGAAACAAATAAACTTCTGATGATTTTCTAAAGGCATTTTTGTTACTCTTGAAAGAATTCGTGTGTTTTATTAGTTATAATAGTTAAGAATAGTTAGTTAGTGTACTAGGTTTTTTTACTACTGAACCTCGAGGGATTTAATAGGTATAGCCTTTCTATATTCACTGTAGAAAACTGTTTACATTAATTTTTTAATTGGTGTCTTTTCCTTAGAATGTATGTATTATTCCGAAACAGACTTTTGTTTAAAATTTTATTATGAGAAGCTTTCCATTCGACGAGCAGACATTTAATAAAAAATTTAATTTTCCCCCTGCTCGTTCACTAAATTTAATAAAGTAAAGTTTTTAGAACGTTTAAATCATTACAATTTCTATTTAATCTAACGTTACTATTACGAAAAAAAAATCAGTGGCACTGTTAAAATTTAAAACTAATTAATAAATACACAAGACATGTACTCATTTTTAGAACAACTTCGAAGGCTTTTAATCAGTGTTCAAAATGTAAAGAGCATTTTCTTAAATATTTAACTTTACAGCCTTTTTTTCTATACTGTAAGTCTGATTTCCATTACAGAAGGGCATTTTGTCAAATTTCGAGGGGTATTCATTTCCATTCCTCTACCATTACTTTCCAGAACTCTTTCTAAGCACTATCGTAGTGCTTTCAAAGGACCAAAGGCACCGTAGTTCATATGTGCAACGTCATTGGAATTCGCAGGAATATGTTGAAAAGGTATATGAGCCCAAACCTCTATCAGTCTCAAGTTCTATTTTTTTTTTTTTTTTTTTTTTTTTCAAGGAATACAATGGTAATTTTGTTGTTTTGTCTTAATGAAGTAAGTTTCACTCTTTGGAAGTCATTGGTATAAAACTCTTGATACTACGTTGAGTTGATTTTAGCTTTTTTTCCACTCTTCTTATTTTTAATTTCCCATTACATGAGAATCCTGTGACAATCCTAAGCCTCCTACTGACATTTTTCTGCTTTGATGGAACTAAATTTATACAATGTTTTCTCTTTGTTTTCTATAATCAATAAAAAGTTTTGTTGAGTCATTCAACTAAACCTACACGTAATCAAGGGTCACAAAGCATTTACAGTTATCTCCTAGTAAAAAGTTTCCATACAGCGTTCTACAAATTGTGCGTTGAGACTCAGGCACACGCTTTTGTAAAAGCTGGAGAGCATTGTGTTTTATAGCTTGTAGAGATATTGGGTTATTTTTTGGAAGCCGGAGAAATGAAAAATTAGCAAACACCTTCGCCGAGAATCGAACCACGGACCTCAGGAATACCGGCCCAGCGTGCAGAACCACTACACCACGAAGGCACGCTAGGAAAGTGGGAGAAATATCTTATAATCTTAAGTTCTAAATCTTGGTTTGTTATTTTATTTATTGTTGCTACTGATGTATTTTAAGATTTATACTTTGTTTCTGTGTCAGCGGATTTTCTCTTGTTACCAACAATTTAGAAACATTAGAGAAAGTACGCACCTTTTTTGGGTATTCATTTTGAGGCTGATTTCCCTGTACAAGTAATGCCTGTTTTTCCCCCTTTCCTGTTAATAATGTTGCTGATTCTGCTTTCAAAAATTTTAATGCGAATTTCACGAAGTTTTCGAATTACGTAATAAGAATATTTTTCTTCACAAAGCTCAAAAATATATCTTTCAGTCTGCAATTTATTTACATGCGACATTTTTAAAAAAGAATAAATTTAGAAATAGCGGATAATATTTCTCTGTTGAAATAATCAGCTGCTTCACAAAATTTTTATTCCAAAACATTTCCTTTTTTTTTTTTTTTTTTAAATTTTGTCGAAATCGTTTTAAAAATATGTAAGCATCACCCCCTCACCTAAATTACACTTAAAAAGGTGTAGTATTTCTTTTTGAAATACGAAGTACACATTTTTTAATTTGAAAATGCATAATAATAATTTTTATTGCAAGTGACACGAACTTTAATAATTAGTACATTGAATATACGTATAGGATTAATACTTTACTATTTACACTCATTTCCATAAATTAAGGATAATTCGGATTCACGCGGAAATCGAAATCTAAAATAAATATATCACGTGTAAAATTACTACACACATCTTCAAGAATCATATGCAAATTTCAGGAAGTAACCAGATGACACGGATGGTTCATCACAATGACGAGAGTGTAAGAGAGTGATATATAAGGAATTCAGGCAAAGAAGTAAAATTGTTCGCAGGCGTTTTATAAGCATTTCAGTGCAATAACCGAATAGTTATGACACAAAGGACGCATTTGGATGATTTTTTACGTGGTAGAATTATCGGCCGTCTGGAATGTGGGCGTACTCAACAGGAAGTATCCGACGAACTTGGAATTGCCCAGAGTGTCATCTCCAGCCTTTGGCAACGATTCCAAGATGATGGTAATGTGAGTAGACGTTACATCACAGGTTGCCTCAGAGTTACAACGCCGAATGAGGACCGGTATTTGGCAGTTACTGCCAAAAGAAACAGACGGAGCACAGCCTCAGACCTGTCTCGTCAGCTCTCTACAGCCACTGGTTCGACAATTTCAAGGCAGACCGTGTACAGACGCTTAGGGCAGATTGGTCTATATGCTCGTCGACCTGTCACATGCGTTCCACTTACTGCAACTCACTGTCGCCTGCGGTTAGCCTGGAGTAGAGAGCATGCATTGTGGACACCGCAACAGTGGGCTTGTGTGATGTTTTCCGACGAGTCCAGGTTTAGCTTGCAGTCTGATTCTCGCCGGACTTTCATATGGAGAGTTCCAGTACCCGCTACCACCAAGAAAACATCATTGAACGGCACCGTTACGGTGGTGCAGGAGTGCTCGTTTGGGGTGAAATTATTCTGGGTCCCAGAACTGACCTGCATGTTCAAATTGGAACCATGACAAGCCAAATCTATCGGGTCGTTATTCTGGAACAACATGTATGTTTGCTTCGGGGCGCCATGGGCGCACAATTTGTGTTTATGGATGACAACGCCCGTCCTCATCGTTCAAACAACGTAAGCGAATGCCTTCAATCGGAGAATATCACCGGTATAGGCTGGCCAGTATTCTCCCCGGACTTGAATCCAGTAGAGCACGTGTGGGACATGCTTGGCCGACGAGTTGCAGTCCGTCAACCTCCTCCTACATGTCTACCGGAACTTCGGAGAGCATTGCTTTTTGAGTGGTGTAATATCCCACAAGATCAGATTGATAATTTCATACTCAGCATGCCTAGGCGTTGTACGGACTGTATTGCATCGTCTGGGAGACATACAATGTATTAACAATCATACGAACCATGTAATATTGGTTTTTTGTAAATAGTTTTTTTTTTTTTTTTTTGTAATTTGCTCCTGGGAGAAAAAATCGCTAATTTTTTTAATAATATCAAACATATAGCATCTTGTTTTGCTCTTTACCTTTTGTTTAATAAATAAGCTTTACAAATAATTCAAATTTGTTTTGCTTCTAACTCTTCCTTTGCCTGATTTTACATTATCCTTAATTTATGGACATGAGTGTAGTATAGTTATTGTATTGAATAATTTGCTTTTAGCTTAACTTATGTAGGGTGTCCTAACAAATGTGCCGGTTTTAATATATCCGAAAGAATACTTTACTCTTAAAAAATGGAAGTTCTTTTTACATGCTTTCAACATCCGTTCCGATTTAAGAAAGTCGTCTTTGATTTGACCTGATGATATCGGCATTTCATCGTTGTCAATTCCCTTCGTAGGTTCGTTATAGCTAAGCATGGAATAGTCTACACAAAGAAACAGTGAGTTTTGATCGTGAAAATTCAGTTCTTGAATGACGAGTGTTATGCACAGCCTGTTAGAAAGCTTTTTGAAATCTTTGGACATTAAAATGCACCTCATGAAACAACAGCTAGCAGACTGATAAAGAAATCTGAGGATACTAGTTCGACAACACACATGAAATCACCATGCTCTCAGTTTAGGTCATGTCTTGAAAACATCGCTGTTGTTACTGCGAGTAATCTCACTTATCTGAACTGATCATCAGAACGAGCCTACGAAATTTATCGTGGCAAGGAGTTATATCTGTCGTTGGCAAGAGCTTTGGGTACCATATAGGTGACAGAACAATTTTGTCCAGTTCCACCCTAATTTTGGGAGAGCACCCTGTGGGATGGGTCCGAGGTTCTCCCACCGCTCTTCGCCTACCATCAAGCCACAGGACAGGACTTTCGATTCGCTATATATTTAGAGTGCTCCCATGCCGAAAAGACACTTTACATTTACAAATATCCATGCCTTCTCCAGTATTCGAATCCGGGACCATCGGTACGGTTGTCAGAGCCACTTTTCTGTTTGGGCAGCAAAAATATCGCTATTTTGCCTGACAGAATTATTCATGTATAATTTATTTCCCTCCTCCTTACCATCCTTCATAGTGTAATTGGAAGCATACTCGGCGGGTATTCGAGAAGTCCAGATTTCGAGTCTCGGCGAGGGCATTGCATATTTTCACGTCTCCAGCATCAAAATAACTTAATGACGTAATAACCTAATAAGTTGCAAATAACGTAATTTCAAAAAGAGACAATGAAAGAAACAATGGAATGCCTCATTAAGCACCTCAATAGGCAGATACCTGAAAAAGGGATTACGAATTTCATCGAGAAAGAGCGGTGCTTCGGAGCAAGCCATAGAGAATATAGAATAGAGCCATAGAATGCTATATATTGCTTTTCATTCTTAATAAATGTATGGTATTCATAATATATGTATGAAATTCTTAATATATATATATATATATATATTGAATTCTTAAATGAATATATGCCATACTTTATTTTTCATTTTTAACATACTTTCTTGTTTAAAGTATGTTAAAATATTTTCCATTTTCTGAAAATAAAGCATTTTATTGAACACATTAAATCCGGCGCTTTTGTTGGGACACCCTTTTTACTTACAATATGCTGAAAATATTTTGAAAGTTCACTTATAATTTTGTCCAAAATTTATCAATTTCCTTTTCCTTTTATTTACTAAGCCTACTTTATCATTATCATTTATCTCTCAGAAAAGATAATCTTCTTTCATGATTACTAAAATTTAATTGTGACAAGGAATTCTCGGTAACAAAATTTTGCAATTCTCTACTTCAAGGATTTCGCTATCATCATATCCAGCTTTAAATCCCATGATAATTATTCTGTCCGTAATATATATGCAATTTTATGTTTCTAAGTGCATGCAATATTCTTAATAATGGTCTCTGACATTTAATCGCTACCTCCATCTGCTTTAATATTTCCTCAATAGTTCTTAAGTGTCTGTTTGTTGCGAATTTTTCGATCACAAAAGGTTTTATGCTACATAAAAAGCTTTTTTAAAGGATGTTATATGTCATATAGAAATCCTTTCAGCTCTTCAAAAGGAAAGCATCTCGATGTTATGAAGTTTACTAACATTTCTTTAGTTTTTATTACTCATACATCAAGTATTGAACGGAGCAAAACGAATGTATAACTTAACTAAGGAGAAAAAATCATACTACAGACATTTAAAAAACTGACATCTGTCCCCCCAAGACAAATTTAAATTTACAATTTTTCAAAAGAATTTATAATTAATTCTACATGAGTGGTGCAATAATATCGTCTAAGTGCCACGAAACTAGTTTTATCTACAATTTCGAATTCATCTCAATTCGAGTATTAAAAAATATTCGATGAAAATGTAATACCATCCCTCGCTTTACGTATGGCAAGCGTACTCGTGAACCTGACTATAAGCTGAAACAATGTAAAGTGAAGAAACAGTTTCAATAAATTTTACACGGGGAAAATTATGGCATTTCCCATGTCGCAATAACTGGAAATAATAGGGAATTTGAATCGACTATGCGAAAGATCAAAGGCATCCTCTTCCGAAATACATATGACACAAGAGCCGATAACCCATTTTCGATCCTATGCTGGTGTTATATCTATATACTGGCATCGATTCTAAGCCAGTATCGATTTTACTTCAGAAATATTATCCAGAACAAAAATGAGCAGTTTTTAAAACGAAGGGGGTAAAAGGAACAAGTTAATTTTTGGCAGATATTTTTATGAAAGTCTTCACTATCGAATGTCAATCTGATACGTAAACTGAGAGTTGGTATGAATGAGAAAAGACTATGGAAAATAGGAAAAGAAGACTTTCTCCATTAAAATATTGCGCCATTTTAATTGCGTAAGCTGTTTTGGTCGAATGTGGCTTCTCCTCACTTCCCCATCCAGATTGCGGCCAATTTGTGACCAAGCTGTTAAGTTGCTAAAAACTGGTAGTTTGACCTGAGTTCGATTCTAGGCAAACACGCTGGCTGCATCGGCGTTTTCATGGTTATCCTAATGTGTAACTTAGATACGATCTAGTTTCCTTCAGAAAGATCTCCACGAAGAGATCCCTTCTTTTTAAGCAAATAGTCCTCGCGTGCTTTGCCATAATCAAAATAAACCAAACCCCATCCACCTTATTCCCCCTATCTGAGCTCGTCAGATCATCATCTGCTCCCTACTATGAAGAAATCACTTCAAGGTCGTTATTTCAACACAGATTATAATATCTATCAGGCTGTTGTTTAGTGGTATGAGAATAACGATAAATAGTTCTAATATAAGATAAACTATGAACAGATTGCAACACATAATGCATAAGTGCATTGATATAGGAAGTGATTCCGGAAAGAAATCATAATGAGAACCTGTAACTAAAACATCCTTACACTGTGAGGTCTAGAACTCATACTTTCATATAAGGAAAAGAAAAGGGCGCAAGATATGCAAACTTTTGATTTTGATACAGTATTGCCAGTATGAATAAAACTTTTAAGAACCTTTTCATTTGGTGTTGAATATACACTCATCCAAATGCTTCTGGAGGCATATCTGAATTACAGCTGCAGTTTTCTGATACTTTGGAAAAAAAAAAAAAAAAAAAAAAAGCTTTTGAATTCATCTAGTTTCTAGTGAACTCCATTTACACCTGAACGCGTTATCTTTGAGGTAGTATACTTAAATAAATAAATCTTGAACACATATCAATCAGAACTCCCAGTTGTGCTGAATATCTGCCCACTTCTAAGAACTATGGCCGTATTATAGTAAAGTTTACAGCCCAACAAAACACAGTAATATTACATTCACAATAAAATGAACACTTATAATGGATTGCTATTGTGCCGATTATTGGAATTTTGCTTATTTGCGCAACCTTGGGCTTCAGCATTCATGACAACTATCTTATCTCCTTGAGCTTTTATTTAAAATTCTTTGAACTATCGTTTCCAGCGCATGAAATCGTTTGCACTAAAAATCGTTAGCATCGCATTAAATACCGTATATCTTTGCGCACTTTTGTCCCTAGCATTTTAGCGCTCGTTTCTGAAAACTTAAAAAATATTCGCGTAATTTTCCCCTTTTTTCATTACGTTCAGACGTGAAGTTCTACTAAATTTTAAAAGAGATTAATTCACTCAGCGATATTTCCGTCTTACTAATAAACACAAGTTTTCGAAAATTGCCTGCGAAGATCACGCCGAACATTTTCGTTCTAACTGTTGATATTTATGCTAACCTAATACAAGAACCGACCCATCACAGCGAAGCAAACGCGAACCGACATTCAGTCTAAGATTTTTCTCAGTCAGCTACACAGATAATTTGAGGCCTAAGAAGTAGCAGAGAAAACGACAAGAACGGGCGAGATTCAAGTTACAGGGAAATGAAGACATTGCATTAGGTATTGAAATGTTAACGTTACTATACATTCTTATTGGAATGTAGGTTTCTTTTGAAGGAATAATATTGTAATACTTACCTGTAGTAATTGCAATATATACCATGACTACTTTTCATTATTATTTTCTTACATCAACGTGTCCTTCGGAAATTTAATTATTTACATAATTTTCTCCTCTCGATTTTAGAACGATAAAATTAGTAAAAACGACAGGGAAAATATCGTGAAACTTTAGCAAATGATACTAAATAATTAAGAAATTCAGTAACAATCAATAAAAGATTGCAAGTTAAAAGTTTCTCCAAATTTCTAGCCTGGAGATATAAATTAACTACTTTAATTATCATCCAAAGCTGAAATGATAAATCTTAAATCAATCTCACTTTCCCCTGGAATTTGACAAACTCTCTACTTATGCCTCAGTCCTAATCCTTGATGGAGCAAATTGACAAGATGCCCGAGGGAAAATCGCATAAAAAGCTGAATGATAACAATCAAACTAGCTTGTCGTTGTGTCTTCTTATATGCTAAGTAAATCTGAGTTTTGGGTCAAAACAGTGATGCGTATCAAAAAATGTGAAACCGGAAGAAGAGCATAATTCAGAATTGAATGGGATTAATTAAAATATTACCTCGGATATTAATGACAAATTTTGCATTTAGTAATAAAACTAATTTAAGAACTCGGCATTGCCAGACTTTACGCAGAGTGGAAAGGTTTCATTTAGATTCATAAATGTACTTTTTTTCGAAATTCCGTTTTCGATGTATTGGCAAAAATCTAATAAAGTGGCCATTTAAATTCTGCTCTGAAGATTTTGCGGTGTTCCGAAATATTCTACACTGTTTTAAAGAGATAACTTATATGGCACCATTTAAATGTTTTAGTAAGATGTGATAGCGGAAACGCAACAACGGCGACGTGAACCGAAGATAAGGAACATGATTTCAAAATTGAAAGTTTATTTAAATATTAATACTTTTTTTCTGTAAAAAGTAAGTATGAATTCCTTGCTTAGCATGAATGACTGCCAATAACAACGAGAATGCAACAACGATGACATGAACCTGAAATGCTTAATGCATACGCAAGATAGGTGTTATGAGTGGACCGTTTTAATGTAAACGCTCTGCGTATAGAGCCCGTGTGTTAATTTTTACAAATCTTATGTAGAGAGCGGCTTTCCTCTTCTTTTGGTACAGGTAAATTTTCATTAGCGTTGCAATAAAATTGTGGATTTGTATGTATTACACACACGCAAACCAAAAATGGGCATACACACACACATGCATATACACTCTTAGACAAAAAAAAAAAAAAAAAAAAAAAAAGACGCAGTAAGAAGGAGTTATTTGAATGGAACGAAAATCGGTAGAAGTGATGTACATTTACAGGAAAAAAAAATGATTATAGTTTGAGAAAAATTGGATGATTTATTGAAGTGATAGAGCTTCACAAAGTGAAAAAGTCAGTAACGCGTTTGTCCACCTCTGGCCCTTATGCAAGCAGTGATTCGGCTTGGCTTCGATTGATAGAAGTTGCAAATGTCATTTTGAGGGATATCGTGCCAAATTCTGTCCAACTGGCGCGTTAGATCGTCAACATCCCGAGCTAATTGCAGGGCTCTTCTCAGAATGCTCCAAACGTGCTCAATAGGAGATAGATCCGGCGACCTTGCTGGCCAAGGTAATGTTCGACAAGCACTAAAGCAAGCAGTAGAAACATGTGCAGTGGGGGGGCGGGCATTATCTTGCTGAAATGTAAGCGCAGGGTGGCAACACAGAGAGAGCCTTAGAACTTCGTCAACGTACCGCTGTGCTGTAAGGTTGCGACGGATGACAACCAAAGGGGTCCTACTATGAAATGAAACGGCACACCAGACCATCACTCCTGGTTATCGGCCTGTCTGCCGGAAGATAGTCAGGTTGGTATCACACTGCTGTCCGGGGCGTCTCTATACTCACCTTCGCTGGTCATCGAGGCTCAGTTCAAAGCGCGACTCATCACTGAAGACTTATTTTACTCGAGTCAGTGACTTCCAGTGTGAATGAACCCGATACCACTGCAAACGGACTTGACGTTGTACAGAAGTCAATGGTATTCGGCGCAAGGGGCACCGTGACCTCAGCCCATTGCTCGGTCTTCACGTTCTGTCGTTTCTCTAGGCCTGCCGCTTCCTTCTTGACGCCGTGTGCTACCATGGTTCACCCATTCCTGCCAATATCGTCTAATAGTTGCATCGCTTCTGCTCAAATGTTGAGCTATTCGCCGATACCAACTACACGAGCTCTCTCAAATTCTGACATCTGCGCATATCGTTCGCGCACCTGTATGCGAGGCATAGTTACTGTCTACCAGAGCACACGGAATGAAATTCGTGAAAATTTAAGACCTGGAATTGTAATTTCTCTCAAATATCCTGCCAGTTAAGCAGATCAGATGCGTTGTAGCGACAACCGTTCATTCGTTGGCAGCCAAAATGTAAAATTTTGCATTTTCCGTCGAAACTTGTATAAAATTTGTGTTCAATTTGCTTTATATCTTCTTAGTGCGTCCTTTTTTTTTTTTTTAGTCCAAAGGGATTTTGAATCCCGAAGGACTATTAGTTTCGTTTTGGCATTTTGCGTCGGACGGATAAATGTCGGTTCACTTTTCAAACTGTTGCCATAAAATGTTAGAGTCCTGCATTATATTTGAAGAAATTAAATAATGAAAATCTGCTTAAATGTATGTATATTTCTCACATTGTCATAAAATAACGGTACATAGAGTCATCGAATTTTGAATAACGTAATCCTCCAACGAATATGAGCATGTGGAAGACCAAATTTGAAATTTGAAATTTGTTTTATGATCGATTTCCTATTTTTTAAAACTTTGACGAATTTTTGATTAACAAACTCAAGGATTTCAAAGCGAGCAATGGCAACGTTGTGTAGAAAAAACATTTTTATCTCCAGCGCGTGAGTCTCTGTATCGGAAATTCTAAAGATATGCTCGTTTTAAAACTATTTTGCGATATTGCTGTTGCACTGGATCTTATGGTTTAAGTGCGAGGAACATGATATTTAATAAAGAAAGGTAACACACAAAATGTTAAAAAAAGCCCCTTTGGACGTAATTTAAAATCTGAAACATTTCAGTTTTTTTTTTTTTTTTTTTTTTTTTTTTGGTCTGTCTAAGAGTGTATATATAATTTTAATGAATCTAGGTAGCGTAATTTCGCACTTCCGACTGTTGTTGTTTCGTCCATAAACTCCATGGAAGGAAGGTTTTCAGAGCCTCAAGAAGGCTGAGCTTCTACTTCCACTCCAATATTGAGAGATGACACTCCGTCCGTTGGTCCGTGGGTCTACCACCCCTCTCCCTTAGCACAAACCACAGGAAATGAATTTCAGTTCGCCATATATTTAGAGTTCTCATGTCCCAAAGACATTCTACATTTATAAACAGCCATGCCTTCTCCGGGATTCGAACACAGGTCCATCATTACCGCAATAGGCTCCCCTAACCACTATATCATCTGGGTGGCGCACTTTCGGCTGATAATTATTTATAACTGAAATAAGTATGCGTTTATTGCTTTCAAATCGCATAGATTTATAATGTATAACTGAATAAGTTTGAAAGAATAATTAAATATCTTACGCTTTGCTGAAAGATAACACGCTTAAAACGATTTTAATTTGGGATATGGCAACACTTTTCTCTAAAATCCCTTGAGTTTATTTATTAAATTCAAACGACATGTTGCTTTTTGCAAGTGGTAACACATTTCTTTTATATTGCCAAGTTTTCTAGTTAAATTTGAAACGCAAATATGTTACGCTTTGCAGAATGGCGACACAAAGCTCATAAATGCCAGAAGTTTGAATCAAAAGTTCGTTAAATAAACGTAAAATGTACGTATGTAAAAAGCGCGATCTCCGTGGGGTGGTTTTTCAGAAATCTTATCTAGATATGACCTTCTTGCGTTGAAGATCAAGTATGCCAAATTTCATCAAAATCGCAATAAAACTGTAGATCTATATGAAAGACGAACACACGGACACTCTTCTTTATTTGTAATAATAACATTTCTATGCCTAGTGTTCTGAATTTTCCATTTAGCTCTTTTCAACGACTTTTAGAACCTTACAAAGCTTATTTTTGATTTCATTAACTTGAACATTATCGCAAAAACAACCTTTTCCTTTGCTATCAATTTTACCACGCCCTGTTTAACGAAACGTCCATTTATTTTAAAGCACAATTTCCCAACTCTTCTAACGATATCGATTGGAAATTTCTCGCTGGTGATGCAGCTTCGAAGAATCTTTTATTCTTCTAAGTAAATCCTTAATTAGAGAAAGCAACTACTTATTCCTTTACGAAATCCATTAAAGGCAAAAGTTATTATAATGTAAAGAATCGCTAACGATGGCAAAAGTTATCATATTGCACCACTGCTCTGTCTTTTTCGGAAATAAATATCCCACGCGGAGTTTGATGTTTATCCGATATCTTCCTTTGCTATTTCTCCTTTCCTTCGTATGTTTCTATAGGTATCAGTCGATATAAGAAATAAATTGTGAAACAGAATCTTTTCGCCCTCCCCCCCGGTCTCCATTCGTTCAATGCGAGATCTCTCTTCCATCCATATATTGTTGTTTCTCATTCGTTCTGTTTTGAATCGGATTCCCGAATTTATTTTATTTATTTATTTATTTGCTTACTTGTCTCCAATTTTGTGTTCCAATGTTTGAAGAAGAGACCAACTCCAAAGAGTATTGGGTGAGAAATAGTGTATTGTATCTGAGATTTCTATTTTCACCTTCTGAATTGAATGAAAAGCAGAGAAAAATTGGGATCTATTCAAGCACCTGGACTTGGCATGAAAGTTATTAAGTCTTTCCTTTTTTTTCTTTTGTAAAAATGGTAGGAGGAAACTACATCTGCTAGTAACAAATAAGCTTAATATGTAACGAAAATAGTAGCGTTAAAATATAGAAATGTACTCTAAGTCTGTGCTTTATAATATTTCACTAAATATTTAAGTTTCATTTCAAATAGTTTTCAAATTGTATAGATTTTTAAAAAAAAGGTATACTTATGTGTTATCGTAACTACCTTAGTAGAAATCGCCAAATTTTCAGAATGTGCATAACTCCGGCAACTGTGCTCACAATAATCCTTCACTCAAGCAACGCGCCATTTTCGTATGCAGTCTTCTCGTTTTATTCCAAGTTCAAACGGATTTTTTATAATCAAATAGCGATTTTTTAAATTTAAACATAATTTTAAAATATTCGCTTGTGGAATTTGCCAGCAATGGAAGTAACTGCGGTAAAATTTCTTCAGGAATTTTGCAGCAACATCTTGAAAGAGAACGAGGATATGCATTTGTTAAATAGCCGGTGTATCCGAGGTTTGCGCGATGTCGAGTCTCTGCAGTTCTCCAATGTTAACAGATCGTTGTGTACTTGGAAGAGTATGGAAAGCGAAAAAAATAGAGAAAGAGGTTTTTTTTTTTTTTTTTTTTTTTTTTTAATTGGAAATTTTAAATTTCTTGTGTGCAGCATAGTATTACACAAGGCTTACAGAGGTAAGTAAAAAGAAACAAACAAATACAACAACACAACACAAAATAAAATAAACTTACAAATTCACAGATGACACGTAAGAGATAAATTTACAGAAGAAAGAGAAAGCCATTTTATGTTGGACAAATACGTGAGGAGGGGGAGGAAACGTAATATTTTATTAACTTGAGCTTCCTTGAGCTTTGAACAATAAAACAACAAATGTTCCCCGAAACTGCCTGAACACAAGTCTGTAATAGATAATCTAAATCTCTTCAGATATGAATTGAATTTACCATATCCAGTTAGAAATTGTGTAACTTCAAAATTGCAGAAAAAGTGTTTGTTATTCAATCTGTGAGGAATGGAAGGAAAATATAGTCAAAGAGGCAGTAGTAGAATTCCTGTATAGTTCATTCCACTTGAGTATTGTATCATCCCTATTTTTGTTCTTGAAAAAGACTTGGGCAGTATCATTGGAGTATTTACTTGACGGTGTGTGTGTAGCTTGTTTTGCCAACCAATCAGCCCTTTCATTTCCTAGATTGCCAGTGTGTCCACGTATATGAGAAAAGATAACATCAACACATTTATTATTGTCAAGGTCTTTAAGAAGGGCATGAGAAGTGACAATTAATTTTTTACATGAGAAGATATTCCTAAGAGAAGAGAATATAAGGATGAAAGAGAATCAGTGCGAATAAGAAATTTAGCTCTTAGCTAACAGTTGTTAGATATCCACTTAATTGACTCACTAATGCACAGTAGTTCAGCTTGGAAAACACTGCATTCATTGGGAATTCTAAAGAGTTTGTATTACAGTTCAGAACCGTGATGGAAAATAACATAAACTAATCTAACTCGATTATTAATTTTACTGCCAGCTGGGAACAGAATTGTCATAAATGGTAGTTTGAATTGGCAAACGATTAGCAGGATGTGGAAGATCTTCAAACAACACCTTGGTATCGAACATAAATTTGCTGATGGTATCTTTAAACGTTTTGTCATTTAAAACCTGAAGGTCAATCGGAGGAAATTCTGAAATTGCGAAACAGGCTTCATAGCTAATTCTTCTGTAGCCAGGCACAACTCTTAGTAAAATTCTTCTTTGAATTCTGCGAAGTATACGGGAATTAATCTTCTTTTCTAAAGCTGTTCCCCACACTCTAGAAGTATAGCAAATAAAGGGGACAATACCCTGCTTATAAATCAAATCAATAACATTATATTTTAAACGAAATGTATTGAAAGAGACACGATTAAGTCCTCTAAGTGTATTTTCATACTTACTAAATACGCAATATGATTTTTCCAACAAAACTTGTGATCAAGAATAACGTCTAAATATTTAATTTCATTCACCGTTTCTAGTAAGGTATTATCCAAGTACAACTGTTGATTTGTATAGCTGACATGCTTTCTTTTAATTATCATAATTTTAGATTTATTAGGATTGAATTCCAATTTCTGTTCTTTGCACCTATTGGAAATAATATTAAGGGTGTTCTGAGCCGTATTAAAGATAGTAATGAGACACTTCTCTTGAAAAAAAAATTAGTAGATCATCAGCAAAAGCAATTGTTTTACAACTCGGACAATCTGAGAGTCTATTGAGTAGATCATTCATCATTAAATTCCACAGTAAAGGTCCGGAAACCGATCCTTGAGGGCAACCTCTTTCCAAAATGCGGGAGGAAGAAACGTGGCCAAAGGAAAGCAATGCAGATCTGTCATGCAGAAAATCTTTAATAGGCGGAAAATATTACACGGAATACCAGCTTTCCTTAAAAAAGCAAGTATCCCAGGCCACCAGGCGTGGTCGAAAGCACCTTTGATATCAAGGAACACTAAAACTGTGTGTAAAGTTTTCTTCTTACCTTCGTCCACTATGACTTTTAAGTACAAAAGATCATCTTCACAATGAGGGGTAAAAACAAACTGTGCCTTGTTTAACAGTTTTTTATTATGCAAGAACCAGGTAATTCTACTAACAAACAGCTTTTCCAGGCATTTTCCTAAACTGAGAAAAAGACTAATGCATCTCAAGTTATCTAAATGCGGGATACGAGGACTTAGGGATTAAAACGACATTCGCTCTTTTCCAGCAACGAGGAAATGAACCAAACTTTAGACAAGTATTGAAGATTTTGGAGAATAAATTTGGAAACATTCTATGAACTTGCTTCAAACTTTCGTTTGAAATAGAATCAAGACCAGGAGCTTTATTGCATTTAAGGTTTTCTATATCACTATTAATTTCTAACATAGTGAATGGAGGATCTGGATTAGCAACAGAGAAAGAGTTGGAGAAGAGTATAAGTGTTTCTTTAATATATTTCGCAATCTTTATTTAATAATCAAAATTTGGATTTTAAATTGCTAAAGTATGTTTTCTTCTCATGTATAGATAATCTTTGCCGTCTTACCCTAGATATCAATAATTTGGAATCTTTTTTAAAAAAAGTCGCGAAAACCGTCAACTTGCACCCGATAAATAACTTTAACTTTTCCGTCTGTAAAAAATCTCCAAATTGCGCCAAGGTGATCGCGTTAATACGTAAGTACGAAAAACGTTTGTAGTAAATTTTAAATATGAACAATGTGTCCTAGAATGAAGTCACTAAATGCCAAGATTCTGTGATCGATTATGTAAACAAAAACTATCCTATGAGCAAATATACAATAACCAACCTATAGTTACTGAATTATGGGATATTGATGGTCAGTATCAAGCAGATCTAGAGGATAGTTGCCCAAAATTTCTCTTGTGCTGAGTATCCTGCTGAGGTAAGCTCTCCAGTTTTTCTTTCAGATTAATCTGTCTGTTATTCATTAAAAAAACAAGCGGTTTTAAAGCAATAAACGCAATTCTTCATCTGTTTTACCATTAATTACCAGATATAAAAACCCATAAAATTATAGAATCCTTAAAATCACTGTACATTTCTTTTTCCTTTTTAATAACTATTTTTACATGGCTGGCTGAGCAAACGTCTAAACTTATTACTAAAGACTATAATAAATTATTTAAATACAGTAATTAATTTCCTTGGTGTTTTTAATTGTAATCAGATCGCGTAATCTTTATTTGAAACTGTTATAATACTACTATTATATTTTACAGTTGTAATTATATTATTCACTGTTGATACTAAGGTTACTCTCTTAAATAATATTATATTTCGTACCATTATCCTTTGAAATATTCTGTTTATTTGTTGTCGTAAAACAGTTAAAAAAAAGACTGTAAAAGTTACTACTCACTGTAAAAACATGGTAATCTGCTGCTCACAACATGTTAGGCATTATATTTGACTGAATTTGTAATGTCAATTTAGTTTAAATTTAAATTGTATTTTATCTTTCTGATGTTTTTCTATATCTCTGGCTAATATATATAGCTTGGCAAGGAAGGTAATGTTTTCGGTGCGAAACTTCAGGTAGTGAGTTTTCAATGAGCAAGCAACTAATTAGATTTCCTGCAATGATTCCTATTGATTTTACAATGATGTCTATCTGAATGTGTGTGATGAATATTCTGTCCATAATAATGATTAACTTCCAAAAATTTATATTTTCAGTATTAAGGTTTTCCGCATTCACGTAAAAAGTTGTAAAATTTTACGTAAAATTAGACAACCGCAAATATTACTATAACAGTTTTTAATGAAAATCTACCTTAAAATATAATACAAAACATATCAATTTTAGTAGTTACCACTTTTATATTAAAGAGAAAAACGTGTTATATTTTAGCTAAAACTGATAAAGCAAGTGTGGTACTTTGCTTGAAGCTCTGAACATGTTTCCGTGAAATAGTATACTGGGATATAATCTAAAATTTCTCGAATTTGGCATTTAAAACTGGTATATGATAAGAAAAACGCCATACACAATCAAGATTTTGATTGCATATTGTTACATGTGAGTATGGGTTCGTAATGGTTTGAGTGCACCTACAACCGATGATACTTGACGAAATTTACTTCTCCATAAACACTTAACAGTTCTTTAACTCTTCATACAAAAAAACCCGTACAGCCCTTTTAAATATGACAGAGCACAATCAGTAGTTACCAATTGAAACTACTGAGAACATTGAACACAAAGCGATATAATATGACCTCAAATACTTAAGCTGTCATAGTGGTTTCTCAATACTCGGAGCTAAACTCTGAACCAACTCACCTGTGATCTCTCCGATTTTATATAGTGTCCCCCTCCCGCGGAGAAATTTCCAGGACCTTTGCTTTTTCGAAATTGCTGGAAAGCTTACAGTTACAGCTAAATAGGGCTGTATATAATTACAGATACTTAGGGATCGGACTAGCCACAGTTACACAGAGATCGAACCAAAACCTCTTCGAATGGTCGCCAAGTGTGGCGACTTTAGGTAATTTCTCATCAAATTTGGAAACAAAAAATACTAGTAGCTAAAATTACTGCATATTGAAGCTATCTCGCCAATTTCGCGATATAACATTTACCTCCGTGTTAAATGGGCTTACCTTTGCAACCATGTTTTTCCGGCGATGCTTCACAATCTGAGGCGTTTCGTGTTATATTATACATGGAATACTAAAATTTACATATAATTTCATTAAAATTATTCACATATATTTAAAACTCACAACAATGTGGTAGTTATTTAAAACAAGGAATAGACAAGAGGTCATGTGCTGGCCATATAAGACTTTTTTACCTTTCTTTTTCTTAAATTTCTTAAGTTTGTAATGGTATCAAGAATTTTATTTGTGATATTCATTGCGTTTTAAATCTTTGATATTTTTAGGCATTTAAGAATATTCAGTTATCTATAATTTGCCTTCTTTCAGATATGAAATATTAATTAAAATACGTTTGGCTCTTTTTTCAGTTGTAATCTATTTTTAATGGCACTCAAGAGAAGCACTTTATAAATCTCTTAAAATCCATTATTCGTGCATCTGTGTAATATGAGATTAGATGTGATTTTTATGAAATTGGTAATAAAATTTATTTTTAAATTTAATTATATTACATAAGGAAAAAAAAGCATACTATTTGTACATTGTCAAAATTCAGTCCTTTTCAAGAAAAATTTCAAGAAATTTTTACATTTTCTTTACTATTACATGTAGTCTTTAAATACTGTCCATATCCATTGAATATGATCCAATCTTAGTTGTAATTTTATCTAAATGATGACGCAAACTGATGCAGTATTTGCACATGAGCATTTTCGAAATTGTAGACGAAATTATTGCTCTAGATTAAATGCTCAGTATAAAAGCTTGAGATAATTTAAACATCATGATTCAGAATAAATAGCTAGCGTCAGTTTTTGAAAGCAATTTAATATAATATTTTTTTGCGCATTCATGGTCTAATAACTTACATAACACAAAATTATCTGACATTATTTGTCACAATTCCAAGTGAAAAGATAGAAAACTAAAGCTTGCAAATAAAATTGCGTGTTTTTATAAAAGTGTATTTGTAAATTAATAGCCTTTCAAGATAAAAAGATTTATAAAAATTATATAAGCACATTTTTAAGACGCTTCGAATAAACAAAGAGAAATATTAAAAACCTTGCTATATATCACAGTATGAAACCCAAATTTGCATATGTAAGTGAAAGTTTAATATTGCTGTTAATAAGAGATATCATAAATTAATTTTAATAAGTTATTGAAAATACATATTTCGTTAATTAAATTAGATTAGGATCAATAACTTTAATTTGACTTTGCAGGCTTCATTAATCATTTTGTTTATCGGTTTTGGGCATAGCACGAAATATAATTCAGCTTTAAAAAAGTAGAAAAAGAATTTAAACTTAGAATTTAAAAGTTATCAGTAAAGACAAAATAAGTTCAGAGCAAAAATCACGTGTGGAAAAGTATTAATGACACTTATCGAGGAAAATTACGATAATAATAATAATAATAATAATAAAAACGTCTTAAATTCTTCGAAAAGAGCATCAAAGGAAAAGTTCTCTGTAAGAAGTTGCTTACAAGAAATTCTTTTAGTAAAATAATTGCGTAAGCAAAACAAGGATACATGAACTTCTTATTTAATTAAAATGAGAAAAAAGTTATAAATTAAAAGAAAATGACACAAAACATTACTAAAACAATAATAAATATTTCTCAAAACTTGCGATATACAACTAAATGTTTTTTCCAATGGCGGGCACTCAGCTGACTTACTACTAAGGCCAGAACTGGTGACCACTTTATTATGGAGCCACCTAATAGTTGGCTATT
The DNA here is from genome assembly GCF_044657685.1 of Stegodyphus dumicola. Lineage (NCBI taxonomy): Eukaryota > Metazoa > Arthropoda > Arachnida > Araneae > Eresidae > Stegodyphus > Stegodyphus dumicola. The sequence goes on from NC_140777.1 coordinate 52,377,087, forward strand.
GTTATCTCCTATGGGGGGGGGCAAACGATTTACATCCATGCCTTCTCCGGGATTTAAACCCGTGATCTTCAGTATCGTAGTCAGGCTCTCCTAACCACTAAACTGTCTGGGAGGCTATATAGTTCTAAAATAAATGCAGATGTTTTCTAAAGGCGAATTCATTCTAATTAAAACATAAAAATAAAATTGCAAGTTAAAATTACTCTAAATAAATCTCAACATTTGATATCATGGTAGTTTGTATTTTAGGGTGCTCCTTGGATTATCGCCAAGTTGTTGTTTCATTTATCTCACAATTGTTGTTTCATTTATGGTAACCTATGTAGTTGATTGTTATGGAAACCCTATTATGACGTGATTGTGCTGAATTTGACTGATGGGAAAATATTTGCAAGGGCTTACTGCGTTGGATGTCAGTTTGGAAGCACGTTGCTTATTTTGTGCTATACACCGTAAAATGGCTGTATGTGATGACATTAATCTAAAGTTTCTGTACGATTTGGAACGAAAGGAAAAAAAAACATTAATTGACCTGATGTGTAAATGAAGGTTTACTTAGTAGTTATTATAAGTGTCCTGTTTGTACGAAGGAAATAAATATGGTCGAACGTACAGATTGTTCAGATAGCTTTGAATGGGTTTGCCGCCAGGGGGATCATGAAAGAAATGCCACCGACATTCCGGCACTAAGGAGAATATTTTTTACTCTTATTTTTGTGAATTAATGTGGTGACGGTAGTATGCATATTCTAGTTCAAATGATTTTAGAAAATGTTTGGATGCTGTTAAAGAATTTTGTGTGCCACAGACTGAAAGAAAGACACAGGAATTTCTTAGTAAGTCGGTATTTCCTTTTTGTAGTGAGTATATGCGATAACATGTATTTCCTTTTTTATGTTATTTCAATGTGTGATTTAAAATGCAGTTGTAGCTTCGATTGGCTACAAACTTTGTTCAATTTTGGTGATGAGCAACTTTGTTCTAACATGATATGACGTCATCATTCTTCTAATTGTTTTTAAGTGACAATAGATTGATGTGTACATGGACAAAGTCAAGGGAGGGCGTAATGCAGAGTTTGTACAATTCTCTGATGTTTTTTAAGTGAACATAGATCGATAAGTACATGGACACCGAGTGTGTGCAATCTTTGACTTGTAGTTTTGGTTTTGTGTAGCGGCCATCTTGAAATTGTGCCTTGCTGGACAATAGCCAAAAATCGCCAAATTTCGCCAAGGGGCACCCTGAAATATATTGTTACTGAAATCATCAGCATCCAAATGGCAAAGACCATGAAACACTAGTAGTTGCTCATAGGTTCGATTATAGAGGACGAATTAGCTAGTTGTATGGAACTTTCAGTAAGATAACACGTTTGAATATACACCGTATTTACGCGAATCTAATGCGCATCGTTTTTGGCCAAATGTAGTATTCAAAATTGGGGTGCGCATTAGATTCGAATGCAAAGTTCGCCGATGACGTCAACCAAATTTCTCGACTACATTTACCGTTACATTTATCGTTGACACATTATTGCATAGAGGATACAAACTTGCAGAGTACGTAGTCACGAAATGGAGGGCAAACAGAGAAGAATGTCATGTGACGCTACTTTCAAACATAAAGTAATTCTTTATGCTGAAAAAAATGGCAATAGAAAGGCAGGGAGAGAGTTCAACGTAGCTGAGAGCAATGTTCGCTCGTGGCGGCAACAGAAATTGGCACTGTTTGCAACTAAAGATAGTAGAAAGAAATTCACTGGCCCTCGCAAAGGAAGACACCCTAAAATTGAAGAAAACGTTTTGGAATTTGTACGTGAAAGGAGGAAGAATGGACAACCTGTGACTAGTGACACCAGAAGAAATAAAGCAAAAGAGGAGGCTGAAGTTCTTGGAATACCGAAACAAGAGTTTAAGGCTAGCCGTGGATGGGTGGATCGGTTTATGAAGCGGATGAGTTTATCTCTAAGACGCCGTACAACAATATGCCAAAAGCTTCCTGCAGATTTTGAGGGAAAACTACTAACATTTCAGCGGTATGTCATCACACTTCGGAAGGAAAAGAATTTTTCAATGGGGCAAATTGGCAACGCTGACGAGACGGCAATTTGGTTTGATATGCCTCGTAACTACACCATTACCGAGAAGGGGACTAAGGAAGGTATCATCAAAACTTCGGGATGTGAAAAACAACGCGTAACAGTGATGCTGGCAATAACAGCAGACGGGTGCAAACTTCCCCCTTTCTTAATCCTCAAACGGAAAACATGCCCTAAAACCCCTAAGAATGAAAAGCTTTTCCCAGATGATGTCCTGATTCGAAACCAAGAGAAGGGGTGGATGACGGAATCATTAATGCTTGATTGGCTCCGAAATGTATGGAAACGCCGTCCCGGTGAGCTCTCTAATCCACCATCAATGCTTTGTCTGAACGCATTTCGTGGTCATCTCACCGACGACGTAAAAAGGAAGATGCACAGCCTAGGCAGTGATCTTGTTATCATTCCTGGAGGGATGACGTCTGTGTTACAACCCCTGGACGTTAGTATAAATAAACCTTTTAAGGGGTACGTTCAGGCGGAGTACGAAAAATGGTTTTGTGAGCCAAACCGTGTATTGACCTCGACAGGAAAAATTAAGCGTGCTGCACCGCACATTGTTGCACACTGGGTTTCTGCTGCCTGGAAAAGCATCGAAGCACCAATGATTGTGAAATCTTTCAAGAAATGCTGCATTTCAAATTCATTGAATGGCAGTGACGATGACGTGCTCTGGAACGCCGAGGATGACGATGACGATGATGAGGAAAGAAATGAATCTGCTTCTGACGAAGAGAGCTGCGAGGATTCCAGTGATGAAAACATTAGTGAATAAAGACGTTTACTATTAATCACTGATTGTAGAAACTGTTAGCTAGAAAGAAATGTTACGATTTATTTCATGTTCATATTTTACGATAGGTACCGTATATACGGCAGTGCTAATTAACAATGATTGTTTCACATGACAATAGCCCACTAATAGGTTAATTCTATGTTCTGCTGCTTTATGTATAAATCCATTGTTGTATAAAATATGGTATCTAAATTTAAATAAAATTATCATACCATTGATTGATAGTTTATATACAAATCCATTTTTGTATAAAATAAGATTCAATAAATTCCTCATATCATTGATGCGCATTACATTCGCCGACAAACAATTTTTTTATTATTTAAAGTTTTAAAATGGGGATGCGCATTAGATTCGCATAAATACGGTATATCGTTTAACGATATGGATTAACTCGAATACGTGACAATTGTATATCCTCAACAAATAATCCAAACTGACTGATGAAAAAGCTGTCACCACTTAAACAGATATGAACGCGGGAGAGAACGTCAAATTTATTCATTCATTTGAATTCGGAAATTAGAAAATATTCATATGAACGTATCTTATAAATTTATAGAAGTTTTATTAAAATTATAGAAAGCGATGAAATTTAAAACACTCTATTTAATATATCTTCTTACTAAAATATATCTATAGCAAAATTAAACATCGAAATACGATCAGCCAGATAAAATATAAAGAAATTAAATTTCTGAGTAACACATACAATTCAATTGCAGTGATCTGAATAATGAAGGCAGTGTGTTTAATTTATTTAAAGAATACGATAATTAAATTAAAGGTATATATGAATTTATCAGTACGGAATTTGATAAGAAGCAGTAAGAATGTACATCTTTGAAATAAAATAAATTATTGGAAAGAATTATCGAAATGAGATAAAAATTGTAGCGTACGAGCAAAGTGAGCACGAATGGAAAACGATTCTAGAACAGTGGGGATTTTTATTTTGATAAAATAGTTAAAAACTATAGAAAGTAAGTCTTCTGTGTTGAAATCTCTCATCTGAAAAAAAGAGGTTGTCCTGAAATTAATAAATGAATGCAGTTAATGTCAAGTATGCAGCATATGCGCTATTAAATTATACACATGGTTTGAAAATGTCAACAAAACTTGAAAATTTCGAAATTAAATATCTCAGCCAGTTTTTGTCGTATAGGAGTCAAGCTTTTTGTATTTTTATTTTTTTATAACGAGTATAAAAAATTGTCCAAATATAAGTATATAAATTGGGAGATCATATTAAAAGTTAGATTTTGTTATCTGCTGAATTTTTTAAAAAATTTAGCATTGCCAAACGTGAATATTTTCGTCATTTAAAACACATCTGTAACTGGAAGTATAGGACTATGACCAACAATTGCGAAAATAAAGACGGAGTAAGGACTTTTAAGCTGGGTAAAGGTGTTGGATATGGATATATATATATATATATATATTCATACAACATATATATATATATATATATATATTTGGCATTGCTTGCCAATGTCCGTGTCCTTCATGAACCGTCAGTTGCCTTGCCAGTTCTTCACAGTTCTAAGCTATGGATAAGCAGCATCATATCATCTCCCAAGTATTTTTGATCAGAGAGAAATCAAACTTAAAGATATATTTAAAAAGATATACGTAGATATTACAAAGATAGTCGTGTTCGAAAGCCATGTTGTATATGACTAGGGAATTATGTTATTAAATTAAACAGTCTAGAGATAGTGGTTAAATCTGTAAAACAATAGGTACCAAAGGTGTCATTGAAGTACCGTGTTATGATCTTCAAATACATAAAACAGTTCAAAACATTTTACACAAGCTTCAGTGCTTGTAATTTTAGGAAATATCTGTAATTAGACATGTTGTAATTGTCAATGATTAGTTCAATTCATTTGAAACTACTCAGTCTCTTGTGCATGTATAATTTGCTATAAACATCCTACAAAAGAACAAAATTACGAGGCTATAATAGCATTACGTAAACCAATTGAACTATAACATCAGAAGCAACAAATACGACACGATTGATCGAGTAAGTGTTACTCTGTGCCAGACGACAAAATTTACTCTATACTCTACAGAAGCATACGCTTAAATCTTTGCTAGAAATCGCTTAAATCTTTGCATTATTGCAGCTTACTAAATACGTTTTTTTCCTCTTTGTTTCAGAGTAATCTATACTAATACTGTCTCGCAGCTACGGCCAATACATCTCAAAATGTAGCATAGTTATTACAAGAACTAAGTTACTTTTCTGCGTACAAAGTAATATAGTGTTACAAGAAACCATATTCACAACGAAATTATTAAAGGATTATCCTTCGGAAAATTTTATCTATCAAAAAGCCAACTGGAAGTTATCATATGTAATGCTCCATTGAACTCGATAACAACTCTTAAATCGGATTATTGCATTAGTATGCTGTTCGAAAGTTAAAAATCACTGAATTATGTTTACTAGAGCTAACAGTTGTTGCATGACAACTAATCTTGACAGACATATCTAGATTTTGAGTGATAGCCATAGCTTGATTCAACATCTATCTAAATGGTGAAAGCATGGTGGTCATACTGCTGTGAGAATCATAAAAAAGTTTAAATTTATCTGTGAAACAAAAAAGGATGCTTTTCCGGTGGATTTTATCGCATGTAGATATCTGTGATAATTAAATGGCTGATTGGTTGGCTAAGGAAAATAGCTTTAAGGATACAGCACATCTTAATGCTTCTTCTTCTGCGGAAATTGCTTCCTGGCTTATGCTCGAAATCAGTTCATCCTGGAAAGTTGCCCTCTGATCATGACTGGTCAGCCTGATCATAACTGTAAATAGCCTGCTGACACCCTGTTTCACGCGAGCAGTACAGAGGCCCAAAGTGTACTAGATGGATTCTGCGGCGATCATCTACGTCAGGAGAAATGAATTTCTGTGCAGAAGGTTTATCATCTGTGCCCCGAGGGCAACTCTTTACATGCCACTGCTTCATATATCCTCTAGCGCACTGGCTACCCTAAAGATCAAGTTAACTCCAATCAAATGTTTTGATATTGCAACGTCATAGTTACCATAAACTCACGGACTTGATTTCACTGTCACAAAAGTGAAGTTAAATCATAACAATAACGTCCTGCCCTTGATGGATGTATCACAAGCTGTACCTAGCATGGTAATGTGTCTTTCAACATCTTCTTCACCAGTGATTTATTGCGGTAGATTTTAACCTTACTGCATGGTACAATACTTGGAGAGTTACTGTTGTAATTGGAATATGGCAAAGCTCCCGAATACTATTTTCCTAAGTAGATGACTTCCTTCTTCGTTGATGACTTTCTAAAGGCAACTGACTCATATTTACGTTAAAAATTAAAAAGTTATAGCAGAAACCACAAATGTCAACCGCGCAGCCAATCTGTTCGTCTAAGTTCGAACCTAAGACGAATTACCAGCATTCAGATTCTACTTGGCCACTAGTGAAGTTATATAGAGCTGTTATTTCCAATAGGTTAATAATTGTAAACGTGGATTGTCTATCAATTTTTTCTACTAAATGTACAAAAGGGTGGTCAGGCATTTATTTTCCATTGTCAGATCTATACTAACAATATCTGTAGGACTGTCATATTTGTGACTCATGGCCACTAAGTGATTACAAATTAATGGAATATCCTTTATATTAACTCCTTTTTTCACCCAAAATTAAAGATACAAAACAAAGTAAATCACTCCAAAAAAAATCCTTTGATTGCTTATTGTCAAATACGACACTGCAGCCTTCACTAACTGCAATCCCAAAGAACAATTTGTGGGACAATTTTATGATCCCTGATTTTAGCCATGTTGATACTATACAAGACCTCAAAATAGGTAAATGCTCAAATAGGCAAATTTTGTGGACTCATACTCTCATTATTTAATAATAAAAAGTCAGAATAGAAAGTACCTGGCTTGCCAAAACCTTGAAAGAGTGAAAAATGTTAAAAGATAGCCTTTATAAAAATAGGGTGCTATCATGATAAGTATAGTGGCTAGAAAGTTAGATGCTGTATGGTTGGATTTAATCTCGAATCCTGTAGAGGCATGGATGTATGGCTATATGTAAGCGTATAAGATCTGTGTGAGGATTGTTAAAGTACTCACTACCTGAAAGTCTCCTCAACTGGTTTAGTGGCAGAAGAAGAGAGTTCGTCACCGCGGACTCGTCACCCGGGGTGTTCGCCATCAAACATGGGCCGGGATCTTTCTAACGGATGTTATTCTGTCGCTCCCTTTGGGACACTTTTTGTGATAACACGATTGAATGACTTATGGACACTGTGCATTCACGTTAGTTGCAATCGTTAAGTTGCAAGCGCCCAGCTATTTGGAGCAATAATCAAAAATAGGACAGCAAAGAAAAGTTATATCAACAAAACACATACCTCATAGAACCTCATGAAATTCCAGCTTTCATTGTTAGAAACTTTGTATGTGTATTTGTAAAATTATACTGTTTTATACCGTTACTCATTTTGGAGGATAACTGCATAATTTTAGTGGATCCAGCTATTCGCAAGGAGAGATATTTGAGACCTGTAAAATCATACTTTTCTTCTAAGGCTTTTGGGCTCAGTTATTTATATATGGGTTTATATGACAACCTCGTGATATCCTTCTTTTCTTTTTCAAGCCCTATTTTGAAAAGGAAGCGTTATATGTTTGTTTATCTATAAAATTCAGCAAAATCTGTCAAGTTTATTTGCATTCATTAGGAATATATATCCATTCTATCTGTATTTATTTAACCCTATGCTAACCATTAAGCGTACTTGAATGTCTACTATACAGTACGAGCCGCTCCACCGGGATAGTGTTTAGCCACGCAGACTACCGTACTGAAGGACCCCGGTTCGAATCTCTGAGAAGGCATGAATGTTTGTAAGTGTATAATGTCTATTCGGCATAGGAGAACTTTAAATATGCGGCGAGCAGAAAATCCTCCCCAGAAGTTGATGGTAGGAGAAGAAGGGGAAGACTCTCGGACTCGTCCCCCCCGGAGTACCATGGAGGTACGTGAAACATAGGGCTCTCAGATCTTCTTCCTGTACCTCACAGCAGTCACGGAGTCCTTATCAAACACATGTGTGGTGTGCGGCCGTCCAGCAAAATGCCTGCACAAACATTACACCTCTACCTCCGTAATGATCCTTTCCCTGACATGGGAGAGATGGTATCGTGATCCAACTTCTCTCCAGATACACGTACGTCGGGAATCAAAGTCCAGGCTGAATTTTGACTCAAACCACTCCACTGAAGTGTGATCTTAGGTGCATGTGGTCTTCATCATGCTAAACGCGCTTGCTTCTATGCTGCAGTGACCGGGACCCAAAAAGCATGTCTTCCGGGATGCAGTCCTATTTCAAGAAGCCTTCGGGCATCTGTAGACTGTGAAACTCGGATCTAGTGATAGCAAACAGCTCACGTGAGAGCTGTAAAGCTGTAGCAGTCCTGTGTTGTCGCTCTGAAAGTGCCAACTTGTGACTGGCCTGCTTCCAATTTACCGACAATTGCCTATCTCATTCTGTCACCCACATTCCGTCATCCACTATTCATTTTACATCATACCTTATAAAATTTACCTAACTCTTAGGAGAATCATGGAGAATGTCCTGCAGGAATAATGCACGAGTTCGCTTACGTATTCGAATCTGAATATTTGCATAATTTCTCTGCGGCATAATTAGCACCTCTGGTTGAATATGTTTTGTAAAAATAGCATAAAGCTAACTACAGCATTGCGCAAAATCTCTTAATTTTGCGCACTGCTGTAGTTAGCTTTATGTTAGTTCCTTCCTGTATGACTTGTCTGGTGAAGTTACGTGTTCAGAACAGGGAATTATACAAATTATATGACAAGTCGGCTAGTCTAGAATTCATCTTAACCAGGAACTGAGTGGAGTTAGTTTTGATGCTCTATCACTCTTAGGCAGAAGATAAGACGAGTTTAGTAAGCATTAGATATAAGAACCTAATTACTTTAAATGTTAATCTCTGAAATCCATAAAAGTCGTATCGTCCCTGCCCCCTATGAAACTCTAACACAGAAGAAAGTTAAAAATAAATCCTTCGTAAGCCTACGTCAGTTATTTGAATTTCGAATTTTTTTTATAATTATTTTATGTTTTGCGCGAGCCTAATAAAATTCTTATTCATGAGTTCGACGATTTGAAAGCAGTCTGATGTCACTGCATAATGAGTAAGATACTTGTTGAAAATTTAATCAACATATTCAGTGATTTAAAAGAAACGTTACGACTGTCCAAATTAGAATATTTGTATCTTGCAGGCGACAATATGTTGTTGTTCACCTAAATGGTAAGGTATTTAATTTTTCTTTCAAATTTATTCTCTATTAAATAACGATTTATTCAGATTTATTAATTACTAGTTGGACCGTTGAAATAACAATAACTGAATTCATTAAAATTATTATACATTTTAAAATTTTTTGTTATAGCGGCTCGATGTATATGTGGATAGTAAGTATTGTTGCGTGTTTGTAGGTTCGTAAATAAATTGAATGCGCACAAGTCCAATTATAGATCAATAAAATTTATTTTTATCAAAAAAGTATTTCAGAATTCTGGAATTTTCCACAGTGCTGTTCGTACAAGTGTTCACAGTATCACATAGTACGATCAGTAGTTACACTTCAAACTACTAAAACGTTAAATACAAAGTAATGCAAAGTGCATCTAAAGAGTAAGCTAATCCGATCTCATGCTGAATTAACAATTCGCAGGAATAACAACAACTAAACAATTGAGAGTAGATGCTCTCTCTTCAGCCTTATATAGTTTTCAACCGGCCGCCGAGATATTTCTAGTACTTTTTGCTTCTCGAAATAACTGAAAAGCAGTACGAGGGTGGAATTACGGCTACAGCTAACACAGTGGGCAATTACATTTACAATTTCAACCCATATTACGGTGATATAGGGTCCAGAACAAAATGTCAAATGGTCACCAAGTTTGGCTACTTTTGGCGATTTCTTGCCAAATTTGGTGACAAAATAAGTCGACAAAACCATTGTCAGCTTGACGATATCTCGCCAAATCACCGAGATACCCATTTATTTAATGTTAAATTCACTTGCTCCTGTATTCTGACTTTTCCAGCATAGCTTCTGTGTAGATTTTTCATGTTGCAAGAGAATTACAACAATTAAACTTATTCTAATTCTACTATTACTTATCTAAGTACCAAATTCGCAACAGGAAATAAAAATGGCAAAAGTATTTCCATAAAAACTGTTCCGTGACTCATTTTAGGTGCACGAGCTGGCTGTATGGACTTTTTCGTGATTTTCCCCATGCATGGTTTTCCCGAGTATACGTGTCAGTTTCCTTCAGAAGATCCTCCACGAAGACATTCCTTCCCTCAGGCAGATAGCTCTTGAGGCTTATCCGTAATCGCATTAACCAACCCAAACTTTTATAGTACGTTCTTTAAATTCTGTAAAATGTTGTAATAATATCTGTTACAAGATGTGTTTCTATGAAATGATGCACATAATGCTAATGATATATTGTTCACTTGTAGCAACACAGGATTCCAATGTATTTCCTTCAAGGACCTAGTATGCCCATGTAAATCATCAACATTTGTTTAAACTATGTTGCCTGTCCAGGCCTCCCGGGCCTTTACTGTGGTTTACAGACAGTAGACACAGACAGTTCCTCCTTCAGAGAACACGCAATAACACCTCAAACACAATAGCAGGCTAGTTGTTCTGATAGAGGCGCAGAGACAGAGGCATAGAGAGAGTACGTTCTTTATATGCTATGCGGAAGTGCGATCTAGTTACAAAGCGATAATTTAAGTTATAGAACTGTAACATGTAGACCTAATTCAAAATGCTTTTATAGAACGTCATACGAGCGTTTTTTGTGGAAAAGTTTTTTTTTTTTTTTTTTTTTTTTTTTTTTACACGTGACACGAGGGTGCCTTAAGACCGCGATTTTGTACGTTATAGAACGCTTAAGACATGGACTTGAGCGGTCTTTTTAAAGTGTTCTTTACATGGTACATGAAAGTGCCACTAGCATCAGTATTGGGCGTGCTGTTGCCCGTTTCAGAACTTATAGCATATACCCACTTGAAAGTCCTTACACGTTCCTGACAAACTTGCATTGAACGTTCTCTGAACATACTGATGTCAGTTGGGCAATCAGCAATTACAATATTACATACATGCAAAATAAAAGCATCTTTTCCCCAAAAATTAAAAACTTCGTTATTCAAAAGTAATGTCTGTTAGGAAAATTTCGTAGTTGCGTTAAAAATGAGGGAAAATTCTATGAAATTCGGTATTTTAAACCTATGTAACAAAAACTATATTCCGTTTTATTGTTTAGTTACAATAAGAAATATTTCCTTGAAAATCTGTGAAAGAAGTAAATATTACGTTTAATAGAATTCAGAGTCGTACAAAAGAGGAAAATAACTAGATGAGCTGTTAAAATGCAAGCAGGTGTTTGCCCTCTCCATAGACGGATATAAAATTACTTTTCACACATGCACTTTTTGTACATATATGCATAGGCATATATATCAATACCATGCATATATACATTATATTTATTTGAACTTACATTTTATCGAAATTTGGATTCAGAAATCATATCGAATAGGGAGAAGAAAAAGACTTCAACAACGGATGTCTTCCTACCTTCCAATTCGAAATGTATTCATTCACCAAGCAAAGAAGTATGCATTTGATGTCAGAAAGAAAGTACGCTGAGAAATCTCGCGCAAGGTATGTGCAGTGATAAGTTTTCTCTCTCACTTTCTTTCTCTCTCTGTCATTTCTATTTTTGCTGAAAAGTCTGACTTTTCTATCAAAATTCCGGAGCATTTTTCCCCCATTTTTCAAAGAGCGAACGAATATTTCGACGTGTGTCCGCAGACAAGAAAGTTTTCTTTGCTTTTTAAGGTGATATTCGAGTATAATCTGAGATATAAACATCAGTATCATAAATTTCTGAAAAGATTATGTTGTTTAACACCATATTTTTTTAAAATTATACTCTTGTGTGGGCACTATCATTATATTTATTTTTTGTTATTGTGGGAACTATCATTACATTTACTTTTTAATTAAAAATATTAAATATTTTTATAGAATTAAGTTATGTATTTTTTCACTTTCAAAATGTACAGAAGATGTGTAAATTTCACATATTAGTCTAAATGTATACACCTATCAAATGGTTTCCTATTCTACCCGTGCTTTCTCTATTGTTAACGTATGATAATAAACCATATTAGACTTTAAAGTGTGCTTTTGGGAGAGCGTTGAAATCTGAACCTTCCAAATTTTTTTTATCCCAAATTTATTTCGAGTATTTATAATCTTTATTCGATTGATAACTAAAAGATGAACGAACGCCCATTATGTCAGAAAAATTTCCGTTTCGTTTTCTGTTGCTCTTTTCATAGCATTATACATCTTTCGTTTCGTTGCAGCATATACTGTTATTTTACTGTATTTTTCATTACTGTCATAGTTTGAAATATACATTAGAAAGACGAGACTTACTTTCTCCGTATCCTAGCAGTTCATGATATATAGCTGATCGGTTTTCTTTGTTTTTATCTCTCATAAATGATGGCGTAGCTTATCTTGAATTCAATGTATGTAATAATATAACTTTTATCTATTTATCTTTGAAAATTTTTTCTTTGCTGTTAACTATGGATGGATATTTTCAAAGCACTATTCAATCATTACTGTGTTCTTGTAAAGTTCTTTGCTGTGATTTGTGTATTTACTGTATCTGCTTCGTAGATGGTTGCTCAGTCACTGAAAACAAAATCTCGAAATTCTTTAAGAAAAATCAGTTTTATAAATTAGCTTGAAAAGTGCTAGAGGTCGTGATTTTTCAAAAGATTTATTCAAAAAATTAAATTTTTTAGCTACCTTCACGTAATGTCCGCGCTTTTTTAACTAAAATTGCATCACTAAAAGGCAGGTGCGGACATTACACGGGTCGCTCAAATGTTACACATTTTCTCGTGAGTAATTTTGGGTGAAAATTTCATTTCAAACAGCCAAGTTAAGTTCTAAGCGGAAGAAAATGGCATAAGTAATAAAAGTATCAAATTTAAAGTAGTTTAAGCTACCCAAAATTTACAAACTCCCTTTCCCCCATCCACATATAAGTTATCCCGTTAACGTTATCAACACTCGTAGCGTATTAATTCGCACAGGAGCAAAATATAGAAGCACAAAATTAACCAACACGTGCAGTTTTAATATTTACTTTAATACAAATTAAATAAACGTTGGTTCTTTTAATATCTTGCATATATTATTTTAAAAAAAATCTCTTCTGACGCACTGTATGAAAATCCATTTCGTTTCATCATTTGCCGTCACCAGCCTTCAATTGCGATGTAGAAATGTCTTCTTCTCGTGTCGCAGCAAGCGCTCTTATTCTTATTTGGCACATTTTCCGTGTTACTGCTTACCCTTGAGCCCGTATATCACGAACATACGCAACTACTTTGTACTTCTAAGTGCGGAAACTTACATTTCGAACCACGAAACGCAGTCTTGTTTTGTTCGTTGCCGCCAGTTGATCATGCTGTTTGCTCCAATTGCGCACACACGCTTTTTCGTCCACTTTATATACTCTTGCTGCTGCTCTTTTACCATTTTCCTGCGCAAATTCTACGACTTTCAGTTTAAAAGTCGCTGTACAGCTGCTGTATTTTCCCATTTGAAGCACCCTTCTTGCTAACTATCCCGAAATCTAAATGATACTATGAATGAAAAGAGAAATCTTGAAATATGCGAATGCTCCAAGGAGGAAGGAGGGGAAAGTAATTTCATTACAAAACAGTATTTCCTGGAAGCCAAGTGTGGTGAAAAACGTGTCTAAACTGCCTTCATTTATTATTGCGTCTGCCGAGTGGATTGCTAGCGCCGATGTTATCACTGAATAACAGCGCCACCAGAATGCAAGGAAAGTCTCTGCTTTCCATCCTCGAGCCAACAAAAGACAAAACAAATTCAAATCCTTTCTTTAAAGATGTTTATTGACTAATGTTGCTGACAAAACGGAAAAAGGCGATGTTAAAAAAATATTTTTTAAAGGGGGTGCGGACATTGTGCTGGTCATTTTTCTTTACATAAATTTTATCTGTAAAGTTGGGATGTGGACATTACATGAGCGTGGACATTATACGAGCGTATACGGTGTTTTAATTATTGCAATACGATTTTCCTATTCGAGTCGATGCCTTTTTACTTCCTTTAGTTGCAACGCAAGATAATAAAATACACATTCAAGACCAATAAAAGGTGGCAATAATGAAAGAACATTCTTTAGATTTGCTGTTGCAGACTTGAATACCATAAAACAAAGTCTGAATTATAACATCAGTTCGTGATATTTCTAATGAGCCTTTTTTTATCCCTCCCAGAATTTAAAGAAGGAATTGCTTAAATATTCCGTAAGCAAGTATAAAGCAGAATTTAGTATATAGCTCTCAGATTCAGAAACATAAATCTAAAATATTTTCTTTTACTGTTGCCGTTTAACATTTACTGAAAATGAATATGTTTTATCATTACTTGCATTGCCTTCGAAAATAAAAATTTATCTGTTCAGATCAGAATATATGATCCTTCATTGAACGGTTATCCAGCATTTCAATTGCCGAATTTTATTAAATCGTACAAAAAAATCGTACAAAAGAGCTGTGAAATGTTTCAAGTTTAACAGTCGCCCAGAAGGATTTGATAAGTTTTACGCTCTTGCTCAATCTACCAGTCTCCTCTTATACTCACTCCTGCTAAACCCTATTAACCCTATGGTTTGGTTTCCGGCGAAGGCGTTGTTTATTTTTCATCTTTCCTGCTTTTCCAAAATTACCTAATGTCTCTACAGTGGCGCCCGAACTAAAAGAGTGGTGGATGATGATTCTCCACACCAGGATTTGGCAATTAGGTCCCCTAAAACCCTAGTTGCCCTTTAAAAAGTGAGTATATAAGGTATTTCTCCCGCTTTCCTAGCGTGCCTTCGTGGTGTAGTGGTTCTGCACGCTAGGCCGAGGTTCCATTTCCGGCGAAGGCATTGTTAATTTTTTATCTTTCCTGCTTCTAAAAAAATCCTAATGTCTCTACAGGTTTATTTATGATATAAAAACGAAGAGAACAAGAATGTGCAATCCTGGTGCTTTTAATGCAGAGAAAGTTTCAGTAGTGGATTTAAGATTATCGCAGGATTCTCCTACAAAGGGTAATTAAAAATAAAAAGCGTGGGGAAATATATTAAAAATCAATTGAACGTATTATCAAGAGAAAGTTTTACGTCCGATATTTACAGAAGAAATTCCATTTCTTTATCCAGTCACGTTAAAAGAGTGAACATTCATCAAGGCAAAGAGACAAGTCATACTTCAAGAAGAACCCCTCTGAAAAAATAAAAACTGATACAAGTATAGCACATATACCTTTTCAATGTATTCCTCTGACGTTACGTGACGTTTCGCCTATAGACGACTTTTATAGCTTTGGTCTCTTGAAAAGTGTTCGGTTCAATCACAAAACCACCACAATGGATGGACTCTGGAAGAAGTGGAACGGAAATGGAAATTTTATGAAAAGCCTTTCTATTTTGTGATTTCCTTCTATCATGGAACAGACTAACAGCCCACAATAAAGGCTATCACATCGAGCATTAAAAAAAGTACTTTTTACATGTTCGTCATTAATGAAAGATCCCCGAAATCATTCTAAAATATGTAAACATCCGCTGTATTTACCACACCAATGCTCTTACTTTGCCTGATACAGAACCCTTTCCTGTATTTGAGAAAAATTTTGATATATCGTAATGATATTATTTTATTACGACCCTTACACTTACCCTACCTGCAACGGTTTATGAGGCCCCTTTCTTTGCATTTCGAAACAAAACTAAACAAATGAAGTAAGATGTTTTATTACACTGCTTGCCTTGATTGCTTTCTATGCCATATTAGGGCCACGCCCTCTTCGGCATGATTTCACGGTACTATGAAGTCATTTTTTAAGGAACTCCGTCATTTTCTTGAACGCTTTATTCATTGAATGATTAACTCTTGCCTACTGACATAATTGGCACCACCAAGGATAACTTCCGAAAAACGCCCATGCAAATCTCTAACCTTGAAGAATGATTTAAAGCAACCTTAAACATTTAGTATTTGTAACGCTACGTTAATAATATAATTTGATTTATATACTAAACGAATTAGAAATATAATTAAGCAAGGCGTTTCAACAACTAGTTTAGTGGGAAAAGAGGAAGCTTGTTAAGCGTCTTTTATCGACGTAAATAACAAAATGTTCGCCGTATAGGAAATAATAAGATTTGCAGTTAAAAATACGGTTTAATAGTATAGTAAGACTAATAGTATTGCCCTTCTGAGAAGTGCTTAATGTAACTTAAAAGAAAAAATTAAGGGATTTCTTACATTCTAAGAAGCATATTTTTTCTCATATAATATAAACATTGCAAATACGTGATTCGGAATAATTAGTAATCCACATTTTTTCCTAATTACTAATTATTCCAAAATAAATAATGTTTCTAAAATGTTAATATTTAAGTATGTATAATATTTTTGTTTTAAACGGAAGTGGATTATTAATATAATTTTCCCGAATATTTTAACATTTTATCCCTTTAAAAAATTCAAATTAAAAAAAAAGCTCAGGAAAATGTAGCGTTAACGGCATGGAACTTGCAATTTGGCTATTAAAAGTTTCAACGCAATCTGCGTAGAGGAACCATATGAATTGGAACTATCTGGGCATCTTCGTTCCTGTTGTGCAGCAAACGGACTTAAAGCATCTTTCTGCCGTTTGGCACAATATCGTAATTTTAGGAAAGAGACAAGAGCATCTATGATGCGAAAATAATTATAGCACAAACGTCTTATTTGTCCTATTTTACAACCTCTGCTCCCGTTGCTTTCTCTTGTAAGTAAGAATTTCTTCACGAAAAATTAAGCTGTATTAAAGAATGCAATGGCTACAGTGTTATAGATACTAAAAGTAGTATCCTCTCAACTTTTCTGGAAACTTTAGGCCTCATTTCTGACTGAATGGTTACGGACCTTTGAATACTGGGAGTTCCACCTCGGTTCGATCCAGAACGGGTTAGCTGCATGGTTGTTTTTCGCGGTTTTTCTATGCTCGAGTATACGAGCCATTTTCCCTTAGAATGTATTCCACGAAGGCATCCGTCTTTATAAGCAAAGAGTCCTCGTGTGATTTGCCATATTTAAATATCCTAATTTAACTAACCACCTAAGAAGCGCTGCAGCAAATGAATGCATTTCGCTAGATGTTACAAGGTTTAACTCAGTAGGCTCTAAATGCTAGCTTAACCTAAATTTAAAGCCTAACAACTTGACTCCGCTATTCCTTGGCTTCTATAACTGGCTTAATTTCAGTCAGGGACACTCACTAGCTCGCAACATCAGCACTGGAAGCTGACCAAATCAAAGGAGCTTCACTATTGCAAAGTAAATTTGTATTAACTGTCCTTTCTAAGAAAATTTACAATCTGCTTGAGTTTCAGAAATTATGTAAACTGGATTTCTTGGAGATTAACTAATATGAGAATAAGGAAAGCAAATAATAATAAGCGGCGCTGCGCCAATTAAAATAGCAGAGTTAATCGATAAGTGATAACATATGTTAGCAGATGTCCCATATCGATTAACTGTCACTTTTATTGATTATAATTACTGCATTTTCACGCCGATTATTCTTGAATAGCTCAACGTTATAATATTGAAAATCTAGCCACTTAAATTCTGTAATACATTGGCAGGGGGGTTAGCATCCGTTTGATTGAACCTAAACATCAGTTATGAAGCTTTGTATTTGTCGTTTAATTGAGTACCATTCGCTTCATAATATACCATAGTAAACGATTATTTTAAACATTGAAGTTACGGATGATGAAAATGGCTCATGCAATGATTAAATAGGCAAACACACAGGTAAGGTTGGTGAATCATCTTTATCAGAACGTCTATACGAAAGTTACAAATTATGATTAGCTTTCACTCAAGAATTTAGGGATTAAAGACAGAATTATGTGGCCATAATCTAAAAGCGAATGCGGCAGATTAAATCAATGTTTTTTTCTTTTTTTCTGTTTAGTGGTAAACTAAAAGAAAATTAGAAAAGTATTCAGATTAGTTTTATTTAAATATAATAAATTTCATATTCTAATCAGCTTCCAGATGAAGAAATTGAAGATGAAATTACATCGAAAAGAGGAATCAGCAAGTTAAAGCAACCCTTTTTACTTTTTTAAACAATAAACAAGACAAAAATTAGAACAATCTTTAAGCTTACTTTTATTTAAATACAAATGCGATATAATCACGATTAACTTTAACGATTTAAAGATGAAAAAAGAAATTCCATCGCAACATCGCAACGAGAATTTAGTAAATTAAACTTACCCTTTTGTTTTTTTAACAATAAACCAGAAGAAAATTTGAATAATTTTCAGATTGGATTTATTTAAATACAAGTTACTAATTATGATTAGCTTTTCACTCAAGAAGTCGGAGAAGAAATTCCATCGCAAAGCTGAAACGAGAATTCAGCAAATCGAATCAAATTTTTTACTTCTTGTCAACAGCAAACTAAAAGAAAATTAGAATACTCTTTAGTTTTGTTTTATTTAAATACGAGTTATGAATTTTGAATAACTTCCAGGAAAAGAAATTAGGGAAGAAAGCCGAAATTACATCGAAAAAAGAATTCAGCAAATTAAAGAAGCACTTTTTACTTTTTTTAACAGTAAATTAAAACAATTAATTAGTTTTCAGATTAGCTTTATTTAAACACAAATTGTGAATACTAATTATCTTACTGTTCAAGAATTTAGAGATGAAAGTTGAAATTACGCACATTTGTCGAAAATTTCAGATTAGTTTTGCTTAAATATTCCTTTTTTCTTGTGCTTACCAGTGGCAGAGCAGTAAAGAGGCTGAATACTGGTAGTTCGATCCGGGGTTCAAATCCCGGCGACGGGTTATTGCATAGGCGTTTTCGAGATTTTCGTGCAATGTGTATAGGAGCCAGTTTCCCTTAAAATGTTCTCCATGAGGGCATTCTTCTCCTTATTAGGTATTCTGCATGCTTTTGTGGCTTAACGGTAGCACACTCGGCGCGCATTTGAGAGGTCCAGGTTCGAGTCCAGGCGAGGTCACCGTGTTTCCTACTTTAAATGTCCTAAAGAATCTATAGTGGCTCCCGTACTAAAGTAAGGTGATTCTTCACCACCAGGATTTGGCGAAGGGGTCCACTAATCCCCAGTTGCCTTTTAAAAGGGGGAGTATATAAATGTTTTCTGCCTCCTTTCTGCGTGCCTTCGTGGTGTAATTGTAGCACACTCGACGCATATTCGAGAGGTCCAGGTTCGAGTCCCGGCGAGGTCATTGCTCATTTTTTACGTCTCCTGCTTCAAGAAAACCTAATGACTCTACACCCTTAGGCTCGAGTGCTTTACCATAATTAAAATAAACCTAACCTGCACTCCTGCTACTAAAGCTGCGTGTTGCGAATTCGTAGAGATTTAACTACCTTAGATAATTAGCAAAAAATTGAAAATTTATTCAAGTAAGTAAGAGTGGATTTAAAGAAGTAAAGAGCCATAAATAACACAAGGGGGAAAACAGTCATAAAGGAACTTCTGAAGGTCACAAGGAATGTAATAGATTACCAAATCCGTTCGAGGAGGAAGTCCAAACCTAGGATCATAGTGCAGTTCAACAGTTTAAGCACATTAAGGTGCTCGATCTAATCGAATAAATTGTTTGACTCATGTCTCCAATGCAGCTGATGTTTATAGGGTTGCACAAGGGGTAAGGTAAGCACTTCTGGAATCTTCTAGAAAAATCAATCCTGACGCTTCGAAAACTTTCAGAGTTTCGCCAAGTTTGTATAAAATTACTAATGTCGCCATCTTGGCCACAGGTCGCCAAATTGGTAGAAGTGTTTCTGGACACTATCTCCGGTTCAGGTGTCATTCTACTGAGACTTGAACGAAGTATAACATAATATACGAAATACACACATACCAGCAGATAAAATGGCGAGAAATGTGCAATTAAGTGAGGTACACAGCAATTAAGCAAACTATCACAATACAAAATGCTATATTATATAAAATCGAAATCAGCGCATTCGTGAAAATCAAACAGCATATAACCTCAAACGATTACATAATTTGGAACAATAAATAACAATATAAAAATAACGATGTTGTCATAATTGTAGGAAATGCAGTAGGTATAATAAACAAATATTATAAATTAAGTTATGCTTCTTTGGTTAGATTATTTTACGGTATTGCAGCGTTTTATAGAAAAAATGTTCGATTAAGTGTTTTAGCAAAATTTTATTCTCATATTTGATTGAAATATTGTACTAAAACTTTGTAATATAAAAGTTGATACTTCACATAATTAAGCTTTTAATTTACAACAGTATTTATAATTAAATACCTTTTAAACATTATGGCGAAGAATGTTTGATCTCTGAAGAGAAATATCTGCTGAGTTGGAGATATCGTCTGCGGAAGTAGCTTCCATCATTATTTTATCGATTCTCGCTCCCGAATACAGATTAGTTAATTGTTTTATCGCAAATATTGTTATAACTAAAATTGAGGCATTTATTAAAAGACGGTGAAAGATCATTCTGATAAACTCCCCCTCGTTGTCAACGTTGCCTAGAAACTGTGACAAACATACCGAATTCACCACAACATGAATACCGTATCGAACGTCATTTAAATGTCCGCAATTATTGGTTTCCAAAACACGTGCTGAACGAAAAGCAACTATTGAAGAGCTATTTCCATGACAAAAGATAGTAATAAAGAAACACGTAGAATTTCAAATAAGTGATTCGTTTAATCAGATAAATAATTCAAACACCACATAGAATTTTGAAGCAGCTTGTATAGTATGTTGAGCATTGGTTTTACGAGTAATATTGTTACCTCGACGGTTTTCTTGTTGGATACAATTTTGAAAGCTGTTTAGTTTTTGGAAATAAATGAGTCTGGATCTTGACTACCATTTCACACGCTAATGAAACCATAAATATAATGCCAGCTGTAAGGTATCCTAATTTGTCTCAGTAACTGTCTCTGAACAGTTAATGAGATAACACACGAACGAAAATGCAATGGTTATAGAAAACACAAAAATGTTTTGCAAACAGAAAGCTTTGTCTTTTATGTAGCGTAGGATAAATTAGCGTATTTTTTTTTTGAAGTGTGGTTTTGCTGAAGAGGAGACATAAGTTTTCCGCCTTCGAATTTAATATCGTTTGTCTTCATTGTACCAGTCTTCAAACTTATATGTTAGAAAGTGAATTATATTTTTAGTATGTGTCCAAAGCTACAGTTCTGTGAATGGCAGACTCATGAATTACCTACGTAAAGTAAAGCAATAAAGTAAATAAACAGGTAAAAATAAAGGTACCATTGGTGAATTGAGGTATTGTTGTACCTAGCTAACTCTTAAGCTTCCACCCAAATTGGAATTCTTGGAGAAAACTTCGGAAGAGGGAGCGATCTGAGAGTCTTCCACACCTTTTCGCCTACCACTAACATCTTACCGTGTATATTGGCTTACCGTGTATATTGAGTGCTCCGTTGCCACACACTGTGCACTTAAAAACATCCATTCTTTCGCCGAGACTCGAACTCAAGCCCTTCGTTCCGGAATCAGCGTTATCAAAATTTATCCCGTCTAAAAGACCGTGGGCTATGCCCCCCCCAAAAAAAAATCATAGGATTACAGGGGAATAGGGTTACAGCTTTAAGTCCATTTAGCATTGTGTTAAATTGGCGAGACAGTGCTAAGCTGGAAATGGTTTTGGCGATTAACATTTGTCGCCAAATTTGGCGGAAACTGGTAAAAGTCACCAAGTTCGGCGATCATTGGCAACATTTTGGCCCGATCACTGCATAACTGTCCATTCTTATGTAACTGCAACTGCATCTGGTCCTATATAACTGTAAATGTGTATGTCGAGAAATCGAAGGTACTGTAAATTTCTCAGTGAACGGGAAAGACCGGAGAAAGTACCAGTTATCAGCTAAGTTCAGAGTATTGAGTTCGGAATATTGAGAGATCTCCTTGAGAGCTTCGCTTTCCGTTGCCTTGTGTTCAACATTTTTAGTAGTTTGCAGTGATAACTATTGATTGTGCTGTGTAATTCTGAGAAGAGCTGTACGAGTACTTTGGAGTGAAAAATCCCAGAACTGTAAAGAGTTTTGGTACTTTTCCGTTTTGTCGGCGCAAGCGATAAAGGTCGCCAATAATGGTACAACCGATGCCAAACGGAATATCCTCGCTGGTAACCTTTTATGCCTCATTTTCAAAACAAGTCGCAGCCTTTTCTTATCAGATTGATTGTTTCTTTAAATACTGGCATATAATTACATAGAATTTTTATCAGATAGTTCAGTTTTATGTCTAAGGCCATTTTCGGTAATTAAGTCAATTAGGATGCAATCACAGCGCTTACGCGAAGCCGAAATTTTAGAAAAGGTAGTCAAGGGTTAAATTCATCAATTCTTATTGAGAATGCATTAGCGAAGTAAAGCACTACAGTTTTACATAATTTCTGAGTAAGCTATTCGTACGAATTGAAATATTTCTTGCATTTAAACTTGTGTTCCAAATTAAGATTTAACTTGAAATTAATGTAGATAATTACTGAGAGCATTAGATTTTTGTAGAGTAGTTTTTTAATATTTTTTATATGTATACTATATGCTGTCGCCAATAAAGTCTGCTTGGCGATATTTGCGCCGGCGAAACGGAAAAGTACCAGAGTTTTTTTAAAAAAAGGGAATTTTATCAAGTTATCATCGTTTCTGTATGCATTCAATTAATTATGAACAACCCATCGCACGCAGCAATATTTACAATCACATTATTTATATTCAAACATTTTACAATGTAGTACATATTGTTACAACATATATCATACGTACATAATAACACAATATGTAAATCCATGTTAGTCCAGAATAATCATGGTATATGTCCATTGCACGTAAATGTTTCTCAACAAAATAGTAATACTAATAGAATCTGTTAACATCAAAGTTTTTTGCTTTGTATCGAATAATTTGCCCTCAATCGTTTTCATTACATTCTTGGATTCTATTTATATCTAAAAGCCTAAATTTAACCAATCTGAGAAAGATCAAAATCTGAATCTTCTATATAACCGCCCACAGAATTTGTTTACGTCAAGTACAAACGATTGCATAATTCAAAGTCACGTTGTTTTTACTACACAATTGCAGTGTATTAATACTATATGCTATTAATTGAACTTTAACCACTATCAGTTGCATGATTCAAATGAATAAATATTGAGAGGGAATGGCGCATTAAAAATATTTTACAAGATATAGTCCAAAAATAATACAAATATTAAATGATAGAAATAAAATATCATTATTTGAAACTAAGCATACTACATTGTCCATGCTGTATTTAGAAGCTTCTGCATACAATTAACTCTCTCTATACATAATATATACTCATCCTTTACAATGTACTACAGCTGTGCATATTAGATCATTAAAATAGTATAACGATAACATCATAGTACTACTACACCATCACTAAATTACGCGTGCGTTCCCTGATAGATTTCACACAGTCGTTTTCAATTGATGACAATTCATAAGAATTAAAATCACAGAGATTATACTTTTAAACTGAGCAACATTATACATTACTGAATTTTGTATGCTTTATCAATTCAGAAATGCTTGCTATTGAAAACTCTCATATATACTATTTAAACAAAATTTACTATTTAAAATACGTTAAGTAGTCCAATATTAATGTCCAAAAGAAAATGACCCTAAACTGATGCTAATATAAATAACAATATTAAACTAACGAGTTAAATAAAATACTGGCAGAAGACAGACATCAACATGCAATTGTCACAATGTAGACAAGACATATAATTAGCAACAGCGCATAATCAAGATCGAAAGAACAACTTGATTTAATCATTATTTTCCAGGTATCTGCCTAGCATCAATAAAAGATAGAAAATCTTTTCACAGCTGCTGTATCGATCGTGAGTCGGTAGAGAGGATATCCCTTTAAACATAGTGTCGATCTTGGGCCGCATTCAACGCTGAAGAACGCACTACAACGGAAATAAGGGCACATGACATCAGTAAATTATGAAGTCCTTTCGAGAGGCTGATTGATAAGAAGTATATGTTAACTCTCAAATTCAATGCCTTTAGATGATTTTGATCCAAACCATCTTGGAAAGTCACACTGTCACCTCTGATAGCCACTCTGATCGATATAGTGGTTAGTGAAGGGGGTTGCTGTTAGGACGGATTCGAACCCTAAAGAAAACTTGGATATTTGTAAGTGTATAGTGTCTGTGAGGCATGGCAGCACTTAAAATATTGGCCAATATTGGCCAAGTTCTTTCGAAAAGCCTGCTGGTAGCGGAAGGATTGGAAACCCTCGGAATCTGTCTCCCAAGGCGGGTTCCAATCAAAACTGTAATGGAGCTGCATAGTTAATGAGATCTTGTCACAACCTTTCCCCTTGGTGTTCTCTTTCAAAAGTGGGACAGGGATGTACAGTTAGTGTCGTGGAAAGTATAACTCCAAAACCATTGTCGAAGTTCAGGCCTCACGCCCACTTCTTTCTGTTTTATCACCTCTGATAACCAAGTTTTTTGAACAACTAAAGATCTACCACTTGTAGCATCCATGACTATTAGTGTTTTTTCCCGTGTATGAGTGGGTATAAGCCAGTTTTCCTTTGAAAGTACTTCAAGAATGCATTCATACGTAGGTAGCCCTAACGTGTTTTGCCATAGTCAACTAAACCAAACCAAACCATGATCATTCATAATGCATTAGTATTTTTCAGCAGTCTTATTAAGGAAATTTTTCAAGTGCCAATTTCTGCAATAAAATACAGTTACACAAACAAACAAAATAAGCATTTTTCATTTCAAATTTGTTTAATAGTAGAAAAAGCACTTCTTCCCCCCCCCCCAAAAAAAGAAGCCATTCTGTTATTTTTTCCCTCTACAATAATTAATTTAGAAATAAGTCAATGATTAAGCTCGCTAAAACATTAAATATTAATTTTCTGACTTATTTCCCACAAGGCTTCTTTTATTTCTTTTATTGAGAGAGCAAATGTTTCATTATGGGACACCCAAACCACGCCAATGACTTTTAAAACGAAAAGAAAGCTTAGTAAATTATGTAAATAACGAGTAGTTTATTAAATGTCCTGCGGTAAGTAAAAAGAATTACATGTTGATTGGTATAACCTACCCTTGCCCCAAATTCTGAACTACAAAGAATTACATAGATTATTGAGGTTCCAATAAACGGGAGCAAATATGTTTAAAGAAATATTTGTTACTACTTGGCTACGATGGCCTTTTTTTTTCCCTTCTGAAAATTAATTTTCATTCTCTATATTGGGTAATTTAGTGATTTGGGATGTAAAGCTAGCGGCTACAGAAGAGCCAGAGCGGTTTAGAAAAAAGCTAATTCATTTTTCTTTATTTAATTTATACATTAGTTTTTATTTTTGCTGTGAATGCATATATTATCCATTGCGTATAAATATGGGTAAGCGTGTAAACAGAGAGTAAATTTCATCATCATCTTTGGTCATTTCGTCTGAAATTATCATTGTCATCAGGAGTCCAAAAATGGGTACATTTCATAACGCTATATTACTCAATATTATGGGTATTTTTATTGATGCTATGGAATGTTAGTTAGTCTGAAGACAATGTAACTTATTTTATCGAATTAATGCAGAGATATGGAGGACAATATAATTTATTATGACGCAGTTGTAGGAGTTTATTTAAATTTCATAATAGTTATTTTTTATTTCTGAATACGCTCTCCTTTAAATTCTTATTTTCCCACCAAAATGAGTTTTTCAGGATCACGTTTTATGTAAATGAGGTAGAAGCAGTATTTAAGCTAAGAACGAGTTTTTCGGGATCGCGTTTTATGTGAATTAGGTAGAACCAGTATTTAAGTGTCCGTCACTTCAGTAAAAGAGCTTGGAAGTTCTTAGTAGAGCGTTTTCTGCCTTCTGGCCACGTCGTTGCTTAAGCCAAATCTTAGTACTTTCGGCCGTATTCTTTGTTACATGCCTGCTAATATTCGCCGGTGAGCTTTGAATAACAGCCAACTCTGTTAGTTATTTTTGTACATATTCGGTTAGTTTTAGTTTTGTTAGCATTAGATTAGTTTCTTGCTTTATATTTCAAGTTAGAACCCAAATGGAGTCTTCCTGTATGCCCGAGAGGAGCCACGTATGCATCATTGTTGAGCTGAATAAAAGAGCAATTTAACCCATATTTGGGTTGTAGTTTTCATATGAAGTCTATATTTCGCTTCACAGTTCATAAGCATTCTAGTTCCGAGGACTATCAATACAGCTACAACATTATACAGTTTACACAAACAGTTCAAAATACGTTTTAGAGAATGCCTGAAAGTTGCGTCGCAATTTTCACCTACGAAAGCTACGAGTAGTAACCCCTCCAAATAAAGTTACTATCTAATTTTTTTTTCTAAATTTTACTACACAATTTTACAAAATTTAAGGAATTCAAAATAAATAAATTTCAAACTGACAAATCACCCATTCTTTTTACTATGTGTAATTCTTAAAATGTTTTCTTTATTTGATCACATTTTTCGCACATAACATCATAATTCTTGTTCTAAACTCCTGAAGCATTCTATAATAGGGGAAAATATATTTATATCATAAGTTATGTTTGAAAGTGAAATAGTAAGCTTGAAAGGATATATAAGCCATATCTTTTTATTTTAACTAAGTGCTTGAGCTAGAAATGCACTTTTAGCTTAATTATTTGAAGCGCCATGCCACGATCATACAAAATCCGGTATCAAGCCTAACACTAGTAGTGCAGTAATGGACATTGGCCTTCCATGTGCCATCTACCTGAACATATCACATTAACAACTCCAAACAGCATTCCTCAATAACACACGTTTCTAATTACTAAACACAGAAAGCCGTACGAGATCAACAAGGGATCATGGCAGAAACAGTAACTGCTTAGGTTCCAATCACACTATATTTCGGCTACGCAGGACTTGGCGTCGAAAGGGACAATTCTCAGAACCCGCACAATTCCAGGAAACACACGTAGGTAGGTTACCATTCTCACTTACTACAAAGACATAAACGCCAAATAGTAATCATTTGTCGCTCAAATCGGGATCACGTGATCGTTCAAAAGAAGAACTTTCGTCTGATTGATTGTCTCTACCCGGGACCCGAGACATTTTCGGTGAGGTTGGAAAAAATCCCGCGTAGCCGCAACACTGCTTCCGTAGCTAGGCGGGACTTCGCTTCAGGCGGGGCTCTATTTTTTAGGCATTCTCCCGTTTAAACCAGTGCTACCATAATCTCGTTTCTCAGAAAAGCAGGGACTGTAGCCATGTGTGATAACCTTTTTAATGGTGACCGGGACATGACTGGCTGCTTTATTTTCCTTCCTCTTTCATACAGGCAACCAACTACGCCACAGCAGCAGCTATTAAAGTTCACGCTTCGAGGCGCAATCTAAAGCTATACACACGTCACCAGAGCGCGGCATCACTCATATCCACAAGCACAGTGGGCTCATAAGACCTACAGTGCAATCTCTAGAAAATATCGTACGTATAAAAAAAATGGAGAACTTTGAAGAGAGTTTTGCAGCGACTTCGCAGACCGAAAAAAAAAAAAAAAAAAGGAAACACGACTTTCTTAATACTTGAATATTTCTTTCTTTTTCCTACAGAAATGTTGAGGTTCACTTTAAAAAGTACAATAACTTATATAAATAATGTGCCTGGCAACAAACGACGTTAAATTACAAAAAGGAATTGGAAAGGAAATAATTTTTTAAGAAATGTAATGAATTCACGACTGCATTAAAGGTATTACTGTTTTCTGAAAATTAAAGTCATGTTTAAGTGAAATAGGTACCGGAAACATTCTTTCAACACACCACATTTGAGAGGAAGGTTATGTAACAAGATAAATACATAGATTCCACAAACTGATACAGAAATTCAATTTATCATCAACAAGGATTAATTGCCGAAACCCTAAGTACATGACCCGTTCTAGCAATTTCATATTTATACATATCTCTTAACACTACACAAAGGATCTCCACTGAAAAAAAAAGTATTTTAAAAATACGACAAAACTTACCTACGTATGGATGATAAATATCACACTTTAGATAGCTTTTTAAATAATTTATCGTACTTCACGAGAGGAGAAACATGAACATAATGCCTTACTTCAATAACACATTATATAATATAATAAAAGAAAAGAATATGAAAATGAATTTTTCATGCAAAGGAAAGAAAAATAATAAGTCTGCAAGGAAAATAAATTAAGAGGATATCAAATTTTAGATCACATCCGATTTATTTATTCTATACATAATTTTTAATTTAATTTAGCTTTTTTTTTTTTTTTGAAAAGAATAACATGCAGAAAACTTAAGACATAATCAGTGTGTCATTAAATAACAGAATTAATAATAAATCCTATTTAATCAATTTTTTATCAATTTTTTGCATACTTAAATAACTCAAGGTTTACTTTAATGTTTCTATTTGATGCTGAAGTAACTCAAAATTAAATTCACTCTATAGTATTCCTGTGAAAATACAGCTGTTACAAAGTCCCAATGGTAAGTACTTTAATGGTGATCTAATGTAAGGATTATAATGATAGTGCAATGGTAGACACTGTAACATCAATGGAGCTTGAAACTGAAAAATGTAATTTGAAAAGGAGACGGACAGGATGATAACCAATTCTTTATTTCAGTTTTGTAACTGTTAATAAGTATATAATGCCTCAAATTTGTTGTAGTTTATAAATTTGTGCGTTTATGTCTGGTACGATAAAATGTTAAAAGGAAGTAAACAAATAATTTAAAATTAGCAAGGAATAATACATTCTTAAAAATTATATAAAGAATTAGCTTCTTATTAAAGTTTTTTCTTTTAGCCCAAAGGGGCGGTAAACACAAAGGGCTATTAGTCTCCAAACAGCATTTTGCGTCATTTCACTTTCTGCGTTGATTCACTTTTCAAACTAATTACCACCAAATATTATCGCCATGTATTATATTTAATGAAATTTAGTAATGAAGAATCTGCATTAATGTTTCTCGCATTGTGAAAAAACGATGGTGCCTAGAGCCATCAAATGTTGAATAACGTAGTACTCCAACCGAACATGGGCACTTGGAAGCCCGAATTTTGAATGTCGAATTATATATTTCAGATTTTGTAAAACTTTAAATGAATTTTTTATTAACAAACTCAGCGATTTCAAAGCGAGCAACGGCAGTACTGTACGAAAAAAAAAAAAAAAAATATCTCCAGCGCGCGAGACTGTATGCTGTTTTTAAATATTTTGGGATATTGTTGTTGAATTGAATTTTGCGTGGTTTAAGTGCAAAGGACATGATATTTAATAAATAAAGGTAAAACACAAAACGTTAATAAAACACCCCTTTGGACATAATATAAAAGCTGAAAGCTCTCAGTTTTTGTTTTTTCCCTGTCAATAGTCTGAACTTTTTTGTTTTCAAAACTTGCTTCTTTGCCAGTGTGGTGTAGTTGCCGAAACCGCTACGCAAACCCTGGGGTTGTGACACAGGGTTGAAACGGACTTCAAACTCAAGTTTTAACAATAACATGAATTTTAATACATTTAGCCCCATCGCTTCAGAATTTTGCTACAGGAAAAATTCTCTAACGCATTATACACGAGAAATGATTTTTATTAGCAGGTCAACATGCCCATAGCTCTAAACAGGAAAGTTTCTCTCTCTTCTCGGGAAACCACCTTATATATCTCCCTGTGCTTACTTACGCTGAACTCCCGAGGGGGGAATGATTCTTTCACTCATATATAACAAAGTGTCTATCTCCTGACCCTGTTGAAAAGACTTCTTTTACCTCTTTGTCCACGGGAGGCGTAATGGCAAACCGCACATTGAGTTGAAGTGTTAAACGAATGTCGCATACTGCGCATGCCCAGAAACAAATTTGGCGTAATTATTATGTTGGCGCGATTTGAAAAGAGGATAAATACGGTATGTGGTAGATGTACCGCCATCTGATTGTAAACAAATCCGGCGTTTAAGTCTTCGTAGAGTATATGTGCAATGTAAAGTAATTACTGTGTAAAATTAGATTTTTTTCCTGTACTGCTCCAACAACTGGAAAGTTGAACGATACGATCAAGTTTGAATTCGATTGAAGAGTGCACAAAATGAGTAAAGGAAGTCAGCGTAAATGCAGATGCTCCAGTACTTCAAACCAAATGCTATTGCGAGATTGCTTTCATGTATGTATGTATTTTCCCATTTCAGTAAATTTGATATGTTATATGTGCAATATGTGATATATTGTATTTTAACACATATACAGTTCATTAACATTTTTTAACATTTCCTAAATTTCTATATAATGTAGCAACTTAATCTTTCTTAATGAAAGATGTTTTAAGAAATTTGTTTCCTTACTGTTTTAATTTGAACAAGAAACATCATTTTCGAGAAACTTCAAGAAGAAAGTTATTAGCGTAATTTTATTACAGCTAAAACTGATGCAAGGTACTTGAGTCTTTTATCTCAAAATGTGCTGAAATGTTTTGGTTGAAGTTAATATAAAATAATGTAATGAACTCGTACTGTAATGAATTGTGGTATAACTGTAAAGAATTGGTAAAAAGAAAATATAATTAGCTCAAATTTACTTAACTCCTTATATTATCAAATATCTATTGAATAGAAAAACCTGTTGAAATATTAAATATAACAAGTTCTATTTTTAAAAGGCAGATGATTGTACAGCATGTAGGAATTGATGATGATTTTTAATAATCCTAAAGTAATAGTAAAGTCAACAATAAAGTATATTTTGATGTATGTAATTTTCATCAATGATTACATAACATTGCACTTTAATATGAAGTATGCTTGGATTGTTTTCATGTATGCTATATATTATTGAAAATTAGTTCTTCATAAAATTGAATATTTCTGCTGTGAAAAAGTATGTATGCAATCATGCAAGTTGTAGGAAAACATGCACGTGTACTGCACATGTACCAGGAAGACAAGATAACAATTATGACTGTCAATCATCATTTGCTGACTGTATCTGTCAAGCTGACTACACAGACTATAGTAGCCAAAGATAAGTTGTAGAAAGTGTGTTTCAGAGTTCAATATACGAATTAAAGTTAGTAGGATAATTATTCTTAACTAAATAATAAAATTTAAATAAAACCCCTTATTTCATTTTTTATAAATTCTCTTATTATTATGATGTGATTTCACAAACATTGAGCCTCTCCTATTGTTAAATAATTCATTCAGCACTGAACAACATATTATTTTATTGGTATAAAAAATAATATATGTTGTGTGTATGACCAAGTTAAGATCTAAGATTTTTCAATACTTGAATCATCCTTTTAAAGATTTTTATAAAATGATTTTTTTTTTAATTTCAGGCATTGGCACAGTGAATGGCAGCTGAAAAATTTTGACCCTTGTTTCTGGAAGTGAAATGTTAGATGTAAGTAATGATGTCTGAGACCCTTATCACACTGCATTTGTTTCACATGAACAACTTGTTTCGGACAATTTTTCTGCCTGGTTTACTATTGAAAGAAAGACATGCAACGTTTTCCTTCCTTTCTAAAAAAATTGCAAATTGTTCGTTTTCAATCAATCAACTATCAGCTTGTTTGTAATGGGGAACCAGTTTCCCATGTTAACCCCAAAGTGATCTATGATAATTGGCTGTTGTGACAAAGCAGAAAAATTGTGCCAAACAGTTATTCTTCCAAAACAAACTGACGTGTGATAGCATCCTTACTGTTAATAATACTGTTAAGCACGTAACTGTATGCTTTGCTAATGAATATGTACTAGGCAATTGTGGTTATTATGAAAGAGGTGAAATTTCAAATACAATTGTTTCAGTTACAATTATTACAGATATTATTTAATTTTGTAATAATGCTAATTAAAAATATGAATTAAGAAAATGCAAAAATTAGTGTATAACCATACTAAATAGTTCAGAGTAAGACTTGTACTTAATTTATAGTACGCACTCATTCACACATATGATGACTCGTACACTGATATAAATTTGATATGCTTTTATACTGTTTACATGTCTTCTATATTCAGATTTGAATCATCATCTGCCAACAAATTCAGTTAATCAGGCATTGTTGAACTTATTAGTTTCTTGCAGATGTGTGAACTTTGGAAACATTTTTAGATTTAGTGTAGTTTTTGTTTGCTTTTCAGGTTTTTGCATAATATCAACTAGAAACATTACCTCTTCATTTTAAAGGTCAAAGAGATAAAATAAAAAAAAAATTAATTAGTTAATATCAAACCTAAAATGTTCTTTTATTACACAATTATTATTTAAGCCATCCAAATGGGCGCAATATTTTTATAATATTTTTATTTAATTGTCCAGTATATGTTATTGAAGCCATTCAAATCCCACTTGGGCATTTTCAAGCATATTAGTTGTTGAATATTATGTCTGACTGTAAACACACAGGCAAAGTATGTATAATTATTATGTAATTTAACCTATCTTTCCTTCAAATATTTCTTTAAAATTACACGAGACAGGCATACATTTGAGCTTTGATCAACAGACTTAGTGTAGTCGCCATGACGGATAAGAAAACAGATGAATAATAGACCACCCATAATCACCAACATATAATGCAAGGATTTGAGAATAAAGATTGCTTATTAGCATAATAGTGCACTGAATATTAGATATAAAAATTACAGAACTGAAAGATTTGTCACGTATCATCTTTGCTTATTATTATATATATTGAAAATAAACAGTTTGCTTCTGCAACAGAATAAATATCGAGTGTCTTGAAATATTTTGTATATATGGAGCTTTACAGTTTAGTACATCATACAAAGAGCAGTATATATAATGATTATCAGGTCTGCACAGAAATTTTTAATGGAAAATTCTTGTGTATAGATTTAGTTGATATTTCTTATCTTGTGTACAGATTTAGTTGATATTTTGCAAGACATGGCAATATTTCAGACTTTTATTGCAATTACTGTGACAAAACAATCATTAGAAAATTATACACGTATGAAAATTATTAATATTACATTATGTAGCTTATATTAATAATTTTCATACATGTATATGTAATATTTTGGCAGGCATAGGAATGACCAAAGCTTGACAATATAACTACATCATAGGCCAGGCATTGTTATGGCTGGATAGAAGGTTGCAAAATGACGACAAAGAAGGATTTAGCTTTTTAGATCCCACATCTTTATTCAATTCTCTCAGCAGATCATTTTGCCTTTAGATGAAATTTTCAAAATTATATATTCAATATTGATTTAAACTAAGTAAGATTAAATTTAGACTTTACGTCATATCTGCTTTAACAAAGGAAAGAACAAGATGGGAGGAGCAGCTGCAAGGTCTTGTAGCAGCGGTAGAAGAAAGCAGTCTGACGAAAAATGGCACGTATTCAGTATGTGTACTAGCGGTTATATAACATGCCAGAATGTTCTCGAAAGTACTGGTCTAGGATAAGATCCTGAAACTGCAGTAAGATAATTATAGGTTGCATGCTCGCGCAGAGCAAAGCCATTGTATTTACTATATTTTACATGTATATAATAAAAATTCTTTGTGTCTTGGTGAATACATTCTACCTCGCTGGCAGGTAACAGAAACTGACGATCAAAAGATTGATGAATATTTAATAATTTTGATGAGATTATCTAGGAAAGTAAAATAGTTTAAAACGTATTAAATATGGTTTTCCAGAATGTTTCCTAGCGTAGTTTTTAATCTCAGACTAAATGATACACATTATCTGGAAGTTCATATTCTTGTGTCATAAAATATGCTTTATTGTAATTAGTCTTAGATTGTAAAGTTAAATTTATGAAAATATGATGAGTTAAAAATGTATTGCAGATATTAAACTAGATTTTTATGTGCAATTTTGAAATTTTAGAGATCTTGCTTCATGTAATTATTTTTAATGTTTTTATTAAATTCTTAATTAATGCTATTATGCATGCATTAGAAAGTGAAATGAAATAATACTTAGGGATATCATTTGGCTGCATTCTGTTGTTTCTCAGTTAAACTATTCTGCATTCAAAATATTACTCAAGGATTCTCACGAATACCAGCTCAAACAGTTCCAAAGTATTTCTGCAAAATATACGTAATTACTTAAGAAGAATTGTATCTTTTTGATAATATTATTTAGCTTTACAAGTTACTGCCAAAATTATTTTGTAAATCAGAAATCTTCGAGGGGATTAGTGTGTTTCGCATAGTTACCCTGGTGCCACACTATAACACTGAAATTGATAGATGTATAATTGAATGTTTAATCAAAAATGTCTAATTCCTCTTTTATGATATTTCAATAATTGATACTACTGAAACAAGAAATATTGGTACATTAACATTTTCTTAATATTCATTGTGTATTTGTTATGATGCATGTATTAATGTCATTACAAGTTAGCATTTGATAATGTTTGTTTCAACAATTTAGGGTTTGATGAAGTGCCACAGAGATTATCGCTTAAAGAATGCGTGCAGGCTAACCACCAACACAAGATATTAAAAGAGCAATGAAAATGAAGATTTAACTATAAAGAAAAATCTGACTAATATTATTACTCATAACACTTAATTGTTTCGTATTATTGTAAATTTATGCGAGTTTTCCTGTATTCTGTTTATCTTGCAACTTATGTTATTGTAAATTCATGTATGTTTTCATTCTTGCTCTGTCATGCATTTTATACCAATCGTTTGTTGTGCATATTAATTATATGTGTATATTACATCATTGAATTACTGTATTTGAATTTTAATAAACCTTTTTACCATTCCGTAGTACTTTTCCATAAAACCCTGAACATTGTAGACATCCCATATCACTAATCCTCAATTCTAAATAATACTTGAGTTTACTTAATTCATGTATTAATAACGAATTTGAAAAATAATACAATAGTGACATATTTTGAGTTAAAATAAATACTGCTCAATTGGACATTTTAAAATGTTTTTCCTTTTAATAGAACATTTTTTAAGGATTTAATTATTAGTATTTGAATATTGTATTAATATATGATTAATTAGTATATGAATATATTGTGTGTAATGAATAAGTAAGGCAGTGAATAAATTTTGAACAATAATTTCATATGAAGAAATATGATCTGCCTGGGTTAAAAAATTAATCTTTAAATCCTATTTATGAGATTATATGGCTGAAATGTGTAGCCCAAAA
Source organism: Stegodyphus dumicola (assembly GCF_044657685.1). Classification (NCBI taxonomy): domain Eukaryota; kingdom Metazoa; phylum Arthropoda; class Arachnida; order Araneae; family Eresidae; genus Stegodyphus; species Stegodyphus dumicola. Next base: position 52,412,518 of record NC_140777.1, read on the forward strand.
GCAGTTAAAGCAACCCACCCCCAAAAAAGAAGACATTTTAAATAGTTTCTTCCAAAACTTGAAATATTTAAACATTACACGACCCTAAATTTCTAGTGAATTTAAAATACTCATTTCATTCAGTTCAGCTACTAGCCATTATATGAAATTTTCCTATATTATTAAAATGTTCCTCATGATTTTGCAAGGTGAAGACCACAAATGTTCTGCCCTCATAACTAATGATGATATAATAAGCATGAAGTAGACTTCAGCGTAAGGAATATGGAACTATATATTTTGCTCTTTGTTTATTAATTAGCTCACTTTTAAAAAATTCATATCATATAGTAAGTAGTATTCATAATTTTTCTCATTTTCTTAATATTTTATTGAAGTATTTAAATGTTAATTTAATTAGCAATACCTAATAATGTCAAATGCATATATTATTATACAGAATGGGATTCTGACCATAACACTTGGGCAAAGTGATATACATGTTAATTTTTCAACAAGTTTCTGCGTTATGCTTTTTACTCTCTACACAGTGTTTAATTTTTAATTATTATTTTTTATTATTTGTAGGACCTTAGGTCCTACAAATAATAAAAAAATAATAGTAATACCAGAAAATGTGACTTTCTTATATTATCCAACAGGAGACCTATGTTCACATCTTATATTTTGAATTTACAGTTTTCTTTTGTAGATGACAGACACCATATATTCAAAAGAAATTAACATGCTGCTGGATATATGCATGTGTTTTTCATATTTACAGCTGTTGCATGTGATGTTATGTAATCGGGTAAAAAATGAAAGAATTAAGTTTATTGACACCAAAACAAATGCATACTTCGATATAAAGGCTGCATAAAAATGAAAATGGCTAAATTAAAATAGTGAATTGAGGTTGTAGAGTTCTCATTTATTTTTATTAACCAGCTATTTTATGATAATTAGCTTTTCTTTTTTCCTTTCCATTTTCCTGCCAGAATGCTAATTTTGAGTGTATTCAAATGAGGTGAATTCATTTCGTTACTTTTGATTTACGCCATAAATGCTGGCTGATTCTGTATGAACAAGCTGTGCACTCTGTTAATTTGTCCGAGTCTATAAAAGGGTTTTTTTACACCTATTTCAAACCTCTGTTGTAATTTCCAAAACATAACGAGAAGTCGCTTAAGTTTTCCAGAGTTCTCACACAGTATATATTACCAAAGTGGGTGAAACTCGTATAAGGTGTAAGAAAGACCAAAAGGAGATTTATTAAATCAAGAAAAGTAATCGGTGGAAAAGGCATTTAATCTTAATAATGAAAAATCGAATTTTACACCAAATATTCAGACTTTTGTAACTGTTTTATATTTAATTAGCGAGAGTTAAAAATAAAAATTACCTTTATATTCATAACATAGGTTACATTCTGTTAATTTCCCATAAAGAAACATAAAGAATACATTGACAAAATCATTGTACTAAGCTATTTTGGTAAAATAAAATCTACTATTTTCATTGTACTTCAAATTTAGGTTGTTTTCATGAAATTCTTTTATTAAACATTAACTTATACTTGATAATCAATCTTCAAGTTCGAAAATAAGTTAAGTGTAATTGCATTTGTTTTATGATCAAATATTTTAATTTGGCATTTGAGCATTTCTAATGGCATTTCTTTTTCTCTTTGACATCTCTGCTCTGTTAAGGTTATAACCAGTTAAATTGTTACTGTGTCTCTGAAAAATCAACAGCATTCTTAAACACCATTTTAAAAATATTTCTGTGTGTAGTATTTTATCAGTAGAATTTTTCCTAAATAAATACAGAAGTCATTTGAGAGTACATGTCTTGAAAGAGAAACAGTATTCGAAGTGTTTAGTCAATTATGATATATTAACAGCTATCATAACTTTGCATGTATGTTGTATGCATTATACATATATATATACATAAAGACCCAATTTTGGCAATAAGTAGAGCTGTTACAAAATAATCATGAAGTCTAATGGAACGTACTCGTCACACATACTGGGGGAATTCAAATTTATGTACGTATTTGCCACTCTTAAAGAATTTTTGGGCGGAATTACAAATGTACCAATTTCTTATTAATATATAATCATTTGTTAATATTAAAGAAAAATTTATTTCTTAACTTAACTAAGCCAGCTAAGTCATAGACCAAAATATGTGTTTCTGCAGATATTCATTTGGGCGGAATTACAAATGTACCAATTTCTTATTAATATATAATCATTTGTTAATATTAAAGAAAAATTTATTTCTTAACTTAACTAAGCCAGCTCAGTCATAGACCAAAATATGTGTTTCTGCAGATATTCAGAACTTCCGGAACTACGAATACATTTACAGTTACAAAATATGTAAAATATATTTCTTTTAAATGCTTGGAATATTCGGAAAAATATCTAAATTCAAAGAAATGGTAAAATACGTTTCACTTGCAGATTCTTTGTTATTTATTTGATTATATCACCATTAATAACAATGTTCACCCTCCCAGAATAAAAAATATATTGTTTATGTACTGAAGTCTTGGTTTGTTTCCCTTGACAAGTCAATTAATCTATCATCAATGACAATAGCTACCTTTTAAATACTTTTAATTTTGGCACTTAAAATGTTTGCATTTCAAAATAATATTTCTATGCAGCTTTTAAATAATTTTTAATGCAACAGAAATCTAAATAACTTCAAATGCTGGCTAAAATTCATTCCAATAATTCATCGCTTTAAATTTCTGTTCCTTGCAGATGATACAGGAAAAACCTTTTCTAATAATATATTTCTAATTCTACTAGGAATTACTGATAAATAATCCGATGAAAAAATTGATACAGGCATAGATGGAGGAGATGTAAATAATTATTACGAAATAATGTGAAGCAGTGTTTGCATTCAAAATGTAAGATGTTATACTTATGAAATTCTGCACTTCACTTTGGAAATGTACGAATTTTCGCTCAGAAAAAGACTGAAATTCAGGATATATTAGTTACACTTTTAAGGAATGAAAACAATTCAGAATCTACCATACGTTACATTCGTACATACACAAAGAAACACGGACATACGTAAAAAATATAGCAAGTGTTTGCAAATAACATTGAAGAAATTTTACAATTCCTTAATGCTGTTCATTTAGTTCTTTTAAATAAGAAATAAAAGCGCGAATATACGTTAACAAACTAAGCGGGAAAATCCAGTTTACATTACTGAGAATTACAACATGTAAACAAATTACATCTAAATAACGAATTATTAAGCACAATAAATGGTAACAATTATTAAATACACTGTTAGACAAATTAAAATGAAACATATATTAGAAAAATAAGCAAGTGCAATCGGTATGAACGTTAAAATAACTAATAAACAAAGTTCCACAACATTGCAGTTGTACACATCACTCGACCACACTCGACAACCATGGAGAGAGCTAGCGTAGGGTTGCTTTAGTCGCCAATATTTCTTCCCGCGCCAAAGGTACACCATCAAGCATGCGAAGTAAACGAAATTCGCTTAACACTGTTCAACTCAATGTGCGGTCTGCCATTACGCCCACGGGAGTGACCCTAGAGGCTGCAACCGGAATCATTAACAAAGGCAAAGGATTTCACCACTGATGAAAATTATTGCACTCTGAAATCATTCATCCTAGACAAAGAACCTTTATGCCACCTTATCACACCAGATACAAATTATAGACTGGATGATTATGGCAAATTACGGTAATGGAAATAAGGGTAAGACTGCTGAATACTGGTAATCTGACTCAGATTGGTTTTCGTGTTTTCCTCATACATAACATGAACATGAGCCAGTTTCCAGTTTCTCTTAGAAGCCATCTCCTCCTTCAGGCAGATTGCTCTTGTGTGCTTTGCCGTATTCAAATAATCTCACCTAACCTACCTAAAGCATGCCAGAGTTATCTGCGAACTAGACCATTTGACATAACTGAGGGTATTGTAAAAAGCTTTCTTGTACATAATGTATGTTTCACTCCTTTTTGTCCAGAAGGTTGACTATTTTGACCACTAAATACTTCTCTTTTAATTTTTTTTTGGGGGGAGGGGTTGGCGGGTGCGTGAATTCTGCAATTATGAAGTACACCAGCAGCCGAGCAGTAAAGGCACTGAACACTGGTAGTTCGCCCTAGGTTCGATTCCAGGCGAACGATTTGGCTGCATAAGTGTTTTCGTAGTATTCCGCAGGTGTAAAGTGGATACGAACCTGTTTCCCTTAGAAAGTCCTTCACGTGGGCATCCCTTCCCTTAGACAAGACAACCCTTAAGTCATTTCTCATAACTAAATAATCAAACGTACAATTAAGACTAATCTTTCGCCAATTTTTAAGCCACCCATATCAAGTGACGAGGCAGCTCATCACCAATATCTTGAGAAAAATTCCCGATACTTCCATTCGCCCTTGTATGCATGCATGTGCATGGGTATATTTATATATGTATACGCCTGTCATTGTAAAGAAAAAAAACTGACCGTACTAGAACCACCATTTTTTTTTAATTCGCCTAATTCTACACCCGCGCATGTACAATGAAAGCTCGAAATTTTAATTTTGAAATATTTTTCTATTTATTTCACATTTTGTGCGAAATTAAATGTAGTTTTGATTAACAAACTCGGCGATTTGAAAGCAATGTGTTCCCACTCGGAAAAGCGTCAGATATTTGTCTTCGAAATTTACTTTATAAACTCAACAATTTAAAAGAAATATGTTACCACTGGAGGATATAAAATATTATTACATGCGGTACGGGGTTTGTAATGGACTGAATGCACCTAGAACCAACGATAGCTTCACAAAATTTATGTTCTCAAAAGAAAACTTTTTCACAAAAGTAATCGTACAGCTATTCTCAGTATGACAGAGCACAATCATTATTTAATCAATTCAAACTACTAAGAACATTAAATACAAAGCAACATAAAAAGCCTCAGTGCGTAAGCTCTCACGGTTATCTCTCAGTACTCTCAATACTCTGAACTGAAAAAAACTGATCCTTTCTCCGTTCTTGACCCGTTTTAGTCGAGAAATTTCGAGTACCTTCGATTTTTCGAAATTGCTGGAAGGCATACACAGTTACATAGACCGGATGCAGTTACAGTTACATAGAAATCGGACCACTTACAGTTGCATAAGTATAGAACCAAAATGTCGCAAAATAGTCTCCACGTTTTGTGAATTTTGGAGATTTCTCGCCAAACCTGATGAAAAAAAATTAGTCGCCAAAACCATCGCCAGCTTCGTGGAGCCATTTACCTCGTTGTTAAATGGACATCACCTGAAACCTTATTTTCCCGGCGCGAAACTTCGCTTGAGACCTTTCATGTTGTAGTTTATAACCGATACTATAATTGACATACAATTTCACTAAATTTATTTACATATATACAAAATTTTTAACAATGTTTTATCTTCCAAGTGCCAGTGTTTTCCCATTCCTCAAAGCGTAATGCGTTTCATTTTTCTTTCAAATTTAATCTTGTCTGTTACTGATTAATAAGCTAAACGATTTAAAAACAACAAACGCAGTTCTTCATCTATGTTAAAAGTAGTAGTCACTAGCTGAATCCGTGAAATTTGTTAACTGAACGCATTAAAATGATTGTATCGTATGTTGCTTCTTTTTTATAATAACTATTTTAAATGGCTTTGCACACAAGTGACTAGTATAAAAAGAGATCAAAATGGAAAATTCTATGTACAATTTACAGTGCAAGCATTTCGCTTTGCATAGGATTAACTCAAAATGTTGTCAAGTTAAGTCATAAGTTTCGACAAAACTTGTAGCTAAATTTCGTTATAGGAGGGTATATCATCCACTTTAGTAGTTAGAGGTACAATACACTCTGTCCTTTTACAATTTTCTGCTACATAATTCAACGTAGTATTTGCAATTTTCATACCGAAATAAATCTTCGAGTTTGATGGTGCAGCGAATACATTTTCATCCTGCTTCCCACTTTTAAGGGCCAACGAAATTAATATCTCTGAAGAAATATCCGTGCTGTATTTTCACACATTCATAATGCATGAGTTTCAGGTAACCTCGAGGAATTATTTTAGGGAAAAAATAGGGAAAGGGAGAGCAGAGGAGGAATTCTATGCACAGTATTCGGCAGAGACAAAATCCAATATCCCAGCACCAGTCTCTCATATTTAAGAAAGAAAAACTCACATCTATCCTTGCCCCTGTCTCTGGTTGCGCTCCCTTATATGTTGACCGTGCATGAAGGGAAGTCCAAGTCCAAGAATATTTCTAGGAAAAAAGAAAAGGAATAAAAAAATTAGGGGTCTGGGAAAATACGATGCAGAGCAAAAGGCAAAAAATTCTCTAAAGCCATATGTCACAGCTTTTGCGGTATTTGTGCTGTAAATAAAATAAAACTTCGTCCCCCTGACAGGCGAGGATATATATATTTTTTGAAGGCAAAAGCTTGTACCATCGCTTCTAAGGTTTGAAGCCCCCTTTACGTTTCTTCTTCTTTTTATTCTTTTTTTTGTTTCCAGTTTTTTCCTTTCTGAATCGGATGCAACTGTCCATTAAAAATTAAAACGTATAAAAGGCCGTGTCTGAATATTTATGTCTCCACAAAGTATTTCCTTGTCAAAATGATGTGGAATTTGATTTGGAGAAATGTAAGGATACATTGAAGTTATTTTGGGAAAAAAAGGGGAGGCTGTTCTGAAATAGAAACAACTTTGAAGAAATAGATGGACATTTTAAACTTCAGAGCTTAGAATGCATTTATGGTGTGTGAGTTGAAATGGTAAAAAGAAGGAAAGGAAAGAGCTTAGGAGGAAAGTGAAAAATTATTTTCTTTTTAGTGAGACTTAAAATTTAAGGAACGCCATTGCACGTTGAATAGATTAAAATCGTCTAAATGCTTCTTTGACTGATATTTTAATGCTACATTTTACATACTTTCATCATTTTTACAAAATTAAATCCGTTCAACATATTCTCACTTTTCGATTCAACGTATTCCTAATTAAGCTTCATTTACTTATTTGCTATTCGCAATTCAACATATTTCTAATCAAGCTTTTGATGGCCATCAGTGAGCTCTTCCCATTTTAATTATTCACTGCAGTGGGCGCAAACGAACACAAATAGCATTACAAATTTATGACTGACAGATATCGCGCGTATTTGGGAAGCTGGAATTGCTTAATCTGGCAACCGCCGAGTATGACTTAAGTTATTCAACATTCTCAGTTAAAGTTTCAACATATTACCATTACTCGTTCAACATTCTCAGTTCATGTTTCTTGCTACATATTCCCAGTTCTTAATTCAGCATACTGTTACTTTTTTTTTTATTCTTCAGTTCACGTTCAGATACGGGTTCGTATGGATTTGGAGTGAATAACGACAAGACTTGATGAAGTATTGAAACACACTTTATTTACCAGTATTGTCAATATTAATCAGGACAGCTCCAATAACACTTTTTACAGTCGTCGAAGATCTACTCTAAGCTCGCTGGAACAATCAGCGTTACAGCACTGTCAGGCAATAACAGTGGAAACAGCTTCGTCCTGCAAAGCACCCGACTTTGCTTTCCAGAGTACAGCTCCCGACTCTGCTTGGTCGTTCTCGGAACTCCACGTACTCTCGAGACTCTCCACGCTACAACTCGCGATGCACTCGACGACACAGGAGCACAGCTCCCGACTCTTCGGTTCAGTCGTTCCCGGAGCTCAACACGCTCTCTCAACGATGCACTAACCGCGATACACTAACAGACTCCTTCGGTGCACTCGACGACAAACTCGGCGCTCGCTGCCCGGCTGTCAACTCGATCGACTCCGCAGGGATTGACTCGCTAGACGAGACACCAACTCGATACTAACTAACTCGCACTCTAGACGAGGCACACACACTCACCCTCTCAATGAAGCACACACTGACTGACTGCGGACCAGCAGGGTTTATATAGCTTTCGCCCTGTGTTCAAGAACATTCTCGGCTAAACCGTTAAGAATTCGTTCCAGAAGGTTCTCCAACTGTCCATGGTGTATATCGCCAATTTTGTCGATAAATGTGGCAACCCTGCCCTCCTTGCTATTTTATGGCAACCCTAAAACTGCTTTGCGGGGAAGCCATCTTACCGCGCCTGTACATTTCGTAACAATATTTTTAACTAATGGTTGAACGAAATTACTAAACATTGAAACAATGTTTTGCCTTTCTTTTGTTGCAAGTTTCTGAGGGTCGCAACTTGATGAAACCAAATTTTAATAATTTAGGAGTGTAATTTCTGGGCATTGTGCAAAATTTCCAGAAATGAATTGTGAAATTAAGCAAAGTCAGCGTGAAGTATATATTTATTACATGGGATGCCATGCCTTGAGTGTCCTTTACTAATTATTCAGAAAAATTGTGGGCATGTACAATTTTTATCCTTTTTCCTTTGTTGAAAATGATATCAACTATAAAATGTATTTGACCATGCTACAGACCTGGATTAGATTCCACACAGGCTAGCTGCACGATTGATTTCTTGGTTTTTCCATCTGCATATTGTCAATACGATCCAGCTTCACTTGGAAAGTCTTTTACGAAGGCATCCTTTTCCCCTGTTCTAGAGAGTGCCCGTGGACTTGTTATATTCCAGTAACCTAATCTAATCTAACAAACAAAACTGATCATCATCTGACATTGAAAATCATGTGTAAGATGAGTTGAAATGTCGATTTCCAGGGCAGTGGACAGACAAAAACGGGCCTGGAAATGTCGTCCACAAGAAGTCCTTATCTTACCCCAGTTGACTTTGTTCTCTGGGGTTTCTTTATAAATGATGCTTGAAATGAAAGCACTGATAATTTTGACTGCTTGAAGGACATAATCACTCAAGTAAGCGCAAGCGTTACCCCAGACGTTCTTGCGGATTGTAGACTGAATACTGTACCGCTAACCAATAATATGCATGATGATAGTATGAAGCTGCATACCTGTCGAGCAGTTAACGGTACACATATTAAACTTATTAGTTTGGCTCTTGATCGTTTTAAGTGATTCTATTAAATGAAACTACTTTCAAGCCGTTTTCTTATATACTTCATAAATGAAATCCAAGCATCCATTCTCGAAGACGCTGTAGTTCGTTAGAATAGCCTAGCTCAATGTTTCTGGAATTGTGAGTCGCGATCCCAAATGGAGTCGCAAAGCAAGATGTTGGATCAATTTAAAGAAATTACGTACATTAATAATATTTTATACAAACTATATTAACTGGCATTAATGAGATCAACCACTAGTCATATAAAGGCGAAAAGGAATTTGTTGAGCTATCGAGTGACTCAAATTTAAAACTCTATGCAAAAGTCTTTGACTGAATTCTGGATCGAAACTAGAATGCATTTTCTGCAGTTTCTGAAACAGCACTGAAAGTTTGTGTACCATTCAGCAATACAAATTTCTGTGAAGCGACATTTTCAATTTTAACGCTTATTAAATCCAAATGCCGTTCAACGCTGAAAACTGATGAAGATACTTTACGGCCAGAGTAGTGTCAAACACTTAATTTGCTATACAGCAAAAACAAGCCCATCCATCTCATTAAAACATGTCTTTCTTTCATTAATCACTTCATTGCACGAAGTAAAGAAGTATTGTAATAGCGAAAAATTCTTGTATCATATTTCAACGAATACATCCATTTCAAACGCTCTCGAAATCATTTTAACGATGTTTTTGCGTGACATCTGTGCATACGGACAGAATAAAGGACTGTTTTTGCCAAAAAAGATTGTAAAATGGATTTAAAATGGGTTCAGAAAAGACCTTTTCTTCACTTTTGTACGTATGTACGCATGTATGTCTCTCGCATAACTCAAGAACTGAGCTAGAAGTAGCCGTAGAACGTCAAAATTTTGTATATGGGGCTGCTGTAACATGTAGTTGTGCACCTCCCTTTTTCGTTGCAATTGGCTACACCAATCTTATATAAATGTAAGTATATATTCCCACTGCGTTACCAAGCTCGGTGAGCTTAATTCTCTTATTCTTATATGTTGTTTATTGTGCATTTTTTGCTTTAGGAATGATTGATTTATGTATTTATGTTCCAGTTAAGGTTTTATGTCTTTAGTTAATCTGCATGGAACAGTTGTAGAATTTTCAATAATTTAAACGTTTAAGTGGCGAGTTAAACCTAACGAACCACCATTTGTTTACACTTGAAACTCAGTAGAATAATGAATGAAGTCAGTTTCTGCACCTTCAGTGTCTTTTTGCCGAGTGGGACCAAAAGTTAACACTCAGTTTTTTGCACCGAAAAATCGGTCCTTTAGCCTGCTGACCGAATTGCTTGTTTTTGCGTAGAAACTCTAATTATAAATTATGTTTTCCTTAACTGATTTAACTGTATTTGGTATTTTATTTTTTTCTGTAGTTTACAGTTTTTAATGCAGATGTTTTAAGTTTTTATGCATTTTTATTTTGCCACGGAGTGAGAACTGAATTAATTGAATGAGAAATATAACTCTTACGAAATTCTAGGAAATCAGTATAAATGAAATGCAGCAAAAATGTGTATAATTTCATACGCCATAAAAGGAAGCCATGTAGTGTCCACATCAGATCCTTATTTGAATATTTGAATCAAATTTTAAAACTATCTCTTTTCATACTTATATTGTTTATCAAAAACTATTTACGGGAAAATATTATGTCTTTGTACTATAATCAATATCTGGGATGCTATTTCATTCTACATTTAATAGAGTAAAATTAATCACTTCATTGTCTCTGAAAATATTACTCCAATTATTATCTAGAAAATATCCCAATGTATCATAATATTATTTAGAAATTATCCTAATATTATCTAAAAATTATGCTTTTAAATTATCCTTAGATTAGTATTTTATCTATAAATTATCCCAATATTATATATAAACTATGCAAGTATATCCCAATATATTATAAGTATTTTCCCAGCTATTATCTAGAATAATATTTTATTCTATATTTAATACCGTTTTATAATTAAGAGTTTTTCGAAAAAAAATCTCCGTTATAAAATGGGATCTTGAACGAAAGATTTTTAAGAAGAGTTGGTGTAACATATCTAGAAAAACTATTTTCTGTGTATTTTATGAGAAGTTGAGAGAAGTTCATGAGAAGTTGTTTAGCTTACATGTTCAGTTTAAATGTTCTACCTCTTCAAAAGTACCAGCAAGCCTACTCAGCAAGATGTATGTGTAAGCTTCAGTAAGGACATTTTGATCGAGACCCAAATTTTCAAATTTGAAGGCTCCTTTGTATGTTGGATATTTGCATAATTTCTGCTTCATCATTTGTTCAGGTCTCGAATTGCTTAGTATGCTGTAACAGTATCTTCTTAATTAAATACTGAAACTTCTCCCATACTAAGAAAAGGGAAAATTAAACTATTTATTAAGTCTGTACTAATGAGTACGCATGACTAAACTGTGGCTTGCAGATCGCGTGCAGCTCTTTGGCTCCTTAAATGCAGCTGTATTCTTACCATAGTTGTATTTGAAATTTCATTCCAAAAACTTGAAATAAAAGGCTTTATATTATGCTCACTTAACAAAGATTAATAACATTTTAAATTACATTTTATGTACGGTAATTCTAAATAGCTTCAAACTCCATTTCTGTGATTTACTATCGCTTAAAAGTACCTGCTTTAAAAGCATTATAACTATATAATACTTTTAAAGCAGGTGAGGCTACCATGATAGCCCTCACCTGTTTTAAAAGCTGATGGGCTAGGCCAAAAGAGAAATACATTAGCAACAGATTGTATTCATGTTACGCCTCAAATCGTTTTGAACTGCGCTATGAATGTATGTAGTTGTAAGATGCACCGGAAACAACAAAACATATCTCGTGATCCAGATCTTTTTCCGTGATGCCTGTAAGTACGAACCCAAAACGGATCATAAAATGGATTCAGATCGATTTTGTGACGTTTGTACGTACGTATATATGTATCTCGCATAACTGAAAATATTTTGCGGTGAAACGTCGAAATTTTGTCTATGGAACTGCTATATTACCTAGTTGTACATTTTCATTTTTTATAGTAGTGGGCAGTACAAAATGTATATGCACATATCCCCCCTTACGGTTCTTAAATGTCCTTATGTGGCCTTTGTTTTCATAATTGTTGGGTAGTCATATACTTCGAATTACAGAAGTAATTTCAATGAAGAAAAGTTCATATTTATGCAATTTCAAATTTTAAAAAAATAATTTTGAGCAAGTAACGAAATCTAAATTTTCATGCAATCTACTGGTTACTGTATTTATATTTGGGAATGTTTCGTACCTGTTTTGAAAATATATATATATTAAAAAAATGGGCCTATTTCATGACTTTAGTCTGTCTAATAGCTCTTGGACAGTGAAAATTCCTTTTTTCCTTTCTTAAATTCTTAATCATTGCGACACGACACTCAGCCAGAAATTAATTAATTTTCATTCACTAGTATTTTCAAAAAAAAAAAAAAAAATCTTAACAGACAATTTCACTCAAATAAGAACTCCACATATTACATCCCTCGAGAATTCCGAGTCCCACCCACTACCATAAATTACTTCACCCAAGTCTTCGACTGATCGACCATCGACCATCGACTGATATTATTCAAAGCCCCCACTGCCGCTAAGAATTTTCGGACACCCTACACTTATGAGTCAGACACGAAGAAAGCACTCTGCCAACTCCCCACTAGAAAGAATGTAAGTTACTTAATACCTTTTCTGGCCTTTATATCTTCATGTACATTCTCTGTTCTTATTATATTTTTTATATTATTTTTATATTATTTTTTATTTGTTTTTACAAAGTTTGCATTATTTATCTTATTTTGCAATCTTCTATGTTTATTTCAACTTTACTTTAAATTCTATTTCATAATGACAATTTCCAATGTTTAATTTTTAAAAATAATATAGAACTCAAATGCATAATAAACATGAAGGTGTCGGGGACGGTTACTCGAGTTTTTTCGGATTTCTCTACAGAAATTGCTTTTTACTCCAAATTGAATTGGCTAAAATGCTTCATAAGAATAAATTCTTTGAGTATCAGCATTGGTTCGTAATCCCTTCTATTCGCGGAAATATTTGCCTTGACTAGAATTGCCGGTTTGGCTTTACCTTATAACTCGAGTAAAGACGAAACACCTTCGTATTTACGTATTTTTATTAATTATTGTTCATTGAACGGGAGTTGATTTGTTCCCCTTGAAAAGTCAACTAATTTCAGATCAATGACAATGATTACATGTTTTTAATTTAATTTTTCCTTTTACAATTAAAATTTTGTTCTTCATGATGATTTAATTCCAGTCCCCGTTAAAACATTATTAACATTTTACTTTCAAATTACTTCAAAACATCTTTCAAAATATAACTTATCAGTATGGATTCACTCTTTTAAAATAATTCTACTTTAATTAAACTTAGGAGATAATATAATCAATTAATCAATATTGTTTAGGAAATAAATTATTATTATTATATATATATATATTAGAAGTTTGACATCCTTACGATAAAAACTGACCGAATATTTAATTTCAAAATTTTCAATTTATGTCATTTTTAACCTGCTTTGAGCGATTAGTTAATTGGGTTACAACAATTCGAGGAAATAAGTTTAAATGAAGTGTAGTAAAAGTTGTGTGTAATTTAACAGGCAGCACAAGGAAGTCTTGTGGTATCCACATCAAGTTTTGTTTGTTTGTTTGTTTATTAGTAAATTCTATTATTCTCCATCCTTACTTTTTTGTTTGAAACAATTTTGTGTTAAAAAACGCGATATAATATTTCTTTTTATTATTTTTATTTCATTTATAAATATCAAAAAATGTTTAGCTAAAATATGGATATTAAAATAATGAGGGGAAAATATTGACGTTTTTAACAAAAATAAAAAATTTGTACAAGATCAATAAAAGGAGTAAAAATGTATTCTTCTGGTGGCTAAAAAAGGGGGATGGGATAATTTGGGTTCAACACTTGGGTTCACACAAGACTTTCGGAATTCCGAAAATAGGCAACAGCTGGAGAAAAGCTTTTGCCCCACCGGTGGCAGAGTGGTTAAGACCGCTGAATGTAAGCAGTTGTTCCCGGTTTCGAAACCAGCCGAACAGGCTAGGTGCTTGGATTACGTGGTTTTCCCCATGTATGGTAAGAATATTGACCAGTTTCCATTAGAATATCCTCTACAAAAGTACTCCTTCCCTTAGGCAGAAGCCCTTCGTGAGCTTCGCCATGTTCCAGTAACCGAAAACCGAGAACTGGAGCTAGAAATCATGCTTTAAACTTCGTGGTTAACATAGTATGGTAGATTACGGCTCTTTGACTTCTTCAGCACTTTTACTCACTGATACTTTGACTCATCCAAGGAATATAACCCTTGGATGACTCAAAGGGTAACTTAACATAACCAAACTCATCCAAGGGACACTTTCAGAAGAACCCTGATTTGAGATATTGCCAAAAGTATTTAGTCTGAAACAGCATAATACTTGGATCGTGGCAAAAGTAAAGCTGGTCATTTCAAAATGAAGCATCTGCAACTATTTGTTCCTGAAACTTCATGAATTAAACAAAGATTTACTGAAATTAAAATAAATTAATACATCAGTAAATTGCTTTATTAGTCAGGAATAACTCTATTCTGAACAAGCGAACCAAAATTTCAAATCTAACCGAAATTCGCTTTTTGTCACAACAAAAGAATATGTTCTGCAATGCAGAGATAATGCTTGCGCCACTGAACGAAACAAAAGATTACTTTTCCAGCCATATACATCGAAATAGAAAGATTTAGTTACACATCACCCTCTCCCCCCCTCAGAAGTAACAGATTACTTCTTTCTTTCTCTTACCCCCCTCCCCCCCCGGGGCGTTCTGCAGACCAAACGAATAAACATAATAAAGAAGAGAAAAGGTATAGCAAAAATTTTTGCACTCGAATGAGCGATTTCATTTTTGAAAAATATCCGCTTCAGGAATTCCTGTCCAAAACCTCGCCGAACTTTGCCTGCGTACTCTTTTCGATATTACCTACTGTGCCTTTTCATCCTGACCTTCTGGTTACCTAGGAAACGCCCACTTTCGACAGACTTTTCCATCGCTCTTGTTTGGAGGGAAGCTTTAACCGGGGGGGGGATATTAATTTGGACGTCGCTGGTTGCCGTTTCTTTCCATGGTGACAAAAGTTTTTAAAGGCTCTTTTATTTCAGAATATTGTAACGACTTTATTGTGCCACGCATTTTTCAAATGGAAGGCGTATTTGAAAGACAAATCAATGACAAAAGACGTGGATTTTGTTTTTGTGCGAAATGGAAGTTTAATCGATACTTCCAGTTTCATATACTTAGGTGCATTTCGAATTTAGTTTTAGTCTAATATTTCTATATTCTCGAGTCGCAGTGCGTTATGCTAGCGCAATATTCATGAGCATTGCACTTCTGAGAGTTGCGACCATTCCCTGGGTAATAACACCTTTAATTTATTTTTTAAACTATGACACTCTGTTGCTTAACAAACTGAGCAATTTAAATACGTACAAATATGTTAGATATAAAATATGAAAGGAAAGTAATAATCTAGAAACGTGGCCTCGAGAGGCAGAAACATGCTCTGTTTTACAAGGCAAAACTCTCGGCTCAAATACGCTCAAAACTGATTTGCATTCTGGTGAGGAAACGAAAGGAAAATTGATAGGAAAGGCTGAAATTATAAATAACTAGTTAATGCAAAATAATAGTAACTGTACAAGTGTTTAATTTTGCATTTTAAAGAAACATAATCTGGAGAAACAAACAAACTTTTTTAAGGGAAGGTTAAACACTAAATTGCAAAATTATAAAATTAGATCGAACAACTTAATAGGGTGTTTTCTTAAATCTAAGCAGAGCGTTTTAAAACCGTATATTATATTCACTTTATATACAATTTTGCCCATTTCCTGCTTTCCCCTTATTACACACGTTTCATCTATATAATAAAGAAGAATGCAGATGTGTTTGTAATTCACAGAAATCTATATTTTTACTCCGATCTACCAGAGTGGATGGTGGTTTTCCGAAAGATCGTTTCAGAAAAAAAGACATTTCTGGTAACAGGGAAAGTATCAGTTCCTACTAAAACCATTACATGGTGACATGTTAATCCTACACTATTATACAGTTTTATTCGAGCTTGATAAATTTTCCACAATTCACCTTCAACCAAAATAAGAGGAAAATCACCTAAGATTTATAAAAACTACCCCCTCCCCCTCCTAAATGAAGCATCTTCACGCTGCGTACTTCAGCCAGGGGGCGGCGGGTACTTCAGCTAATTTTCAACAAAGCAAGTATTCTTCATCTACATACAATTTATTTCATATTAGAAGTATATTTCTGACTTCTATTTTACATTCACATTTTATATTTTTCCTAACACATCTTAATAATATCCAGTGCATAATAATAAAAGCAACAATTAATAAACTTTCCTTGTCTTCTAAATTAATTATATATATAATCACTGAGGTATCATTAGGTATTCTAATTAAAATAAATTACTAGCTGGATTTTCTGTGACCTTAACATGTTCTTAAAATGGAAGAAAAAGTCAAACCGTTATTAAGTTATCAGTTAAGAGCGAGATTCATTTCAATTAGTATTCTTTTCAATAATAGGGAGTCATATCTTAAAATCCAGGCGTATTTTAAAACTTTGTCGTCTAAATATAATTATGGATTGCGATCGAAATTGCCCTCCCCGTAACCCTTAGGCAGAACTAATCAGCTTCTTTAATGCTTTTAGTTTCTTATTTGATTTTAACACTGACTTTTTTCCGCAATTTATAATTATATCATTTTAAATTGTAAGGTATTTTCTTCTTTCATCAGTATCAAATTTAAGTCTCTATGTTGTGAACAATAGAAGGTAAGTGTTGGATATTAAAAAAAAAAAAAAATCTGACGTGTACACCACATGACTTCCTTGTACGGAATATTAAATTATACGCATTTTTTCTTGCATTTTATTTAAACTTATTATATTGAATTAAACCTACTTCGCCGACTCCGCATAAACCACAATAGAATAAATGCATTCCTTCAAATTCACTTTGTTTATAGCGACACTCTGGCGCTAGGTTTACTTAACAGTATTATATTTCATTCATATTACAACTCAGAATGCACAAAATCATTATCATTTAAAGAATTATCTAATCGTTGCCAGATGTTCTATTCAAATACTATAATAAAGCTAGAACTATGTATAAAAGAAATTAAGCAAATAAAACAAAAGAGAAACAGTTTTTCACAGACGATTGAGTATTTCTTATTTAATTAATTCAGTTCTTACTTCGCGAGAAGGCAAAAATACATAAAAACTCAAAATATTTATATTAAAAATTACGAAGTAAATCTCAAAACTTATTTCCTCGAAAAAATTCCAGAAAGGATTAAGCATGATTTAATTGGCAATAATAAATGAAGGCGTTCTCTTTGTTGTTGCGAAGCTAAGTTTCTCTAGATTGGCAACAAATCCACTAGTCTCCTGTTTCAAATGTAAACAAACATCAATGGCCGCCATTAAAAACAGGCTTAGCGGCAATTAAACAACTTTAAAATTGCAGATAATTCTAAAAATATTGCACACAGATTTACTAAAGGCATAAAATCCTTAACCGGAAGATAAAAACAATATAATTCAATAATTTTTAAAGAAAAAAAATGTGCAATTTACAAACATATAAGAGTAAAGAAACTGAGATCACTGAGCCGGGTAATAGAGTGGATATATATATAAATATATTTATATACGTTTGGTACCAAAATACCGATTGCAACCAAAATACGAGGTGCACATCTACATGTTATAGCAATCCTATATACAAAATTTCAACGTTCTGAGGCTACTCGTTTTTGAGTTATGCGAGATACGTACGTACACAAGTACGTACATACGCTTGTACAGACGCCACGAAAAATTCTCTTCAGAATTAATTTTAAAGCAGTTTTATAATTTTTTTTTGAAGGAAAAGAGTATTTTATTCTGTCCTTACGTACAGATATCACGCAAAAACATCGTTAAATTGCATTCGATAGCGGTCAGAATGGATATTTTCGTTGAAATATGCTGCCTGAAACTTTTCGCGATTACAATACTTCCTTTTTACTTCGTACAAGGAAGTAAAAACACTGTTTACTATCTTTTTTACTTCTTGTACGAAATAAAGGATACGTTGTAATGGCGAAAAATTTCAGATATTGTACATTATACTTTTTTTTTCAAATATCATATTATCAACGGAAACATCCATCGTTCCTAAATCCATTTGATTATTTCTTGCGTAATGTCTCTACGTGTGGACAAAAATAAAGGAGTCCTTTTTTCACAACGGATTATAAATGAATTTAAAATGAATTAAAATGGAATTTTTCTTAATGTTTGTATTTACCTACGTATGCATTTTTTTCGCATAACGTATGCATTTTTTAATTCAAAAGCAATTAGTCGTAGAACGTTGAAATTTTGTATCGGGGATCGCTGTAACATTTAATTGTGCCTCTCCCTTTTTACTGCAATCAGCAATATTATTTTTAATAGAAATTTTATTTTTTCATAACAAGTATAGAGGTCTCTCAAATATAAATATAGTAACCGGGAGACCACACTGAAAACCGGATTTTGTTATTTGCCCGAATTAATATAATAATTATTAAATTTTACAATCTTGGATCATAGTCATATACTTCTAGTTAGAGAAATGTTTTAAATGATGAAAGTATTCATGTTATGGCAATGTCAAATTAAAAAAAATAATAATATTGAGCAAATAACGAAATGTAATTTTCAGAGCGGTCTTCTAGTTCTTATACATATATTTGACAAAGTTGAATGCTTGTTCTTAAAAAAATAATAATAATAAAAGAAGGTTTTTGACTCCTGTACAACGAAAATTGACTGGGGTCTTTAATATAAAAATTTACAATTTTTGATGTCATTTTCAACTTGCCTCTAAGGATCGGTTAATCAAGTAGAATAATTCGAAGAAATAATTTCAAATGCGATGCAGCAAAAATATGTATAATTTAATAGGTCGTACATGGAAGTCATATAGTGTCCGCATCAGATTTTTAATTGCAATATAATTAATTAAAATTCGAATGTGTTATAGGCATTGAATGAAAAATCGATCTCCATGTAATTGATTTCTTTAAAACATTTGTTTATATTGCTGAAAATTTGTGCTTTTATTTTTATTATATTTTCAGTCCAAAGGAGCAATTTGCCCTGAAGGACTATTACTTTCGTTTTGGCATTTTGCGCTGGTTCACTATAAATGTCCAATTAACTTTTCAAATTGTTGCCACCAAATATTGTCTCAGTATTATATTTAAAGAAATTAAATAATGAAGAATCTGCATAAATGTATGTATGTTTCTCGCATTGTGATAAAACAAATGTATCTGGAGACATCCAGTTTTGAGTGACGCACGTTTCCACCCGAATATGGGCATCTGGAAGCAAAAATTTGGAATTTGTTTTATTATCTATTTCATATTTTGTAAAAATTTAACGAATTTTTGATTAACAAACTCAACGATTTAAAAGGGAGCAATGGCAACACTCTACGGGAAAAAAATGTTTTTATCTCCAGCACACGGAACTGTACATCGGAAATTCTAAAGCTATGTTCATTTTAAAATTATTTTGCGAATACTGCTGTTGAATTGAATTTTATGGTTTAAGAACGAAAAACATGATATTTAATAAATAAAGATAAGACACAAAACGTTAAAAAAGGCCCCTTTGGACATAATTTAAAATCTGAAACCTTTAAGATTTTATTTATTTATTATTTTTCTGCATATTAACATTGCTTGATTATTATATACATTTCTTTTATATTTTCCTTTGCTTTCATCTATATCTCATTATTGCAATTTTTGTTGTCTAGTTCTATATATTAGGTGTCAAATTAATGGCTCACAGTTCACCTTTCATTCGACTGGGTTGCATCATGGCAAAAATCATTAGAACCATGTGCTTATGGAGATGGAGGTCTTCGTAAAGGATTTTTAAAAGAATTTTTTCAAGGTTTTCAAAAATTCTTTGAAGCAAATTCATAACCTAATATCAGATTTCATAATAATGATTTATCGCATGAAATAAATTTTTTAAAATCTACTTCTTTATGTTTCCTATGTAAAATATGTTCATTTAAACACATTATTGAGACCTTCATGCCGAGGGTAATATATAATTAATATAAGTATAATAATGCATAATTAGCATATAGTATAAGTTATTTTCTCCCTCCTTTCTGCACTCCTTCGTGGTGTAACGGTAGCACACTCGGCGCGTATTCGAGAGGTCCAGGCTTCGAGTCCTTTCGAGGACATTCCTCATTTTTCATGTCACCTAATAACTGTACAATATTAATAGTGGGTATATAAAATATTTTTGATTCATTCGTTATTATTGAGACCTTCACGCAGAGGTAATTTAGCATCTTCACGAATGATCTCAATTTAAGTATTCAATTAAACTTCTAGGTTGGGGATGGTTTTTTTTACATGGGAATCCTACTGTGATGATATGGTACTTTTCATATAAAGAGAATGAGGAAACAGCGGGAAAATCTCTTTTTTTTTTGAGGGGGGGACAAATGCGGCAACGCGTTAAGATGCACAAAAAATAATTGCCATTAATTAACACACTGAAATCGTCTTTTAGCATATTAACCTCTCGTGGACACATTTCTTTCAATGTTTCATATGACCCTAGCACACACATAAAACTGTCGTCAGTCCATTAGTCGTATGAGCACCGCTTTGTGAGACCACTTTCTCATTTAAAAGACACGAGATTATCATTTTTGGTAGAGGCCATGTGTTTTCTAGTGAGTCGTTAAGTATCAAAATGTCTTAAGTACAAAGTGAAGTCATAAGTATCTTCTCTGAGCATAATGTTGCAGCAGTGGCGAAGAACAGTACACCATTATGTGCTTGCGAACAGATAGATATACGAGTCATGAGAATGGACATGAATATTTATAGCTCAAACCGAAGGAGGTTGTTTTTCACTCGAAACTTTTCTAGGTGCCGTTATCTTACTGCTATGAGCATAAGTTACCACTTACTGCTGTGGGCATAAGTTACCAAATACCCCGAAAAAATTTCTTTATTTTATCATCTTAACTTATTTTATTTTATTCATCCATAAAATGAAATCCGTCACTGCTACGTCAGCGCTCATTATTTTAAGTACCCTATTAATTTATATCTTCTAGAAAGATATCGTGTATCGTAATATAATAATTAAAACTGATTAAAGCTGTTTAGCATGATATTTCTTCATATCGGCAAACCTGACTCGTAGATGGTTTGCAGTTGGTTAACAAACTGCGAACCTGAGACTATAAAATAAAAATTAAGGAGGAACCAAAAATACAGTTTTATTCCACCGATGTCAGAACAAAATTAATTGGTTAGTTTTCTGCTTCTAGGAAAGACTTGAAAATGTGCTTAAACAGCAGTAGTTATTAATAGATAGGTAAGTTTTTCCTTCTTAATTGCATTTACCATCACAAATGATCTACAGTTAACAAATGCGAGGGCTGAGGTACCGGATCGGGTTGTTTTCGGCTTTATTTCGGTCAGCTGGGAAGCATTGGTATCGTATTTAATTTGCTTTCATTACAGGGGCTGCCTCCTATATTCGGAGCCTAGATTTTTAATTAGGGAGAGGTCAAAAATCATTCTAAAAGTTAAAATATTTTATTTGAATAAGCTGTCTCTCTTATTAAATAATGAAGGACCTGTGTACAAGCATGTTATTTCATATTTCGTAAAACTTTAATGAATTTTTATTTCCTTGTACGAAGTAAAAAGGAAGTATTGTAATAGTCAGCATATTTCAACGAAAATACCGGCTAATCTTTGGATATGGTAACAGGTAGTTTGGCGACATTTTGGTAAGTCGATAAAGGTTACCTCGGACCGAACTACCAGTGTTCAGCGTCTTTACCGCTCGGGTTACTAGCTAGGACTTTAGCAGTGTGCATGGATAAAGTCAAGAGTGTGCGTAATGCCATTTTTGTGCAATTCTGGGATGCTTTTTTTAAGTGAAAATAGGTCGACGTGTACATGGATACCGTGTATGTGCAATTCTTAAAAACGCGGCAAGCAGTGGGCGATTCTGCACTTTCTCCAATTTCGCACCTAATCTTCGTCATAATTAAGCACTTTTGTTCCATAAAAGTTCTAGCATAAGCGTAATTCGGCTAGCAGATTGTTGGAAAAAAAATGTTGAATAAAAAAAAAAAAAAAATGCCTGTATTTCGTGAAAACAAAATGGCGTCCAAAAAAAAAAAGAAAACTAGCAGGTTGCTATAACAGGATTTTTCGCCAAATTTTCGCCAAAAAATGGCCAAGTTACCATAATCCGAAGATTAACCAAAATATCCATTTTGACCTCTATCGAATGCAATTTAACGATTTTTTGTGTGATATCTGTACGTAAGGACAGAATAAAAGGCTCTTTTCTTCCAAAAAAAAAATTATAAAACCGCTTTAAAATGAATTCTGAAGAGAATTTTTCGTGGCGTCTGTACGAACGTATGTACGTACGTAAGTACGTATCTCGCATAACTCAAAAACGAATAGCCTCAGAACGTTGAAATTTGTATATAGGACTGCTATAACATGTAGATGTGCACATGTCTAATTAGAAACATTCAATATTTTTATGAATTTGAACTAGCTGTACTCATTAAAATCATTATGTACTTTTCCTTTTTATGGTAAGTGTTTTAGGCGGCTGGCTGCACAAGCAGCTAGTTTTCAAAGAAATATTAAAGCGAATATAAGTTTGTGTATGGCAACCTCTAACACTCTATCGAGAATTCTTAAGACATGCTGTTTTTAAATATTCTGCTGTTGAATTTCATTTTATGTGGCGTAAGAGGTAGCTTTAAAAATTTTGTAGTTGAAGTGTTTTTGACGCAAATACGAAGAAAACAATGCTTAATAAAAACAAAATAGACCAAAAAAGGAAGAGGGATTGGCAGGTGTGAGTGCAAGAGAAGACGGTAGACGGCAAAGCCAACCCTAAAGGGCTAGTTCATCAGCTTCTCGCGGCTGAAACCGAAAGAAGAGACTGATGACGTAATTGGGTTCGCTTGCTCAGTTCTGCTGTTCAGTTTCTTAAGCAGTTGCTTGAGAGTCAAAACGCTTTGGAGAATAGTTTAATAACCAATATGAGCCGAGATTTTAGCTCATGAAATTGCAATATACACATGCATCTATTTATGAACTAGTAATGTATTTACGTCATACTAAATTAAACTCTAATATGCAATAAAACGTAAGTAAAACATGCATAAACATAACTAATTTTTTAATTAACACATATGCGTAAACATAACTAATTTTTTAGGTCGAGTATACCCTAAATATAGTAACTCTTTTTCGTAATCATCTTTTTAAATATATGTAAATAGTAACCCACCGATAACATACGTAAGTTTCTACATTTACGAAGAATTCTTTTTGCGTTAAAATGTCTGTTAGTCTCAAATGAGAATACATGCTAAAGACTTTACACATCTATCTGATTAAAAATTACTGAATGCTAATAATAGATTTCATAACACATTAAAACGAAACAAATTTCACTTCTTTCATTTTTGATTATCAATTAACGTTGATAATGAGTAGTAGAATTTTGTAAGCTTTTGCAATGACTATTATGAAAGCATAATTATGGAACATCAGCATTATTATTTAACGTCAATTACTCAAAAAATAATTTAAATATTTTTAAATAGTATTTATATATTTTGTAATAATAGCATATATCCTTACATTTTAAAAGTATATGCTCTGATACTAATTTATGTTTATGCAGAATTTCATCGTTTATTTTATATAGTAAAATTTAGCAGTCTAAATTAGTATATAATAATATATAATATTTTATATAGTAGTCCAAATAATTAGCTGAAACGTGCATAAATTAGGTCACAAATTAAGTGAATAATAAACCAAGTAATGATTCAAATTATTATTTTTGGTAGGAATAATATGAATCAACTTACATGATTTTGTTTTCCTATATAGTTTGGTTCGATAATCCTCTGTTAGTTTTCATCCATTTATTTGCTTTCTGGTCAGCTTTTCTTGCCGATACACGGGTTGCATTCCTATTCAAGTACCGAACCCTTATAAATGTTCGTAAACGGCAAAATAAACGAACTGCACTCTTATTCACGGAGGGAAAACGTTTCTCAAGTTCAGAAATAAGATTCTGAATTACACTTCTACCTTTTCAGAAAGAACTGCCATGAAAAGAACGGAAAACATTTTCTATTTTCATCATCGTTTCCATCCAAACTGGTAATGGTACAGTTAATTCTCCTTTAGATAATAAAAATATCCAATTTGAGTCGTTAGGAACATCTACGAATTTTTTTGACATTTCATCCAAAGTAAGATGCAATATAACCTGCCACATAAGTGAGCGATTCTTGTTCATATGCAGATATATCTCTCGTTGAATCATAAATTTCGGTTTCCCAAGGAAGTGACGTACATTCATCATAGATGTCTTCGTAATTAATTAAATAATCTTCGTATAAGGAAGACTCAAACATTTGTGTTTTTTCATTTGAAGAAAAAGCTGTTTCTAACAGCTCTTTTGTCAAATATGCTTCAACTTTCTTCACATCTTCACAATCAATTTAGACAATTTGTTTTCCAATAGCAACCTTTTCAGGCGAATTATTACGTCTGGTGGAGACGGATTGTCATTAAAACGCCCTAGACCCCGTATCTGGCTAAACAAGCTTTCTAATACATTTTGAGTCAGTCTTAAAATATTTTTAAATATATTTCACATTTATAGATTTTACGTCATCAAATAAACCGAAAACCGAATTTATTGATATGATAATACTTTTCTGGAAATTGTCTTCTTTCCGCATACTCTGAGATCAAAAATCATTTGCTTAAACGCATTTAATTTTTCTTTTTGTACTTCATAATAGCTTTCTAGGCAGAAAACAGCTTTTAAAGGCTTATTGCTAGGGGTAATGGTACACTACAATTCATAATGTCAAAAAATACCATCAACTACTGAAAAAAAAATTACTTGTTGCAGCATTACCAGTCAAATGCATAATTGCTTTAGCCGTTGTGGAGGAAAATAATGCTTTTGCTGGTGCTACTTTCTGTCTCTCGTTTCCTTTTACAGATAAAAATTGAGGTTTCAGTTTATAGCACAGTTTAATTTCTCCGATATTTTTATTAGTATTTCATATATAACGTCTTTGTTTATAATTGTACCATTTCCGAAAATAAAACCTTTATCAAGAAAATGGTTTCTCAAAAGCTTTATGCAATGCGGCATATCAGCGAAAACCCATATTTTGGTACTGAACTTGGGAATGTAAAAGAAAAATTTAACTGTTGAAATTTGTAATTCTTTCATAAGGGTCTGACTACCTCCCATGTCAGATACAATTGCTTTGACTCGAAGCCCAGACGATACAAGTGCAAACAAAATGGAAGACAGAAGATTTTCCTTCATTTGACGATCAAAATCAAAATAAATGGTCTGTTTCCATTGCAAAATGAGTCCTCGAACCAATACAAATTGAGTCTTTTTAAAAGGACCTAATATCTGATCTAACTTTGAATCATAACAGAATCTTGAATCTATATGAATATCATCGAAACTTAATACGCATAATCTTTCTTCGTCAGTTGCATTTTGGCAATTTTTTTTTATCAATAACAGTACATAATTTAAAATGCCAGGAATGCAATTGAACCTTGAGCACCATCTTTTCAGTGTACTTGCACTTGAAAGCGGAATACCCATTTTTTCTTTCTAGAAGTCGTATGACTTTAAGGATAATGACCTGATTGCTATGCTTTTTGAAATATCGTCTGGAGACCATTTAATTCGCTTATTTTTCATTAATGCATTTATTTTTGAGTTTCGGTAAATATTTTTGAACATATGTTTTCATTTTTCTTAGTTTTTCATTTTATTGATTCACTTTTTTAATTTCTTTCCTCAGTTTCTGAACTTTTTCTAATATTAGTTTTCTGTTCCTTTTAAATCTTTTTCTTTGCTGGAAGATAGTTTTTAAATGCTGCTTTCTCTCAGTCTGTAAAACAGTTTTGTGATTAAATTATTCACATTTTTCTGGAGGTTGGAACAGTTGCAACATTGTTAAGTAATATTATTTTCAGTGAGCTCCTCATAGCTATTATTGTTATAGTTTTGAAATTCCAGACATGCCTAAAAGGACTTAAATTCTTTCTTTCAAATGCACTTTGTAAATTTTTTCTTTTTTGTTGCCTTTGCTGCCTTGGTGTATTCTGATAAATAACCAAGTCAGGAATACAAACAGTTGAAATAGCAGTTGACTTCAGTAACTTTTTTGTCAGCAATCCCAGAAACATATTGTTCATATCATCCTCATAATCAGATTCAGTGAAGTGATTGCTGCATGTTCGAGCACTCTTTGTGTTGACAATATTCGTTCTTCGACAACTATGCAACCATTCTTTCGTTAGCTGAATATTTTTGTACGAAAATCTATGAAATACCACGTTAGTTTCTTTCCTATTATGATATATATTACTACAGGTAGCAACGGCACACGATACCATTTTTTCAATGATTTCTCATTACAAGAACTTTCTAAATACAAAATCCCTTTAAAAGTATCATCAGTTATAACTTTCAAGTAAAAATATTAATAATAATAATAAATAAAATAAAATTAAAAAAATAAAAAATAAATAAAAACCACCTCTTTCTCTGAAACTAACAGGGCTATAGAAAGAGAATGTAAGAACTAAAGATTCAATCTTTCGCACTTGATGCTCTGGTCAGTCAACGACGGGACGAACCCAGTGACGTCACATAACATCGGGTATGCTCCCCAAGAGGGTTCGTGTCGGCATCGTTATTCTCAAACGGATGACCCAGCCCTTCTCTTTCTTTAGCCCTGGTAGACGGCGAGGTAAGCGAGAACGTGAAAAACCTTGTGAAACCCTTCTGGGCCACCGTTAAAATCTGAAATATTTCAGATTTTTTTTAATCCTTTAGCTTAGAGCAGGAAAAATGCGGATGCAACGTGAATACATACACTGACTAAAGGATTTCACTCTTTTTTTTTTTTTTTTTTTTCTTTTGTCCGAAAGGGACTTTGCTCCTGAAAGGACTACTGTTTTCGTTTTGCGAGTTTTCGTTGAAAACTTTAAAAAAAATGTATCGCTTTTAAAATCGTTGCCACCAAATAATATCGCCCTGTATTATATTTGAAGAAATTAAATAACGAAGAATCTGCATAAATGTATGTATGTAACGAATTTTCGATTAACAAACTCAAGGATTTCAAAGCGAGCTATAGCAACGCTATACAGAAAAAAACATTTTTATCTCTAGCGCGTGAGACTGCGTATCAGAAATTCTAAAAATATGCTCAATTTAAAATTATTTTGCGACATTCCTGTTGAACTGAATTTTATCGTTTAAGTGCGAAGAACTTGATATTTAATAAATAAAGGTAACACACAAAATGTAAAAAAAAAAAAAAAAAAAAAAAAAAAATTCATCTTTGGAGGTAATTTAAAATTTGAAGCCTTTCAGATTTTCTTCATATATGGGCGAAAGTATTGAAATTTTGGTTAGCAGACTCACCAATTTAGGAGCAATGTCTTGCTCCTCGGCAAAGCGTAAGATATATGTGCTTTAGATTTAATCAGCAAGCTCAGCGATTTAAAAGAATTAAGGGCCAACTCTGTTAGTTAATTCTGTGCAGCGGTGGCTGGTTTATTTCAGTTAGCATTAGATTAATCTTATATTTCCTATCTTGAGTTAAATCCCAGATGGAGTTTTATTCTAAGCCCGAGAAAGGGCCAACTGCTTATTTATTTTCAATTGGAATAAAGGGTAATTTAACCCATCTTTGGACTTCTTACAAGAACTCAGTGAATATTCGCTACACAGTTCTGCAATGTTCTAGCTCGCAAAGAGATACAATTTAGCTAGGATATTACATTGGTGTTCTAATAATAGTCGAACCAAGTCTCTGTGGTCTGCAAAATTTACCCTAGTCGCTCCTAGACTTCAAATTCCATCGGCACCAGACAACTCGATGGAAGGATTTGCGTTCATAATTGAGACCATACGGGCGGCAACGGAACCGGCGGCTAGCTTCGACGAAAGAGGTTCCGTGATGTCCTTCTTGGAGCAGCTGGAACTTCATTTCACGTCGCGTCCTTTTCCGGAATTACAGAAAGCCACCATCGCCACTGCAAATCTAAGGCACTCTGCTGGTATAAAGGGATTGGAAAGTTCCTGCTAGGGGAACCAGGTTCTGAAGCTTATAAGTGGGAAACTTTTAGAAATACTCAGCTGAAAACGTTGTCAGTCTGGAAGCGGAGCTTTTCATTACATACCAGACGAAGATTGTTGCTGTGACTTATCTCACTTGCCTGACCGTGACATCAGAACACGCCCACGAAATTCATCGTGATAAGGAGAGCAAGACTGCATCTGTCGTTGATAAAGCCTTAAACACCATATAGGTGACAGTACGATTTCACTCATTTCGTCCCCAATTTTGAAGAAGAGAGCCCGGGGGGACGGGTTCCAGGGTCTTTCACCCCTCTTTCCCTAATACCGACCTGTCAAGAGGATTTTCGGTTCCCCGCATATTTAGAGTGCTCCCATGCGACAAAGACACTATAGATTTACAAACATCCATACCTTCTCCGGGACTCAAATCCGGGCTCTTCGATATCGCCGTAGGCTCCTCTACACCTCCTGGGCGGCCCAGACGATGGAATATTTGACATATGTAATTCTACGAAACAGTCATATATTTAATTTATTGTACGGAAAGGGTTACAGCCGAAAACATCGCGGCAAAAACATCGCGGATGAAAACGTCGCGGAGAAAACAACGCAAGGCGAAAACGTCGTGCTACAAAACATCGTGGGAGAAAACATCGCAAAGAGAAAACATCGCAGTTCTAAAACATCGTCGTACAAAATATCGTCGTCGAAAATAAAGCGGTTCAAAAACTTCGCGGTTTAAAAACATCGTCGTCGAAAATATCGTGGTAAAAAATAAAGTATCTACAAATCACCGCATGACGATAACATCGCAGACATGCTTTTTTCAGGCTTTAATAACTGTAAATGGATATTCCCGTAATGATTTGTGAGCGCAAGATGGAAAGAAGGATAATTTTTACTTTCATACTTTTTATTAACTAATAAATTTTAGCTGAAAAAGTAAGAAGGAGACTTAAGCATAGAAAATTAATGCAACTTATAGCACTTATAGAATTTTAAACCGACATAGTTAACTAACAAAGGTCACTAATAAATCATTTTTATAAAGTTTTTACTGGTAATTTTTTATGAAAAGTATTATCTAAAAAAGATTAGAAAAAGGAAACTGCATGACCTTATTTATAAAAAAATTGCTAAGTTAATTTTGAGATTATTTTCTTCACTTTTGTTAGTCTAATACTCTTATAGCGAAAATTATTTCTTGTTTTGTTTCAGTTTGTTCTTAAAATGTCATTAAAATTTCCATGCACAGCGTGCAGTCAGTTACTTGAATGACGATTTGTTAGTTATGAAGAAAGTCAGCTATGCATAATATTTCAGTAGGATTTGGATTTGTTAGATTATGCCAAAGCACACTACGGCTATCTGCTTAAGGGGGGATGGGATTCCTTTATGGAGTACATTCTAAGGAACTGGTTCATGTGCACATTATACTTTAGGAAAATCACGAAAATCTTCCTGCAGCTTTTTTTTTTTTTTTTTTTTTTTTTTTTTTTTTTTTTTTTGTTTGTTTTTTAGAAATAATGTATACTTGCAGTGAAAATTCTTGGTGACTATCTCCCTCTAAGACGAACAGTGTTTTTGAGAATAATAAGCATTGGTTTTTAATCATTACGCAAGTTCACCACATTCTCTCAAGATTAAACAGATATGGAATTTTGAGTAGTCGCTTTAAATAGGATTGCTTACATTTACTTTTAGATTTAGACATTTCTTATTTAGCACTTTAAATGTATTATTTAATTTTTCATATACATTTTATTCGAAAATTTTGTAGTTACTTGTTGAACTTACAGTGGCCAACTTTCTAAGACAATTTTGAATGTTTTCTTCGGTATTTCTTAATTTTCAGAATATCTTAAATTATGCTCGCCAAAAATCTGTAGCGAAATTAAAATTAATATTTCTGAGTGAGATTCTATTTTGTAGCGATTCTTTAAGTAGTTCTGAAGTAGGAACGAAAGCCAAAACGAAATTCGGATCAGTTTCATATTTACTTTGCAAACCTGCAGATTGAATCTTTCTATACACACATTGACTTAAATGAAAAAAACATCCTCTCTGAATGATATTCGGAAAGGAATTTTTAAAGGCATTTATGGCAGCCTTTTCAAAATCAGTCATTACAGTTTTGGGCTGCAGATTCGGTTTGAAAGATTTTATCACCGTAAACACTCTATTGTATGTTTCTTCGCGTTTGTTTGGCATTAATACATACACTGAAGGTATCACATTATCATATTTAACACCATGGATTGTATAAATCTGACTGAAAAGCGGTGGTGTTGCTTTAAAAGTTCCATCAGCAAACCAGTTCGGACATTCAGCCATGAAGTCCAGATTTCTGAGGGTCGAAAAAATTAGAATTCTGTCTGTCTGCACTCCACTGTCATACAGCAAAAATTTCTCTTCTTTTAGTGTTTTTGAAAACTGTTCTGGGATTACTAATTCTTCAAGACATCTAGGATTATGCAATGGCATTTCTCCGTGTCGAGCATATCTGATAATTTTTTAATATTTTCCACTGGTGGTATATGCCCCGAAACAGCACAAGGAAGACCAATTGTACCAACTGCTGCTAAAGAATGTGTCGATTCTTGCGTTGTTACCGCACGCTCTTTAATTGAACTCATAATCTCTTTCGCTGTAATTTTGCCAGCATTTGGAGGATGCCCGTGAGATTTTTCAAGAATGATATTATCATCTTGAGTGTGAATTCGCCCTTTACAAGTAAAATACTCTACACATTTCCAAATACTTTTCTCAGCACTAGCACGTTCATAGATGTATCCTTTCACCATAAGTTGTTTACGGTTCTTTTGGCTGATGATATAGTGTAACGGCATGTTGGCTTCTCTGACAGAAAATGCAGTTAAGTTTCCGAGTTTCAGGTACAACTAAGACTTGGAGCATCAGACATACATTATTTACCTAATTGTCAAACAATGGTTTTCTCGAGGCAGGAGCCACCTGTTCCCCCTTCAGGCTCAAATGACGTTTTACAGTTTGTTAAGTAAAAATAAGCAGGTGTTCCATTATTGAACTCAATTAGTATATGTTTATTAGTAGTTGAACACCAGGAAAATTTCTGTGAACTGAAAAATGTCAGCTAAGCAATTTACAATTTGATTTATTTTTAGTGTATCTGGAATCATTATTGCTAGTTTAAAACTAATGAGCAGTTTTTGTATATAGTGCTGGAACAGATTAAAATTTTAATAAAAATTAAACTCGAGGTTCCTTTCAGGTAACAAATATTAGCATCTTTACTGAGAAAAGCTAGTAAACAGAGTTTTGAAATCGGAATAAATTATTTAATTATTTTAAAATGGTTCAAACCCAAAGAAAAAGATCTTTAAATCAAATATCAGATAGTAATTGAATCTTAAAATAATTAGACTGAAATTTTATGATAAACTATTAGAAGTAAAATGAAGATAGAAAGAGAGATGAGTCTAGTTAGAATAAAAATATCTGTGTAGAATTAAAATAAAAAGAGTAAAAAATACAGCAATCCAACATCCAAGCTTTAGTTATAGAGATGTCTTATATAAGCATATTATACTCTAAGTAAAGTGGTAAAAAGCCTTCCGTGTCATATTTTTTTGTACAACTGGTCTATTGTAATGATCTGAATGTTGAGTTTTATCAGAAGTACTTTATTAATTACGTATCTCGAGGTCTCTATCGATATTTATCCACGTATTGTCGAGCAGCGAGTACCAGATGCATGTAGATCACAGCCACTATCATACTATAAGACTATACGAAAACCATTTACTTGAGAAACTTAAGATTGAGTCTACCAGG
The DNA here is from genome assembly GCF_044657685.1 of Stegodyphus dumicola. NCBI lineage: Eukaryota > Metazoa > Arthropoda > Arachnida > Araneae > Eresidae > Stegodyphus > Stegodyphus dumicola. The sequence continues at coordinate 52,444,743 of NC_140777.1, forward strand.
AAAATCAGAAATGAGCTAGCTTTAAATCTAAAAGTCACTCTGCACGTTTTTTGACGCATTTTCATTTTTTTATTGAATCTTTTTGTTTTTGTTTCACATTTAATTTTATATGAACAAACGTTTCGCAAAGCATTCGAATTTATAAATTATAATCTTTAATCTTACTGTAATCATGACTCCTATTAGTGGTCGAATGGTTAAAATCGCTGAATGCTAGGAGTTTAAACGCAGTGCCATTTCAGGCAAAGAGGCTGGCTTCGTGGTTGGTATCGAGAAAGCCCTCATCGCAGGCATCCTTTCTCTAAGTTTGATAGCCTTTGTGTGCCTTGCCATATTTAAACAACCTAGCCTATTGTGTAAACATAGAAACATATGATAAGAGATTACACTCTTTATGGAAACGAAATGTACGTGTCGAAAGTGTGCAATTAAATTCTAGACATGTTGTTTACATATATATTTATATGTAAATGTAGTATGTAAATTGTGCAATGCGTTTATTTGCTAACAATTTTTATTTTTAGTGCATTTTTATAAAGAATTTAAATACTTCTTACATAATAACAGGACCGAGACAATGATGAAGAGAAAGAAGTACTCAGCTAGAATAAATAACTCAGACGGGAATTGCACGGGAAAAAATAACATGAAAGACAGTGTTATTTAAACCTGAAAATTAATTAATATGCATTATTCTCTGCCCTGATAAATATTTTATGTAGGTTTTTTAGTAATTAAGTCTTTTAATTAAGTTTTGTTTAATTAGGTTTTCTTATCATATGTGTGGAATTCAATCTCAGATAACAGGAAGTGCGGATAAATGGACAACTGTATTATTTCATAAAAAATTATCATTACGAAAATTTATTGCACACGGTACTGTTATTACGCAGTGTTATTACGCACGGTGTTAAAAAAAATGTCCCTGAAAAATTATCCTGGAAAAAATGTTCCAGTAAACATGTTTCCAGAAAAAATTAAATGTTTCTAGAAAATGTATGGCTATTTTCTTATTTTTCCAAATCTTATAGCAAACTATTTAGTGTCATATCATAAATATCACAAGTTTATATAACTTTTAAAATTAATGAACATTATTTAGCTTTTACATAAGAAAGTTGCCTTACATTTAATGAAATATGTTATACAAATGTACTAAATGTGAAATATTCTATAAAAGATACTTAAAGTGAATAGAATTAATCATACGATTGTGTTATGTGGATAATCACATATAAATTTAAACTAGGTCTTTGGAACATTGTGCATTATGCCTATCAATGTAGACGTTACGTCGATTATTTTTTTTAACAGTTCGTCGTAAAGGCCAAATCATATTCCCAATTAGCAAAGCCGTATATCATACTCCTAGTTAATAATAATCCGTAAAAATGATATTCCCAGTCCGTAAAGCTGTAGATGCTGTTTCTAGGCCGTAGATGTGAAATATATTTTATTTATTCTTTAAGGGGCTGTGTACAATTCTAAATTTTATTTTGTATAATTTTTTTTAAAGATTACATTTTAATTTAGAATTAAGATTAATTAGATAATTAAGATTGCATTTTAATTTAGAATTAAGATTAATTAGATAATTAAGATTACATTTTAATTTAGAATTACTCGGTCCTGTTATTATGTAGATTTAATCATACAGGAACAGACGTTGTGAACACGAGACATAAAGAAAGACAGTCGTGTGGGCGTTTGTTGAGCAATCGGAAGAAAGGGGAATTAATGAAACATTTCGGAAAGCGGAACTGGAAAAAAAAAACCACATTACTTTTAAAAGCATTATACCAATTTCATTTACTTGTAAAACACTTATATTTTTTCATTTCTTCGTATTTATATTATTCTCATTATTTACATAAACTAAAGTTTTATTCCTTAAATACATTAAATCGTAAAAGGAAATTTTATAATTTTTGTGTTTAAAGACCGGACACCAAATTTTTAAAGTCGTTTTGACAGATTAAAACATATTTCGGGAAAATTTGTATATTTCTCTTATTGGTCTGAAGAAGTATTTAATAATAAAGAAATTAAAAAATAATAATAAATGCATAATGCACAGTTCTGAAAAGACACTGCTTAAAGTTTATATAATTAAAAAAATTATTTAATTTTGGAAAATCTTGTTCCTCAGATTTTAAATATTTTCCATTCTCAGCGACAAAGTTTGAATTTATTATGTTTTTATCATACGTATAATCGTAGAGTTTCGCCTCCTTAATCGAACTACGTAAATATGTAATTTTATTGGAAAAAGTTTAAAATTTTGTATTATTCATTATTCGTATCGTTGAACTTAGGCCAAAAAAGAAAGAAAAAATTTTAATTAAATCTATATTTTTAATATAATTCATTGATGAAATTATATATTAATTAAATAAATCTGTATGTATGAATTTTTATATGCAAAAGAGGCAAAGGGCCTTTTTTCAAAACAAACAAGGAAGGGCGATCTAAACACGTTTGAACTCTAAACTTTTCTGGGTTCTCTCTTTAAACTGCATGGTAGATGTAAAACACACAAATACTAAGAAGTTAAGAAATGCTATTTCTGTCTGTACATGGACCATCATCAGTAATGACCGAAATTTTCAGCTGTCTTTTATTAACCAAGTAGCCTTCAGCGGTCAGAGGGGACAGGACCCTGGAGTAAGGCTTGAACGAAACACCCGTTCTCACGGATGTTAACTAATGGTTGACTCTCCCCAATAGTATAAATAGCTGTAATTCATCCGCCCTCCCCTAAGTTCAGCCACTTAGCTTGTTTTTCAACTCAATACTCAAAACTAAGACCTTCAAGCGTTAGTTTCCCGTAAAGTTCTTAATTGCTTTCATCTTGCATACAGATTGCTACAATTCCCAGGCAAATCCTAATTCTCACTTCTCTTTCGAAACAAATATATACTACCACTACTAATGAGAGAAAATATTTCATTTTATGAATAACTGAATATGAAATGTAATCATTTATTAAAAAATGAACTTTTGTAAAAAACTCATAAATCAATATTCTGAAAATTTTAAGTGCGGTGAAATGCAGCATTTAAGTCTCTCCCTTAACCCTTTTAGTCCCAATGGGTTAAGTCCCAGTAGATGTTTAAAGAAACCTAGAGAGAATTAAAAGCATTAATTTACTACATAGTTTTTGTCCCACTGGTAGCAGGCGTCATTTTTAACATCCCCATTACAAAATTGTTGCGCGCATCTTCTTATAGAGGCTTAGTGACAGACTGTCAATTTCTGTTAGTGTGATTTGTGTCATTTGTGATAATTACCAAGAAGGCATAAAAAAATCAAGTCAGTTGAAACAAATAAATTGGGATTGAAAGGGTTAAACAATTTAAGATGTTTTATAAATTTTCAGTATTTAGTTATTCAGATTTCAACCAGTAAAATCATCTTCTCCAAATGCCATTTGTTAAATGTATTTAAGTCCTCAAAAAAAGTATTTTCCCTTTCATTTAAAGATTTTATATTTTGACAACTTGCACATCCTTGTTTTTGATATTCTGCACAATATCACACGTAAAATTATAAATTTTTGCTCATAAAAAATCACAGAATCATGAGTCTATTTGAATTAATTGTGTTTCTTATATCCAAAACATGTTTAATATGTTGAAGACGTATATTAATAGAGTTTTATAATATATGTTTAGTGGGAAATATGCACTAATATATAACATGCATTAAAATAATTGAGTCACAGGATCAGTAAGAAACCATGGTTATTACCAAAATAAATAAGGACAATGACTACAGAAATGAATGAGGACAATATTTAAAATAAATAAGGACTATATACAGCTCCTCACACTCCCACATCATCACCACTACATAAGAATTAAAACATGTTGCAACAATAAAATGAACAGAAAAGAGAGAGTCTGTGCAATCCATTACTCCAAAAAAGCATATGTTTCGAGTATATACAAGTATTAATACATAGTATGAATCACAACCAACACACTAAAAGTTGTACTAAACTACAGCACATTAAAAAATACTATACTTCAAAGGTAAAGAATTCTTATTACAAAGAATCGCCACAAAGTAGACTCTCTCTCAGAAATATTAATTTTAATTTCGCTACAGATTTCTGGAGTGCATAAATTTAGATATTCTGAAAATTAAGAAACACAAAAGAAAAACATTAAAATTGCCTTAGGAATTTTGTCACTGTAAGTTCAATAAGTAATTACAAAATTTTCGAGTAAAATGTATATGAAAATTTAAATAAAATACTCTTAAGTGCTTATAAGAAATGTCTTAATATAAAAGTTTTCTTCTACCAATGGCGGCCCTCAGCGGACTTCAGTTTGGCCACTACTAAGTGATGGTCACTTTATTACGGAGGCACCTAATTATAGGTGGGCCACATTTGCCTCCTGTGACGGACAGTTACAATCCTGCCTTCTCCGAGGTTCGAACCTGGGACCTTTAGTATCGCAGCCCGGCGACTCAAACCACTATACCGTCTAGGCGGTCTAAATATAAATGTAAATGTAAGCAATCCTATTTAAAGCGACTACTCAAAATTCCATTGTTTTTAATCTTCAGTGAATGTGGTGAACTTGCGTAATGATTAAAACAATGTTTATTGTTCTCAAAAACACTGTTCGTCTTAGAGAGAGATAGTCACCAAGAAGGTTCACTGCAAGTATACATTATTTAAAAAAAAAAAAAAAAAAAAAAAAACTGCATGAAGATTTTCGTGATTTTCCTAAAGTATAATGTGCATGTGAACCAGTTCCTGAGAATGTAATCCACAAAAGAATCCCACCCCAAGCAGATAGCCGTAGTGTGCTTTGGCATAATCTAATAAATATAAAACCTACTGAAATATTATATAGCTGACTTTCTGCATAACTAAAAAATCAGCATTCAAGTAACTGACTGCACGCTGTGCATGAAAATTTTAATGTCATTTTAAGAATAAACTGAAACAAAACAAGAAATATTTTTCTCTATAAGTGTATTAGATTATCAAAAATGAAGAAAATAATCTCAAAATTAACTTAGCAATTATTTATAAATAAGGTCATGCAGTTACTTACCTTCCTTTTTCTAATCATTTTTAGATAATACTTTTCATAAAAAATTACCAGTAAAAACTTTATAAAAATGATTTATTAATGACCTTTGTTAGTTAACTATTAATATTACTTTGTTACTATATATATTACTTTGTTAGTTTGTTAGTTAAAATTCTATTAAGTGCTATAAGTTGCATTTTCTATGCTTAAGTCTCCTTCTTAAAAATTTATTAGTTAATAAAAAATATAAAAGTTAAAATTATCCTTCTTTCCATCTTGCTCTCATAAATCATTATGGGAATATCCATTTACAGTTATTAAAGCCTGAAAAAAGCATGTCTGCGATGTTATCGTCATGCGATGATTTGTAGATACTTTATTTTTTACCACGATATTTTCGACGACGATGTTTTTAAACTGCGAAGTTTTTGAACCGCTTTATTTTCGACGACGATATTTTGTACCACGATGTTTTAGAACTGCGATGTTTTCTCTTTGCGATGTTTTCTCCCACGATGTTTTGTAGCACGACATTTTCGCCTTGCGTTGTTTTCTCCGCGACGTTTTCGTCCGCGATGTATTCGCCGCGATGTTATCGGCGGACACCTACGGAAAGAGACCAAACATCGAAATTATGAAAGCAGTCTTACCGCGTCTGCTTACCTTGATATAGAACTTTATGGGCGTTAGAAACCCAAATACACTTGAAAGCTTGTTTTAACTCGCCGTGAAATTCGAAAGCCGGCGAGCTTCGGAGAAAACGAGCACTACACGTTTTGGCGCACAGAGTTCATTTGGCCAGTGCTCGGGATTTTCGCCCTGGTAAAAACCATAGAATAGGCAGCGTGTCCCTATCAGCAGTCCGATACGAAAAAATTTAAACTCAAATTTTGTTAAATAACGTACCAGCGACTGCTTTATTCGACACAGGAGCAGTGCAGTTTCTTGTCGCAATATTTTTTTGGAAAACGTTTTAGGAGGCACCATATGTTTAACGTTACGGGGCAGAAAGTAGGCGCCGCCCAGGGTATGTAGCGCGTATGTCTCGGGAATGTGGATCTGCGCGTTCAAACTGAGAATCCACATCAAAGCGTTACCTTTCTTGTGGTCAAAGATTTATTAGCGTTAATTATTCTGGGGATCGACTTTTTACACGCAGCAAGGGCAAATTTAGATTTTTACATTTCTGCTTTGCAAATGAACACCACAGGAGAAGAACCAATCTAGGATATTGCAAATTTATTAACTGGAGTATCAGATAAAAAATATTAATCAACCTATATTTATTGCTTCAGATATACTAGAGACGGTTAATATAGCAAAAACGAAATATGCGCTAAAGGAAAAAAACGTTTCAGTGTTAAAGTACTTCCACTCTAGAAACATATCGAAATACATTCATGAAGCATTTGGGGGAGGGAAGTGTTTTTTTCCTTAAAATATTTCAATCTTCTGTACACAGAAGTTCGCGTGGAAGTTTGATAGTTTATGTAACCAATATGCACATACGTTGCAAAACTTGTCACACATGAGGGAAGTAAATATTTTTTAAAAATTTTATTTAAGTAATACATATGCGAATATTTAACAATATTGTTCCAAGAGTTATTCTCTAAGAATTTTAGGTTAGAAATTTTCTCTCATGAATGGAATTTTGATTACTGACTCGAACATTGATAACATTGAAATCTACTGAAGAATAAACGCGTTTCATTGACTGTCAGAAATATTTTTGTAACAATCACAACAAAAAATAAATCAAAATTGAGGTAAGAGCTGAAGTGGAAAAGAACGATTGGAAAAATAAAAAAACGTATTTTTCTCTTAGCCTTTTCAAATTGTACGATTGTTATGCGTTATCTGAATTTAAATGCTTAAATTTTTTCCACTAAAGTCTTCAAAAAATAAGTCTTTCTCTGCTTTGATAATCGTCTTGTTAAACGATATGTTTCATACCAAGAAATAAATCCTTATCACTTATATGAGTGTCACATAGGCTTCATGAGATTTGTTGCCTGTCTTCACCAATGAATTGTTTCTGTACTAACCAAAACTGACTGCATTATGAAACCTTAAATAGCATCCGGTAGTATGATATACCTCTTCTGATTTGGTTGCTTCATTCTGTAATGGCGGATGTCACTTGAAACGTATATTCTAGAGCAGTACAAAGGGCCATTTCAGTTGCGAACATCGCTTGGATAAAATTCTATGTCTGAGATGGAAATCTATTTTAGAAATGGTGATTCTGTGATTGAGAGGCACCGGCGAAGTCACAACCTTTTGATTTCTTTCTGTGGGATACCTGAAGGCTAACGCCTTTCACCCTTCGACGAAGATAACTGAGGAATGCCACTGGCAGAGCGATCGCAGCAGATATGACTTGCAAGCTGTGGGAAATTTTGAAGACTGGCTGTTCCAGGGTATCGCTTGTGCTGGCAAATACACTCATGTCCATAAATTACGGATAATGCAAAATCAGGTAAAGGAAGAGTTAGAAGCAAAACAAATTTGACTTATTTGTAAAGCTTATTTATTAAACAAAAGGTAAAGAGCAAAAAATGATGCTATATGTTTGATATTATTAAAAAAATTAGCGAATTTTTCTCCCTGGAGCAAATTAAAAAAAAAAAAAAAAAAAACTATTTATAAAAAAAACAATATTACATGGTTGGTATGATTGTTAATTCATTGTATGTCTCCCAGACGATGCAATACAGTCCGTACAACGCATAGCCATGCTGAATATCAAATTATCGATCTGATCTTGGGGGATATTATACCACTCAAAAAGCAATGCTCTCCGAAGTTCCGGTAGACATGTAGGAGGAGGTCGACGGATTGCAACTCGTCGGCCAAGCATGTCCCACACGTGCTCTACTGGATTCAAGTCCGGTGAGAATGCTGGCCAGGCCATACGGGTGATATCCTCCAACTTAAGGCATTCGCTTACGATGTTTGCACGTTGAGGACGGGCGTTGTCATCCATAAACACAAATTGTGCGCCCATGGCGCCCCAAAACAAATCTACATGTAGTTCCAGAAAGACGTCCCGATAGATTTGGCTTGTCATGGTTCCAATTTGAACATGCAGGTCAGTTCTGGAACCCGGAATAATTCCACCCCAAACGAGCACTCCTGCACTACCGTAACGGTGTCGTTCAATGATGTTTTCTTGGTGGTACCGGGTACCTGGAGCTCTCTATATGAACGTCCGGTGAGAATCAGACTGCAAGCTAAACCTGACTCGTCGGAAAACATCACACAAGCCCACTGTTGCGGTGTCTACAATGCATGCTCTCTTCTCCAGGCTAACCGCAGGCGACAGTGTGTTGCAATAAGTGGAACGCATCTGACAGGTATACGAGCATATAGACCAATCTGCCCTAAGCGTCTGTACACGGTCTGCCTTGAAATTGTTGTACCAGTGGCTGAAGAGAGCTGAGTGCTCCGCCTCTTTCTTTTGGCAGTAACAGCCAAATACCGGTCCTCATTCGGCGTTGTAACTCTGGGGCGACCTGTGCTGTAACGTCTACTCACATTACCATCATCTTGGAATCGTTACCAATGCCTGGGGATGACACTCTGGGCAATTCCAAGTTCGTCTGATACTTCCAGTTGGGTACGCCCATATTCCAGACGGCCGATAATTCTACCACGTAAAAAATCATCCAAATGCGTCCTTTGTGTCATAACTATTCGGTTATCGCACTGAAATGCTTATAAAGCGCCTGCGAACAATTTTAATTCTTTGCCTGTATTCCTTATATATCACTCTCTTACACTCTCATGATTGTGACGTACCACTGGTGTCATCTGGTTACTTCCTGAAATTTGCATATGATTCTTGAAGATGTGTGTAGTGATTTTACAGGTGATATATTTATCTTAGAATTCGATTTCTGCGTGACTCCGAATTATCCTTAATTTATGGGCATGAGTGTATTTGGACAATATCGTCTTCAACACTCATTGACACACGCATGACAAACAATGTCCTGTATGATGGTCAGATAATGTGTTCATTAGGATTTGTGTCGTTTTTTGCATTGGTTTTCAAAAGCAGCATATCATTCTGCTATCTCCTATAAATGAAAAAGATCTGATGTGTACACCCCATGTCTTCCTTGTACGGAATATTAAATTATACGCATTTTTTTTTCATTTCATTTAAACTTATTGGATTGAATTAAATCTACTTTGCCGACAGCGCATAAAGCACAATAGAATAAATGCATTCTTTAAAATTCACTTTGTTTACCACAGCGACACTCTGGCACTAGATTCACTTAACAGTATTATATTTCGTTCATATTATAACTCAGAATGCACAAAATTTATATTATTTAAAGAATAGAATTATCTAATAGTTGCCACATGTTCTATTCAAATACTATAATAAAGCTAGAGTGATGTATAAAAGAAATTAAGCAAACAAAACAAAAAAGAAACAGTTTTTCACAGACGATTGAGTATTTCTCATTCAATTAATTCAGTTCTCACTTCGCGAGAAGACAAAAATACATAAAACTCAAAATATCTATATTAAAAATTACGAAATAAATCTTAAACACTTACTTCCTCGAAAACATTCCAGGAAGGATTAAGCATGATTTAATTGGCAATAATAAATGAAGGCGTTATCTTTGTTGTTGCGAAGTTACGTTTCTCTAGATTGGCAACAAATCCACTATCCTGCTGTTTTAAATGTAAACAAACAATGGCCGCCATCAAGAGAAGTATTAGGCTTAGCGGCACTTAAACAACTTTAAAATTGTTGATAATTCTAAAAATATTGCATAGAGATTTACTAAATGCATAAAAACCTTAACCGGAAGATAAGAACAACATAATTCAATCATTTTTAAAGCAAAAAATGTACAATTTACAAACATATAAGAGTAAGGAAACTAAGATTACTGAGCCGGGTAACAGAGTGGATATTTATATAAATATATTTATATACGTTTGGTACCAAAATACCGATTGCAACCAAAATACGAGGTGCACATCTACATGTTATAGCAGTCCTATATACAAAATTTCAACGTTTTGAGGCTACTCGTTTTTGAGTTATGCGAGATACGTACGTACGAACGTACGCACGTACGTACATACGTTCGTACAGACGCCACGAAGAATTCTCTTCTGAATTCATTTTAAAGCAGTTTTATAATTTTTTTGAGGGAAAAGAGTATTTTATTCTGTCCTTACGTACAGATATCACGCAAAAACATCGTTAAATTGCATTCGATTGCAGTCAAAATTGATATTTTTGTTGAAATATGCTGCCTGAAACTTTTTGCGATTACTACAATACTTCCTTTTTACTTCGTACAAGGAAGTAAAAACGACGCACAACCACATGTAGCAGCAGAGAATTCAATCTAAGACAAAATTAGCAATGTTTAGCGACTAAAGGTGAAGAAGCAGAAGAACAACAGTTTACAGAATTCTCTTATAATTAATAATTATAAAATTATTAACCATTCTAAATAATTTTCCTTGAAAAATCAGGTTGCCTATTTATTCTTATTTAAAATATACTAAATTGTTTCTTTTTTATCTTACGATGAACACAAATTTCAGGTCATGTACGAAAACCTCAATGTTTATGTACATTTATGACCCTTATTTCGCAAAAAGGAGAAAATTCCATCCCATTAATTGAAAACATTTCATCCAAAAACATGGATTACTTTCACGACTGGGAAACTTAGAAGTGAATCAGCTAGTATAACGAAGGAAACAAATTATTTGAAAAATTTTAACTCTTTTAAACACTGAGCATTAAACATTGTACTTCACGTTTAAACATAAATGCTTTTAAACATTGTAATTGGCTGTTTTATTTTTCGATACAAGTATTTTGGGCTGTAAAGCAATTTCCATCCATATGTATGTACGCATTAGGTATGATTTAGTATTCCCAGAAATGATTTCAATTTTAAGCCGAAGTGCTAATTAAATCATTTTCTGATAGTGTAAGTATCAGGTAGAATCTAATAGAATAAACGTGATTACGTTTATTTTTTAACGTAGACTTTTATAGATAATTAACATAAAATTATGGCAAGGCATATGCATCCTAAATGTTTGAAAATCTGAGGTTAAAGCTCTGGGGTTTCAGTTTCACAACTTTACTGTTAAGATGCTGTCAAAAGAAGGCAGCGAATTTGAAAAAAAAAAAAAAAAAAAAAAAAAAAACGTTCTGCTTCGCTAGGATCAACTATAGGAATCTGTTCTCATTTCGGATACTTTGTAATATCTGTATTTTGTTTTATTCGAGGTATTGCGCTGTTTTCGATATTAGCTTTCGGTTTACTTTGCCATGCACAATTAATTATGCCAAAATTACCATGAATGTCGTTCATTGAGAAGTCCTGTAAAATATGTTTCATTGGTAGAATCAGATTCCAACACAATATGCACTTTTAATCGACTCTTCATTCATTTATTATTTGTGTGTGAAATAATTTCCATGTTTAAATAGTATAAATAGATTTAACAGCAAATAAGATATCTTGAAAATACTACATTCTACGTCGTTAAAATCTAAATATTTTTATCAGCTAGTAAGATTATTTGAAAATATTTACATTTTATGACAATATTGTATAAAAGCCAGTTCTGTGCAAAACGATCCACTGAGAAAGATACTAGGGAACCAATTAGATGGTATAATGACTAGTAAAAAGAAATTAGGAGATGTGATGGAGAATCGACGTTGCGTAAGAAAATAGTTTCTTTACTGACACACAAGATCGACATGAAACTTGAAAACACGTATACAATATTAAGAAAAAAACTGACGAACCAACAGATGATCACACCTGGCAAAGGAAATTAGGAAATGTGGCAGAAGATCGACGCTGCATACGGTCAACAGTTTCTTTTCTGACATAAAATCGACAAGTCATCACAAAAATCGATATCTATTGATAAACATACTAACGAATAAATAGATGATCACTACTAACAAAAGGATAATGACTACAACAGAGGATTTACATGGCGCCCATCAGCAATTTCTTTACCAGCAATACGATCGACATGGCAGCCTAAAAAAAAGTATGATCCTATATTGCTGTCGATCTTATGCAAGTACCCTAAATTCGTTACCTTATCCTCTTATGCGCAGATGTTAAGTATAAGCCTTGTTTTTCCCTTTGCAATTCGATTATATTTTGATGTCGATTGTACGCAGAGTTGTCCTATACAGACGTCATCTTGTGGCGGTATCGATTCCATACAATATGATACCACGTCCATCACGTCGGTGATATGTTGGTATTAACCTTAAACAATGTCGATCTGATTCTGTGCAGGTGACATGCATGTATTAATCCTCTTACTCGTTATTATATCATGATTAAAACACTTTTCTTATCACATGGATCATTTGCTATTAGCTACTATGGAACGTACGTCGGTGTCGATCCTAAACGGATGCCAATTTTACCCAAAGTAGAGGCAATGCAGTGTCGAAATTGCATATTGTTGATTATGTCTATCATTGAGTATAATTAGTGTAGATTCCATGAATTTAAGATTGAGGTTAGCAACTTTCTGTACCAGTCGAAAACCCGACGGTATTTCGATTACCTTATTTAAAAGGGCGCTTCATAATCTCTAATGTGGCCTTTCCTAAGATGCTTCAAACTATGGCTCAACGTTCTATTCTCAGCTAAATGATGTGTTAAAGTTACTAAAAGTTTATGTGTAGACATATACTCGCATCATCATCTATTTCTATTGTTATGAAAAATCCAAAAATATTTTCCACCTTTCAAAAGTATTTTATGAATCTAAAAATAAAAATGAGCCTATTTATTGACTGCATCACCTAAATTAAAATTCATGTTTGCAACATTGACTTCTTTCGCTGAGTAGCAAAATTATCGACCTAGGGCAAAAGTGAAACATCCGTTGCCTTAGCACTGAAAGAAATTCCTTTAGCAATATTCTTATGTCGTGAAAAATGGTAAAAGGCGTAAACAAAAGCAGAACTTTCGGACGTAAATGCCCGAGCTTTAGTTTTAGTGCGAAGATAAAAATATAATGCGATTTCTGAGGAAGAAATATAGGCAGGCTGGGGGTTTCTTAGCTCTAAAAATAGAATCAGGGTTTGGGGCCATTTTTTTTCCTTTTATAACGCGGAAAAGAAGATTTACATGTAGATCTTATTCCCCCTGAGGCTCTTATATAGGCGATTTTGGGGTGGATGTCCAAAAGGAGGTCTTTAGAACACTTTCCCATTATGGGAATGGAAGCACTTGCTGTTGACTTAAATGGAAATCGCTTTTGCCAGGATTTCATTTTGTGTTCTTGGAAAATGGTAAGAAGTATTTTTTGATGGGATTGCATTCTCAACCCTGTATGCTAAAGAAGACATACGGGTAATACTGTTTAACAAAAAATTGAGGAATGGTATCAACTTATACATATCTGTTACCTGTTGATTCATTTGTACCTATAAAATCCCAGAGAATTAAGAAACTGCGTTTGTTTCTTGCATTTTCACTCTCCCATTTTTTTCGGGGGATTATTGTATTGGTTCCACTTCGGCCATTTTTCCTCGGCTTCAGTCACGTTGTTTTTGGTCGTACGCTACATTATTGCACTTCCGGTTCTTTTTAATGAATTAAAAAAAAACCTTGCTGCATTAATTTAATTTCGTTTCAAAGTCTAATTATTATAAAAATTCCTTTAAGGTAGAAATCAAAACGTTGTTTGATACTGAACGCTCATTGATGACGACCAAAAACATATCAAAATCCATTTTTACTTACTTGTACAAAGTCAATATTGTAATCACGAAAAATTCCAGGTATCATATTTCAAAGAAAATATGCATTTTGACCGCTATCGAATGCAATCTAACGATGTTTTTGCATGACATCTGTACGTAAGGACAGAACAAAGGACTTTTCTCCACAAACGAATTATAAAACTAATTTAAAATGAACGTGGCGTCTGTACGTACGTTCGTGTACGTATATATGTATCTCTCATAAATGAACGAAAATCTCAGGACGTTGAAATTTTGTATATATGGCTGCTATAATATGTATTTGTGCACCTCCCTTTTTGGTTGCACTCGGCCGCACCAAAATTATATATATATATACATACACTCTTTTGAAAAAAATCGAAGCACTAAGAAGGGCATTTACGATCGTCACGAAATTTGGTATGCAAAATCATCTTGATCGAACATGCAAATGATCAAAGTCTCAAGGCAAATGAACAGGAATTGCGATCATAGCGCGCATTTCTAGTGCGGAATTCGCAAAGTATAAAATCAGTAAAAGGGGCGGAAATTTTATCTTTTTTTGTTGCTGCCATTGTAATTCCGTAAAGAAGCAACTAAAGATGCCATTACGACGATATGAAAGACCTTACAAACAAGTAAACGACTTCGAACCATGGAGGTAGGAAGTAACATGGAGTCGCCCTAAACAAGTTTCTCCGTACCCTGCTCTGAAGCACCGGCGATCCCTACGTGGTGACCAAAAGATTGGGTCATTTACCATTGAGTTCTATGGGATTTGACGCGTTCGGGTGTAAAAATTTGTAATTACGTCGCAAATATACATATAAATGTATATATTTTCTTTTTCTACAACACTTCAGAGTCCTAAGTATGTGAAAACAACATATTTTTAAACAACATTTCATTCTGAACGGAATTAAATGCTATACTTTTCACAGGACAGTTTTCTCAGAATGGTTTAATTTGAATGAAATATTTTCACAAGTTTTCGTTAATTACATTAGAAAAAAAAATTAAGGTAATTCGATTTTATTCGGTTAAGGTACAAAAATTAAGATCAAAGTTTATTGTATTATTAATATTAAAATTATACATTATTTCTTTTCTATTTATAGAGCTTCTTCCTAAAATACTTTCTTAAATATGATGATTTTTTGGCTTCTTTTAAATCGAAAAATGTAAGTCAATTTATAATTAATGCTCTATTCGGTTCATTTTAAATTAGAGGATTATTAGGAATTAGCAAAATACTTTAAATAAGTATTTCGCTAATTCCTAATAATTAAATAGGTATTAAATAGTACTTGACTTTCTCTGAACATTTCTGAAAGGGAATAAAATAAGTTTTTTTTTTTTTTTTTTTAAGTATTATTTAAAACTTGTAACTGAGTTATTATAAAATGTAAAGAGAATAATTCTTTTAATTATACTTATCAGATTTTTTTTTACCCTTCATTTCAACAATACATATTCCAAAACTCTTTATTACGTTCTTAAGTGCGCATTGCGCATCTCATAGCATTTGCTTTACAATACCTTTTAACAGATTGCTTTCCAATACGAACAATTCTTGCTTAAATAGTTTTATAACTTATTTGTCAACAGGATTTCAATTTATGTTTACAATTCAATATTAAGGTTATTATATATTTAGATAACATTTATAATCATTATAAATTAGATCCATTTAATCATTAGATTTCTTCACAGTACTTTCACAGTTGTTTATAAGTGAATAAATTCTTCATTTCAAATACATTTATAAATAATTTAATGAATATTCAAGTATTTTGTCAAAGGCAGATACATGCTTTTTGCAAGCACATGCATAAATACCCATACATATTTCCTATTTATCATTTCCAGCATATGCAAATCTTTAATTTCTGTGCATTCACTATATTTTTCGTGTAAAGTAATTTACACTAATTTAGCATATACCCGAAAGTTTTACATAAAAAATATATGTGAATATAATTTGAATGAAAATTATAAGTATTATTTTTAATACCCACTCAAAGGTCAGTTTTTCTTCAAAATTCCTCCACGATGGCATCTCTCTCTTTAGGCAGATAGCCCTTGCATGCGTTACTCTATTTAATAAAAACTTAATCTGACCTATGTGCCTAATTACAAATATTTTAACATACATAATTTTATATTTACATTTAGCCATCAAGTTTCAAACTTTTCAAATCTTCTAGAAAATAAATTTTGGCAGATCTCTTTTAGCAATTTTCTTAAAATCTATATTTTTGTAGTGCAACAGCTTAGAATTTTATAAAACAAATTCATAATCAAAATCGCTGTTGTTAGTTATCGAAAAATAACCAAGATGTGATTTTTGCGTAAATGTCAGTAAACTATACAAATTGCTATTATCCATCACACTATGAATGTCCCTTTTTCGATTTCTATGGAACTGTCGTGTGTCGAAATACTATCAGAATCTTGTCAAGCGAGCTTCTGAATGTAAACAAAGAACACCCCGTCTGGTGACCCAAGCTTCAAAGCAGTGCTTCACTTCTAGCGCGGAATGGCCCCTCCTCCCTTTCCTACCTCCATGCTTCGAACGTGGGGTTGAGTGAAGGTGGGTGTTCATACCGAGCAGTAGGCCACCACCTGCAGCGTACAGACACTGCTGTGCAAAGATGTTGGCAGCAATGGTTGCTAGAAGGAAATTGCCGAGAAATGAAGGCTCTGGAAAGCCAAGGAGCACAAATGCGAGGCAAGATAGGATGATTGCTCGCCAGGCCCCGAACAGCCCCAATGGTATCACTGTCGACTATTCGACGCACTACAGCCACTTCTATACCTGCCGTGGTACCGTTCACCATCTCACGGCGCTTGTCTGAGGTGGGGTTACGCTCACAGGGGCCTTTAAGACGTTTTTGCCTTTGACCCCTCAACATCGGCGGAGTCGTCTAGAGTGGTGTCGTAGCCTATCATTATGGTTGCCATGAGACTGGCATCGTATAGTGTTCAGCGATGAATCCCGCTTCATTCCTGAAGCAGATGACCACCGTATTCGTGTCTGGAGAGGACGGGGCCAGCTATCCCAATCAGGCATACAGACACAATCCTTGGTGTGATCGTGTGGGGCGCTATTTCTTATCCCAGTAGGTCATCTTTGCTCATCCTCCGTACATCTTTAACAGCTCAACGATATGTTGATACCATCATGTGGCCGGTTGCATTACCCTTCATGGCACATCATCCTGGGGCCATTTTCCAGCAAGATAATACCAGGCCACATACCACTCGCATATCTCTGGACTGTCTCCTTGCGGTTGATAGTGTTTTTTGGGCAGCAAAATCACTAGACCTTTCACAAATCGAGCATGTTTGGGACATAGTAAGCCAGCAGTTTCGGGTACCACAAAACATCGCAGATCTGGAGCGACAACTGATGAATGCCTGGCAGGATGACATTAGGAACCTCTACCACTCCTTGTCTCGACGAATTCAAGCATGCATTGCCGCCAGGAGCGGTTCGAGGAACTACTAATTTGAACACTCAATGGGTGATTGTGAGTCGTGAACAGGTACCCTGATTTTTAATCTTTTTATTATCTGTGTATGAGCTATACACATATTCAGTTTCATCAAAGACAACTACATCTTGCACGGTGCTTCGATTTTTTTGCAAAAGAGTGTATATATATATATATATATATATATATATATATATATTTATTTACTAAATAATATTGATTAATTGATTATATTATATGAATATATATATATGTAAGGCAAAAAATATGTGAATCAAAATTATATTTTAAACTAACGGTAACTCTTTCATTCTCTTTGTTCTAAAATTCGTAACAACTTCTCTGCATTTCGTCATTTCTAGATCATTCCTTTTTGCATGGCCTGCGTAGCGTAGATGACATAATAATTTGGGAACTGAAATTTTAACTCAAACTAAAATCTTTCTCTTCGTTGTTCTTCATCTTGCATAACTACGTACTTCAGCTTCTCTCTCAACTCTGCTAGGACATACCGTATTTATGCGAATCTAATGCGCCATCGAATCTAATGCGCATCCCCATTTTAAAACTTTAAATAATAAAAAAATTGTTTGTCGGCGAATGTAATGCGCATCAATGATATGAGGAATTTATTGAATCTTATTTTATACAAAAATGGATTTGTATATAAACTATCAATTAATGGTATGATAATTTTATTTAAATTTAGATACCATATTTTATACAACAATGGATTTATACATAAAGTAGCAGAACATAGATTTAACCTATTAGTGGGCTATTGTCATGTTAAACAATCATTGTTAATTAGCACCGTATATAGTATTTTGTTATTAGTACCGTATATACGGTACCTATCGTAAAATATGAGCATGAAATAAATCGTAACATTTCTATCTAGCTAACAGTTTCTACAATCAGTGCTTAATAGTAAACGTCTTTATTCACTAATGTTTTCATCACTGGAATCCTCGCAGCTCTCTTCGTCAGAAGCAGATTCATTTCTTCTTTCCTCATCATCGTCATCGTCATCCTCGGCGTTCCAGAGCACGTCATCGTCACTGCCATTCAATGAATTTGAAATGCAGCATTTCTTGAAAGATTTTACAATCAAAGATCTTCCTTTGGGAGGGCCAGTGAATTTCTTTCTACTAGCTTTAGTTGCAAACAGTGCCAATTTCTGTTGCCGCCACAAGCGAACATTGCTCTCAGCTACGTTTAACTCTCTCCCAGCCTTTCTATTGCCATTTTTTTCAGCATAAAGAATTACTTTACGTTTGAAAGTAGAGTCATATGACATTCTCCTCTGTTTGCCCTCCCTTTCGTGACTACGTACTCTGCAGTTTGTATCCTCTATGCAATAATGTGTCAACGATAAATGTAATGGTAAATCTAGTCGACAAATACAGTAATCCATTGTTACGATTTAAATTTGGTTGACGTCATCGGCGAACTTTGCACTCGAATCTAATGCGCCATCGAATCTAATGCGCACCCCAATTTTGAATATTACATTTGGCCAAAAACGATGCGCATTACATTCGCGTAAATACGGTATATGAAACTTCCCTCTCATAAACCAGTTATAAAGATATTGAGCTTTGAAATGTATTTTGGGGATATTTTAATATTTTAAAACTACCTGACTTTTTAAGATATATTTATCATTTTTAACACGTTAACATATGCATAATATAAACATTTTGTTAAAATCTATATTCGTGCATTCCAGTCGCTCAAGATTTTGTAACTCAGATTAGTACTTAAGCTACTCCAGGTCATCGAAAGATAACTAGTAAGATGTGGTTTTGTGCGGAATTGCAACTAAACTGTAAAAACTATTCTTACCATTCCAGCAATTAATGTTTCTTGTTCACAAGTTTCCCTGCTTTTCGATCTGTGTACAAGTGTCATGTGCGCAAGTGCTACTGAACCATAAATACCTACTCGACATGCTACGCTGTGCATGTTACTTACCTATCCTTAGGATGTTCATTTCAATGTACTTCCTTTAACGTACAAATTCCAAGACTTTTTCTTCAATTTTAGGGTGTCTTCCTTTGCGAGAGCCAGTGAATTTCTTTCTACTAGCTTTAGTTGCAAACAGTGCCAATTTCTGTTGCCACAAGCGAACATTGCTCTCAGCTACGTTGAACTCTCTCCCTGCCTTTCTATTGCCATTTTTTTTCAGCATAAAGAATTACTTTACGTTTGAAAGTAGCGTCATATGACATTCTTCTCTGTTTGCCTTCCATTTCGTGACTACGTACTCTGCAGTTTGTATCCTCTATGCAATAATGTGTCAACGATAAATGTAACGGTAAATGTAGTCGAGAAATTTGGTTGACGTCATCGGCGAACTTTGCACTGGAATCTAATGCGCCATCGAATCTAATGCGCACCCCAATTTTGAATACTACATTTGGTCAAAAACGATGCGCATTAGATTCGCGTAAATACGGTAATTTCGCTATGCTGCTTCCTATTGCAATAATATCAAGAGTGTAAATGGTTTTGGATAGGCGCGACTAGAATGCCAAGCGAACTGTGGTCACAAATGCAGGTTGCAAATAAAAATGGAATTAAAACTGCCTCGACTGCCAAGTTTCTAGATATTACGAAGTCAGCATATTAGCATACTACGCAATCAGAATTCTTCCTCTTCAATATGGATCAACGATCTATCTTATCTGGGTATTACGCATCAACAGTGTTCCGTCTTCTCCTTGCTATTATCACACACACACACATATATATATATATATACTGTGCTACTCGGCTCAGTAAGCTCAGTTTTTTTTCTTATATGTTGGTAAATTGCTCATTTTTTGCTTTAAAAGTTATTGAATTATGTTGTTCTTATTTTCCGCTTAAGGTTTTTATGGCTTTAGTTAATCTGCATGCAATTGTTGTAAAACTATCAACAATCTAAAAGTTGCTTAAGTGCAGCTAAGCCTAATTTTCGTTTGCCATAGCAGCCATATTTGTTTACATTTGAAACAGTGGAATCGTGAATTCAGTTTCTGCTTTCTGCATCTTCAGTGCCTTTTTGCCGAGAGTGACCAAAATTAAACTTTCATTTTTGTGCACCGAAAAATCTGTCTTGTTGCCTGTTGGTCGAATTACTTGTTTTTGCGTAGAAACTCTAATTTTAATATTATTTTTTTTTATTGTTTTAACTCTTTTTGGTGTTTTATTTTGTTTCTATATTTTTAAATTTTTAATGAAGATATTTTGAGGTTTTACGTATTTCTGCCTTGCCTCGAATTGAGAACAGAATTAATTGAATGAGAAATATATCTCTAATGAAATTTGAGGAAATAAGTTTAAATGAAATGAAGCAAAATGTGTCTGTAACTTAATATTCCGTACAAGGAAGTCATGTGGTGTACACATCAGATTTTTTTCAATTGCCATTTTCTATTCCATGCTTGAATTTTGGTGTATTAATTTCATTTCAAAATTTAATTATTAAAAAAAGTTCATTCAGGGCTGAAATCAGAAACATGGTTTGATTCTGAATGACTGTTGGCGCTTCCTGATGACGATCAAGAGCATTAAAGTCAATCTTATTTTTTTTTTCAATTGCCCATCTTCTTTCCTTAGTTTAATTTTTAATATTTTATTACTTTTTATATTTTGTTGCAAATGCCAGTTTTCTCTCGCCTTTTTTTTCCCATCAGCTAATGAATTTCAATTAACTCCATCGTCACATATTTACGATTTCCAACAACAAAATTGCGATTTTAAAAAATTAGATTTTACCCGAAAAATTCTATTAATCTTGAAACACGATTTCGCATTGTTTCACTTTTCAGTCGGGTCTGTTGCCCTTCAAGAAAGCCTAAGAACCTATTCTTTCATAGTTTATCTATCTGTTATCAATTAACAAACTAAATTAAAAGCAATAGATGAAGTTCTTAAAACGCTGTTTTTTACTTTTAAATTATATCAATTAACAAACTAAACTAAAACCAATAGATGAAGTTCTTAAAATGTTGTTTTTTACTTTTTAATCTGATTAATTTAAATAAAAATGCATTTAATTCATGATATATCTAATTAAAACATTCAATATTTTGTAGAATTACATTACATATGTTTCACTTTTTAAATATGCAGAAGCTATGTATATTCATCTAATATCCTGTAAAATGTTTTGCTCTACCGCCTGGGGCATGTCCATCGATAATTTCTACTGAAAAACCGTGTTAAATTCTGAAACAGTCCTTTTGGACAAGCAGATATTTTGTTTTTCCATTTCTAATTTTGTTCTGAATTATAAATGTTGCCACTATGTAATTTTTACTGAAGAAGAAGAAATATAAATCAGTCTTGCAGAAACAGATGCAACTGAACTTTTCTTAATCCGGAATTGAAAGGAAAGGGTAACAGATTCGAGACATCAAAATTTCGAGTTAATGGCACTATAATATGTATACGCCTAAAATATGTAAAGTCAGTGTAGATATGCACGTAAGCCTATTTAATAAGATAGGAATTATCTTGTGCATTAATGATGAAAATTAGATCAATGCATAAGGAATGCTGCAATTGGCAACTCGCATTTATAACATCGAAGATAAATAAAACACCTTACACCTTCTGAGTTAGCAGTAACGTTCTTTTGCGTTTCCGAATTTTACGAGTATTTATAACGGACATGACTTTTTCTCTACCTGAAAACAAAAATACGTTTTCGAGGATTTAAAGCACTGATTTCCTTGAGAAAAGAATATACAGAATCTTGTTTACCTGAAGAGAAGGATCATGATAGCAACTCAAGTTATGGACAGCGGTTGAATTGTATCATATTCTTGGTGAAAGCATTAATACATGTAATCCTTTTAGAGTGTACTTTACTGAACATTTGTTGACACTAACGTTGTCTGAGACGATCACCAAAATGGTAACTGATTTTGATCTTCTCTGGCAGGTCTCCTCTTAGAGAAGTGGTGTTAAATAACGATGTTTTTTATGTTCTTCCCCAGATATACTGGCCATCTCCAGAGGTGATTGTCTTATGAAGTTGGTTCCCATGTGATTACTGATACCTCTCTAAGAGACCACCTAGGTTTATACTTGATGTTCTTCTCTGTAAGGGCTGCTCCTAGAGAGGTCTTAAAATAAAAGTGTTCTTTATGTTCTCATGTGTAATGACCATTTTCAGAAGTGATCGCCTTAGGAAGTTGGTTGCAATGAGATCATTGATACCTCTCTAAGACGACCACTTAGGATTATAGTTGATTTTGGTTTTCTCTGTTGGGGCTCCTCTTAGAGAGGTCCTGTTAAATCAAAATGTTTTTTATGTTCTCAGGTGTAATGGTCATTTTCAGAGGTGATCGTCTTAGAAAACTAGTTTTCCTCTAATATGATCATCGAGGATATGATCAATGATCATCGATCATCGAGGATCAGTTGATTTTGGTCTTCTCTGTAGAACCTCAATATATAGCAATTATGTTAAGTAAAGATTTCTTTTTATATTATGAGATATAATGATAATATTCAGAGGTGATAGTCTGAGAGAGCTAGTCGCCATGAGCCTATTAGTATTTCTCTAAGACGACCCTCTAGGATTAAAGTTGAGTTTAGTCTTCTTTGTAAAGACTCCTTATAGAGAAATGATATTAAATAAAGATTTTTTTATATTACCCGATATAATATCATTTTCAGAGGTAGTCTTAGGAAGCTGTTTGCCATGTTATTATGGATATGTCTCTAAGACGACCATCTAGGATTATAATTGATTTTGATCTTCTCTGTAGAGACTCCTTATAGAGAAATGATGTTAAATAAAGTTTTTTTTTTATAATAACAGATGTAATGTCATTTTCAGAGGTGGTAGTTTTAGAAATCTCTGTAGATGCTTCTTATAAAGAAATGATTTTAAATAAAGACTTTTCTTATATTACAGGATGTAATATCATTTTCAGAGGGGATATTCTTAGGAATATGTTTGCCATGGGATTATTGTTATCTCTTTAAGATGACCACCTGGGATTATAGTTGATTTTTGTCTTCTCTGAAGGGGACTGCGTTAGAAAGTTATATATAAATATTTTTTCTTTTTTCCTGTTCTTAGATGCAATGATCATTTTCTGAGATGGTCGTCCTAGAGATGGAGTTAGCATGAGACGGTTCACTGCATACGCTTACTACTAATAGCAATAAAAAATATGTCACTAGTTAAGAATTACCATAAAAATTAACAAAATTTACATGCCACCATTTTTTCGGACTCCTTATTAATACAGTTAACATTTTAGATATTGCTAAAAGAAGAAGAGCAAGGTGGAAAATAAGAAAATTCCTTGCTAGTTAAAATAAAAGCAAGCAGTTCAGAATAAATATTATTATCGTTTGGTTTGTCTACCGCAATCCTGTTTTGTCCAGAAAAAAGCCGTTGAATTCTGTTTATTCAGACATACGAATATGATACATGCTCTTTCGGTGAAAGAAATGAGCTAAATTAGCGTCGTTTAGTAATGAAAAAACTAATTTAAATCGTAGTTAATAAAGTCGTCACTGTTAAAAGTTCATTGAAAGGATGAACAGAAACCGAAAACCAAATACTCGTTTCGAAAGTAATGGTAATTCAAACGTAACCAATTCAAACCAAAATTCCCAGTAAAATTGAATTTTCCATGAATTCACTGTATGTATTTTAATACAGAAGGTTCGTTTTCTCTCCGAATTCGAATTTCCAAGGAAAATTACAGCTGTGGCGTTCCCGGAAATCGTTCATTAGAAAGCTGTACAGCGGGTGTGCAGAATTCAACTCTAATATATATTGATTTTGTATTCTAAGAATTTTAGCAATACTTACGATATACGCATGTACAAATATACTTGGTTTTGATTTACATGTAGATAACTACATACATGCGAACAAACATAGTTACTTCTTGATGTTAGAGTTTCAGTGTTTTTCTTGGCATTTTAGTCACGTATATCTTAACTGAATCTGGTAAAATTAGGTTTTGAAAATCATTGCTACAGAGGGTGTTTATATATTTTTAGAACGATTCCCATAAAGAATTTAAAAAAAAAAAAAAAAATTCAAATAAAAAATATCTGGCAACAGCTTTTTTTTATTTGAAATGAGAAATATCTTTTGCTATTTTTAAACTTATACTTCTTTTAAAATATCGCAAGTAAACAAGCTGTGCACAGAAGGTACGTTTTTGCGCTTTACGAAGAGAAATATTCCTGTTCTATAATTTAAAAATATTATGAAAGGTATGGTATTAAAATTTATAACTGCAAAATGCGCAACATTGTTAATCGTAAATGGAAAAACCGTCAATTACCACTTCTATTCAGAAAGAAGACTCCAAACGAATACCCAAAAAATGTACGTAATGTAACAAGGTAACAAGAGAAAATTCGCGGACTTAGAAATAAGTTGCAAAACTTTTAAATACATTTGTAGTTTTTAAATACATCTTTAAATACGCATGTAGCCAAAGCAGATCAATTTGTAGAACTCTGTATGAAAATTATTTAGCAGAAGATAAATAAAAGTGCATCGTGACGGTGTGATGAAGCATGGATTTACTTAAATGACTGCAACAAAAAAAAAAAGGCCTATTTATGATCGAAACCAAAAAGAACAAAAGGGCACGAAACCTTGTTCCGTGGATGCAAAGAAAGTTTCAGAAAGGGCTTTGTGCTTGTCGCAGGATTCTTTTGCAAAAGGTAATTAAAAAGAGTAGAAAAAAATCTTATAATCAACTGAATGTACTGTCCAAAGAAAGTTTTACAGATATTTACAGAAGAAACTCCATTTCTTTATCTCAATGAACTGAAGACGGTGAACATCACTAAGCGACAAGTCAAAACGTCATACTTCGTAAAGTGCCACTTCTTTCCTTGAAAAAAATGAAGACTGATATAGGTATTGCAAATGCAAAGTATTCCTACGAAGCCTCCTGATGTTTCACCTATTGTGCATTTGGTCTCTTGAAAAGAATGATTTTTAATCGCAAAACCACAACGATGGATGAACTGCTGAGTGGCAACACATTTCTTTTAAGTCGTTGAGTTTCCTGATTAAATTTGAAACATTAATATATTACGGTTTCTTGAGTGGCAACACATTGCTTTTAAGTTGCTCACTTTGTTAATAATATGCATTAAATTCGAAAAAATCATGAAATAAATAAAAATTCTTATAATTTGAAAAAAAAAATTTCGAAGTGCATGTGTTATATATTATTGAATTTAGTACAGTATTAAGATTAAATGGCAAAAATAATTTTTGACTTTCACCCTTAAATACATATGCGTATTATTTTCTTTATATTGCATAATTGTAAATATTCGATTTTATGTTACAAAACCTTTCCATTTCAGTATGAAGTGAATTTAAGTATGTACAATATACGCTGTTTTCATTAGAATAACCTTTAATTTTATGAAATAAATAAATATGTATACAAATATATAATATTCAATTTAGAGTCCTGCACTACTTTTCTTATAAACCCTTAAAATTTTTAATTAATAGTTTCAAAAATGTGCATAAATATTTTAAATAATTAAATTTTGTTAACTCTAACTTTTTACATTTTAAAATATACCTACTTTTCAATGCAGATAGTTAAAAAAAAAAGGCCTTGTGAAACTGAAAATAAACGGAAATTGATAGGAAACGAAAAAAGTTTCTTAAAGGGGATGATTAAGCGGCGAAACAGTTCCTTGCATCTCCGGATTGGCTGGCGGTGACTCATCCTGGTGTTGCATTGTAATGATTCATAAACGATTCGTCATTCCATAGTGGCTCCTCTTGTCCTTGCCCCTGTTTATCAACAATAGAAAAAGTATTTCATTTTTAATTTCATTCTGATTATTTTTATGACTCATTCAAGAAGAGAAGTCATAACAAACTACATTAAAAGAAGTTCTTTAAATAAGTATTTATTAGCGTGTTTTGGAAGGAAAAGTTTATAATTTTTTATATCATTGTATCTCGGTCATTAATCCGTTTCAGATTCTTCGACTTACACCAAACGAAATTTTTCTGTAACAGATAAGGGTAAAATAATTAATCCGTTCTTGTAACAAAATTCTATCGTCATTATTATAGCACTGCTTAATATTAAAATACAAATGCAATAGATACTGTACATAAATTATACTGGTACAATATACAAATGCAGTAATAGAGCAAATATAATAAGTGACATTGTACGTAAAATGATAATGGTACAATTACTACAAGTGCATTAGGTGTGCAAATACTAAATATAAATGCATTAATTGGGACCGTACATAAATGATACTGGCACAATATACAAATGCAGTTGGTGGACAAATATTAAAGTACAAATATAGTAAGTTACTTTGTACGTAAAATGACACTGGCACAATATACAAATGCATTAGGTGTGCAAATACTAAACTATAACTGCATTAATTGGGACCGTACATAAATGATACGGGCACAATATACAAATGCAGTAGGTGGACAAATACTAAAGTACAAATGTAGTAAGCGATACTGTACGTAAATGATATTGGCACAATATACAAACTCAGTATTTCGCCAAATACTTAATAAACTATAAATTCATTAATTGGGACTGTACATAAATGGTACTGGCACAATGCACAAATGCATAAACATTCCATAAATGGTGGACAAATACTAAACTGTAAATCCAATAAGTGATACTGTACATAATGATATTGGCACAACAAATGCAGTAGGTGGGCAAATACTAAACTATAAATGCATTAAGTGGGACTGAACATAAATGATAGTGGCGCAATATACAAATGCAGTAGGTGGAAAAATACTAAACTATAAATCCAATAAGTGATACTGTATATAAATGATCCTGGCACAATATACAAATGCAGTAGGTGCACAGATGCTAAAATACAAATGCAGTTAAGTAATACTGTACATAAATAATACCGGCACATTAGTGGCACATGATAACACTACATAAGTGTTTTTCTGCTATGCAAATCAAAAGCAATTTTTATAACGTCTTTTACGTCTCCGATCTTTCTTTGGCAACAGATTTTACCCCCTTCGATTTAATAAGTTTTTTTTTTTTTTACTAATCATTGACATCATTATATTGGGCATGCTATATGCAACAGCCAAGTCTCACATACATATACCTTTCAACGATCTCTTATTTTACCTCCATGGTGATCCTAACAATTTTCTTCGCTGCATGACTATTCACATTAACTAAAAACCACTTTTAATGAATTTACAAAAATGTTATGCGAAAAAACACAAAAATAACTTGAAAATCGCTGAAATGGAAATAGTGTTTCAATTCAACTGGCAATGACAAACATTAATTATATATTTTAAACATATTATTACGCGTATCTAACACTCTTTTTATACCTGCATAGCATAGTTCAAGAATAATTGTGATGAAATATTTCTTTTTAAGGGATCTGCTTTGAGAATCTTTTTGGTATTGCGAAACATTCTCTGAAATCTCCGAAAGGAGGCAAAGAATAAAACGCTACTAGAATTTAAATAGGAGCTTTCGTAAGAAAGAATATTAGGAAATGCAAGAAGAGAAAAAATCTGAGTGAAATGAATTTAAAATTACATATCTTTCAACTGTAAGAGATTTCCTACGTTGTGAAATATTTGATGTTATGAATAGATTTCCAATAAAAGAGGTCTTCAAAATAAAGTAGCATCGTATCGCATTTACAACACTACACTTCGAAATCTGAATTCAAGTTCTTTTGAATGATTTGATAAATTGAAGTCGCATACATGCATCGCATGGACAATAAAAATATGAGAAGAATTATTTCAAAATTTTAGTACTGTAGAATTTCGTGAATTTGATTTAATAACTCTCGATTTCATTCCTCATTTTTAGATTTTTTTTATTCTGTGATCACATACCCGTGTATTAAGAATATATAATACTTTTAACAAAGAAACAGAAATTTCATTTCGTAATTACTGAATAAGCATCCTACCACGAAAAAGTGGCTAACGAACTTGAAAATATTCCGTTATCAAATGATACAGTACGTTCGCGAATTCATGAAACAGCAGATTCCATAAAAGAGACACTTATTCAAAAACGAAAACACAGTTAGTATTTCGCATTGCAATTCGATGAAAGTACTGATATAACGAACTTCATTCAATTATTAGTTTATATACGTTTTGAAGAAGATAAACGAACTGCTGAAGAGTATTTATTTTGTGAATCTCTTCACGAAAGAGGAAGTTTTAAAGTAATTGATAATTTTATGTCTAAGAATGATATTCCTTAGAATAAGTGCACTGCCGTATGCAGTGAAGGAGCTCAGGCTTTAACAGGAAAATATTTCGGTGTAATTTTTCAAGTATAGAAAGTTGCACCTGAAACTAAATTTACTCACTGCTCCATTGATCGTTATCCCCGAAAACCTGAAAATCGTTTTGAATCAAGCTATGAAAATTGTTAATTTTATTGAAAGCCGAGCTTTAAATTCAAGAATATTTACGATTTTATGCCAAGAAATGGGCAGTGAACATGAAACGCTTTTGTTACATTCCGAAGTAAGGTGGTTTATGTAGAGGTAGCGTTTTAAATTGCCTTCTTGAACTTAGCTTAAGAAATTAAAATTTTCCTCTGTGTTTCAAAATTTGAAATGCAAAAATGTTTATTTAGTGAATCATGGTTGGCGCATTTAGCATATTTAGCCGATATTTTTGGAAAGTTCAACGAATTAAATTTAGTATTATAAGAAAAAGCGTTAAATTGTTTACCATTAGAGATAAAATAAATGCAATGATAAAAAAAAAAACTAGAACTAATAATCAAAGAATTGGATAATAACATTTTAAGCTTTTTTATCACTCTTAGAAAGTTTTCTAACCGAAAATAATTTGAAAATAGAAGCAGAGTTTCCGACGTTAAAAATGATTGTTTTTCAATGATACATAATTTTAACGCGTATTTTTCCGAGGATTATGAAAAAGAAAATTGGAATGGAAATCCATTTTGTTCAATGAGATTTTATCTCGTGAAGAAAAAGAGCATTGATAGAAATTTCCTGTGATCGAACTCTAACTGAAGATTTCAAAAATAACACACTTGTTAACTTTTGACTGAACAGAAAAAAAAAAAAAAGAATTTAAAGGCATTTTAAATAACGCTATTAAATTTTCGTTACCTTTTTTCACAGCCTATTTGTGTGAACGAGGATTTTCTTCCATACCTGAAAAATAAATCCAGAACCAGATTAAAAGCGTATCCTAATTAACAGTTAAATAAGGTCAGACAGAGAAATTGATCTATTTTGAAGAGGACCAAATTTCACACTAAATTTTAGAATTAACGTGTTATAAGTTAAATTTCGATAATTAAAATGGTAATTAATTTTTAATCTAATATTATGTGTACATATTTAATACAAATAGCGGACACGTTGTGCGAAATATTTTATTCAAAACATCGTGGCAAAATATTCGTTTTAATATTTATATTGAGAAACTAAAAAATAATCATTGTAAAATGTAGAGGTGGTACTTGTAAAATGTAGTGGATTTTAAGTTTTTGTTAAGATGGTACGCCTTAGTCAAAAGGTTTATAAGGTATTTCTTTAGCCTTCTTATTATTTTAAGGTTCTCGTAGTTTGACCATTGTAAATTATACCACACATGCTAGGAATCTTGTATATACCCCAGGAAATAATTTCCGTAATGGGATCATTAACTGTTAACTTTAATGACAGAAGAGAAAAAGACTTTAAAATTGAATTTTTGTAAAATACGTGCAATTTTATAGATAACAGATGGAAAGAAAAGAATGACAACAGAATTCTTATAATCTCCTAAAATGAGAGAGAGAGCTTTTTGATGTGGAGAGATGAGAATTTTTTAACCGCTTGGTCAAAATATTATAAGTTTTAAGGGACTTATGGGTTTTAAGGGACTTATACGCCTTAAAACCCATAAGATGTTCGAATAGGTGACTGTTGCAAGAATTGGGACAACTTATTTGTTTTAAAAGCAATTACTACCAACTTTTTACAGGTGACTACATAATATAGCTGCTTTCTGAAATAGTAATCAGAAAGTTCGTGTTGCCACAAATATTTTTATAATTTAATCCGCTTTTCGACAAAAGTTTTCGTCCTGTTTCCACCTTGCGCGCACAGTTTAAAACATTCTGTTGCATAATTTAATTCTATATTTAATATATAGCTTTTATAACATTTGGAAACTACTGTGAACCAAAAAATTCTAAGAATTTCATGTTGAATTTTTATTTTGTTTTGAGTCGAGTTTATAAAATGTATTTTATTAAAAAAATCTGTAACGTTTTCGTCCATAAAATTTTTTAATATTAAAATATTCATCAGATCTTAGGTTCAGTTAAAAGATAGGGCTCATATAAAGAATTTCATCAAATTTCAAGTATTTACCATTAGCCATTTTTAAAATATCGTGCGCGCAAGGTGGAAACGTGACGAAAAATTTTGTCACAAAGCGGATTAAATTACAAAAATATTTGTGGCAACACAAACTTTCTGATCACTATTTCAGAAAGCAGCTATATTATCTAGTCAGCTCTAAAAAGTTGTAAGTAATTGATTTTAAAATAAATAAGTTATCCTAATTCTTGCAACAGTCACATATTCGAAGGGTGTTAAGGGGTCTAAGGTGTATGAGCCCCCTTAATCAAGATCTGGTTTGGAGAAGTAAACTTGAAGAGCACGGAAAAAAGAAGGAACGAGTTGAAGCTATCTTTTGTATAGTCGAATGATATAAATGTCATTTTTTCCATTTACAGAATGTAGCTTGACTTCCTTCCTCTCATTCTTATCTTGTCTTATCATTGGCTTATTTTTCTCTCTCGCACTTCTGCAAGTGAAGAAGCAGATTCTGAATTCATATTTAAACTTTCGAAACTACACCTATAAATTTATGAATATTGCTCTGATTACTGTTGTTTTAACCTCTCCGGTAATTGTTATTCGGTATGCTATTTTAACTGAAATGTTTTCTTACCAACTCTGATAATGAGTAATACAAATTCTCGTGGTTTTTACGAGTAGATTTTATTTAAGAAGTTGAAGACATGACTAACGCAGACAGTTGTTGTGTGCCGTCTATAGTTAAATACTGCAAGGTAGTCTTTAAGAAATGCGACTAGAAAACAGACTGCTTACAAAACATTATTTAATCTTCTTATTTGCGTGTATTCGAATTTAATTTCCCTGTATTCGGATTAAAAAAAGTCTCCATCCTGTTCAGTTTCGCAGTCCTATTGTGAAGTGTTTTATCTAATGTCATTTTAAGTCACGAACTGGATTTAACCATACTGCATGGAATATTTATTTCTCGTGTAATTTAATTTGTTTGTGTTCATATAAAATTCTCGTTTGGTATCGTTAGTGTTAGATGGAACACAACCAAAAAAGAAGAGAAAATAATTCTGTGATGCAAGTGGGATTCTTGGACGTGATCCATCCTGCCCCTCCTCTTTCTTGAAATCATGAAAAAGAATAAACAAGTAAAAAAAACTCTTTATGTTTGCCAAGTATTCTGATATAAAAAATAATTTAAAAAATATCCTTACATTGAATGGCAGGATAGATTAGGACTAATGTTACTGAATGGGTTGTTTTCAAGAATTTCAAAAAAAAAAAAAAAAAAAAAAAAAAAAAAAAAAAAATTTAGTTATTTCGTCTGCTTTTATTGCAAGCTATAATATATTATATTATCCACTTCACATCAGTTTGCCTTTGAGAATTAATCCCTATATGACGGCAACGAAAACAAACTCAACCTGCATTTTGAGTAATCCTCACAACTTTAAAAATATAACCTAACATAAAAATGCAGACGACAAGTTCTGTTTTACATTTTTAACTGATTACCAGCTTGTTGCTCCCTCTCTGGTAGTTCCGTTTTGCTAATAGATCAAAACGCTCGTGGCCATGGATAAAATAGTATTTTGAGGAGATTTATTAAATGTGAATTACTTTCGTCATTGGTAACACTTAGCTTCAAAAACTAAAAAACATTTTTTCAATATCAGTCGCTGCCACACGACCAATTATAAGAAATTATCCGACAGATCAATTTATAAGAAATTATCTCATTCCCTTATACGTGTTCTCGTAGTGTAAGTGGTTATCACAACAAGTTGACAAGAGAAAAAATCCGTTATTTAATCCAGGTAAGAGCACGCTTGCTTTTTCACCTTTCCAACTGCAGATCGTCTAATGGTCTCTGTAGTGGCACTCAATTCAAATGCTGCTATTCTTTCAAAACTCCAGACACTGACAATTGAATGTACTTATCTGCAATGGTCACTAATCATCGGCCACTATCATCGATCCTTGGGCACAAGGCGACCACAAGCTGCAACCGATTTTATATCACGAGAAATAGGAACTTTCGTCTCACTTATGATGAGGAGCACGTCGTGGGACGGTTCCAAAAGCCCCCCACCATCAAATCTCTCGACAGGACTTTACGCTCCCCATTACTTTCAGAGAACCCTATAACACACAGACACTATACACTAATATATACCCAAGCTTTCTTTGGTATGCGAATCCAGGTCCAACGATACCGAAACTAGTGCCAGTAACTACTATGCTAAGGACCGCTTCAACTGAGATGTAGTAGACGATAACACGTCAGCACTTAGATTTGGTCGACTGGACCTCAGGCCTCTCCATACCTATAAAACTGAGGAGAATATAAGTATTCATCACATTCTCCAATGGGGAGTCTCTCGTAGTATAAGTACTAACGCGCCCAGCGAATGCCGCGGGAGCACAGTTGCTATCTTTCATATCTTGCTCAGAAAAATTTAAGCATTTCTACAATCGATTTTAAAAGTGAGACTGTTCTCAAAATTTTTGGTTATAGAAACCACAAAACTTTTCTTGGTAGAAACATTTTTTTTTTTTTTTTTTTTTTTTTTTTTTTTTTTCAAATTGGTAGAACCTACAGAGGATGTTTACTCATTTTTAGAATGATTTTCATAAATAATTAAGAAAAGAAAATGTTTTGGAATAAAAAATCTCCGTCAACAATTTATTATTTTAGATCAAAAATATCGTCTACTATTAAATTTATTGTTCTTTCAAAACGTCGCATGTAGACAAGCAATGGACTGAAGAATACCTTTTTGCCCCTTCTGAAAAGAAGAATTCATAATTCCACAAGGCTGTGAAATGCATGGTATTAAAATTTCTAAATGCAAAATAAGTGATGGTTTAAATCGGAAAGGGAAAAACCATCATTCATTACATCTGCATGGAAAGAAGACTCCAAACGTATACCCGAAAAACCTACGTACTGTTTCTAATGTTTCTAAAACTAAACCATTGGTAACAAGAAGAAAATCCGCCGCAGTTACAAAGTCTTCAAACATTCTGTAGCAACAATAAATAAAATATTAAACCAAGACTTACGACTTGATAAAGCTAAAAACATAATGCTCGCAAGCTTTAATTAATTGAATTAAGAATAAGAACATGGGGAAACGTGTTAAAATCAACTGAATGTACTATCAGGAGAAAGTTTTACGTCCTATATTTATACAAGAAATTCCATTTCTTTATCACAGTGACTTTCAAAGAGTGAAATTTCATCAAGACAAAGCAACAAGTCGTACTTCGAAAAGTGTCTCTGCATGCCTTGAAAAAATGTGTTATTGCATATATACATTTTCACAAGATTCCTGCAAAGTTCCCTGACATTTCACCTATGGACAACTATGCCTTGGGTTGCTGGAAAAAAGCTCTTCTAAGCTCAAACCCACGACAATAGATGGACTCTAGAAGGTAACGGAAGGGAAATGGAAATCAACGCCTTTGGAAATTTTACTAAAAACTATTCTATCATATAAATCACGTTGTTAACTTATAGTCCAGAAAAAGCTATCAGATCAAGCATTTAAAAAATACTCAGTTTATTTAAAACATTAATTATACTGCCCCGAAATCTTTCCAGAAATGTGTAAATACCCTAGGTATTTCAGAGGATTTTCCAAGGGATTTTTATATTGATAAATGGTTCAACAGTTCCTTCTCTATTTGTTTTAGTTACCTGTTTCTACTCTAAGTTTTTGAAGCTAAAAGCAGCAATAGTCGGTGAACTTTCAAGATTGTTTGATAATCACGAAAATTTATTAATAATATTTTTAGAAATAAAACAATTAATTCTTCAGAAAACAGAGAATACACTTTTTGTGAAAAAGAAAAGAGGTAACACTTCGTTTTGTACTGAACCACATAAAAGAAAATTATATTGATATATCTATATATGTGTGTGTACACATATATAAATATGTGTACACACACAAATCGAAATTGATCTGATACACAAATCGCGAAATTTCACGTTTCTTACCTACAAATATTTATTTTGCCATTTCTTTTTAAAATTAGTCAATTTTCTTGTAGTCTTTGTTCCCTGCTCTCTTTTTTTCTATCTGTTTACAGTGTAAGCCCTTGTTCCTCTCCTTGTTTCATCTAAAGACCACATAACAAAGTTCTTTCTCTAGTATTTTCTTAAGAGTTTTCAAATTTTATTTACCCAAAGAAGTCACAGTTTCTTTCTTTTCTTTATTACCTGCTTATTATATGATAGTTTATTTTTTCTCTTTGTGGTATTTTTTTCTTCTTATCTAAATTATATTTCTTATTTACGGTATTTTCACTGTGAAATGTTCCGTGGGATTTTTATCCATTGCATTTTGGGTGTTTCAGTTAATTAATTAGAGAGGGTATTTACGACCTTTTAGAATGAATCCGGAGCCGCTTAGTTTAAAATGTAAAGAGTTTTTTTTTTTAATATTCGATTTGATAGCTTAACTCTGTGTCGTGATTTCTATGATAGAAGAGCTTTTCACAAAATTTCCAGGAGTCATTGATTTCTATTCTTCTTCCACTACTTTCTAGGGTCAGTCAACCGTGTTGGGTTTGCTCTTAGAAAGAGCTCAAGAAACCAAACGCACAATTACCCACAGGTCAAACATCAGAGACTTCGCAGAAATACGTTGAAAAGATATATATGCATATCGGTATCAGTCTTCATTTTTTCAAGGAAAGCAGTGGTAATTTTTCAAGTATGACTTGTCTTGATGAAGTTTCTCCTTCTTGAAAGTTATTGGAATTTAAAAAAAATCTGATATGTACACCATATGACTTCTGTGCGAAATATTCAATTATGCGCATTTTTTCCTGAATTTCATTTAAACTTAATTCTTCTTTCATTAGAGATACATTTCTCATTCAATTAATTCAGCTCTCACTTCGGACAAGGAAAAATTACATAAAACCTCATATCTTTATTAAAAAGTGGAAAATATAAAAAGAGAGAAATCTGAAAATTTTCAGATTTTATATTACGCCTAAAGGGGCATTTTTTAACGTTTTGTGTTTTAGCTTTATTTAGTAAATATCATATTCTTCGCACTTAAACCATAAATTCAATTCGACAGCAATATCACAAAAAAAAAAAAAAATATTATATCACACAAGAATAAACGTGATTCTCGCACCGTGTTGTCCTCGCACCATGTCGACCATGTTGTCCAAGTTGTTCTTATTTTTATTCACAACACATCTCTTACACAAACGTATTGGACTGAAATATAATAAGAGTTTAATTAATCATGTAATCCGAAAAAAAGGATAAAGAATAAACTAATCTAGTAAGCAAATAATAACTTTTACAGTCCGAATTCTAAATATTTATTTACATAAACATTTATCGCAAGGCCTGCCGGGAAAGACCCATCAAACGATTGCAAACGCATGATTGCCAGAGATCACATGATCATTTTAGATTCAACAATTTCAGAAGTGAATCGATGCAAAATGCCAGAACCAAATTAAAAGCCCTTCTGAGCAAATTGCCCCTTTGGGCTAACGCAAAAACAAGCAATTCGGTCAGCGAAAAAGAAGGCAGATTTTTCTGTGCACAAAACCAAAAGTTTACTTTTCTTCCCGTTCGGCAAAAATACTTTGAAGGTGCATTACTATTCTGGTAAGTTTCAAATGTAAACAAATATGGCTGCCATGGTAAAAAAAATTAGGCTTTGCCGCACTTCAACAACATTTAAATTGTTGATAATTCTGCAACTATTGCATGCAGATTAACTAAATGCATAAAAACCTTAACCGGAAGATAAGAGGAACATAATTCAATCATTTTTAAAGCAAAAAAATGCAGAATTTACCAAGATATAAGAATAAAAAAAAAACTGAGCTCATCGAGCTGGGTTGCAGAGTGGGTATATATTAGTTTCTTTATGTATTTGGGTATATATTAGGTTTCTTTATGTATTTATATATACTGTATATATATATATATATATATATATATATATATATGTAATAATTATTAAAGCACAATGAAAAGCAGGAGCAATGTCGATAGTGAAGAAGAATTTTGATAAAAATTGGCAGTCGAGGCAGTTTTAATTCCTTTTTTATTTCCAACTCATATTTGTGGACACAATCACGTGCCTTTTAAAGAACATTTTAATTTTGATATTATTCCCATAGAAGCGAAAGTAGCAGCACAGACATAATTGGAGAAAGACGTCTGGCCGAGAGGAAAGCATAAGCAAAAGTGACGCAACCGCGATGCAGTTTAGACTCACAGCGCTATTTTTAGGACAGATAGATGAAGTTCCCAAATGAAATAGAAAATAAAAGAGGTTATAATGAATTAAATTTAAAAGTTTGCCTTCATATTTTTTATCTTACATATATATATATATGTAAGATATATATATATATATATATATATATAATAATTTATTTCCTAAACAGTATTGATATATATATATATATATATATATTATATATATATATATATATATCAGACGCACCAAATATATATATATATATATATATATATATATATATATATATT
Source organism: Stegodyphus dumicola (assembly GCF_044657685.1). Taxonomy (NCBI): domain Eukaryota; kingdom Metazoa; phylum Arthropoda; class Arachnida; order Araneae; family Eresidae; genus Stegodyphus; species Stegodyphus dumicola. The sequence continues at coordinate 52,481,964 of NC_140777.1, forward strand.
TGGTGCGTCCGATTGCAACCAAAGAATGAGATGCACAACTACATGTTATAGCAGTTCTATATACAAAATTTCAACGCTTGAGGGTATTCGTTTTTGACTTATGCGTGACGTCTGTACCGAGAAAATCTCTTCTAAATCCATTTTAAATCCTTTTTGCAACCCGTTTTGGGGAAAAGATTCCTTTATTCTGTCCTAATGTACAGATGTCACGCAAAAACATCGTTCAATTGCATCTGATATCGGTCGAAATATGACACCCGAAAATTTTCGCTGTTACGATACTTCATTTACTTCGTGCAAGGAATTAAAAATGGAATATCGTCCGTATATATCGAGTGTAGAACTTTCTTACTTTTTATTTCGCACTCTTCTTACTTTTTATTTCGCACTGTAAAAGTATCCTGTGACAGTCATAAATCCCTTACTGAAACTTTTTTCTCCATTTTTGCTACCGCGTTGTGTCCTTCGTGTTTTTTCTTTTGACGCAACGAGGTTTGTGCAATTTTTTCTCGTTATTGTCGATGGTCAATAGACCTGCTTTTAGTTACAGTCCTTTACCCAATGCTTCATCAAGGACCAGACTGTAATTCCATTTATCTTCTGTTAAATAGTTTTCATACAGGATTATAAAAATTGTTCTGCGTTGAGCCACATGCCGCGACAAACCTGGTGAGCATTGCATTTTAGCTTTTTAAGTTGTAAGTCTTGATGTATTACTGTTGCTTACAGACGCTTTTAAAGACTCTGTAATGGCGTCAGATTTTCTCTTGATACGAAAGACTTAGTAAGAGAAGCATTAGAAAGAGTACCTGCATTTCTCGGATATTCGTTTGGAGCCTTCTTTCTATGTTGATGCAATGATTGGCGGTTTTTCCCTTTCCGTTTTATATGATCGCTTATTTTGCATTTAGAAATTTGAATATGGTGCATTTCACAGCGTTAAAAAGTTATTCTTTAATCGACAGTTTTCTTACATGCGAGATTTTGAAAGAAGTATAAATTTAAAAGCAGCAGACCGTTATTTCTCATTAGAAATAATAAGTTGCTGCCAGAAACTTTTATTTCAAAACATTTACTTTTTTTAATCCTTTATCGAAATGTTCTAAGAAATATATAAACGCCGTCTTTTTTTTTTTTTTTTTGTCTTTTTTTTTTTTTTTTTTTTTTTATATATATAATTACTGAGAAGTTTTATTTTTCTAATTGCATGAAGACCTAAATATTGCGAGCATCACACTTCGAAAAATTCTGGAAAATCCAAATGAATATTAATGGCAAATTGTTTCATCGGCTCAGCTTTAAAGGTTGGAACAGGTAACGAACGCATGATATGACGTAAGTCGGATAGGACTCTGCTGAGATTACTTATTCTATTAGAAAAGATTTTTTTTCCTTTTCTCAGTCAATAAAAAACTGTAGATAATAATTAATTTTCAGATTCACAAAATCAACGAATCTTTTTCCTACCCTTCGCCCTTTCGGTTAAGTAAATTTCAGTTACATACGGTTTTTATGTGAGTTATTAGAAGGATGTGATATTAATTTTGTATTCCATACTTCATTTTATTTCATTTACCTCTTTTTCTTTATAAACACTGAAGAATGATTCAAAAAAATGCACACAATTAAAATATCTCCTCAGGACTTTAACCATGCGAAGTCGCTAGGAAGCGTTTCAATGTATAAGAAATTAATAAACACAGGAATATGCCCTTAGGCATTCCTACGAATAATGATGTCGTTCTTAGCTCATGTCCACTACTTAGAAGGGAGGGGGAAAGAAGACACTTTATTAAAGCTTCCATGTGTTCTAGAGAGAACATAGATGACTAAAAAGACCAACAAAAAAAAATTAAAAGCTAAGAAAAAAACTAAAGCACACCCTTTATGCTTGCGGGCAAATCACTTAACGATTTGTAATTTCTTATGCTACGCATAAAAGACGTTCCGCCTTTTTCAAACATATCGAAGGAAATTTTAGGGTTAAAGATCCTTTTTTTTTAATTATTATTATCATTATTTTCCTCTGATCTCTGCAGCCAACGGCAATTTACAGCTCAGATAAGAAGATGATAGCAGATGTTTGGGGCACGAATAATTGATAATATATGCAATTATAATAGCAAGAAGAGAAAGGGCAAAAAAAATTATATTCCGGTTCTTTTAAACAGAACATTGCTCGATCTACATCAGTTTCCATTTTTGCTACCGTGTTGTACCCTTCGTGTTCTGTTTCTTGATGATTTCCCTTTGAGGCATAATGAAGGAAGTAGCTGTTTTCCTTCTTGGAATATTTGGCAGTGATAACACATTTTTTTTTGGATTAATTGTAAACAACGTTTTACGTTAAATTTAGTTTTTACTTTCAAGTATTATCACATGTGTTTGATATACACTTTAGTGAAAAGCGAAATGAAAAATAAATTTTACTAATTTCGAATGCTCATGTAGTACTATCCGTTTATAACGCTGCTCCGTATACAGAGGTTTAGGAAGCTGCGCTTCCCAGTTGAAATCTCAAGGGAACAAAATTGTAAACATTACGGTTTTAAGTTTAGATTATCAAGTTTAATTTCAGAAGTAATATTAAAGCAAGCGCATTCATCTAAGGGGATTTCTCGTTTCATCCTTTACCATTTCATTCTGTGGTCAAAACCGTGCCGTTAAATCGACTGCTATCCCTCATCACCCTTATCCACAACCCCTACTATTAAAATCTTTCTCGTTTCATCTCATGCACTTCCCCATTCTCCTCATCAGTACCCCTACTCATGGAGGTAAGAAAGGACTAACTTCCTACCTCCATGCCCCTACTGAGGGGAAGTTGAATTTCCTTTGATTTATCCCCTTTTCAAAATGTTGTATTTGAAAGGGACCGCCCCAATTGGGATAGTGGTTAGCGACGCTGAGTGCTATACCAACGGACCCGGGTTTGAATCCCGGAGAAGGCATGAATGTTTGTAAATGTATAGGACATAGGGGCACTTTAAATACGCGGCGAGCTGAAAGTGCTCTTCGCAGGTTGAAGGTAGAGGAATAGGGGTCGGAGACCCTTGGTCCCGTCACCCCGGGGTGCTTTCCGTCAAAATTGGGGGCGGAACGGAGCAAAACCGTACTGCCACCTGAATGGTGTTCAAGGCTCTTGCCAAAGACAAGCGCAATCTTGCACACCTTGCCACGATGAAGTTCGTGGACTTGTTCTGATGCTACTGTCAGACAAGTGAGATAAGTCACAATAGCAGCACAACATTTGGAAGGGTCATTTATTGAGATACGGAACATTACGTGATATTTGCCAATTAGCTCCTTATTCTTAACATTCTCATCAATACACCAACTGCTGAGAAGTCATCTCACGATGCACAGACATGAAGTGCAATTCTATTTTCAATGCAATTCGATTTCAACCATATGTGATTATTCTGATTTTTGCCCCTTGTTATTTGCATTCGTCTCGGTTTCAAAACGTGACCAAGAGTTTATTGAAACCTCAATTTATGGAAATCAGAAGAAGCCATGCAGCTTTAATATTCGAAAGTAGATCATATACATTGAAAAGGAACTTTTAAAAAGACAAAAACGCTGGATTTGCCAGGGAAACTCACTGTGAAGGAACTTTATTGACAAATTTTGAAGATGATGTGCAAGAAGAAAACCATACCTGAATTTCTAATGCAGCTAAGATCGAGGTAGATAAATACATCACAAAACGGGAAAAAAAAAGAGTTCCTGACCAACTTTCTCAAATTCAGAAAATTTACAACGGTGTTCTATCACGAGCATGAGATTAGGAACCAGATTTCGTCGTGATTGAAATATTCCGATTCTTAGCGCTTCCTAAACGGTTTTGTTTGGTTTATTTAATTATGGCACAGCTCTCGAGGACTATCTGCCTTATGGGAGGGTTGCCTTCCTGAAGGACGTTTTAAGGGAAACTCGTATCACGTTTCACAACCACGACCAGCCCGTTCTCTGAGATTCGAACCTCCCAAAGAGAACTACCAGTGTTCAACGACTTTACCGCTAGGCTGAGGTGGGCCTGCTTCTTGAACGGAAGAAGAAAATGTAACAAAAGAAACTGCGTCTACATTCCTTTCTTAATGCTACGAAATCTACACTTCTGGACATTAAAATTGCAACACCATGAAGGAAATACAAAAAAGATATTTATTGCGCGTAGACAGTATGGCATGAAGAGAAAATTATTAAATTCGTAAGCATTTTGGAGCTTTACAGAGGTGCGAAATTAGTAGAAACAACTGCCATCCCTGGCAGCTAAAACTATCCTTACGGCATTACATGGAGTCAAACTGGGCTTGGATGACAGAATTGGGCAACTCATCATTCCATGCTGCTTCGAGTCTATGCCATACTTCATCAACCGTATTAGCTGGAAAGGTTCTCTGCAAGCCATGACCAGATGTCTTCGATGGGTAACAGATCTGGAGACCGTGCAGGCGAAGGAAGCTATCGAATGCCGTGTGTTTCTAGGAAGGTCAGAACACCACGTGCAACATGTGGTATTGCATTATCTCGTTGAAACATGGCGTTTGGGGGCCTCGAAGATAGGACACAACCACTGGACGTAAGATGTCGGAAATGTACCCATCTGCTTTCAAATTACCGTCGATCCGAACTAGAGATGTGCGTGTCAGGTACCCAATGACTGCCCAAACCATCACACCAGGTGCAGGGCCCCTCTGCCGATGTCGAATGCAAGCAGGCGACGTGCCGTCTCCTCGGACACTCAAAACATGTATATGGCCATCTGAATACTGCGCGTAGAACCGGGACTCGTTTGAAAAGGCGACAATATACCACTCCTGTACCCAGCTTTTTCATCTGGAGCACCAGAGTTGCCGCCTCTCTCTATGCTGCATTGTCAAGGGAAGCCGAAGTAATAGCCACCCTGATACTCCACGCTGCTTCAAACGTCAACGCGTCTTCTGAGCTGATACTGGGTGTGCTGCAAACATGCCCATTTCCTGACTTATGGTCCGTGATGAGGTAGTACGGTATTACAGGGCTGACTTCAGAATATGTCTGTCCTTTCTGGCGCTAGTCATGGGAGGGCGTTGATATCCTGCATGCCATTCAGTATGAACCTCAGCGATCCATTGATTCCATATTCCAATGACAGTGGTTGGATGTCGACCAGTGCTACCGACGATATCACGGAACGATAATCTACACTTTCGATAGGCAACGATCCTGCCTGTATCGAATTTCGAAACTCGTTGGTAAGCATTTCCTCTTCTTATTCGAGGCATAACACGATATTCTGAGCAAATTCCAACCTTACAAAACACTTTCCGAATGATAAATTCACGACACGATTTTCCTTTTATGCAACGCCTCAGATGTTGTTTCTTCGTCTAAATGCACTGAAATACTAATCATTTGCATATCGCAATTTCTTCCTTTCATGTGAATTTGACGTTCGTCAGATTATTCCTTCCTGGTATTTAAACATTAATGGTCAGCAGTGCATATAAAGTGCATTCCTTTCTTTAAGAAACTAAAGTATACGCAGTAAGAAACATTAAAAATCTATTATGTATTTGTAGTATTGTAAAACATAATCTTTCTGGTTCTTGATGAAATATAGTGATAAATATGCAACTTGTATTAGATTCTAAAGATTACAAGAAATTACATATATAGCAGAATTCTGTTAAAGTTTTATAACTTATAAATTTGTATTTATAGTCATGTGACTCATAAAATTCAGAATTAAAATAGCACAGCGTATACACATCTAACAATACTAAATGAAATAAGGAATATAAATGAAATATTTAATAAGCATTTAAAATCAAAAACTAAGTGAAGTCATAGTAGTAAGGGTCATCTTGTCTAAACCTTTTTAAATACCAAAAACAAGTGTTCGCTTAATCATAAAGTCCTTTTTCCAGCAGGGGATAAAATGGGAAAGAGAAAATTGGAGAGGAAAGGCAGCGGACGAAAGGTACAATTTCGATGTGCAGATGAAACAGAAAAAGATGAAACTATGCTAAGTCTTCTAACGGAGAGGGGATTATAATGGCAATGTCAGTAGTTTAGTGTTCCTGTCCACTTTTAAAAATTCTATATGACTTAGGGGATCTTGTCCCATCGTTGATTGTAAATATGTCAAAACGTATTTTAATCTGCTAAATGAACGTTCGTAGCTAGTATTTGATAAGGGAATAGTAAGGAGTATTCGAAGTGCAACACTTGGGTTTGGAAAAACATTTTCTCCTTAGATCTGTAATGGAGTTTTAGGTTCAGTTTCTTTTCTACTGCGGAGTAACATCTTGTAGTCAAATTCACTGCTCAGCACAATTAGGGGATATTGTGAGTTCGGTATGAAATAACCATATAATCGACAACCTTTTAAACTAAAGGAAATAGAAGAGATTATGTAGGAAAATTATAACGTTTACAAAGTTGGGAATATACAAATTTAGTCTGTGATGTCGAAAACTATTCGTTTTAGATAAGGAATAAGGAGCGACCAGCAGCATTCCTTTTGTAGTAGAAGATTAAGAACAATTTATACGCCTTTACTGCTTTATAGCGGTGAATATACGATGTCTTATCAAGATGACTTATATTAATTTAGAAGGCAAACAACAAAAATCAGCGTTACATTTTCAAATTTTCACAGGAATAGTTTCGGTGGTTTTACGGAACCATCAACCTCAGCTGCAAAAGCGCAAATGAACGAGATAAGACATAATGATTAGATAAAAAAGCTTGGACAGGTGATACGCTACTGGCGCCATCTGTTGATGAAACCAGAACTAAAACTTAATTTCTTTAAAGGCTGAAGGCAAAGATGGATTGGAATTAGGGTCGTAAACTAGAACAGAAAGATTTTTTTGAATGTGAAATGCCTCTAAAAAATCCAGTTCACCAATGAAAGATGTTTTTTGAATAATTTTGGCAGCAGAAAAATTGAAAGTGTGATTTTCGGACCAACAATATTGGGCAACAGAAGACTTTTGTGTTTCCTTTTTTCTAACATGTGCCTCATGTTTCTTAACGCAAAATTTTAAGGCTCTCTTAGTTTGGCCAGTATAAATTAAACCACACTGGCAAGGAATCCTGTAAATACCCCAGGAATTCATATCCGGAATGAGGTCCTTGAGAATGGAACTCTGAATTTTATTGATGGGAGAATAAACGACTCGAAAACGCGCAACTTTATAGCTAATTGATCGAAAGGAGGGAGTTACAACAGAATTTTTATAATCTTCTAAAACAAGAGTGTGCCGTTTTGGTGTATTGAGGTGAGAATTTTTTAACTGCTTGATTAATAAGTAGTTATTAACCAGTTAAAAAATTGCGCTTTTTGCAGCTGAGGATGATGGTTTGGTAAAACCATTGAAACTAGTCCTGTGAAAATTTGAAAATATAATGATGATTTTTGTTGTTTGACTTGTAAATTAATATTTGTTCGGTATGCTTTTGTATCTTAATCAAGATGACTTAGTTGAATCGGTATCCAGGAAGGCCATTAGTCGTTTACGGGAGAGTCAAACGCAATCCATTGTAGCGGAAGCGTTAGGAGTTTCCCAAAATGTAATTTCAAGACTATGGAATCGGTTTCTGAAAACTGGATTTTTTTCAGACAAATCAAGAAAATAAATAATTAATTATATTACAATAATTATTAATTTTAAATATATTTTCAAAAACCGATCAAAATAAAAACGAAATTTTCCGAAAAATCTTGTTTGGAGATCATTTGGCGCCCCTCTGCAAGCGGCGCCCGGGGCATCATACACCCCCTTGCTCTCAGCCCCCGTCGCTACGCCGCTGTAAGTATAACATTTTGTCTTGAAGAAGTTAATCAGTTACAGCAAAGATCTCAAACTCTAACTACACGCGGGCTGAATGTACAATCTAAATACATCTGATGAGGCCGACTCAAAAAGTAGAAAAACAATCAATAAAGGCCTCTATATGTTTTTCCCCCCAAAAGGCGTAACCCAGAAGGGCTATAAATTTCATTTTGGTATTTTGCCTTGAAAACTTTAAATGTTCGTTTCCCTTTTCAAATTGTTGCCACCAAATACTACCTCCCTGTGTTATATTTAAAGAAATTAAATAAATGTATGTATGAATGTCTCTCGCATTGTGATAAGACAACGGTATCTAGAGGTACCATCAAATTTTCAATAACGTAATCCTACACCGAATATGGGCATTTTGAAGTCCGAATTTGGAATCGGTTTTATTGATTACATATTTTGTAACACTAATGAATTTTTGATTAACAAACGCAGCGATTTCACAGCCAGCAATGGCAACACTGTACAGAAAAAAAAAAAAAAACTCTGATGTGTACACAACATGACTTCCTTGTACGGAATATTAAATTATGCGCATTTTTTCCTGCATTTCATTCAAACTTATTGAAATGAATTCAATTTATTTAAATAACCACAATATAATAAATGCACTCTTTAAAATTCACTATATTTATTGACCATAGCGATACTCAGGCGCTAGGTTCACTTAACAGCGTTATATCTCATTCAGTTTATAACTCAGAATGCACAAAAATTATATCATCTGAAGAATTATTTAATCGTTGCCACATGTTCTATTCAAATACTATAATAAATTTAAAACGATGTATAACAGAAATTAAACAGTTTGTGGTTAAGTGAAATTCTTCGAAATCATTTCTTGTCCCTGTTCAAGCAGCACTTTATAATTCAATTTCCGGGACATCTAAGATGCTTCAGTAAGTTAATCGTTATACTAGCCGTGCTTATCTACTGTAGCCTGCCTCCGCTTCGCTTATTTCAGACTTGTTTCTTCTCTTCAGCCTTCTCGATAAAAATATTTTTTTTTGTTTTATTTTGTTTTTAATTGAGAGCATTATTCCTAATTATAGCTCCTAATTACAAACCATTTTCCACTGTAAACCTGTCTGAAGTCTTAAGTTCAATTTAACTTTTTCTGAAGTCGAAGTTTAAGTCTGCCTGAAGTCGAGTTCAAGTCTATCAGAAAAAAGTTGAAGTCTATCTGTAATTTTTTTGGAGCAGAAAGCCGCACCAGTGGCCGATCGGTTAAAACCACTGAAACCGCTAGTTCGACCTGGTTTGTCTTCCAGTCCAGGAGAACAAGCTGGCTGCACGGTTGATTTCGGTGTTTTTTACCAGGTGTAACTTGAAAACACGCCATTTGCCCTCAGATAGTCTTCTACGAAAGCATCCCTTTTCCTAGCAGGTGCAGGTAGGAGTAGACGGAACACTAGAATTTCATCTTTGAACGTACAAGTATAGTCCTGACACATTAACACTACAGATCCATCCCAGTTTACATCGGAGGACGATACGAGAGTCTTTCACGCTTCTTTCCTTACCAATAGCCTCTCGAAAGGACTTTCCGATCGCGTGTATTTTGAGCGCCCTCTTGCCGCACAGACACTATCCGCTTACAAACATCCATGCCTTCTCTGGGCCTGTTCCTCAGCTGAAGAATTTTCAATAGAGCTACGTTTCTGAATTATATCTGGATGGCTTATAAATTCTTGACAAATAAAAATTAATTAAAGTTACAAGTGCGATAAAGTAAGAAAGAAATACTTTTTTTAATTTCTTACCAAATGGTTTTCTTGTTTTCTTACTTGAAAAATTCTTTTTTATGCTGTTTTTTTCTGCAATATTTTTGTTTCAGAATCAAGTAGGAGCAAATTATATCTTGATAATTAATTAAAATTAAGCAAATGTTATTTTTTTTTTTTTTTTTTTTTACTTTCCCGCACGTTTAATGGATTTTTAATAATTTTTTATTTGGCACTTTCTTTTGAATAATATCAACCGCGGATTTGCGAAACACGATTTCGCATATAATAGTATTTTTAACTATTTCCATTTAATTTGTCCAAAGCCTAGAATTACATCAACATCACTCATCATGCTTGCTGACATCTTCTTTGGTCAGAAGTTATCAACAATTTTAAAGAATTTCCATCGATTGAAAATGCAGTCAAAGGAGTCATGCAAATTGCAAAAGCAACTGGCGCCGAATGGTTTTCAGATATGGGAAAAGAAAAAGTAAAAACTTTAATCGAGAAATAACAATCGAAGAATGAGAAATGAATTAGGTGACCTTATAATATCAACCGACAGTGAAAGCAGTGATAATAAAGACCATTAAACTCTTTTAACTTACAGGCAATTAAACAAATTTAAAAAAAGGCACAGAAACTGTGATTTTCCGATGGAAATTGACTAAAATGAAGAAAGAAGAGGACACTTTTCGAGAGCATGGTGCTTTTTACTTAAAAGCAGAATTGCGTCAGTCATTGTCCCAAGCAAAAACACCAGCATTAGAAAAACAAAAATAATTGTATCACATACTTATTAGGCGGATTAAAATATTACAATTAATATTAGTTTAATACTAGTTATATTAGTTTTGTTTTTCCTCTTTCAATTACAAAGAATGTTTAATTAATAATTGTTTTAATTACAACACTTTCAATTACCTAACTCATGCGTTCCATAAAAAGTTAACTTTGTGAAACGTGATTTTGACATACGCTCGATACACTGATGACGCAGACAAGGGTTTATTGTATTTCAGGAATTTATAATTATCCAGATTTAATTCAGAAATGTGGCTTTTGAAAATTCTTCAGCTGCACCTTGAAAAAGACAAAAAAATTTTCAACACTCTGTTGTATTATATTTCATTAAATAGTTCGGTTTTCGTTTCAATTTTTATGTACGTACTTCCTGTTAGACTGTTCATCGCCCTTTTTGATTTAATTATTATCTCTGGATTATATAGTTTTTGTATAAATAGTCTACCTATATATTCTGAATAATATTGTTGCGAAATGCCCAGCGGCTGAGCGGTGAGTTAGCGGGCTTAGGGTTGCCAGAAAGTGGTGAAAAAGGGGCAGGGTAATTAATTTTTCATAACGTGTGTGTGTGATTATGGCAAAGCCTCGAGGGCTATCTGCCTAAGAGGAGGGATGCCTTCGTGGAGAACTTTCTAAGGGAAACTGGCTCGTATAAACGTTACACATGGGGAAAACCACGAAAATGCCCATGCAGCCCGTTCGCGGGATTCGAACATCGGACCGAACTACCAGTGTTCTGCGATTTTACCGCTTGGCGGCTGGTGGGCCCAATTTTTCATAACGAGAATAAAACTTTCCCAGATGTAAGTACAGGTACCGAGAGATCGCCTTAAAAGTTAGATTTCGCTATTTGTCGAATTTTTAGCCCAAAGGGGGTTAGCCCAGAGGAGATATTAATTTAGTTTTGACATATAGCATTCAAAACTTTACTTTTGAAATTGCGACCAAATATTATGAACCTGTGTTATATTTAAAGAAATTAAATAATAAAAAATCTGCATCCTTTCTTAAAAGGCTTTTCTGAAAATTATATATTAGGACTGCGCTTAAAATTTAAAGTACTGTTTTTATTTTATTTTTTTTATTTTGTTACTTTTATTTATTTATTTATTTATTTTATTATATTTACAATTTGCCCAGAAGGGCTATTACTTTTGCTCTGGCATTTTGTGTTGGTTCGCTATAACAGGCGTTTCACTTTTCAAATTGTTTCCACCAAATATTATCGCTCTGCATTATATTTAAAGAAATTAAGTAATCAAAAATCTGCATGAATGTATGCATGTTTCTCGCACTGTGAAAAAACAGCGGTACCTACAGTCGTCAAATTTTGGATAACGTACGTCCCCACCCGAATATGAGCATCTAAAAGCCCAAATTTGAAATTAGGAATTTGTTTTATTATCCATTTCATATTTTGTAACACTTTAACGAATTTTTGGTTAACAAACTCAACGATTTCAAAGTGAGCAACGGCAATATTGCACGAAAAAAGAAAACATTTTCATCTCCAGCGCGCGAGACTGTGCATCGGAAATTCTAAATATATGCTCTTTTTAAATTATTTTGTGATAATTGCTGTTGAACTAAACTTTATGGTTTACGTGAGCATGACATTTAATAAATAAAGGTAACACACAAAACGTTAAAAAAAAAGCCCTTTTACTCTTTAATATAAAATACAAAAACTTTCAGAATGTTTCTTTTTCATACGTACTTACAGAAAGTATAGACGAACGTCCCGAAAAAATGTATTTTGAATCTATTTTACTCTCCGTTTTGGAATAATAAAGTGTCGTTTATTCTGTTCGTATAGACCTCGCGCACAAAAATAGTCGAAATGGATTCGGGAATGGTCAAAGTGGATATTTCCATTGAAATCTCATAACTGAAATCTCTCCCGATTGCAGTACTTCTTTTGCTGCTTATTTAACAAATTTTAACATAAATGTAATGTAATTCACTTATAAGGTATTTCTCCCGTCTTCTTAGCATGCCTTCGTAGTGTAGTGGTCAGCACGCTCGATGCGTATTCGAGAGGTCCGTAGTTCAAGTCCCGAAGAAGGCGTTACTCATTTTTCATGTGTCCTGCTTCAAAATAACCTGATGTCTCTACAGTGGTGCCCGAACTAAAAAGTGGTGAATGATGACTCTTCACCACCAAGATGTGGCGATTGGGTTCCATAAAACCCCAGTTGCCCTTTAAAAGGCACATTATTAAAGGTATTTATTTAGCATTCTTAGCATGCCCTCGTGGTGTAGTGGTCAGCACGGTCGACGCATATTCGAGAGGTCCGTGGTTCGAGTCCCGCCGAGGGCTTTGCTCATTTTTCATCTCTCCTGTTTTCAAAAAAATACCAGTCTCTGCGTACTCATTAATAGCGTTGATTCCTGTTCCAGGTGTAACTTACCCTTGCATTATATTTAATGAGAAGAACAGCATTTTTGTTTACACAAATTGAAGTCTAGTTCCACTGCAATCGCAATCCATATTCCGCATTTTATTTTTTCTATATTTTGCTTTTACCGCCTCATACGTTGTGAAAAGTTTTTCACTTAAAAACTATTTCCCAATATAATTAAAATGCTTTTAGCTGTGTGAGAAACTTCTAGGTGTTCTGCATAAAACTACAACCAAAAATTTAAGAATTTAAATATAGATTTTCACGTCGAATCTGTTGACATTTCGATAAACTGTTTCTTTTCCTTCACTGGCAAGCCTTTTGATTTATAATTCATAGCACTCGAACGAATATTTTATGGAGTCATACTTAGGTTTTTCTTATTATTTCTTACTATATTTTATGTTTTCTTACCCTTTATTTCTTTTTATTTATGGAGTCTTACTTAGTTTTCTGGGAAATATTCTCTTAACTTTTTTTTTTTTTTTTTTTTTTTTTTTTTGAATTGAAAGGTGCTCTACTACCAAGTAAATTCTAACCCTATCGTCAAAATTGAAACCATTTTTCTTTAGAAAATTGTTTAATTTTTATAAATAATTATAAGTAACTTCTATAAAAATAGGCTAAAAATTAGAATTAAAAGTATTTTTAAACCCGTCCTGCGCTATAGCTGTAGGTTTATATACTATATTCGGGTATAATTTATTTCCTAAACAATATTGATTAATTAGTACAGTACAAGGTCTTTAATCCGGACTCGTCGGGACTTCGGCGATTCCGGATTAGGGGTTTTTCCAGATTATAGATCATCACTTTAAATCTGGTAAGATAGCATGCAGAAATTATAAAATTAAAAATATGAAACCGTAATTTATGAAATAAAGAGTATTTATGATCTGAAGTGTATCAAAATTTACAACAAAAAAAGCTTAATATTTATTTGTTTAACTTTATTAAACATTTCTTTCAGTGTAAGTTGTTTAAGTTGCTTCGTTTTATGTGCTAATACTTTCTCTTTATTTCTATAAACAGACATAATTTCTTGTTCAGTTACAAATTTCCGCTGTTTAAATCTTGTAATTGCTGTGCCGAGAATACCGACTAACTTGTCAATCGAAATTCTTTCGTTTTCACTAACCTCTCTGTCACTTTCTTCATGCCTTTATCCATTTTTGCAGCAATTCCACTTTTTGTTTGATGGACATCGAAACATGCTTTCGCTTTGTAGATTCTTTCTCAGCTCCAGAATCGGAAACTCTTTTTGACATAATCGAAAGTTCAAGCTTACTTTTTATAAAATTGCTCTAATGGTCTGCAAAAATAATAAGCCGGATCCAATTAGATTAAGGAACAACGCAATCTGCAACATTAACTGAAATAGATAATTAGATAATTTTAGTCTAGCTTATACTGCCCGTTATACATTAAACGCGCATGTGTAAACGTATTATGCGCATGCGTAAATGCTACCCATACGCAGAAACTTTGTAGCTTTGAGGTCCGGATTATAGAACATTCCGGATAATGGACGTCCGGATTAAAGACTTTGTACTGTAATTAAGAGTAAATTAATAAGCCTATATCTTGTAAAGCTGCAAAGTAATTAACATATAATTTGTCATTAGAAAACTTTTTAATACCTCCAATAATAATATCTCCAAGGAACAGAAATTCCATTAAAACCACAAATTATAATAAGTAAATTTTTATACAGTATTTTAAACAAGTATTTCAAGACTTCTATTGCAGTAAAAACCATAAAAAGTATAAAGAAAAATCCTGAATCGCAAAATACCAAAATCAAATGTAAACATTTTAAGTATTGGAAAAGTAGTTATTGTCATTGAGTGCAGATTAATTGAGTTGTAAAGGGGAGCAAACCAATCTGCTATCAATTAACAACAACTAAATTAAGCGAGAGTGTTTCGTCATTCTTCCAAGTAAGGACTCAATTAAGATTCTGCAGAGCCAGATTACAAGTCACGTACAATCTAAATCAATAGCAAGACATTAGTCCAAAGATCCTTCATAAACAAAATGAAATTAGTAAGATAATTTTTTTAATTTAAGTTCATTAAGAACACAACTAAATGGGATCCTAACTTTAGAAGAAGCATTCCCCGACACTCTCATTTTCAGACTCAAACTCAAATGCAAAAACAAAATTGATACATTTTTTAAGCTTAAAATATTAAATTCAAAATCAAAATTTACATAATCTTTTAAATTAAAGTTAAACAAAAAGTAGTTAATCAGACATTTAAAGATCAAACTCATGACGGAAATTAAAATCAACTTACATGTCTGCAAAAATTTTAAAACGAAATGTTTGGAAATGTGATGAAAATGTAAGAAGGGTTATCGTAAAACCTGTTGAACTCATTTTAGGCACTTTAGCCTTAATTTGGCTAAAAAAAACAAAGAATTTCATGGAGATAATATATTGATTGTAGGCTGTACTAAAATAGCGCTTAAAGCTACTATTAAATTAATATATATATACATATATACAAATGCATGTAATATATATATATATATATATATATATATATAAGATATACATATACATATATGCTTATGCAAATAAAAAGATATACACAAATATATAGTATGTGTTTATATATAATAACGTACGTACATATACCACATGTGTGTACCTTATCTTCACCTTCAGAAGCAGAATACATGAAATGTGGAAGGATAAATGAGATTGATGTAATTCTTGGTGACACTCAATAGAGCAAATAGTTAGATTCCCTTGTGTATATGTATCCCCTTCACGTCAGGTTGGGGGAGGGAGCAAAGAAGCTAAATGAACTGCAGTGTTCGAGACGTTCCCCTTCGACTGTCCCCTGTTGTTCCATGTTCCAGGCTACGAACAGACGGCGCATATAATTGACCAGGACTTCTAGCAAATAGCGAAGATATTAGAAGAGAAGTGAGGGGAGAAGAGGTAGTTGGAGTTTGGCAACAACACTGCGAGATTGCTATTGAAACACTAATATTTGACTCTCGTTGCTTGACAGTTGGAGGGTGTGCGCGCTGGGAGAGGGCTATCGTCTGTTTGTCCGTCTGTCTCCTTCAGATTCCCTAGGTTTCTATTATTCAGAAATGTCGGCTGCGCCGGGGCGTTTATACAGCTTCCAGGCATCTTATATGAGTTGGAATTCTTTATTCTTTTTCCCCCTTCTGTGTGGCTTTTCCTTCGGAATCGTTTGGGATCCCCTATTCATAGAATAGAATGTGCTTCCGGGTTTGTTGAGCCTGTGGAAGGATGTATGTATCAAGCTATGCGGAAGTGAATACGTTAATAAACTGCAAAAGCATTCGTATTAAAGTTGAATAGATGGGATGAGTGTTTTTGAATAATAACGAGAGAAAATTTAGAAAAGATTCAGGGAAATATTACAGTGCTTTTATTAAACTTAGCTTAAACCATGTTCATTAAACTTCAGAGTGAAAATGCTTGCGTGATGATATGAGTAAAATTATGAATTGCTTAAATATAAAATTTTCTCTAAAGCAACGCTTTGAAACTATAAGAAGAATAACTTTACAGAATAGAATACCTTTTAAAATTTATCACGCAGGGTTCTAAATATATAGAAGTTTATATCAAATGTCCTCAGACCTTACTGGACTAATGAGTCCGTTTTCTCCCAATTAAAATGAGAAAGTCATACGAATGTTAAAATAATATCTTTATTAACTCTTTAAATTTAACAGAAAGATCCACTTTTGCTTACAAATAAAGCACTGTCACTGGCATGCATTTAAAATAGCATAAGTTAACGTATTCCTTCTCTCTTTGGGTTTTAGGTTACTTGCGTTATGCATTCCATGGTAAAACCGGCAATAGAGAATTTTTACTGCCTCCTTTCCTGAATACCCAAGGACCTCTTTATCGTTCGCCCTTGCCTTAATGCCCTAAGCTTGTGTCTATATCGCTTAATGGGTAATCTGGCCCTAAACCCAGGAGACATCATGCTGAAATTTGGTGCAGTGAGTTTGTTGTATGGAGGCACTTAGATATTATCTAGCCAAAAGTCCTTTCTAGAGGTTGATGGTAGTGTAAGAAGAAAAGAAGATTCTTGATCACGTTCCTCAGGCTGTCCTTAAATATTCCTCAGGAACTTCCTCATTCTCCTGGGTATAATTCGGCTGCCTCCTTTGGTGCACCATCTCATGTAACGTTCTCGATGATAAGACCCGTGGCTTCGGTCATTTCCGACAGGGTCCGGTCATTTGGTCGTCCCTGTTGGAGACAAATGTCCGGCCGTTGGATGGTGGATGGAATGGGGGGGTAGTTTAATTCTAAACTTTAGAAGGATTAGTATTGCTGAAGTTAGTTGAAGCATTCACGAGTAGTACTTTGTTCACAAATATTAAACTCGCGGTGGCCTTGTATGTCACATTGCAAATGTGATTTTGTAAACAAATGTGGTATATTTCATAATTTGTAGTGAGAATTTAACGTTTCGTGTTGATGTTTCATTTATGTTAACTATTAAATTATTGATTCTTCTCTTCCTGCATTTATTTTTCTTTACAAAATAATCTTGTAATCTGTTAATATAAAATACAAAATGTTGCTCAAATACCGCATTTCCTCGCATATCCCCCCTCTTTTGTTTACTAATTTAATCCTCCGAAAATCGAGAGGAGAGAATTATGAAAAGTAGTCATGAATAAACTGCAGGTAACTATCAAAATATTATTTCTTTAAAAGAAAACTATGTTCCAGTAATAGCACATAGTAATAATTACATTATAATACCTAATACGCCATCTTCATTTCTATTTCCTTGTAATCTGAATCTGGCTCCTTTTTGTTGCTGTCCCTGCTATTCCTTAGGCCTCAAATCATCAATAAATATTTAGAAAATGAATGGCCAGCTGACATAGCGAAATCTTACACTGAATATCGGTTGGCGTTTACTTCGCTGTTATCAGTCGGTTCTTGTACTAAGCTAGCATAAACTTCAGCAGAAGAGAAAATTTCGAGTGACCTTCGCAGATAATATCTGAGGCTTTTTCTTTGTTTGTGAGTCCAGTCGAAAATTATTATTAGTGGACGAATCCATTTTAAATATTAGGGGAGCTCATTCTCTGAACACAGAAACAAAGGGGAAATTTACGCGAATGTTTATAGGGAGAAACCATTGAAGAAAAAAATCTCAAGATTGAAATTTTGATTTTGTGCTCATTCACTATTTTTTATGGCTTAATAAGTATAAATGTGCAATTAAACATTGTTTTGCTTTTATTAAAAACTTTCAACTTTGAAAAAAATTGGAATTTTTTTTTCAATGAATTGAATAAAAAATCTTATATGAGCAATCCTGGAGATTCGAGATTCGAATAAATTCGAAAATCTTTTAAACATCTTTTAATCTTAGAAAAAAAACTGGAATGCAACCGAAAATGCAGATAAAATACATTTTATATCACATAATAAAATCAAGGAATATATAAAATATAGAATTTACTTTCCAACCATAAATCTAAATAAGTAGGGCTTTAGAATTTGAATCTTTGCTTTCGCGTGCATCCTTTTCATTAGCGTTCGAAGCCTTTACTAGAACCAAATAAAAGATAATATTTATTCCCACTTTATCTCCCATCTCTCTAACTATACATCATCTAAAATAAAACTAGTTGGAAAAACAAAATCCCCTTTACTGGTGATTTACGAGAATCGTTTAAATAACGCAACTGCCCTGACGATAAATTCGGCGGTGATTTCTAGATTTTGTGTAGCTTAGTGACGTAGAACTGGGGACGTAAATTTTGCCCTTTCGTTCTAATTTAATGTGTTTAAATCATCCGGAAGTTATTTTATTAGTTATTAAGTTATCATTATTATTTTCAGCCCGTGCCCTTAGAAACTCGTCCATAGGGATCCTTACCAGAGAGCGTTGCATTGCTTAAAGTTTTTTTGCTTTGTTTTTGGATAATTAAGTTTGCAATAAGAGAAGCTTTGAAATTTCGATTCGCATTGTAAAAAAGAAAATGCCTTGAAATGTTCCACATTTGCGTTTTAATAATCACGTTCGATATTCTTTTGACAATTTTCATTAGCTTCTTAGAATCATCATCGTTGTACAATGATTTGTGCAACCATCTGACTGCGTCATTAAAAGAATGTGTCTTCTGAGCTCCTTTCAGATTAGAATTTTCAAATTAAAAATTTGAAATAATATTTTCTGAATTTACGACACAAATAAAATACATAATGAAACATACAGAAAAAATCTTAGCAGAACCAGAATTTAGGTATTTAAGAACAAAAGTTTTAAATATTATGAAGAGGGTCTAATGCGATCACAAACTTCCCAACAGCATATGAACAGAGCATTCTCTGTTAGAGCAGGCCAAAAAGGAAGTCATTGCCGTCCATGAAGCCGGAATTCCAAAAGAAAAACTCTGGAAATATCGAAAATTCCAGTTCTATTCAAATATTCAAATGGACAGCTAAGCAGTCATGTCAGTAGTGGTAAAATGAAGGTTCTGCAGCAAAGGAGTAGCCAGTGACGTCACACAGAAAGTATGGGCAGGGCAACGTCATCGATGACATTGCAACAGAGAACGTGGCCGGTAACGTAACGAGTGGAGGTGAGTTGTATAAGGTTACTGGTTAAGATGAATGGTAGATTTCCTGCTTCTTTTAGCTTCGGTTTCCATTTTATTTAAATTTTTTAAAATTGGCAATGGATCAAGAGGATTTTTGCTGCATCTTAGTTTAGAAAAATGCTCATGCCGCCCTTTATTGACGAAAAAAGAAAATTCTATATTTTGATTTTTTTTTAATTCTGAATTCTGTTATCCAAAGTACAGTATCGAACCTTGAAACAAAATATCTCATCCCCTGCCCCTCTGTTACAGATCTGCTGTTTTACGACTACTCATGCCCAGCTGCCAGTCGGAACGCAGCTACCAAGGTTAGTACACAGACAAGGCTATGCTCTTTCTTCATAGTCAAACCTTTATCTTTCCGACTCACGAGCCAGTGACGACACCGCATCATAGATGTGAATCAGTTAATTCGCTCGCTGTTTGGAGAAGCGCATACGCAACGCATTCGTGGCGCACTAATGGAAACGGAGCTTTACGAGTCAAGGACTTGACGTTATCACGCTGGTTGACCTTGGTGGTGAAGAGCAAACTTTGCAATATAATACAGGGACTCTGTAGACATTTTGTAGTATATTATATAGGATGGCGCTTATTGTTCCTATCAAATTTAAAGAATAACAGAAAGATGGTGAGTGTTTGCAGTAACTCAATAGGATTATGTAATAACAGCTTTCACACAAGCATTTGCTGCAATGAACGAATATAATACGGAAAACACAGGCATGAGCTAGTTTTAAAAATAGTATTCTCTAAATCTCTTTCTGCTCGTGTGCATAATTTAAAATGACAATTTTCATGCCGCATTTCAATATGTTCTGTGACACATCACCTTGCAAGAAGGGAACTTTATATGTTCTGTGAAAAGTGGTCGTTATACACAAATATGAGTAAACTTGTGCTTGTCGCTGTCTTGCCCACAATTCTGCCATCTGAACTATTCCGCCTCAGTACTCATTGAACGTGTAGGGGCACAACCTGTTTTAATGAAGGCTTTCACTGCCTTTGTTCTAACTTGGAGCCACCAGTGCGGTCGAGCCACTGAAACCGACCTGATGGTAACAGCACAAGTTTTATTTAGGCACACCACATGGCTCACTTAAATGATAATGACTTTGGCATCTAATATGCTACTCCGTCAAATATTATAAAAACTTGACCACACATCTATATATGCTATGGGACTTGTATTGATTCATCAACTAGTGAAGGGTCGGCTGACATCTTTGATAATATTTACTATATTCCTACATACAAATATAGCTTCCGAGGTTGTAGAAAAAGTGTATTTCGTAATTTTAACAAAAAAAAATTAATTTAAAAATCCAAAACATGAATATTTACGTGATTGAAAACATGTTTGTAACAGGAAGTATGTATCTATGACAACGGTTGCGGAAAAAAAATGCCGTGTGGAAACGTTTAGGGTCACGCTGTATAAAATAGCGTGATAATGAAGACTGCAATAAAATTTTGAAATCCTAAACTTTCTGAGCATTTCAAAAATTGGGCATTTAAAAAAAATCTGATGTAGCTAACACATGACTAACTTTAATAAACCTTTAATAACTTCCGGTTGCAATAACTTTAATAACTTCCGGTTCCTTTAATAAACTTCCAGTTGATCGCTTGTAAATAAAATCTAATTTGCTTATAAACGTTATGGCTCAATATTAATTATAAACACAATTCATTTTTCATTATTGCATATTGAAAAATTCTCCCATACAGTGGACAATGATAACTATATGCACTCATGTACATATCTGTTTTTGAGCTTGAAAATATTGCATTGATCATAGTTTATCCTCTGATCATAGTGTTTCGGCTTCATAAATCAATTATTTAACAATCACGAACTTTTAAATAGCAGCATATCTAGAATTTCCGATAAGTGTTAAGCGTTGCCATACATTTCTTATCACTGTAGAAATAGTAAAAACGTGCTGTGAGAACTCTAATTCGTATTTATTCACTGAAAGTTTACTATCGAAATTTTATACTGAAAATTCACTATCGAAATTTTATATCGAAAATATTAACTCCCTCACTTATCTACATAAGTTGACGACCGGTAAAAATACCGAGTGCCCTTTATACTTCATTGTACGAAGTAAATGAGTTATTGAACTATTTTATCGTGACGTCTGTACGTAAGTATGTATGTATGTATCTCGCATAGGTAAAAAAAATTAGCCATAGAATGCTGAAATTTTATATATGGGAGTTCTTTAGCATCTAGTTCTGCATCATTTTTTTACAGCAATTGGAAGTACTAAAAGTTTATATTTACCCCTTCCCCGGCTTAAAAATCGTTATCCGCTTTTAGTTTCGCAAGCGTTCTTAGTCATATATTTCTAATTACAAAAAATTTTCGTGTTTTGGCAACGTCAAATTTTAAAAAATCAATTTTGAACAAATGACGAAAACTAAATTTTAATGTCGTCTCTCGATTCCTATATTTATATTTGGGAAAGTTTTAAATTTTTTATGAAAAAATAAAAATACAAAAGGTTTGACTTCCGAACGACGAAATTGATGAGACATTTAATTTCAAAATTCGCAAGTTTTGATGTCATTTTCAACTTGCCTCGAGGGATCGGTTAATTAAATTAGAATGTCTCCAGGAAATAAGTTTAAATATATTGCAGCAAAAAATGTGTATAATTTAATAGGCCGTATAAGGAAGTCATATGGTGTCCACACCAGATTAACAAAGCTGTCAAGTTCATGCACATTTTTTGGGCTCCACAATTAGCGCACTCAGAGTCCTACTAGGTTCTTCATGGACTTCAAGTAATGTACCACTTCCAGCTGTACAGTTTTACCCAAAATCTAATTAAGTCTTTCTATGAATATAGAAAGCTTAATACGGAAAATGGCAATTTTTGCAAGTTCCATATAAGAGTTACGCTGGACGGAAAAAATCGTCGCTTATACACAACCATCAATGTAAAAACAGTAGCAGGGTGTGTGAGGACCCAAATTCAGGTTTATTCATTGAAAACTCGCTTTCGAATTTCTGGGCAGGAAACATAACCTCCCTTACCAACATATTATATATAACTTTGCGGAAAGGTACTAAAATAGTGCACACTGCAAGTTCATATGCCGTACAAGTTTAAAATTCAAATACATGAAAGATTGAAACGGTTCTTACATAAAGGATTAAAAGAATTTTTGCTGAGTAGATGTTATATGAATAATTTATATAACTTGCGAAAGTGTTCATAGTCCTTAATCAGGCCATATATCATTCCTATAAGTTGATAATGGATTTATAGCGGCGCTGAACCTTTTGAAGGAATTGTGAAGTTTTAATTATATATCTCATAGAGAAGTTCGAATGACCTATTTGATGGCTTTTTCAGCCGAAAACTATTTGTTAAAGGACAAAAGAATACTGATGCGAATACAGGAGATATGCTAAAATTTGCTTTCAAGTTTAATATCGGAGCATTATTTTTGAGGATTATGGCTCTACTTATTTTGAAGTAGCTCTGCAAGCTGGCTAAAAATGCCTGCAAGGATTCTGCGTTTCAAGTTGCACGTGTAGCCAGCCATCCATCCCTTCCTAGAAAGGACGACTGGTAAAAGATGCTAGGTGGCAACTCAACTCGTCCATTCTTCCTCCCGCTGGTTTTTACGGCTCGCCAGTAACTCCAATAAAATGTTGATGAAGCGAACACAGCTTCGAGCTGCTGCTGCTTTGTGTGAAGAAAAGTATTAAAACTGATGGATTTATCTGAGAATGTTTGCTTTGATGTCTCCCTGCTAGGGTTTACGACCCTCTGCAGAGAAATTTTTGCTTTGGAAACTTGATTTTCTTTTTCTCTTTTTTTATCGCTTTCTTTTTTAAGTTTTGTTAAACATTATGGGAGCTGTGCCGGCAAAACTGCAAAAGCTTTGAATTTCATTGAATTCGGTACAAACTGCCATCGTTTTTTATGTGCAAAAGTTGGGGACTCATCGAAGTGAAAAGCTTCTTAGCAACCTTTTTTAAATTAGAAGATTAAGTTTATAGGCACTTTTTATAATTGCTACATCAAACAAAATGTACCTTTAACGTAATCTTGTCGAGTTTTGTTGCACAAAGGATTGCGACTCGGTTCCCTAAAGACGTCATTCTGCTTCAGCGCTGTTCCATTTCATTAGGCACTCCCCCCTTTTTATTTGATCTGCTTAACGGTTTGGATTTATTTTCACGACAGGTTAGAAAAATGATAGGCTTTTGTAAATTTGTGTTTGTAATTTTATGCGTACTTTGTTTATTATTTTATTTTTTACAAAATAAAATTAAAATTTATTTGCTAATATTAAACTGTAGTCCGTTAGTCGTCTTTATTGTGTTAATCTGTAACCTCTTAGTCGTTTTAATTGTGTTAGTATGTAGTCTATTAATTGCAGTCTATTAATTGTATTCTTTTGATACGACTTTTACGCTAGCTCACTAGCTAGGGATTAGCTAGCTCACTTGCTAGCTGTGTTCCGGCTCGGTTAAAGTAATTGCGCCTTAATGGCGCTGAAAGTAAAACAATAGTAACAACATAAAATTACATTAGAACATCATATATTGTAACATTACATCATACATTAGGACATAACATCATACATTAGAACATTACATCATACATTAGAACATTACATCATACATTAGAACATTACATCATACATTAGAACATTACATCATACATTAGAACATTACATCATACATTAGAACATTACACCATACATTAGAAGATGAAAGTTTAAATTGCAAATCCTTCAAACATGTTCACAAGAAACAACGCAAGTTGCTGCGATTTCAACATTTTAAATTGAGCAGCGAAATTAAGAAATTTGCTGATAAGTCCTGAAAATTTTGTCAGAATAGTATTGTGTTAGTCCGTAAAACAGCCTCTCTTTAGAATTTGCGATAGACAATCTTGCGCGCTGGAGATACAAATGTTTATTCCGTACAGTGTTGCCATTGCTCGCTTTGAAATCATTGAGCTTGTTAATCAAAAATTCGTTAAAGTTTCACAATATATGAAATAGATAATAAAACAAATTCGAAATTCAAAATTCGGGCTTCCAAATGCCCCTGTTCGGGTGGAGGATTACGTTACTCAGAATTTAATGGCTCTATGTACCATCGTTTGTTTTTCACAAATCGAGAAACATACAAACATTCATCCAGATTTTTCATTAAATAATTTCTTTAAATGTAAAACAGGGCGATAATACTTGGTGGTAACAATTTAAAAAGTGATTATAGTTTATAGCGAATTCCATAAAATTTCGTTTTGGAACCGCTAACATAGTGGCAGCACAATGATTTTAAATCACTCAGTTTATTAATCACTAAAAGGCTTCGGTCGAATAATGATTAAACTTTTGAAATATTGGGATGATTATTACAACACGAAAATGAAATAACTAAATTCAGTCGTATAAACTGAAATAAAATGAAGAAGTAGGAATTATTTCAGCATCTTTCTGATAGCTGTAACCTTTATTAACGAATCTATTTATTGAAACGTTTTGAAAAAATATTAAGAGATTTTGTTTTCGGAAAAGTATAAATGCAGTTCTTATTCGTATGTAAGCTTAATCTTGTTTTACAATCACTAATTATTTTGGCATTTTAATAGAAAATTTTATTTTTTAAATAGTTTGCAATAATTTTTGAGTAATAACAGAGCATGTAAATTGCTAATTCAGAAATCAAACAACAAAAGTCAGCGTTATATTTTCAAATTTTCACAGAACACTGTGAATTTCAAATTTTCAAATTTCACTGTAAAAATTTGAAAATATAACGCTGATTTTTGTTGTTTGACTTCAGAATTAGTATTTTTTCGGTGTGTTATTGTGTCTTAATTATATAAATTGCTTTTATTTGATGTATTACCTCCCTCGCGTATCATCCTAGCTTTTTAAACCAAAGTTCCGAAATTTTGTTAAGAAATTACATAATTTTTCCTTTCTTCAAGACTTTCATAAAACGAGTTCTCCTAAATTTTAAAATAGGTTCGTGCACTTAATGGTCGCTTTCGTCTTACTAATTAATTTGCTCGTGAACTGTGAGTGCATGGGCTCTTATTAATACAGCGATAACAGTGCAAAGCTTCTAGAGGGAATATATGATAATTCTGATGATGGCTCTTAATGATGATGCTTCAGAAGCTAATTGCATTTGAGAAGATAGATTGAGCGGTGACAACTGCGATTTGCAAGCTGTAGCAGGTGGCACAAATAGCAGTACCAGCAACATTAAATAATTTGAGACCTAAGTAGTAACAGTAGACAACAATAACGGTTCAAAATTCAAAGTACACGGAAGTAACAATGAAAATATTCTATTAGGTTGTAAGGTATTTCTCCCGCTTTCTTAGCAGGCTTTCATGGTCAACACGCTCGGCGCGTATTCGAGAGATCCATGGTCCGAGTCCTGGTGAGAGCATTGCTAATTTTTCCCATCTCCTGCTTTCCAAAAATGCCTAATGTCTGTACAGTACGAACTAAAAGGGGGTGAATGATGATTCTTCAGCACCAGGATTTGGCGATTGGTACCCCTATTCCCCAGTCACCCTTTAAAAGGAGAGTATGTAAGGTATTTCTCCCGCCTTCTTAGCAGGCCTTCGTGGTGTAGTGGTCAGCACGCTCGGCGCGTATTCGAGAAGTCCATGTTTCGAGTCCCGGTGAGGGCATTGCTCATTTTCACATCTCCTGCTTTCCAAAAATACCTTATGTCTCTACAAGGTGTTGCAATATTTTTATTACTTTCTTCTTGAAACGTAGGTTTTTTATTAAATCAATAATACTGTGCTAGCTACCGGTAATTTATCCACAAGTACTTTTGATTTGTTAAATTCTGATTGCAACCATGTACTTCCGAAATTAAATTATTGGATAATTTTCCCTCGAAACTCGACAGGGGAAAGTTTTGCCATTAATTTAATTACTTTCTCCTCATCACCATAAATTTCCCCTGTCAATTTTCGAGGAAAAATTGGTTAAAAAAAAAGGAGGGCGGGATATACCCGAGTATATACGACATTTGACGCAGCATTTTATATTAGAAATTGTAGAATCATTCGGCTTGTTGAAGAAAGGAACACAAAAAATCAGCAATGCTTTATATAAACTTTTGTAAAATTTTGTTTGTAATTTTATGCGTACTTGTGTTTATGATTTTCTTTTTACAAAATAAAATTAAAATTAATTTGTTATAATTAGTATGTAGTCCGTTAGTCGTTTTTATTGTGTTAGTTTGTAGCCTCTTAGTCGTTTTTATTGTGTTAGTCTGTAATCTATTAATTGTTTATTGTGTTAGTCCTTTTGACATGACTTTATTATGCAGCAATCAGCTAGGATTCGTTTTCCGCACCTCTTGATAGCCAGCCGGATGTACTTCCAATTACAGTACTAAGGCAAGCAGTAAGGGAGAAGAAAATTCATCACGTTCTCTCCCATAAACTGGGCAAGGGCGAACCTATTCGTCAAGCCTAGGAGGTGATGAATTATCTTCCGCCATATTTCAGTTCGTACGCCAAATGTAAAGTCATGAAGTTAGATTGTGTGTAGAGTTTTAGTCGAACCAAAGAACACAAAATGCAGAAATAAACACACCAGGTTTCGATACGAATACCAACCGAAGGTATTTCGCATTGCACCACGAATGCACGCCCTGAGAAAGGAGAAATGTGTTTGCAATTTTACATATTTTGAAAATTTTTAAATTTTAATTATAATAGACAAAATATTACAAATTTCTTTGAAAAGTATTTAATTTGCTTAAAATATCCTTCATTTAAAGTAAATACAATGTCATTGTATAGCATCTGTCACACTGATGCTATATATTACAAATATGTGCAATAATACATATGTTATGCGATATATTACGTAATGCCTGCAGCTTTAAAATGGTAGATTTCTGACACTATTTTACATGAAAGCAAGCTAAATTATTAATTCTTATTCCTGATGAAAGTAGTTTAATTAATCCGAAAGGTTAGAATTGTATAAAGAATATTATCACTACTTTGTTTTCGTATATTATTTTCCTAACAAGGAAATTCCTTATGCAAGAAAACGATTTTTATATATATATAAACTGATTTTAGTAACCTGAAATATTTCATCATTCCTGTTTTCATCATAAATTTCCATTATTTTCCTTTTGCCGAAGTTTCTGTTATCTGAGCTATGGATCGGGGAAAATTTCAATTCAGAATAAATTTCTTAATAAAAAAGAAGTCAGTAATGTGATTAGCATGCGATTTTCTTCAGCTAACTTTTGTTACGAAGTGAATAACGATATCTAATGCGTAGTTCGAAAGGCTAGTAATAACTTGACGATTCTTGTTCGAACGCTAATTTTGTTTAAACGAGTTTGCATCAGTGGTAAATTTGATCTTGATTTGGATACAAAATATTCATGACGATATCTTTTATATATTTAATGAAAGCACCAAAATATATCACAGCAATACACATACATCGCAATGGCGAACCACAGTTACATAATGTTAAAATCACAGAATTCTTTTGGCGCAACGGCGCCCTCTATACTATGAAAAGTTCTAACACACCCCACCTGTGCTCTTTTAAGAGCACATTAAATTTACATATGAATAATATATTTAGATATAATCAAAACCAATATGCACAAATTAATACTGAAAACTACATTGCAAATTAAATACAATACATGAAACAAACATATATATATAACTTTAAACTTCAAAAGGATAGATTAATTGGACGGGTCTTCGATAAAGTCCTTGAGAAGTACGAATCAAACATGAACGCACATACCCATCCCTACCTTTATAAACTTCTTCTATAATTCCAATAGGCCATAAAAATTTTGATTTCGTCGACCCCTCCAGCAATACAACCTCACCCTTTTTAAGATTCCTTTCAGGAGATGGATTTAGAAAAGTATGCGCAGACCGTAATTCGAGGAGATAATTCTCCTTCCACTTTTTCCAAATTTGTTTCAAAAGATTAGTTTGATACAGTTTTCTCCTAGTCAAAGTCTGCCTGTTCAATGGTTCATTCCGGAAAAGGTCGGCGAAATGTACAGGATAAGAAATATTTTCTTGCCCTGGAAACAAGAAATGGGCAGGTGTAAGAGCTTCTGGCTCTTTTATTTCATTATGGACATAAGTAAGAGGTCTATGATTTAAAACTAACTCAATTTCTGATAGAATAGTCATCATTTCCTCAAAGTTAAGAAGAGCCCTTCCGAGAACCTTTCTCAAAGGATCTTTGATACTTTTCATAAGCCTTTCATAAAAACCACCCCACCAAGGCGCGTGAGGCGCAATATATTGCCAAGTTATGCCGTTTATTGATATGAAATCTTTCAATTTTGAATCTATTATAATTTTTGCAAATTCTTTAAGAATTTCATTAGTGGCTCTAAAGCTCTTAGCATTGTCGGAAATGATAACTTTACAATTTCCTCTCCTAGCTAAAAATCTCCTTAATGACAAAATAAAATTTTTTGTTGACATATTTGTGATTAATTCTATGTGCACAGCTCTAGTAACACTGCATGTAAATAATGTTATGTAAGCCTTTTGAGGCGTATCCTTTCCTGATTTTATTAAAACTGGGCCAGTGAAATCTATGCCAGTTACAGTAAAAGGAGGGTTTTCAGTAATTCTACATTTAGGTAGTTGACTAGTTATTTGTTTAGCTGGTTTCAACTTATACTTTCGACAAATTAGGCAGTTACCTAATACTCTTTTTATAATTTGTCTACCTCGTGGAATCCAAAATCTAGACCTAATTTTGGCTAGCGTCAATGTAACTCCACCATGAAAAATTTTATTATGTTCTCGAATAATAATTAACTCTGTAAATTTAGACTGCTTAGGAAGTAGTATAGGATGAGCTTCCTCCTTTGTAAACGCTCCTTGTTCTAACCTTCCTTTTATGCGCAAAACACCACAACTGTCGAGAAATGGGGCTAAATTTGAAAGTGGAGAGTTTTTAGGAATCGATTTACCATTTTTAAGGTTCTGTAATTCTAAGTTGAACTCTATGTTTTGCTCATGTATTATCCAGTCTATTTCAGCATTTTGAAGTTCTTCTGCTGTGAGGGGACCTGCAATCGTTTGTCGTTTTTGAAGTTTATTAACAAACCGTTTAACCGTTTAACTAACTTAAACCGTTAACAAACCGTCAGTTACTCTTAGTACTTTTAACAAACAACTATATTTCCTTAAATCTAAAATAAATTTCGAATTTTCTACCAAACAGTTATTTTTCACTGTACTTTCAAATTCTTTTTTAGCTCTAAGTCTACGTCTGTAGATTTTAAGTTGTCTCTTTCAGTAGGACAGTATTCAGGTGATTGGCTTAGCCACGGTGGACCGTGCCACCAAAGATGGTTTGTAGCTAAATTTGCTGCAGAAATTCCTCTGGACAAGATATCTGCAGAGTTATCCTTACCAGGGCAATGAGCCCAATTATTGGTATCTGATAAAGATTGAATTTCTTCTATTCTATTTTTTACGAAAGTTTTGTATTTACTAGCTTGTCCCTTAATCCAACATAATGTAATCATCGAGTCGGTCCAAAAATAACTAGAAGTATTAAATTTAAGACATTTACTTACTTGATGGACTAATCTTGCGGACAATAAAGCTCCCATTAATTCCAGTCTTGGTAATGTAAGACCTTTCAGAGGAGCTACACGACTTTTAGAACAAATAAAACTGATACTTATCCTCCCATATTCAGATATAGCTCTTAAATACAATACAGTTCCATAGGCTAAAAGAGATGAATCTGAAAAAGAATGAATTTCAAATGAAATAAATTTACAGTTCAAATTTGAAAAATAACATCTATGAATCTGGAGATCTTCTAAGTGTTCGATTTCACTGCACCACAACTGCCACTTGTGATCCAGTGACGATGGAAGTTTATCATCCCAGTCTATGTCATGACTCCACAGTTCCTGTAGAATGCACTTCAGCGTTATGATGAAAGGCCCAAGAAATCCGATAGGATCATAAACACAACCCACTACTCGAAGAATAAACCTTTTCGAAGCAGTTCCGTTCTTGACAAACTTTGATAATTCTTTCACGTTAAAAGATATACTGTCCGCATCTGGATCCCAAACTAGACCCAACACCTTGGATGGTGAGTCAAGTCCTGTACTTGAGCTCTTTTCCTCATCGATTTCGAACTCAGCATCTTTCCACAGCTTACGCAGTTCCATGGAATTGGTTTTCCATTTTCGTAATATCATGCCACATCTTTTGAGAATTTCTACACTTTCAGTCGTAATTTTCAAAGCCGCTTGCAAGTCTTCTTCGCCTCCAATCAAATCGTCGACATAAAACCATTCTGACAGTAATTTGCAAGTATCAGGAAATTCTTGTTTACATTTATCAAAATGATATTTCAGAGTTGCAGCTAATAAATATGGACTTGGTTTTAGTCCAAATAAAACTCTACTAAAGTTCATTTCTTGATATGAATTAGAACCGATATCATCAATCCAGAAGAATCTACTAAATTTTCTGTCACTAGGATCGATCAAAATTTGTAGATACGCTTGCTTTATATCCGCTGTGAAGGCGATTGTATTTTGTCGAAACTTTAAAATCATTTCAAATAGATTCGGATACAAGTTTAGTCCTTTAAATAAACAGTCATTAATTGAAAGTTGTCCTCCTTCATGAGAAGAACCATCAAACACGATTCGAAGTCGACTAGTAGATTTGTCCTCGCGAATGATAGCGTGGTGGGGTAAGTACAATGACTGCTCAGAATATGACACTTCAGTATCTGACGACGAATTCTCAATGATACCTTCCCTACGATAATCATCAATTACCTTTTTATAATCCTCATAAAAAGCTGTATCATTTCTAAATCTCCTAACCAGACCATCGAAACGTTTCCGAGACACTTCTCTATTATTTGCTAATTTCTCCTGCATACCTGGTTTCCACGGCAACTTTACACAATATCTTCCATCTACGAACCCAACAGAATTATTAAATTCATCAAGTATCTCCTGTTCCACTAAAGTCAAACACGCCGCTTCCTTGTTTTCAATACCTAAACTTTCCAGTTCCCAGAAACGCCTGAGTTCAGCTGATACAGTGCTTTGATCACCTAAAACTAAGTTCACAGCAGTCGTTTTACTCATATCACCACAATTTCCCTGCAAGGACCATCCAAGTTCTGTGTTTACAGCTACCAAAGACGTATTCAACCTTTCAAAACCTTTTGTCAATTTCCAATAAAAATCTATACCTATTAACAAGGAAATTTCATTATCATCTGACGCTTGATTATAACCCCACGTTAAATTTAATCCCTTGGCTTCCATTTCAGCTCTTGTACGCTCATTCGGAAAGTTAATCGCCGCCCTCGAAATTTCATCTGTTTCCAACGCCTGTATTACGACTTCATTTCCATCTAAAATATTTCGCAATCTCACTTCAACTCTGCGACATGTTTGCAACCTAGGATCCTTTGCTCCAAATGAATAAATCTTTAATGTTTCTGACCCTAGACATTTTAATCCCAACTTCATAGATACATTTCTTTTAATAAAACTCTTCTCACTACCGTTATCAAACATTGCAATAACTGTACCTGACGATTTACGACCAACAATTTCTGTCCTAACACACTGCAATAAAATCACATTCCTATCATTTACAACTAAATTCGAAATAGTAGGCTGAATTTCCAATTCCTTTGGTTTTTCTTCTTCCGGTTTTGAATTAGATTTACACTTGCTAGAATTTTCAAATTTAAAACAAATAGCTTTGGCGTGTCTACCAAAGCAGAATGAACACTGTTTAGCATTTCATTTTTTCACAAAACAGTTTGTGTTACAACATAACAGACATCTCCTTTCCTTAATTAATTTATCCCTTTTTTGCTGTGCATTCATGTTCTCACATTCAGTCTTACAGTGACCTTGACCACAGAATAAACAAACTTCGGAAGTTTTCGCCATAAATTCTGTTACTGACGCGTGTTGTTTATTGCGACTCGGAGGGAAGTTTCGTTTCTGATTTCGAAAATTGTTTTGTTTGTGTTGGTTAGAATGAAAATTATTATATGAAGATACATTATTAGAATTAATACGGAATGCCTTTTCTCTTGCACTAATAGCATTGTGTAAAAACTTCATCAATTCCTGTAAATCATGACAATTATTTATATTTTGCTTCGAAAATTCAAGAGTCAATTCTCCTGGCAGATTTTTTAGTATTATGTTAGTCAGTATTGTTGTGTATGTTTCCGATTTGACATTTAATTCCTCTAAACATCTAATTTGAGTTTGGGCTTCAAAATAAAGGTTACGAAGGGCCTGAATGTTAGAAGCATTTTTTACAGGTGCCAGATTTAATAAATTTGACAAGTGAGCATTTATTAAAATGTCTCTTTGGCCAAATGTTTCAGAAATTAATTTAACAGCCTGTTTATAATTCTCTGGAGTAATTGAGAATCCTTTGATGCTAGCTAGGGCTTTACCACCTAATAACGACTTTAAATAGCAAAATTTGTCAACCTCAGTTAAATTAAAATTATTATGCACAGAATTCTCAAACTGATTCCAAAAATCTAAATATTCTGAAGGCTCACCATAGAATCGAGGAAGCGAAAGTTTAGGAAGTTTAGTTCTGTTTCCTAAATGCAAAGTTTTATTTTCTACGTGAACATTTTCTGGATTTACTGTTTGTTCACCTGACTGATATGGAACTTTTCCAATTGATTTAATTTTGTTTTGCAACTTTAACTGGTATTATTTTTTCGTTATATTCATCTACTGTGTTAATTTCATCCTTAATTTCTTGTTCTTCTTTCAACAATTCATCAATGTCACTATTTAGTATGTTAATAATTTCAATTTTACTATTCAACTGTTCTAAATATGAATCACATACATCTATATCAATATCTGATTCATTCAAATATATGTTTATTTTTTCTACTAACTTTAATGTTTGTTCACGATGTGTGTCACGCTTAGTTCGAAGCTTTAACAATTTAGCCATTTTCACAGTTTCTAGCAACAAATTTTACCCCTCAAATACTTTTAACAATAAATTCTAATTCTAGAATTCTAAGAAAACAAACTGTAATTTTCAACAACAAATCACACTTCAAGCATTAACAACAAATTCTAATTCTAAGAAAGCACAACATTTTCTTACTTGCAAATATTCAGTAAATGCGAAACCTAAAGTTGTAAATTTTTACCAAACAAGATCAACGACATCAAACAACCCTACTACTTCAACAATTACAAAATATTCTATTCAACCAAATTTTCAACAAAACTATTTACTCACCCCACCATTACGATAATTCCCGGCGACAGCACCACATGTTACGAAGTGAATAACGATATCTAATGCGTAGTTCGAAAGGCTAGTAATAACTTGACGATTCTTGTTCGAACGCTAATTTTGTTTAAACGAGTTTGCATCAGTGGTAAATTTGATCTTGATTTGGATACAAAATATTCATGACGATATCTTTTATATATTTAATGAAAGCACCAAAATATATCACAGCAATACACATACATAGCAATGGCGAACCACAGTTACATAATGTTAAAAACACAGAATTCTTTTGGCGCAACGGCGCCCTCTATACTATGAAAAGTTCTAACAACTTTCATGGCATAATAGCCATCGACGGATTCTATTATCACTTTCGGATACAAAATAATGTAAACAGTATTAATGATAGTATCATTATCATATATTTTACAGAAATCAAATGGCTAGAAAATTGATAAGTTTTACATAACCGTATTCTGAAAATCGAAATAAATTATATAAGTTATTGTGTTAGCTTTATCAATGAAAGAAAAAACACTTTTATCTCCAAAGGAAAAATTTTGTCTTGCATTAAAGGCTGCCGATGTTGTTGTTGCTTAAGGAATGTAAAGAGCTAATTATCGCTAATAACGTAAGTAACATCGCCAATAACATATCTCTGACAGTCAATTCTTGAAATTCACAACATTCTTGTAAGAAATTACCCGTTTTTATAGTGTGATACTTTGTTCAATGCATTGTATTGCACATGTTAATTTTTACATTTCTCTAACAGCTAACGGTTCGACAAAAAGATTTTTCAGACAAACATATTTTTGCCTTTTTAAGGCACGTAATAGATTTCCTACTGGTAAATCTCTCTCTCCGATTCTCTATGGAATCTAATAAAAACGCATGAAACTTGCAACCGTATGAATTGTATGAGATTGAGGAGAATTAAAAATTAGAGAGTAAATCCAACTTTAATGTTATGCACATTTTGAGACTTGGCCATAAGGCTAAATGAAATTAAATAATAAGTATATAATATTAAATAAACAATTAAACGAAAGTGGGCCAAATATTTGATCATTTTATTGTTTTACAGCATAACTCAAGACTTAGGCAATAAAATCAACAAAATAAATCAAAACCATCAGTGTACGCTATGTTTCAGGTACTAACATTGTTAAACTTTGTTAAACATTAATAAACATTGATGAACTGTGCGAGTCCAAGCTACACATTTTTTTTCTCTTCGCCTTTTCTAATATATGGTTCTCCCTGAAGTTTATAAAAATCCATCTTTAGTTTTTTTATTCAACTTGATTTTTTTTATTCTTTAAGCTATGGAAACTGATACTTTTTCATCATATAGTAACAGGCTTAGGTCCACCTAGTTCAGGCATAAGACTAGGCAGGACTCGCCCCCTCAAAGAACGAAATCAAAAATTAAATTGTAAGAAAAACTGGTGGACAACTCCTCGGTCCACCAGGCATGCACGCAATATTCTCGACACTTAAGAAGCAAAAGAAAATGTAAGTAAAAATCATAAGAACCGGTGTTAATCAAACAAAATTATATAAAACTAAATTCAGCATCTAATTCTCTTTCTAAAGCATCTCTGTATCTTACTTATAATATGGAAAGGCTATAGATATAGAGATTCAAGTGTAGATTAAGTTTTCTTAATTTTTGCTTGAATAACACTAGTTATAATGCCTTTCACAGGGCACAGTATCTAGATAGCAGCCACATAAATCAAGACAAGTATACAGATGTTTACTCAGTTTCTAACGATGATTTCTATGGTTTATGCAGAAAGTTATCTCTGACGTTTATTAGTATGGTAATGATATAAAATCAAATATATAATTCGTGGTATCACAAACCAGCTTATTTTAATTAATATTTTTGCGTATTCAACGGTCCATTAAGCTTGCTACCCATGCGGTCTCCTATATATAGTCCACTTCTTAATCTGATGTTTTGAGTAGATAATATGTAAATGATATCCAAAAAATAATCCTGTGTATTCGTGACTAATATTAACGACACCGTGTACCTAGATATGATAGATCTTTTTCTGGTCCCATAATCGAGGTACAGTAAAAATCTGTCAGCTCAGTAGAGAGGAAACTCTTTCCAAAGCTCGAGTTCAGTGACGTCACTTGACTTACAGAAGTGGAAGAGACAAAAACACAAAGGTAATAAGGAACAGTTGCTTTGGGATAGATTATGAGTCAGTGACGTCCCACTCTCAAAGATTTCTAGTCGAGAAGAGCAAACGTTGTTCCGTTGTTGCACCAACGTAACCTTGGGATTTAGTATGCAGTAACACTTTTCGGCGAGAGTGCAATAAGTAGGGGGTCTGTATGTTCTGAGAGGATGGATCGTGTTGAACTTTTAACAATTGGGTGTTTCCCGTTTGAGATCAAATTGAAACACATATGAAGTGTACATCAACAAAACCTCATTTATTTGGAGGAATATAACACATTGGAAAGCGTACATGAATTCGCGCAATTGCAAACATTAAAATGTAACTTACTACAGCAATGCGGCTACTGCAATGTTCAATATGTTATTTATAAATTTTTCATAGAAAGCTCTGAACAAAGACATCTGTACCCCTAAGAAGATAGCCCTCGTATGCTTTGTCATATTTAAATAACTTAATCTGGTAGTAGTTCAGAATAAACTGATATATTTCTAATTTTTCAAAGTAATTACATCCATGCCCTCCTTCTTTCCCTAACATTACCCCTGAAATGTTTTTATTTCTTCCTATGTGAGAGATACTGATGAGGGGATGAGGCAGAGCAGCGGATGAAACAGGAGAGATTTTGTCAGTAGGGGTTACTGATGAGGGGGATGTGGAATAGCAGTGGATGAAATGGCAAAATTTTGACTGCATGATAAAACGGGAAAAGACGAAATATGAAATCCCCTTTCAAAAAGATAAAAACATTTGCAATGTGAAAATTTCAATTTATAGTCTAACAGAGAAAAGTAAATTAGAAGAAATTTATAAGATTAAAATGAAACTCTAATTTGATCTCGGGTACACGGATAACATTTTAGTTTAACACTTCAAACAATTTTAAACTAGTCAGTTACGATAGTTTAAGGTACAGTGCTCCAGAAATTAAAGCTATAAAGCATAAAAAATTGATATTTCATAAAAGCTGTTCCAAATGATAGGAAAAAATTGCTGTGATTGTGATACAGCCTCATAGATTAATGTCATCTGAAGACTTGTGCACTCATTTAATTGAAGAAAAAAAACTTGATTATTCAAAACGAAACTGCATGTTTATTTCTCCCGAACGCGCTTGCTCACGAAACTTGAAATGAATATTTCTCTCGAAGAAATAACACGTTCAATTTTGCAAAGACAAAAAATTCCGTTAAACGAAAACAATAAACACCTTGAAAGAGGTGACTTTCGAGGTGTTAGACACCGGCCAAGAAAAATTCATACTAGTTGTAAGGATCTTAAGTTTTACTAACGTTTATTTTATTTTAAATTTTTACTATCACTTCTTATTTTCTACTTCCGGCCAGAATTATAAGCGTTAATGTATTAATGCAAAGTTTGTCTGGCGAACGCCAAGTACTTAAGTTGTGGCTTTTTGTCAAGGGAAGAGAGGAAGCAGTTAGTCGAAGCAGGCCGCTTACCTTAGAAGTTTACTCAGTTGCTGGTTGCCTTCCAGGCCAGAGGTTTAATCCTCTTGATAACTTTAAACGTATTGTAGTGTTAGCAGTTCTCTCTACTACATACGGCTTCCTGTTAATATAAGGCCAATCTTCCACGTTTATTACTTTAAAGTTAAATTAGAGTTTAGTTTTATTTTTATATTTTTACGTTTAGACCACAAGTAGTGAGTCTTTGTATTCCGAAGTACGGAAGTTATTGTAAATAGAGAAAAATAAAGGGTTTTGTATACCCTTCTTGTATATCCTGTCTACTTACCACAGTTCTTGAACATAGCTTTAGTAAGCTCTCTGTTCCGAGTCAGGTCCTTGCATGTTCCCGAAGAAAGTAAGACGGAACATCGAACCTGATAGTGGCGCCCAACGAAGAAGAATAACCATGGCCGAGTTTCAAGAAGAACCTGTGCTGCCTGCAGAAGCGGCTCAGAATCCAGTAATGCCAGCTGCCGCCCTGGAAGGATTTGGTTACATCGTCCAGACCATGCACGCTTCGATGAAACCAGAAGCAACATTTAATGGAAACTCACCGGTAACCAGGTTTCTGGAAAAATTGGATGACCACTTCATGCTCTACCCCGTGCACGAATTTTAAAAAGTTACCTCAGCTACCAGCGCTTTGAGGGGCCAAGCGCTTAACTGGTTCATGTGTATAGGCAGAAGTCTCTTGGGTCAAGCAGGAAGTCCCACCTATACTTACGAGAATTTCAAGATTGCCCTAGTAAAAGCCTTCCCTGTTGTAAGGGATCGTGCGAAATTAGAAACGGAACTTTTTAGTATATATCAGCAAAAAATCGAAAATCTCTCAAGCTTTATTTTAAGAAAAATTCCCGTCTTCAAACTCTTGTATGGAAACCGTCCGGATCCTGAGATAATTCAAGTGATTTTGCCGAGGTTACTGCCCGAAGTGCAAGACTTTATTGAATTAAGAAATCCGACTACACTGGAAAAGTTATTTGAGCTAGCAATCCAGTTTGAAAGTAGAAGAACGGCGGACATTGAAAGAAGACGCCAATATCAACAGCGAAACCAATTTGGTGCGCCAAGACTACAGCAAACTCAAGCACACGGCTACGGAAGCAAAGCGAATCAGTGGGCAAGGAAACCCGAGCATTCAAAAACAGCCGGCGAACGTCGACAGTTCAATAGCAATCCAGGAAAAAAGTCTCAGGGCCAGTGGAAAAAGAAGGAAAGCACGGAAATGAAAAATAATTTAAACTAAAACGGATTTCTGCTGACGGGAGGGTGCGGGAAACCGAAGGCCACGAAAACCCCTCTTCCTTCAAGTTAAATACAGTAATGGTGAAAAATTTGACTCTTCCGAAGATTGAAGTGTTGGTGAATAATATCCCAGCCACCGCACTCCTGGATACAGGCGCGCAGTGTTCCTGTGTGGCAGAAGATTTTTTTAGGAAGTATTTTCGGAAATACCGCATATATAATTCGGATAATACGACAGTGTTAGCGGCGCAAGGAGAAAAATGTAAGTGTATAGGTAAATTACCGCTGTATGTCCGTATCAAGGACGAACAAGTAAAGGTGATGTTTTTCATAGTAAAGAATCTGCAAGCACATATTATTTTAGGAATAGATTTTCTTTCAGAGGCACAAGCAACGCTGGATTTTAATGAAGCGTCCCTTAAGCTGACAATGAAACCAGTTCGTGGAGAAAAGGCTGAACCGCCGATGTTAAATCTTGACCACCTGCCTAATGAAGAACAGCGAAGAATCCGACAAGTGGTAAGTGAATTTGCTTCGTTATTTAGTGATATTCCAGGATTTACTCAGGTTACTAACCATAGTATTGACACCGGAGATTCAATGCCAGTTCGCCACAAAGCATACCGGTATGATAAGAATAAGGAAAAAATTATAGAATGGCATATCACCGATATGCTACGTAAAAAGATCATAACGCCCATCTCAAGTAGTTATGCTAGCCCGGTAGTTTTATGTAAGAAAAATAATGACTATCCTTTGACACATCCAAAAAGGTGGAGATTCGCAATTGACTACCGTAAATTAAACTCCATAACTAAATATCCGGTATATCCGTTACCTATTATTGAAGAAATTCTAAGGAACATAACATCCACCAAATATATGACGACTTTAGATTTAACGACTGGTTATTTTCAAATAGGGGTTAGGCCTGAGGACGTGCCTAAGACTGCTTTTATAACCAAGTCTGGCACTTATGCATTTCTGACTATGCTGTTTTGCCTTTCAGGGGCACCGGCAACATTTCAGCGATGTATGGACATTGTGTTAAGGCCTGTTCTTGGAAAGTCCACATTTATCTATTTAGACGATATCATTATTACTAGTGATAATCTCGACCAACATGTACAGGATTTAAGAGAGGTGTTTTCTTTATTAAATGAGGCCGATCTAAAAGTTAATATCGAAAAGTGCAAATTTGCAGCCCATGAATTAAAATATTTAGGTTACAAAATATCTCAAAAAGGGATCGAGACAGATGAATCAAAAATAATCGCTGTACAAAAGTATCCGACTCCAAACACGGCAAAGAAGCTCTCTTCTTTTTTAGGATTTTGTTCATATTATAGGTCCTTTATAAAAGATTTTTCAGCTATTGCTGAACCATTATTAAAATTAAAAAGGAAAAAGGCAAGATTCTCGTGGACGGCCGAAGCCAATAGTGCTTTCGAAAAATTAAAACAAGCATTAACGCAAGCCCCTGTGTTGAAATTTTCTGAAAAGGATGAGAATTTAGAAATTTCCGCTGATGCTTCGGATTATGCGGTAGGAGCCATACTTTCGCAAAATCAGCAGCCCGTGGCATTTTTTAGCCGAACTTTAAATCAAACACAAAGAAACT
The DNA here is from genome assembly GCF_044657685.1 of Stegodyphus dumicola. Lineage (NCBI taxonomy): Eukaryota > Metazoa > Arthropoda > Arachnida > Araneae > Eresidae > Stegodyphus > Stegodyphus dumicola. The sequence continues at coordinate 52,522,234 of NC_140777.1, forward strand.
ATTCCGCGACCGAGAGAGAGGCACTTGCAGTTAGTTCTGTTAGCAGTGCAAAAGTTCCGAGTCTATTTTGGAAAGGCGCCAATAACAGTGTACTCTGATCATGCGGCGGTAACTAGATTGTACTCAGGGAAAAACTTATCCCCAAGGTTAATAAGATGGGCACTCAAGCTACAAGAATATAATCTGGTAATCAAGCATACCCCCGGAAAGGAAAATATCGTAGCAGATGCCCTATCCAGAATTAAAATAGATGAAGAAGGTAATACCGTAAAGGTGGCAATGCTTACAGCATGTACAATAAATTCCCGAGAAACTGTAATAACCGAACTGGGTAAGGATCCTGAGTTAGGAAGCATTTATGAGTATTTGAAGGATCCTGAAAATTTTAGCCACCAAGATATTGTGGCGATAAGAAATAGGGCGGCCCATTACGAACTAATAGATGGTCTATTATTTTATATAAAAACTACGAAGTCCAACAACGAATTTCGACCTGTTATCCCATCTAGTCTTAGATTAAATATCCTGCAGGAGCTCCATGACAGCCCTTTAGCTTCTCATGCTGGTATTCGAAAAACTATCCAACGCGTACGCGAGGCAGTCTACTTTCCTGAACTGCAAAAGTTAACAAGGGCGTATGTCCAGTCCTGCCCAACATGTCAAGCAGTTAATTATATTAATTTCCGCCCGGCCGGGTTTCTAAATAGTATTAAATCCGAATTTCCAAATGAAATAGTTGGCATCGATTTATTGGGCCCTTTCCCAAAAAGTCAGTTAAATAAAAGTCGCTATCTCCTTGTTATGGTTGATCATTTTAGTAAGTAGACCGAAATTGTTCCCTTAAAACGAGCCTCCGCAAAATTAGTTACTGATTCTATTTTAAATAAATATATTTTAAAATACGGGGCGCCCCTAAAAGTTATATCGGATAATGGTCCTCAATTTGTAAGTAATGTATTTGAAGACATGTGCCAAAAACTGGGCATACGTCATTTAAAAATGGTCCCGTATCGGCCGCAATCAAATATAGCGGAACGGGTTAATAGAAATATAGTGAAAATTATCCGTAGTTATGTTAAAAATTTTCATAAAAGCTGGGATAACTATGTCAATGAATTTGCTTTCGCCCTTAGGACCGCAAAATATGATACAACGGGCAAAACTCCTGCTGAGTTATTTTTAGGCAGAAAGATTATAACGCCGTTAGATAAATTATTTTATGTGCAACAAAGAGCCCCAGAATTTAAAATGGGTGATATAGAAAAACTAATTAAGGAAGCAAAGAAGAATACTGAAGTAGCACAGAGAAAACAAAAACTGTATTATGACTTGAAACGACGGGGAGTAACTTATAAAGTAGGGGATGAAGTTTTAAAAATTAAGCATTCACTTTCTTCAGCACCAGAAGATAAAACTGCAAAATTTTTTCCAGGATTTGAAGGACCATATGTCATAGAAAAAATAACTCACGCTGTAGTAGTGTTAAAAGATAGAAATGGTGAAACCTGCTCCGCAAACATTGATCAAATCAAACCCTACTATGTTAGTAATAAAATGCAAATATTTACAGATCTTTTGCAGTATCCGGCAGGGCAGACACCACAGGCGCAAGCTCCAGAGGTTGAAAAACGACAAGTACAAGGGCAAGCCATTAAGAGGCAGGAGCAAATGAAAAGAAAGTTTCCCCGCGGGAAAATTGAAGGTAGCAAGAAAAAGAAGCCGTTCCACCGTCCAGAAAAGAGAGCTCACGAACACCCCCAGAATGAAGAAGGGAGAAGGACGACGAATGCAAAGAGAGCCAGGAGAAATGACGGCAACTATAACCCGGCTCTAAAACGGAAGATCTACTCATCCGACAGGACTCTCCGCAGCAAATGTCGCCGAACTGCGGAAGGGCCACCAGCGGCGGAGGAAAAGTTACAATTAAAATTTGAACGGCCAGCAACGAGGTCCAAGCAGGAACACGAAAGAAGTTTCCCGGTTCCGCCAAGACCAGCTGCCATCAAACGGCCAAGACCACAGGCAGAGGCGAAAAAGAAGGTATTCAAGGGTGACCGAACTGGAGAAAAAAGAAAGCATCTAGAGGAAGGCACTGAAGGGCGAGCCCGTACAAGAAGGAGGATAAATCAAACAACACTACCTTTCAGGACTGGGCCCAGAAAAGAATGTCCGAATATCACAAAGATAAGTAAAATTTTATGTTACTTTGCAAACTTAAGTTAATCTTTCATTCTTATTGCAAGTGGCAGATTTCAAGAAGTTTTACCTCATGCGAGGTCTACCTTTATCGCCAAAAGGGCGAGAAATGAGTTGTTACCGATTTTGTTATTATGTTTTTCAATTACTCGCGTGTAAAACTAAAGTTGGTGTATAATAGCGATGTGTAAATACTTAAATATTGTACAAGTTATTGTATAAATATTATTTAAAACATTCCGGCAAGAAAGAAGTTTTAGTCTGAAAGACTTTTTGAAATGTATTATTTCAATGTAGAAAGAATTGGCACTTGCTTTGAAAAGAATAGAACTTAACAATGTACTACTAATGTATGTTTTCAAATGTGTAAAATTAACGGCATGTTAATATGTTCTTATATACAATGTGAACTGTTATTTTAAATGTTAAGAAATACCGTGATATGGTAAAAGTGAAAGTAATGTTAATTTTTTTTTTTTTTTTTTTTTTTTATTCGTGTGACTGTAAAAAGACTAAATCATGGTGAATATGTGTTAAAGGTTGAATGATGTAGTTAGGCTCTCTGACGCTACACTTCAGAGTTAGCCACTTTCAGAATAGTACCTCAGGGTTTAGAGTTGAAATTAGGGTGTGTTACGAGGTCTTGGTATGTTGAATTTTAACACGTTAGTGTTTTGATTGTAGGAGGAAGTGTTGAACACATAGACATAAACACATTCGTGTTTGGTGTTCTTTTACAACACATGTCAGAGAGCACGAGGAGAGATAATTAAAATAGTTATGAATGAAATAAGAATGTTAAGAGAAATATAATTTTACATGTTACTTGCCATTTCATTGTGTAACATTTCATTAAACTAGTTTTCCTTCCAGATCTCTGGAAGGAACCAGATTTGAATAAAAGCTCCTGTTTAGATGCAGTACAGATGAAAAAATTGTGTGTCCTGGGAGCTGCTATTGTAAAAACAAATTTCTTTCTTTTAAATTTCTAGTTTCTAGCGAAAAATATTTGTAAAAGATTGGCTTCGCGTTAGATTCTAGAGCTAAAAGTTTTCAACAAGGTCGTTTTAGACTTCAGTTTCAAACTAATTAACTCTGGCGGGAAGTATGTAAGGATCTTAAGTTTTACTAACGTTTATTTTATTTTAAATCTTTACTATCACTTCTTATTTTCTACTTCCGGCCAGAATTATAAGCGTTAAGGTTTTTATGCAAAATTTGTCTGGCGAACGCCAAGTATTTTAGTTGTGGCCTTTTTGCCAAGCGAGGGAGAGGAAGCAGTGAGTTCGAAGCAGGCCGTTTACCTTAGAAGTTACGCAGTTGCTTGTTGCCTTCCAGGCCAGAGGTTTTAATCCTCTTGATAACTTTTAAACGTATTGTAGTGTTCTCAGTTATCTGTACTACATACGCCTTCCTGTTAATATAAGGCCAATCTTCAACGTTTATTATTCTAAAGTTAAATTAGAGTTTAGTTTTATTTTTATATTTTTACGTTTAGACCACAAGTAGTGGGTCTTTGTATTCCGAAGTACGGAAGTTATTGTAAATAGAGAAAAATAAAGGGTTTTGTATACCCTTCTTGTGTATCTTGTCTACTTACCACAGTTCTTGAACATAGCTTTAGTAAGCTCTCTGTTCCGAGTCAGGTCCTTGCATGTTCCCGAAGAAAGTAAGACGGAACATCGAACCTGATATAGTGAATAGCAAGATGTTTAAAAACAAGCTATAAAGAAAATAAACAATTTAATGTATTTATTACAAGTATCATTAAACGTACTTGTTTCAGGTTAGACTTATTAAGGGCCCAGAAGTGGCTATTAGTCTCGAAATAGACTTTTGCGTAATCACTGTAAATTAATAGTTCCACTTTTCATTCGAGTCTGTTGCCGTTCAGCAAAATATTTATCTTTCAAACTGAAGCTGTCTGTTGGGAATTAACAAACTAAGCTATCTGAAAACAATGGATGCAGTTCTTAATATTATCCGTTTCTTATTTTTGAATCAGATTGATTTAAATAATAAAAATGCATCTAATTCGTGATCTGTCTAATTAAAAATATTCAGTATCTTCACAGAATAATATTATGTAATTTTTATTATTTATTTCATATTTTCCAAACTTTAAGAAATTTTTCATTGGCGGAATCAGCGATCTGAAAGCGAGCAGTGGCAACATTGTACGGAAGAAAACATTTTTCCCTCCACCGCGCGAGACTGTGAAGCTCTGTAGAAATCCGAAAATCTAAAAACATGCTGCTTGTAAACAGTTTGTGATTTTTCTGTTGAACTGAAGTTTATGAGACGTAAGTTCGAAAAACGTGATATTTTAATGTACAAAATAGGCACACAAAACATTAATAATAAAAAGACAAAAATTTTTTGTTAGCCATCTTATTAAGAAAGCTGAACATTAATATGATGAACTGAGAAAAGACTGTAAAAAAATAGAAAAATATATCCGACAAACACTGCATCGGAAATTCTAAACATATGCTGCAATGCTGCTTTAAAAATTTTGTGATTTTGCTGTTGAATTGTGTACGGTGTAAGTGCGAAGAAAACAATGCTAAAAAAAATCTGATGTGTGCACACACCACATGATTTCCTTGTACGGAATATTAAATTATACGCATTTTTTCCTGCATTTCATTTAAACTCATTTCCTCGAATTAGAGATATATTTTTCATTCAATTAATGAAAATATATAAAACCTCAAACCTCTTCGGGCAAGGCAAAAATATATAAAACCTCAGAATAGCTATGTTAAAACTGAAAGCTATAGAAAAAGATAAAACACAAGTACAGTTAAAACAATTAAAAAAAACAATTTTTACAATTAAAATTACAGTTTTTACGCAAAAACAAGGAATTCAGCAAGAGTGCAATGCGGGAGATTTTTCGATGCACAAAACTGAAAGTTTACTTTTGGTCTGACTCGATAATAAGATACTGAAGGCGTAGAAACTGACTTTAAATGTTGTGGATACTATGCTGAGTAAATATATGGGATAATTTAATAACTTAAATGATAATTCCAGAACTGATTAAGCGTACGCATTAATAAAAGAAGACGTTACTTTGTTGTTGCGAAGCTTAATTTCTATAGATTGGCAACAAATCCACTATTCTGCTAAGTTTCCAATGTAAACAAATATGGCTGCTATGACAAAAATATTAGGCTTAGCCGCACTTAAACAACTTTTAAATTGCTGATGATTCTACAACTATAACATGCAGGTTAACTAAAGGCATAGAAATCTTAGCCGGAAGATAAGAATAACCTAATTCAATCATTTTTAAAGCAGAAAATGCCCAATTTACCAACATATCAGAATAAGAAAACTAAACTCACTAAGCCGAGCAACAGAGTGGGTATATAGATATGTTTATTTATATACTTTTGGTGCAGCCGATTTCAACCAAAAAGGGAGGTGCACAACTACGTGTTATAGCAGTGCTGTATACAAAATTTCAACGTTCTGAGGATACTCGTTTTTGAGATGTGCGAGATACGTACAGACGCCACGAAAAAATCTCTTCTGAATCGATTTTAAAGCAGTTTTATAATTCGTTTGGGGAAAAAGAGTCCTTTACTGTGCCTTTACGTACAGATGTCACGCAAAAATGTCGTTAAATTGCATTCGATAGCAAACTATCCAAAATGGATATTTTCGTTAAAATGTGGTATCCGGAATTTTTCGTGATTACAAGAAAGTAAAAAGTAAAAAGACAAAATAAACGAAAAATGGATTATCAGGAGTGAGTGCAATAGCAGGCTGGTAGATAGCAAGCCTGGCAAGAACGTAAAGCACCTTAGCAAAACCTTCTGAGCGACCGTTAAAATCTGAAACCTTTTAGATTTTTTCTCCCGTGTTCCATATTACATAGTTTTTAGTGTTCCAGCTTTAATTTGATGCTGAAATAAAATATTTGAGATAAGTAAATAAATTTCCACTTAGTTCAAATAAAAATTTGAAAATAAATTTGTTTTGCCGCAATAAAAAAGCTCGAAAATAAGCTTTTGTTAAATTAAAATAAAAAGAAATGAAAGTAAACTTAGGTTTAATTAAAATAAAAAAAAAAAACTGATGTTCCAGAACAAATGGTTTATTTGAAATATTCCTTTGTAAAAGTATGTAAATCAAATATTTGAGCCTTTCCTGCAGCAATTAAGCTCTAACCGTTAAAGACTTACTGTGTTCCAAAAATGGCCTCTGTAAACTGTGCTCACAAATTGTGCTCACAATGCTTGAAAAAAAAGTATTTTTATGTATTTTCTATGAAAATAAAAATATAATAAAAAGGTCTCAATCTAGGAGACTCTTTATTACTTAATTACAAAAGTGCATTTTTACTTTATACTTAAAATGAAAATCAACTCTAACAAAACAACAAATTTCTCTCAGGAATTTGTGCTATACTAAAATTGCAGAATTGCGTGCAACAAATGTAAGATGTGCAGATAACGTATAGGGAAATGCGTAGGAAAAGAAAGGTTACGCAGTGTTAGATTCCTTCATAGATTGCTTCGATTATAATTGAACACGTTGATCAAGATTTATAATACGTGCTCAAATTACGGCAATTTTCCGTACGTGATGTTTACTAGATTTGTATTGTTGCTTTACAAAGCTTCGTACTTGATGTCCTCAATAAAGTGTCTAACGTTAAGGAAAACTGAAATTTGTGAAGTCTTTATACCACTGTACTCAATAAATAAAAAAAAGGTAATTGCTTTAATAATGCTAAAAAATATCTGTTGCGGACACGTCATGACGCCCTTGTACACCTATAAAATAAGACAATAAATTTTTTACAATACATTTTTTCTGCACCTTTTTAATCTTCAATAGTTCTTTTTCCGTAATTTAAAGCATAACATTTGGAAATAATAATGTAAGAATTTAATGGTAAATACCGTAAAAATTCAGAAAGGCTTTTTTCGATTACTAAAAATCGAAACTTTTTTGTATAGGTTTTTGGATAAAATTTAATGTTCAAAATATAGCCGGCGTGAAAATAGCTAAAATTAAAAATTTTGTTTAAAAATGTAACTATTAAGTTTTTGCATTTTTATTCAGATATTGTTATTCATCACCATCACCACCGATTAACTGAATAAAAGCATATGTCACAGTTACGAAAGAAGTGAAATTTATTTTTTACTTTCTTTACTTATATTTTAACCTTTGTAACCTACCGTATTATTATTAATTTCCTCATATTACATTTGTTTCACGACTGATTTAATATTTACAATACATTTATTACTTTATTTAATTTATAATTTATCTACTTTTAAATTTATTTAATATAATTTAATAATGTGTTTTATATTTTATTTAATTTTATTTCTCCTAATTCAGTGTATTTAGTCCAAAGGAGCTTTGTCCCTGGAGGACTATTGTTTCCGTTTTGAGATTTTGCGTTGAAAACTGTAAAAGGCTTTATCATTTTTCAAATCGTTGCCACCAAATACTATAGTCCTGTATTATATTTGAAGACGAGAAATAATGAAGAATTTGCATAAATGTAGGCATGTTTCTCTCATTGTGATAAAACAAAGGTACCTAGAGCCATCCAATTTTGAATGACCTGATTCTACTGCGAGTATGAGCATTTGGAAGCCCAAATTTGAAATTTGGAATTTGCTTCAATATCGATTTCATATTTTGTAAAACTTTAACGAATTTGTGATTAGCAATGGCAACGTTCTACAGAAAAAATAAAGAAAAAAACATTTTTATCTCCAGCGCGCGAGACTCTGTATCGGAAATTCTAAAGATATGTTCAATTTAAATAAATCCTAATATTTTGCGATATTGCTCTTGAACTGAATTTTATGGTATAAGTGAGAAGAACGTAATATTTAATAAGTAAAGGTAATAGTTTTCCAGTTATATGAGATACCTACGTACGTAGGTAAGTACATACAGACGTCATGAAAAAAGCCTTTTTCATTCCGTTTTGGTAAAAAGATTCTTTTATTTAGTACATATGTATAGATCTCATGCAAAAAAATCGGCTGAAAGAGTTCGGGAACATGACTTACTTATACGGCCTATTAAATTATACGATTTTTTGCTACACTTTATTTAAACTTACTTCCTAGAATTTCATTAGAGATCTATTTCTAATTTAAACAGTTTAGTTCTCCATTTGCGGCAAGGCAAAAGTGCATAAAAGCTCAATCTTCGTTAAAAATTATTATATACAGAAAAAATTAAAACACCAGATATAGTTAAAAACACTTTAGAAAGCAATTTTTACAGTTAAAATTAGAGTTTCTACTCAAAAACAGGCAATTCGTCCATCGGGCAGGAAAACAAAATTTTCGGTGCACAAAAGTGAAAGTTAACTTTTGACACAATGGGGGAAAAAGACACAGAAGTTGGTGTACCAAATGATTTAATTCACTATTCTACTAAGAGTTTCAAATGTTAACAAATGGCGGCCTCTTTACGCTTAGCAGCGCCACTTTTAAATTGTTGATAATTCTACGATGCATTCTACGATTCTTGGAAGCAGATTAAGGCATAAAAATCTTAACCGGAACGTAAGGACAACATAATTCAAAATCACTTTTAAAATAAAATATTCACTAACAATATAAATGACAATTTACTAACATATAAGAATTTAAAAAAAAAAAAAAAAAAATTGAGCTCACCGAGCCGAGTAATAGAGTGGGAAAATACACTGAAGTGACAAAAGTCACTTCAGTGTATACCTCCTAATATTTTGTCGGTCCTCCTTTTGCCCGGCGAAGTGCAGCAACTCGACGTGGCATGGACTCAACAAGTCGTTGGAAGTCCCCTGCAGGAATATTGAGCCATGCTGCCTCTATAGACTCCATGACTGTGAAAGTGTTGACGGTACAGGGTTTTGGGCACGAACTGACCTCTCGATGATGTCCCATAAATGTTCGATGGGATTCATATCGGGCGATCTAGGTGGCCAGATCATTCGCTGGAATTGTCCAGAATGTTCTTCTAACCAATAGCGAACAATTGTAGCCTGGTGACATGGCGCATTGTCATCCATAAAGATCCCATCGTTGTTTGAGTACGTGAAGTCCATGAATGGCTGTAAGTGATCTCCAAGTAGCTGAAGGTATCCATTTCCAGTCAATGATCGGTTCAGTTGCATCAGAGGACCGAGTCCATGCCATGTAAAAACAGCCCAGACCATTATGGAACCACCACCAGCTTGAACAGTGCCTTGTTGACAACTTGGGTCCATGGCTTCGTGGGGTCTGCTCCACACTCGAATCCTACTATCAGCTCTTACCAACTGAAATCGTGACTCATCTGACCAAGCCACGGTTTTCCATTCGTTTAAGCACTAACCGATATGCTCACGAGCCCACGAGAGTCGCTGCTGGCGATGTCGTGCTGTCAGTAAAGGCACTCGAGTCGATCTTCTGCTGGCATAGCCCAAGGAAGACAAATTTCGCCGCACTGTCCTATCGGACACGTCCCTGGTACGTCCGATATTGATTTCTGCGGTTATTTGACGCAGTGTTGCTTGTCTGTGAACATTGACAACTCTACGCAGACGTCGCTGGTCTCGGTCGTTAAGTGCAGGTAGTCAGCCACTGCGCTGTCCATGGTGGGATGTTATGCCTGAAATTAGATACCCTCGGCCACTCTTGACACTGTGGATCTCGGAATGTTGAATTCCCTGCCAAAGCACTTCGCATTTATACATTTTCTACGCGATACTACTGCCATCTGTATATTTGCATATTGCTAGCCCATGACTTTTGTCACTTCAGTGTATATATACACGTTTGGTGAGGCTGATTTCAACGAAAAAGGGAGGCGGCGCACAACTACGTGTTACGGCTGTCCAAATATCCAAAATTCCGTCGCTCTACGGCTACTGGTTTTTCAGTTATACGAAATACGTACATACGTATAGACGTCACGAAAAAAATGTCGTCTGAATCCGTTTTGGAAAAAGGAGTTCTTTATTCTGTCCATACGTACAGATATCGCGAAAAAACATCGTTCATGTGGATTTGAGAGCGACCAAACAGGATATTTTTGTTGAAACATGACACCCGAAATTTTTCGGGATTATAATATTTCCTTTACTCCGCACAAGTAAGTAAAAAACGAATAAAAGGAAAAACGAATAAAAGGAGCGAATAGAAAAATTCCAACGAACAAGCGCTGCAATTTTAATTTAATATTCAGCTTTTTTGTCAGAATATATAAGGGAAAAATCACTTAAATGTATACAGTGAAATGATTATAAAATTTTTCTTAGTGGGACATCCGAAATCCCCAAGTATATGAAAAACTCTTTCCCTTCGCCTAGAGCAAATAAAATTAAAATCTCGCTCGTAACCAATTATCGAACTCGATTTATGACCTTTAATCAGATGCTCCAGTTTTAGTACCTACGTAATTGAAATAATACAATTATTGCAAAATTATGCAAAAATTAAGTAATACATACTTTTTTAGTAATTTTATTATTTTACTTCAGTTAAAAATTGTATTAGGTTAATTTTCGTTCAGCAGAAATAATTTTTGTTACATTTTGTGCAAATAGAAGAAATATTGTTTGCTTAGTTCAAATATAACCGTTAGTGTAATGAAATTAAAGATAAGAAAGTTTAAGATAAAATTTAATTTAAAAAATCTAGGCTTTTTAAGGATCGATCAAAGGTACCTTTTAAATTTTAATAAAATTTATCAGTAGAATTTATCACTAGAGAAGGCCCAAGTGGAACAGCGAAACGTTTTAGAGTATACTAGGTGAATATACACTTAGACGAACATGGGAATGTTGTAGGTTTTTCTATATATTTGAAAAGTGAAAAAATAGAAAACATCGTTGTATAAAAGTATTTAACTTTTTTAATGAGATATCTATAGTGAATGAATTTTTTTTTTAATCAACCCGATTCAAAAGGGAAAAAAAGCTTTATTGCTTTTAAAAGCTTCGTTTGCTTATCAATAACAGACAGATCCAGTTTGAAAGACAAATATGTTTCATTTTTTGCAATGGCATCAGACTCGAATGAAAAGTGAAACGACGCATTGGCAATGAGTTAAGGTTACATTTAAAGTTAATCGACGCAAAATCGTGTTGCTAGACTAAATAGACCTTTTGGGCTAATACCATATTTCCTAGCGTACTTTAGCCCTTAGCTTTTTAGACCAAGCTCTAAAATTTTTATTTTCACGTAATTTTTCCCTTCCTCTGTTCGTTTAGAGAAGGAGCTCCCCCAAATTTTAAAAATGGATTCCTCCACGTAATTTTTGCTTTCGTCTTATTAACAAAAACAAACCTCGCAAACTACCTGGGAAGATCGCGCAGAATCTTTCCCTTCTAACTGCTGAAGGGAAATGCCTGCTTAATGCAAGAAGCGACCCATCACACCAACTGACATTCAGTTAAACTACTTCGCCGAGTCTGTTGGGCATTCACCTTCTCTAATTATTTATGGATGATCTCAGACCTAAGGAGTAGCAGAGGCAACAATAGCAACGAACGAGATTCAAGTTACGGGGTGTGTTTGGCGCGTCATAATCATCTCTGGTTTTTGCGCCATAATCACTCACTCACTCACTCACTCAAGTTACAGGGAAGTAGAAATGGAGATATATTATTAGATACTGTAATGGTTAATGCTGTTAGGCATTCTTATTAGACTGTAGGTTTCTTTTAAAGACATAATATTATGATAGTTATATGTAGTTGGTAGAATTAGTAAACAAAGAAAGCGAAAATACGCGAAGAAATGTAGTAGTTAATTTATTTATTTATTTATTTATTTATTTATTTATTATTTATTTATTTTAGTTAAAATGGAAACACTCTTAGGTAGTAACAATGGTGATGAAGATAGGGATGATAATAATAATTTCATTGTTCTAATTTGGTCAAAAAGATTACTGTTTGTTTACGGAAACAAAATTATTTTTAGCCTTAAATCGTTATACCCTTACAACCTTTGTCGAAATGTAGTATGATAATTAAAATAATAAAATTTTCTTATCCAAATTTTAATTAATAGGTATTTGACTGAGAGAAAACCAAAAGAACACACGTCTGTGGTCAAAGAATAAAATTCTAACAAATGCTGAAGTATAGTTATAAGGTATTTCTCCCGCCTTCTTGGCATGCCTTCGTGGTGTGGTGGTCTGCACTCTGGGCGCGTATTCCAGAGGTCCGTGGTTCGATTTCCGACAAAGGCGTTACTTATTTTTCATCTTGCCTGCTTCGAAAAAATCCTAATGTCTCTAAATGGTATTAGAGTTAATGTTACGAAAACTAGATAGTGTAATTTATTCAAAACCTACACATAGAAAAGAATGAGAATATAGAATTTTCTGCCATTTTCGTTTAAAGAGGTTCAATAGAATAAATTTGTTCTCCACAGTTCTGTTTCTAATATAATAACGTCTGCTTATCTGTATTCAAGTTTAACAGGCTAACAAAACTAAAAATCCAAGTTTAACAGGCTAACAAAACTAAAAAAAATAGCGATATTTCTTCATCTTTATCAGAATCGGGACACGCGTGAGGCACTTGCTTCAGGCGAACGGCTAGGAGAGACGCAAAATTAGTTACGAAATTTTAGAAATGCATTTAAAAAATAAGCTACGACTGTCAACTTTCAATCCTGAAGCATATCAAAAACCACAATTTTAAAATAACTAATTTCAAACAATAAAAAGAGAGCTATATTTTTTAACGTTGGGGCACTTAAGTGTTTGTTCTTCATCGATTAATCAAATCAATTACAGCACAACAAAAATTAATTAATCGTTAAAGATTAAATTTAAAGTGATGCAGAAAAATGATTATCACAAATTTTGTGCAATTTTTAGTTTGTTATTTTGTATTTATACTAAATTCAAATACATATTAAATGGTAAATCATTGCAATGCTTTGAAACAATAATCTCTTTGAGCAAATAAATTCAACATTATATATATATATATCTTCATGGAATTTAATACTGTAAAAAAATAAAAGGTAAATAAAGCTGTGAAATCATGCAGTCTAGAGATACAAAAATTGCACTCTTAATTGAAGGAACAACCTAACATCTAATCCTTAGAAAGGTTTTGTTGCAGACATGTTTTCGTGGTTTTTTCATAGGTAACGTAAATATAAGCCAATTTCCCTTAGAAGATCTCCCACGGAAGCATGCAACTCCTCACACGTATTAGTCGTCGTGTGCTTTGCCATACTGGTTAAAAATCAAATGTAATACAAGGATGTAATGTAAAAATATAAAAAATTACCTTTAAAGATGAATATAGCAGCAGAATAAGAAGATAATTGAAAAGAAAGTTTATTAAGCCTATCTGATATCCGATATCTATAAAATAATTTATTTTTCAGAGAAATATGTTTTCATGGAAGAAATGATAGATATTTTAATCTTATTACTACCCAATACCAACTGCACCCCTGAAAAGTCCAACATAGAGGTCTGAAATCTCCTCTCTATACTTCATAGCAGTCAAGAAGCCTTTGTCATAAACACACAAAGTTGTGTGGCTTACAACATAATTGCATGTGTGTACAACATAATGCTTGCCCAAGCCACTGCACCTCCACCGCCCTAATGACCTTTGTCTGATGAAGGAGGATGGTATCTTGCTCCAGGTTTTCTTCAGATACAGGTATGCTGAGATCAGTAACTAGGCTGAATCTTGTCTCATCCATAAAAAGCATGGTGCTCCACTGAAGCCTCATCCAAAGTGCACATTGTCTGCACTATGCTAAACGGGCTTTCTTGTGTGCTGCAGTGAGCGAGGCGCTATCAGCGGGTCTTATGACAGACAGCCCTATTTCAAGGTCTCTTGTGATTGGCCTGCCTCCAATCTGCCGACAATTCTATATCTCATTCTGTCATCGCTACGTCCGTGATTATACATTTTACTTAATAACTATATATATTATATATAGAGATTTGTAGCCACCTGCGCATGTGATTGGTCTTCATTCAATCTACCGACAATTCTCCATACAACCCAACTCTTGTTAGAAAAATGGCGAATGTCGTGAGCCAAGTAGGAGCACAATAATCGCCGAATACACAAAAATCGCTAAGTGCGCTTATATCCCCTTCATAATAAGAACACCACAGGCACACATGACAAGTGTACGCTTATACGAGTATGTTCGACTCTGAATATTTGCATAATTATTCGGCAGCATAGTTGGTACCTTTAGTTCAATACTTAAATAAATAATCTTAAATTTCATAAATTTCATAATTCATAAATTTGCAAAATCTCTTAATTTTGTACATGTGAGGGTATAAATTTGTTTATATATAGTAGCGTGCATTTACCTCTTTACCTCAGTTGAAAAATAGCTCATCTCGGCTGCGATCTTTAATACACAGGCTGTGAACACAAGCCTAAATTTTTTTCTTTTTTTTTTTTTTTATTCCTATGCATTTTTTAGCACTGAATCCGAAAATTGGCGTTCATTTTCTTCTACGACATTAGGGTGTTTCGGAAATCGCAACTTTCCAAATGTGGAAAATTGCGAAAATGTGAGACTTGAAAATAGACTTAAAACACTTAGAATATACTATTCTTTTTTTTAGCGTATATTAAGACAATGTACGTAAAATACATAATTTTATTTACGGCTTGATTTCTTAAATCAGAAGTGCCGAAGATCTATTGAAGGCCGGCAGGAAGATGGGAAAAAATAAATAAATAAATAAAAAAAAAAAAAAATCTGAAAGCTTTCAGATTTTACATTGCGCCTAAAGGAATGTTTTTCAACGTTTTGTGTGTCGCTTCTATTTATTAAATATCATGTTCTTTGCACTTAAACCATAAAATTCAATTCAACAGGGATATTGCAAAATAATTTTAAAATGAGCATATCTTTAGAATTTCCAATACACATTCTCGCGCGCTAGAGGTAAAAACGTTTCTTTTTCGTACAGTGTTGCCATTGCTCGCTTCTAAATCGTTGAGTTTGTTAATCAAAAATTCGTTAAAGTTTTACAAAATATGAAATCGTTAATAAAACAAATTCCAAATTTCAAATTTGGGCTTCCAGATGCCCATATTCGCAGGAGGATTACGTTATTCAAAATTGGATAGTCTCTAGGTACCGTCGTTTTATCACAGTGCGAGAAACATGCACAAATTTATGCAGATTATTCATTATTTAATTGTTTAAGTATTATGCAGGGCGACAATATTTGGTGGTAACAATTTGAAAAGTGAAACAACGCTTGTAGTGAATCGAGGGAAAATGCCAAAACGAAATTAATAGTCCTTCCGGGCAAATTGCCCGTTTGGACTAATTAAAATCAAATAAAATATATAGATAATAATAAAATTTAACAAGTTATTAAATTCATGATAAATAGTTAAATAAAAAATAAAATTTCGAACCTCATTTTATTAGGAGCTCCGTGTGGACTAAAATTTCAAAATAAGCAATAACTTAGCCGGTCTCCGGCTGAATTCAAGCTGTGAATAAACAGTATAGCGTACTATTTTAAGAGATGAGAGAACTAAAAACCACTCTTGTTCCAGAACACCTGTGGAAAAAGATAAAACGATTAAAGCATCGCTAATGAGAATAGAGAAAATGCGAGAAACAATATGAGAGTATGGAAAGAAATTTTAATGGAGAAGTGTAGTTTTGAAAACAAAGAATGAAGAGTTCTAAGTTTTCTGACCGCGATGCCCTGCCCATATAATTATAGCTGTCAAGTAGATTGCGCCTGGGCCAAAAATCCCCCCTCGAATCTGATCCGACAGGAAAACAAACGTAAGATATTTACAAGTGACAATTTTTGTCCCCCATATTTAGTCACGTAGTTCTTTCGGGAACAAAACATTTTACCGGCTGTTTTGAATTCACTGCACTTTTGAACATGTTAATGGAGATTTTCTTTCCTTAAACGTTTTAACACCTCCGTCCGTTTTTCCCCCACAGAGAGACAGGTATGCAATCGAAAGTTCTAATCGATTTTTAACGCATATTTATTGTTTAAATAAAATTTGCCCTCTGGAATTGTTTCATCTATATAAGCTCTCTTTTTTAGCGTTTTGGTGCGCTCCAGCTAGAATCACGATTTGCCTCAGAAACTGAGAAGTCTCAGAGCCAGGCTCCTGCCCAGTTAAAGCTCAAATTTGATTTCCCCCATGTGTCGAAGTTTCCGTATTCCTCTCAATGTTCTATTTCGCGATTTCCCTTTCATGTTCTTGGTGGGGTTAATCTCGATGTAACATCCACCAATAGTCAGCAACCATCGATGTAATCATTTTACTTCTTTTCATTTCTTTCATGTCTTGAAAAATTATCTTCTCTAACGAAACCCAAATTTTCAGAAAAATAGTCCAAATGTGAATTTAGGAAATGAGCCTTTAATCTCGCGGAACAACCTAAATTTTTGTACTTCTTCAGCATCTTCTCAATGATTTATTTAAAGTTAGAACATTTCTCATGGCCCAGAAACTTGGTTACTACGTCCTTAAAACGTACCCAGGAGCGGCTGAACGATAAAGTCTAACGGTAAAGTAATAAAGAAGACTGGTAGATCAGTTCGAATCCCGACAAAAGGGCTGGCTGCAGGGGCGTTCTCGTGGTTTTCCCTATGTGTTACCTCTATACGAGCGAGTTTTCCTTAGAAAACCTTCCACGAAGGCATCTCTCTCCTTAAGGAAATGGCCATCGAGTGCTTTTCCCGTAATTAAATAAACCAAACCATCGTCTTTTAAGGCTCTCACCGTTCTTTAATTTGTCGGTTGATAAAGCCGGAAATTTTTCTCATATGTATTTCAAACACTGATTTTCTTTTGGTGAGGCTTCGACAAACTGCTTCATCAAGCTAACTTGATATGCAGAGGTGGATGGATAACGTTATTCGGATCAATGGTAGCTTTTCAGAGCACATTTTTGGTTCCAGGTTCTAATGAAGACCTTTTTAGCCAATCTTTCTTTATACAATGATTTCCTCTGTCTGTACTATACCAATCACGCAAAAAACAAGGAAACGTTACGTAATTTCCTTGCTGTCGGAAAAGCATCGATGTTATTTTAAAATAGCAACACGTAATCCTCTTACGATCGTTGTATTTAATTTTATAGAGAGCCTCTAATTGAATTATTATTGCAGCGTAATTAGTTTTTAAATGGACAGAATGATCAAAGGGACCAAAGTGCGTCTTAAAAACTTGAAATACATGAAAAAATGTGGTAAAGTAGAAAATTAGATTCATCTATAGCAATTTTCATTAGAAAACTGAAGGAGTCAAAGGACCTCCTCCTCCCATCAGACCCCTTTACTGTTTTGCAGTAATGATGCTTAGTGAAAGACAAAAAAAAAAAAAAAAAAAAAAAAGAATAAATTATGAGAAAAAAAGTATTTTATGTTTATTTTAGTCTCATATTAATTTTAATGAGTTTGAAAACATTTTAAAGATTTTGAAATTTGGGATTTGCAAAAATTCCCACTTGATGATAAAGAATGATGGCCATTTTCGGATTCAGCGAAAAAATGCATAAGAATCGATTATCAGAAGTTAAAAAACACAGCCATCGCAAGTTTGTGTTATTAATTATTAGCTGAACTCATTAAAATCAACAGCTGTTTTACGTGATTTGTAATTTTCCGTGCAAGCAGCTGCTTTATATAACATGGCAGGAAAGGAAAATATTGCCTTGCGCATGATGTTACTACCAAGCACAACAAAATACATGCAGCTTAATCTCACCATTTCGATGCTTATTTGTTTCTTCTGTTAACGGTAACACAGCTTTCTCACGTACCTTAACAAAGACACTGCTTTGATCAGACTAGTTAAGAACATAATAACAAAAATTCTTCTGCACAGAAAGCAAACTAAAAAAATGAGATGCGTTGCTCTTAATAAGAACAAAGTGAAAGAATAACTATCTCCCAAAAAATGAAAGTTTGCTATTCTTTCGGCAAATATATATATATATATTTTCAATTGTCTTGGCAACATTTTTATTTCTCTTTGACTTCCACAAAAAGGAGAAAGAGAAAAATAAAAAAATAATAATAAAGAAACGTGCACCTGCAGGGACTAGAACAGCAACCCCAGGGGGCGTTTTGCGCCAGGGCGTGAGTCGGGTGAAGATGGAGATGCTGCTTCCGAAACGTGATTTCGAATTTGATGAGGCAGCCCTTACCCACCATTTCTCACCCCTCCCCTGACTGAATAGGATCGATCATGTTTCAGAGGGCAGTACATGTTGTTTTTTCTTTTCTTTTTATCTTTGGTTGAAAGGAGAGATTTGTTTACTTCAATTACTTGCAGAACAAGTTGGTTTTAAACAAGGTCATGTGCTAAAAATATCTCTATTGTTAGCTAGGGAATCCCCCCCCCAACGAGACATGTACTCAAGAGAAGAAGGAATTTATTCATAAAATATTTAAAACACCTTTTCGTTACGTTTTCATTACATTTTCTTCCTTTTTCTTCTCCCATTTTCTCTTTTTTATATAGACTTAACTTTCAGATATAGATGTAGATACTGTATACGTAAAATATGAAATATGAAAGATAACTAATAATTTTAATTTGACAATATGTTCTTTTAATTCCTCATTTTAATTTGGCTACATCCCTTTTATATTGTCAAATTAGAAATTGTTTGTAATAACTACGTCTTTCAATAGTAATCCTTTTCATGCTTGCTTATTTAATACTGGCGCAATGCGACAGCTCTTATCGAATTCCAGGTCAAAATTCCAGCAAAGAACCGAGCCTATAAATATCGCTGCTACTGACTGCATAGCCCTTTTCCCCGCTTCCCGGCAACGTCTGTCTGCAAGTCCACAATTCCATCTACGGACTAAAGGCCTCTCTAAGTAACTCAGTCTCACGACTAAGATAAAAACTTCATCTCTAACAGTTATATATATATGTGCGTAATAATAAAATTCCATAGTCAAAAATACACTTAAAATTCTAACTGTATGTTTTTTTTCATTTTTACGGCGACGGTCTCTTATTTGAAAGTACGTGGAATTAAATGCACAGCCCCGTAGTCAAGTTGTTTTTCCCGCCTTTTCTACACGTACAGTTTTAGAATGTTCTAGAGATATTTAAAGCGAACTGGAATGGCTGACGAGGCTGACGTCATTTCTTGGAAGCTCCGCCTTTCCAGAGGCTATAAAAGGACTCGCAAAGAATATCGGGGTCTTTTCTTTAATGTAACGATGCAGTAAACTTCATACGAAAAATTATTAGTAATTCTTTTTTATTTACATCGGAGATCTGATTTTGTAACTGCTGTTTCTCCTGACCAATAATAAATGGATCCTGTTTTTTTTAAACTTATCGTGTCATAATTTAAGCTACGACTACATCTATGATTCTTCACCAATCTATTTATTCCGGAAAAAAGTTGGTACATCACACAGACACACACACATATATATATATATTTGTAGTAAGCTCGCCTTAAAGTTACCAAGAGCTGTTGCTCCAAAAAGTTCAACACGTTTTAAAAAATTAATACATATGAAAATCAAACCATTAAACATGTAAAACATTAAAAAAAACAGAATCAGATAAAAAGGTAAGCGGAAAATGGTAAATTAGCCCAACTCGACTTCCAAACTGGCTTTTCAAGGAAAATTTCATTTATTTGAACGTCGAATCAAGCTAACCCCATTACGCGTTTCGCCGAAACAGACAATTGAAACTTTAAATGTTTTACATGTTTAATGGCTTGATTTTCATATGTATTAATTTTTTAAAACGTGTTGAACTTTTTGGAGCAACAGCTCTTGGTAACTTTTAGGCGAGCTTACTACATTTTTTTATATTTTACTTATTTTGCAGCATATTGCGCAAGATGTTTTCTAGACCAAAATTAGTTTTTCAAAATTGTAATTACTACCTTGCTTGATATATATATATATAGGTATAGTAAATTATAACTAGAGCAATTTTAAAATTTTAAAATTAAGACTATAAAGAATAATATAATTAAGCTTTATTTTGAAAATTACCAAACAGCCAGTGGCTAAGAGTTGATGTAAATTGCCAATATTATAATCAAATTAATTTAAAAACATTGAAATTCTTAATAGAAATTTTATTGAATGATTAGATAAAAAGGTGTCTGCATTGCAGCGTTACGTAATATAGGTAACGCTGTATCAGATAAGTTATGTAAGATTCTTATGATGCGGATTAATGGACGCACTTTAGATAGATATATTATAAATAGTTACAAATTTTAGGACAGAAAAGAGAAGTACCCAACTTAAAATCGAGAATAAGAGGTGCTATTGCCAATTAAAAAAAAAAAAAAATACTTTCATATTTTTAGTCTTACACATATATAAGTAGATATACCTGTCTATTTATGTTTAAGATATATATCTATATGTGTTTCTACTATACACAGACGAAGAAAAAAGCATCTTTATCTCCAGCGAGAGAGACTGCGAATCGGAAATACCAAAGATATGCTCATTGTAAAACTATTTTGCGATGTTTCTGGTGAACTGAATTTTATGGTTTAAGTGAGAAGAACATAATATTTAATAAATAAAGATAACACACGAAACGTTAAAAAAAGCCCCTTTGGATGTAATCTATAATCTGACAGCTTATGCATGTTTCTCGCACTGTAAAAAACAACGGTACCTACAGCTATCAAATTTTGAATAAAGTAGGCCACCTGAATATAGGCACCTAGAAGCCCGAATTTGGAATGTGGAATTTCTTTTATTTTCTTATTTCATATTTTGTAATACTTTGACAAATTTTTGATTAACAAACTCAACGATTTCAAAGCGAGCAACGGCAGCATTGTACGAAAAAAAAAAAACATTTTTATCACCACGCAAGATTGCCTATCCAAAATTCTAAAGATATGCTGTTTTTAAATATTTTTAGCCCAAAGGGACACTAGCTTACATTCTCTCGAAACGTGTACGTGTATATAAATAAAAAACAAAACTCCCCTTTTGGCGTTATATATAATCTGAAAACTTTCAGATTTCAATGAATTGTTTTCTTTTTTTCAATACTTTTTTATCATTATTTAAAGGCAGAACAGATTTTATGAGTCATAAAGTTAGCCAAGGAAATGTTTTTGCTTTCATGGCTGCGCAGATATCAGAAAGTACCAGATATACATATATAACGTTTGAAAAGCAGACTTATATAGATCCAGTATACTTTTAAATTGGTCTTCGCTTATGCAGAATTTGGCCATTATTGATGTAATTGATTGCTGTAACCAGAGTTATGTTTATCTGTTAAATAAACATTATTCTTTTCCTAAAGCAAATAATGCATAAAATAGTGTGGTGCACTGATACTAAAGAGTTATAGTATTAAAATTATTTACATAAGGCTATCTTAATTCTGATTTATATAACATGCACATTAATCATGAAAAGACTTAATAAAATATCACTAATCTCTTTGCTCGATTTATTCAAATGCCATCCCCTTTGGCAGATAGCCCTCGACATCTTTGCCATAATAAAATAAAATAAATAAATAAAACAACTTTGGATGTTTATCTCTGTTTAGTTTTCAGAATCGCGAGTGTCGAAATCAAAATTATCAACTTAATGGCGACCGCCTTTCTATTATCTGCCATAATAACAAACAAGTTTAAAATGTTAAATGCTTCCATGAGCGAGCAACAGAGTACAATATTTGAAAACAAACTTCTCTTTCACCAATCTGAGCAATAAATGATTTCTCTTTTGCTCTCAAGTCTGTTTAGAAAGTGCAAATAGTAACCTGGTTACATAGGTTTCGTGCAATTGGGGAATCTGAGAAATGTTTCTTTCGACGTACTGTCCCGCGTAGCTGTAGCAGATATGATAGCGCTTTAACAGATAAGTTCGTTCGTCGTTTTCCGAACTTAAGTCGAACTACCAGTATTCATCGGTTTTATTCCTTCAGCGCTCGAGTGGTAGGGGCACACACGGATCTGCAGCCGAAAGAACTTTTTAATCTATAT
This sequence comes from Stegodyphus dumicola, assembly GCF_044657685.1. Taxonomy (NCBI): domain Eukaryota; kingdom Metazoa; phylum Arthropoda; class Arachnida; order Araneae; family Eresidae; genus Stegodyphus; species Stegodyphus dumicola. The sequence continues at coordinate 52,544,412 of NC_140777.1, forward strand.
ATGTATAAAAAAGAGGTCTTTTGTGTGTTTGTATGTTCGCGATTAACTCAGTCACCACTATCGCTATCGTCACCAAAACTTTCTACAATTCTTTTCTGGGTCCTAAGAAAGGTCAACGTCCACTTTTTTCAAAAAAAAAAAAAAAAAAAAAAAAAAAAAAAAGCTTATATCAGAGATATTAGTTAAAAACTCTGAAAACGCTCATTTTCACCTTCGTTTTCCGGTGGCAACAGTCTCGTACGCTGGAGATTAAAATTTGCTGTATTTCGAGAAGAGTTGCCACTGCTCGCTTTCAAATCGTAGAGTTGGTTAATAAAAAATTTCTAAGTTTTACAAAATCTCTATATATAAAGAAGAAAACCTGCTTGTGTGTTTGCTTGTTCGCGCTTTTTATTTTTGATCAATTATGATCAATTTTTGCCACATTTAATGGACTAAAATTGAATATGGTTGAAATGGAATATTGGTTGAAACTTGAGCCTTTACGACCATTTGATTAGAAAGACGAAAATCATTAAAAACTATTGTTGCTGATGTAATGAGAGAGAGTTAGTTTATTTTTCTATCGAAATTTTTTATCCGGTTTCCATATTGCATCAGAGTGAAAAATGTATAACTATGAATCGTATTTTTTCATCGTTATTAGAGAAGTATTACTGCGGTATCGTTCTCTCTGTTATTAGATGCATTACTCTTAATCTAACTTAGCTGGCATCGGATACTTCCGCTAGCGTCTAAATAAAAGTAAATGGGAAAAATGTAACAGCTGATATAATTTACAGAAAATTGGGAAATAATGCTAAAGAATTATAAAGAAGTTTATTATTGATTATTTTTACACTCGGTCTGTCCCATAACAATAGTAGCATTTGATGAATTTAATTTGTCTCTTAATAAAAGTAACAAAAGAAAATAAATATAAAACGTAACATTTATTATCAAAAAGCTAGATTAAATTAAACAAGTTCAAAATTTATTTTTAGTGTTCAGATAGTTTCTTGATTTTTCAATAATTTCTTTATTATATTTAAAACTCGTAGGTAGAATTCATTGACTGAGAAGCTTGGCATTTCCTATATGTGTGAGCTTAAAATTATTGCTTCAGCATAACTTGTTGAAGTGTCAGAAACGTATTGTTATGAAATGTTCAGGTGCGGTGAGATAGCTTCCTTGCAAGGCAAGTTTAGGGTTGCCAGAAAACGGCAAAAGAAGGCAGGGTTGCCACATTTGGCGAGAAATCGCCCGTTTGGCGACAAAATTGGCGATATACCAAAGACGGATGGAGAACCTTCTGGAACAAATTCTTACTGGTTTAGCCCAGAATGTTCCCGAACACAAACCAAAAATTACATAAACCCTGCTGGTACGCGGAGAGTCAGTCCGTATGGAGTTAGTGTCTCGTCTAGCGAGTTGATAGTCAGTCAGTGAGCGAGTGTTTCGAAATCAAATACCGAGATGGTCGTCGAGTGCATCGAGTCCTTTAGTGAATTGCGAGTTAGTGCATCATCGAGTTTTAACTTTGAGCTCCGAGAAAGACCGGACCAAGTCGGCAGTGTATCGCCGAGTGCATCGCGAGGTGTAGCGTAGAGAGTGTCGAGAGTACGTAGAATTCCGAGAACGACCGAGGAGAATCGGGAGCTGCACTCTGGTGCTTTGCCGTGAAGCTGTCTCCATCTTTTAGCCTGATAGCCTGGAGGCTGTGTACCTGATTGCTTTAGCGTGTTTATAATAGTTCTTCGACGACCGTAAACGTGCTTTTAGAACTGTTTCAAATAATAATGGCCAATAAAGTGTGTTTTGATATTTGATACTTCATCAAAGGTCGTCGTTATTCACTCCAAATCCGTACGAACTCCGTTCGAACGGAATGTTCCCATTCGAATGTAAAGGAAGGGAAACATAAAAGTATTATCCAGTATTTCAGGAGAAATATTATCAAAAGCTATGTTTACTGCTTCTAAGATATCTCTTCTGCTAAGAAAAATGTGTCTACGTTTTTCAAGTTTTTCTCTGTAAATCTCTACCCTTTTTTTTTTTTTTTTTTTTTTTTGCGAAGAATCAACATTAGCCTAGGATTCACCTTGAGAATTATTTTCGGACACACGTTTCGAAATTTTTGATATGGTCATTCTGCTGCTCTTAAATTGTTTTACAGCGAACGTAATTGCACTTCTCTTGAAATTTTCGTTTTTCTCTTGATGCATCGCGAAATGACATTCGCAACTCGATCTTTGCTTGAAAACTACTTTTTACCTTACTTTTACAATGGGGTTAGGTTCAATTGAAATAAAATTCCGATTTCGATTAATGCTGAAATTAGAAAAATAGTCATAATTCTTAATAACTTGGTTAACCTAAAAATAGAAAGATGTGTCAAAGCAAATGATAAATGCCATGAAATATTAATTTTGACTGAAGGGTTCGCAATTTTGCCCCGCAACATAACTTAGCTGCTGCATTCGCCAATAATTTCCGTTTAAATATTTACTTGCTACTATAATTATGAGACAGAGGGTGTAGAAATATATAAGGCATATTCGTAAAGGAGGGGGTAATTGTATAGAGTCTCGTGTAACCACACGTAACAAAAATTCACGAGCTTTAGGAATCAAACAGTAGAGAAATTATTCTCAGGTCTTTACCAGTAGGCAGACAAATTCAGAAGAAACTTGTAAATAGCCCTTTTTTTCGATAGCAATTGATAGTCTACCCCAATTGGATTTTACGAAGACCAACACTTCAGACTTAGTTTAAAACAAGTAATGCTGAACTTAAAATAAAATGCAATTTAGACTAGCCTAAAGCCTCACGGGATAAAGTAAACGCACAGGAAGGCTCTGGCTCGTAGAAGCCGGCGGGACAAGTCTAATGGCTAGAAGCACTCAACGCTACAGAATCAAATCGTTATTAAGTGACGGTAACAACGTGGCTTGAAGCAGGTAGAACACGCTCTATAATCAGCTTACGAAATGTTTGCTTAAATAGCACTTCTTTCTCTCTTAATCTGAATAAACTCGCGCTATCTAATTTACATTGTGGCATGGAAAGCGTGAGGGAAAAGCTGATTGAAAGGCAAGTAGCTTTAACTAAAAATTAAGTATTAGTCAAAATAAATCTAAAAAAATCCTTCCAGTTGTCACGTGGCTGTCAACAAGGTACTAATGAACAGGTGGAGAGAAGGAACATTTGGACAGATGTTGGAACGAAGCTTAATATCTGGCCTTTGACAGAAAAATTTAGCTTAATTTAAAATTTAAGATCTGAATTTATAGCCCTGCCAACGTAGCAGTGCTCATACTGGCTATCAACTGGTTACTGGTGTAGGGAAATTACCATTAACCAAAAGGTCCCTGGCCTTTGGTACATTTTTCTGTAAAAAACTACCAATACCCATGACGATCACATTCAGTTTAATTTTTTTAAATAATCTATCTAAATGATACAATGTTAAATACATGTAATTTATAAATATAAATGATTGATAACTTATATTGACTTCTGTGAAATTATTTTGATTAATAAAGGATGCTTTTGAGGTCATATGCCTGGAATAGAAAGGTTTGGGTTTAAATGATCGAGGCTTTCGAGTTTATTTTGTAACAGAAATTTCATTTCATATTTTAGAAAATAAGCTAAAAACTGGATTTGTGTTTATGAGATTATGGCTGAGTATGGAGGAATTTTCTAAGTGAAGCTGGTTCGAATTGAATGGATAGGACTGTTTCATTTACGGCAAAGCAGGCGAGAGACTCTGTGCTTAAGATGAGTATTATGTTCGCAGAGAACTATCTAACTTAAATTGATTGTATTCACACTACATATGAAGAAAGGCACGAAACGCTTGTCCGATGCAAGTCGAACTACCACTCTTCATCTCCTTATCCGCTCTGCATTGAAGGGTGGAAAATAAAAAGGAGTAAAAATAAGCAAAGAGTTTTCTTGTCGCCTCTTAAAAAAATAACAAAGAGGAGAAAATTATTTTCTTCAAATGGTAAAGAAATTATTTCGTCGTTAACGTATTTCGAAAACTAGAGATTTCGTCACAACTTTCCCTGTCGTAATGCGTAGATTCAATGTTTCAAAAGCACTTGGTATTGCTTTAACACTAGCAAGATTAGATCTTTCTGCCGTGCGAAGAAAATACCAAATAGTGTAGCTGAAGTGACAGATATGTTGTTGATGAGCATTTGATTCAGTACATTATTTGGACAGAAGATGAAATAAAGTTTAATATCTGGCAAGCTATTAAGGACTGGACAGAGATGACACGAGAAAATTTTTTTGTGTAAAGCTTGGAGGGGGGCAAGAGCAAGGAAAAAAAATTCGTGCAATTCTGTGCCACCTACAGTTGCTAAAGCTAAGAAAATAATCACTGTAAGCATAGCTAAAGCAAAATGAGTTTTTAGTGTGATGAATGATGCTATTGCGTGCGAATGGAGCAAATTCATAGTCTGTCACGTGACTAGCCTTCGGGATACCTTCCGGGAATGCTTTGCACGGGATATCACTAATATTTGACACAAGATCGATATTTTTGTACAAAATCCGAAAAAATAAATAAATAAATAAATATAGTCTACTTTAGCAATCTCCTTAATTAAGAAAGTCTATTAATTATGTGTTTCATTAAACTAATTTAAGTAAACAACTTCGTAAATTTTATGTATAACAGAATCGATCCTGGAGCTGTGGCCCATAGGAACTAACTTACATGCCATTTGGTAATTAACGAGGAACATAAGAAATTATATTTTTAAATAGGCACTACTTTAACACTGAGGCTGATAATTAAATAGAATTATTTTAATATTTTGGTTAATATAAGATAAAAGTGTTAAGAGACTAGCATACCGTCGGTTGAATAATGTGCAGTTTCTTCTGAATAATTTCACAGAAAAGTTTCTAAACTTCTAAGAATATGAATAGCTTAAATTGGTTCTCAATTTCTCTTTAAAAAAATTAAAAGTCAGAAGAGAAAATAAAATGAGAATGCCTACAATCCATTACAAAGCAAAGATTCCTTAGTTACTGTCTTCCGGCATTAGTAAATACAATTAGGTTGTTGGCTTCAGCGGGTATGAAAGCTATCAGAATTATTGGTGCTCCACATAAGAACTCAGGTAATAAGTGACATAATATTGATTTCATTTCATATCATTTAAAAAGAAGTCTTGTATAAGCGCTGTCTTCCAGAAGGGTGTAGCTGAGTAGGCTTAGTCTGTATAAAAACTGTTATTTCACACTGTCTTTATTTGGAAATGTTGCTTATTGGCTTCAGCATATGAAGCAGTCATTCTTTCTTGAAAATTGTCAGAACGTTTGTTCTTTCACATAGGAACTCAGACAATAAAGTGCTTCATAAAATGCATAAGTGTCTTCTCTAATTTCTGCAAAAAATCTTCATGATATCATCTTTTTGATCATGAATCTTCATTTTTTCAGCGCGGCAAAAACAAGAAGTGTAAATTTCCAACAGGAATTTATCGCAATGCCCAATAAAGAGGATCATGAAAAGAAAAACAACGGGCAGATAAATGTTGTTAATTTCAGATAACATAAATTACTCAAATAAAAAACATAGAATTGTTTCAAAATGATAATTGCCCCAAAGCAAATAAAAGGGTGCTTCTTCGTGTATTGCTCCATGGTCGTAATTCATTTTTCTGATTGCAGCTTAATATATTTTCATCTTTACAGCTTTATGTTATTTCAGTTTAGAGGTTTCTAATTGATTTCAGTTTTATTAACACTTTGAAGAAGATGTTATTGTTTTCTCTACGCAAATTTCATGTTCTGGTAAAAGAAATATTGTTTTCGTTTTTACTTGCGATTATTAACTATTTATTGTAAACGTCGGGTGAATGTGATACGGTAAAAAAGATACACAACTTCGTCTTGAATAACTCTTTTGTGTGAAAAATCATAGGTCTCCATGTGTGATTAATTTAAGTTGCTGTGATGGAAACATGAGAAAAAGTCGTGGACAATAGCATAACAGCAAGTCCATAAATTATATAGGGGCTAGAAGTGGAGAACTGCTTCTATCGTTGGCATGGGCCTCGGGCACACAATGTACGACTTTGTCCAGCTCCGTCCTCCATCCTCTAAGAATCCCTTTGGAGGATGGGTTGAAGAGTCTCCCAGCCTCTTTGAAGACATCCCCCCTGTAGGATGGGTTGAAGAGTCTCCCACATTAAACCACTCGAGAGGACTTTCAATTCGCCGTGTATTTTAAGTGTTGCATTACTGAAAAGACATTGTATGAGTACAAGCATCCAAGCCTGAGCTCAGTCTGTCCCTGTATACCTTAGCCAGAAACTTAAATTGAACCCGCGCAGAGCGATACTATAGCCAGCAATGCAAACCACTGCGAGGATCAGGGTAGCTGTCATTGATTTATTATGCAATAAATAATAAATAATATTAGTCTTCTTTGCTTGATGGATGATTTTATATTTTTATTACATTTTTAGGCTTTAATTCTTAAATTAGTAAGCTTATTGCAACTGCTTAGTTTAAGATGTTTTTACATATCATGCTCAGAGTCTGAATACGAAAATTCAGGTTTCATTTTTCAGTGATTTTTAGTCCAAAGGGGTTTTGTCCCTGAGGGACTATTGTTTTCGTTTTGCGATTTTGCGTCGAACCATTCTGAATGTCCATTTCACTTTTCAAACTGTTGCCACCAAATATTATCGCCCTGTATTATATTTGAAGAAATTAAATAATGAAGAATCTGCATAAATGTATGTATGTTTCTCGTATTGTGATAAAACAACGGTACCCAGACCTGTCTAATTTTGAATGACGTTATCCTACTGCGAATATGGGCATCTGGAAGCCAAATTTGAAATTTGGAATTTGCTTTATTATTGATTTCATATATTGTAAAATTTTAACGAATTTTTTATTAACAAGGATTTCAAGGCGAGCAATGGCAACGTTGTACAGAAAAAACATTTTCATCTCCAGCGCGCGAGACTCTGTATCGTAAATTCTAAAGATATGCACAATTTAAAGTTATTTTGCGATATTGCGCTTGAACTGAATTTTATGGTTTAAGTGCGAAGAACATGATATTTAATAACTAAAGGTAACACACAAAATGATAAAGAAACGCCCCTTTGGACGTAATTTAAAATCTGAAACCTTTCAGATTTTTTTTTTTCTGTTTTTAAAGTATGCTTCATAAATGCTCCGAATCCTAAAGGTATCCGAGTCTGTTAGACTCAAATATAACACGGGTTATAATAACTCAAATGTACAGTTCAAAAATAAAAAAATAATAAAACTTTAAAAACGCAGTACGAAAACTTGGTTTTGGTTTGTATTTTTTTCTTTTATTATATTATATTTTTATCAGTAAGAGTAAAATTTGTATAATTGTGTAAAATTGTATGAATTTTACGTATACTGACTTCTGGGTATATTGGCTAGTGCTTTCGGTATAGCTGCAAGAAAACCATTGTAAAGAGATTATTGCTTGTGTTTGAAGCAAAGAAACATAATGAGTGCCACACTTCCAGCAGTCTATTGACGTCAGACGTATCATAACATGCTAGCTTCATATTTCCTCAAAACATCCAAAAAACATCCTAGCATTTCTGGTATGCCAGAGATGTGCGAATGTTTTTATGATCACCACTTTTCCATCGCACGGTTCGCGTCTGTTTATACTACAAGAAATTTGTGAGGAATGACGACGTAAATCCTATATAAGTGATGAAAAAGAGAAGGCGAAAGCTTTTTGGTGGAGAATGTTTTGATACCAACAGCGCTGAAAAGAAAGATTCGTGGCTGGTTGCCAATTTCCATCTCCTCTCCCCAGGCGTTTAGACCTCAAACATTTTTAATGTTTTTTCTATCATTTTGCCTTTTTTCTTTCTTTTCTTTTTAAAGTTGATCGTTACAGTGAAAATAGAAATGTATCTATTTGTCGTTATTGGGTTTTTTTTCCTCTCCCAAATTTCGTTTTTAATCGCTTTAAAAAGTTCGTAATTTTTTTTTTTTTTTTTTATGTTTCAGAACCTCGAATTCCGATAACAACATTTTTTTTTAATTTTGTATCTTAGAGGAGATTTTTTCACAGTTGGTTTATATATTATTTCATTTATTATAATGATTTCCTTGATGTGCAAATCTTTCTTCATAGCCTTCCTGCAATAAAATTATGGAAAGAAACAAAAAAAGCCGAATTTCTGTTGAAAACATGAGGAAAAAAATCATAGCCGATTCAAATAGATAAAAATCGAAATTTAATAGTGTTATACTGTTTCTTCCCACTCGCTTTTTTCGATGTTTTTTTCTGCAGGTGGCACATTTTTTTATGTTATTTTTGCAGAGCTGTAGCTACGGTTTTCAGCGCTCGGGAACGGATGAAGATCTCACGCTCCCCCCCCCCCCCGCTCCTGTTTGCCAAGAGTGGAAAGCATTTCATTCTAAAAATTCGTAACATTGCTTTGACACTCATTGCTGGAAGCTACGCCCGGGTTCCACTCCTTGCCTCCCTCTAGGTAGAGGGAGGTAAGGGTATGCAGGAGGAGGTCCGCTCCTGCATTTCTCTTTAAATCTGATTGTTATATATATGATATGATGTAGGTGTACAATGAGGCAATTCACTGGAGAAAATACCAATTATTTTGCAGTCTTGACTGGAATGGTGATAGATGTAGCTTGTACACGAATAGTATGCTTGATAGAAGGGGATACTTTCAGACGTTTAATACCTTGTAAATAACAGAACACATAATTTTATTTCCTTGAAAAATAATTCTTTAGAACATTTTCTTTTCTTCACATCGCTATGAGTGCCAGAAGCACCCCACAATTATGTATATACCTATAACAATTTGAAACAATGGACAGCGAAGCAGCGAGATACACGCTATTTAGGCTCAAAAAAGGGAATGCGTTGAATCGTGGATCGTGGTGGTTCACAAGCATTTAGCCACTGTGGGCTCACAAGCATTTAGCCTGTCTTTGGATTTGCCACTAGACAAGTGGCGGTGTATGGAAAATAAAACGCGAAGATGCGTCGCAGTTGAGCGGCGTTGGAATAGGCCTAGTTCGAGCTGGTAAGTAACTTGGGAGGTGCATGCAGAAAATGGGAGAAGTCAAATTTCATTGAAGGTAACTAAAGCGATTCAAAGAAGATGAATTACTGACGTGGAAGTTACAGCATAGGGGCGATGGATGATACATGTTACGTAAATACAAACAAATTAATTGATAAAATTGAGAGATAGAATATAGATAAACAATAAATAATAAGTAATGAAACAAACATATTTACAAAATACATACAAAGTAGTAGTATATGCAAAGTCCTTTTCTTGCTTTATTACGATTTATAAAGTCTTTAATACCATCGTTGAAAAATTTGGAGCTGCGGATTCATTGGACAGACTAGTAAGCTGGATTATGAAAATCGTGCGAGGTCAAGAACGGCTGTTCAACTCTGGGATCATAATTTGCCAAATGGACAATATAAGAGTTATCTGAGTTCATCACTTGCTAAGGTTGCGAAAACTTGTTAGAATGTAGTGAAGCAGACGGAAGGTCAAGATCGATATGAATGAATAAATTTCTCACGAACAAATGAGAGATAATGATGGAACGGAGAATTTTTTTTTTTTGAAAGTCCAGACTTTTTTTCCTGTAAATTTTGGGTTCTGGGTCCCAAACCGCTGCTTCATAAAACAATACTGGACATATCATGGAAACGTATAGAGTTCCCTTTACTTTTGTGCGGAGTTTAGATCTTCGTCCTATCAGCTTGTATAGCCATGTGTGTGTTTCGTATATAGCATTCCCTTTGTTTAGTACATATTTGTTCTTTAATGTTCAGTTGTTTATCCAAGACAATCCTAGATGCTTGGGAGTGGTTGATTATCAGATTGTAAATTAAGACTGTCTTGTTGATTTTTGTGATATTTTCTAAAAAGTATGCCACAGCAGTTTTCTGCATTTAGTTTGAATTTCTATGAAAAAATTCACAAATTTTTTCAGAAAACAAATTCATACAAGTTTGCACCAATGTGCTATATATTAAGTTCAAACTGCTGGTTGTCACTGCACTTTGGGGCAAGATTGATCTGGACATGACAACAACGTCATCTACATATTTGGCTGCTTTGCAGTTTAGAAACTCCGGCATATAATTTTTATATGATAAAAGAATATCATAGATATAGTGTTAAATATTTGCATAAGTCGCCTGTAGTAACGGCAACCGCCGGCAATAAAAGGAGGTGCTTTCCTTAGTGGCACCGCAGTTCCTTTTAGTTTGAGCCAGAATAGACCTGCCCGGGGAGAAGCCAGGGGATGAGAGATTCCGGTTTCCGCCCTGTTCCGGTTCCCGTCTTGTTGCGGATCCAGTCCTGTTCCGGTTCCCGTCTTGTTCCAGTCCAGTTCCGGTCCTGATCCAGTCCTATTCCAGTTCCAGCAGTGGCCGTTTAAGTCCAAAACACGTAGGAGCGGATGTCTGAATTCTGCGAAATGGAGATATACGCCGAAAGGGCTAGATGGATTCTGTCTTTTAAGGGAAAGTGTTCTTCACCGTGCCGGCATAGCTGTTACTTTAAAGCACTTTGAAGTTTTCCACCCAAGATGTTAAGTTTTTGTTTGTGATGTTAAGTTTTCATCAGTGTTGAAGTTCCAGTTAAATAAACCTTTAAGTTTTAGACAAGGTTTTTGAGTTCTTCAGAAAATTTTAGATTCGAAGTCAGATACAGCACATAGGATTATCATCGAAAAATCAACATATAGTATACTTATTAATATTGGAGGTAAGATCGAGTCTTGCGGTACTAAAGCACACATGTACTTCTGTTTAGAAAGCGTATTGCCGACTCCTACTTGGAAAGTACGACATTTAAATGTGAATTTAGAAGACGTATCATTTTGCTTGTTAATTCGACCGTAGTAGGCTTTCATGCCAGGTTTTATCGAAAGCCTTTTCTATGACTAAGAAACAAACTGCGACACTGCATTTGTTTTTGAAGAACCCTTGGAAAGTACAACCTCCTACTTGGAAAGTACGACATTTAAACGTGAACTTAGAAGATGTATCATTTTGCTTGTTAATTCGATCGTAGTAGGTTTGTAGAGCAGGCCTTCATGCCAGGTTTTATCGAAAGCCTTTTCTATGCCTAAGAAACAAACTGCGACACTGCATTTGTTTTCGAAGACTTCGGTAATAGTTTCAACTACATCTATAATTTGCAGTGCGGTACTGTGATCTTTCCTGAAGCTAACCTCAAGCATGCGTTAATGATGTTTGTAAGCAGAATGCAACATTTTCTTGGAGCTTCTTTCATTGTTTTGTTGGATATGTTGTCATATTCGCGACATTTTTGTTGTCGAGGTTTTTAATTATTTTTCATATTTCACTGGGAGTTGCATACGGAATGCTGGTGGAGTTATTACTTTGCATAATATGTAAGTAGGTGATTTCGAATTTCTTCATCGTGTTCTGGGCATTCCATTCGGTTTGAAACAAAGGAAACTTCTAGGATTGTAGCGAATTACTTCGGCGAATTTCTTCTAACTCAGCAGTGGTATTTGCATGCTGCAATGGTTCGATATAATTGGGTTTTTCTGGTCTTAAGGATCTTGCTATATCCAAGAGTGTGTTGTGATGAGACTTCATGTTTTCCAAGCGTGCGTCCCATCTTTCTGGTGGATAGTTCCTTTTTAGCTCTGTTATTTCTATCATAAAAGATAGTTGAATTGTCGTTTATTACTGGGATTTCTGGTGAGTTTCCAGCGTTGTATGGATCTATTTTTATTTTGTTTTCAAGCTTGTAGTCAGGGAGGGCTTTTGAGTTTTCTTGATTAACGTACTTAGAAAACTTTTTCAGCGCTTGTTTGAATTTGGTGCTGAAGCTTGTAACAGCAAACTCAGTGTCGGCTATAGTACGAAGCTGAGAATTGCGTTGTATATTTTATAACTTGGCTTTAAACTTTGCCCAGTTTGTGATTTTTCCTTTTTGCAATGCCGGTGGATACAGTCCATTAAAGGTGAACATCACCGGAAAGTGATATGAGCTTAGCTTTTCCCAAACTTCCAGATGTGGAGTGCCATGTACTATATGTATAGTCAGCATAATGTCAGTACTTCTGTAGCAAAAAGTACTAACTCTGTAAGAATCTGTTAATTTTATAGTGTTAGGATTTTATTTGAAAGGATTCTAACAGAAACTATTAACTCCAAAAGTGTAGATTCTATTAGGTTTATAGTACTGGAATATTGTTTGATATGATTTTAACAGAAAATACTAATTTCTATCAAAATATAATATCTAGGATTTCGTTTAATAGAATTTTATAAGAAAATATTAAATGTGTAAAAATGTAAAATATGTTAGGTTTACAGCGTTATAATTTTATTTGATAGGATTTTAACTAAACGTACTAACTCTCTAAAAATTTAAAATCGGTTAATTTTTAGTGTTAGGATTTTCTTTGATAGAACTTTAACAGAAGTTGCTTACTCTAAAAATATAAAGTCTATTAGGTTTACAGTGTTGTAATATTGTTTAACAGGATTTTAACAAAAAAAAAAAAAAAAAAAAAAAAAAAAAAAACACTAGCATTGTAAAAAATGTAAAATATGTTAGGTTTATAGTATTGGAATACTTTTTGATGGTATTTTAACAGAAAATACTAAGCTCTGTAAAAATATAGTATATCTAGGATTTTGTTTAATAGAATTTTAAGAAGAAATACTAACCATGTAAAATCTATTAAGTTTGCAGTGTAAGAATTTCATTTGATGTAATTTTAACAAAGAATATTAACTCCGCAAAAATATGAAAATCTGTTATATTTACAGTGTTAGGATTTTGTTTGATAGCGATTTACCAGAAAATAATAGCACTGCAAAAATGTAAAATCTGTTGAGTTTACAGTGTTAGAATGTTAACAAAAAATTCCCTTCGAAGGTGTTTAGAAAAAATAGATGAATTCATTAAAAGCAAACGAAATGAAAGCAAACCATCAGTTTTTCTAATTTGTCATTTAAACCAAACCTTTTAAGCAATGTTGTTGATTTCCACCTAATTAAGTCTTTCTAGACAGAACTTCGCTATGAGAATTATGAATTAAGTAGCAAAAAGCAGCACAGCAATTTTAACTTTCAATTTATGTTGCGTGAGCTGAATACGTTGTAGCCTTACTTTTCTTCGTGGACGTCAACTCGCTCAACTTCGTCGCCGGTCCGTTGAACCGAACCCTTTGACAGGCAAATTACCGCAGTGCTGCAAAAGTTGAGCATTTTCTTAATAATTGAGGAAATTTTCTTTTCTTCCCCATTCGAACTTCTTGCACTTCTCGGGGCTACGGTTGACTATGAAAAATGTTCGTTCGAAACCTGATTGGATGACAACGATTCGCGTGGTCGGCAATTGCGTGGTAATTTGCTTCTTATTTTAATCTCGCTGATGTTTTTTTTTTTTTTTTTTTCTTTATTATTAAGAATGTATTCTTATCAGTAGTAGTCAGTACAATTTTTCCTCAAAATTAATAAGCTTTGTAATGACGTTACTCGAAATGTATTTATCGTGATACTTAGTCATAGCTCATAAATTTCCAATTGCGTAGGCCAAAAAAATAAATAAATATATAATCTTTCTTAGCTACATATTCTAATGTACTTTTTCAGTAATGTCAGCACGCAAGGGTGAATATATGAAATGAAAACAAAAAAAAAGTGAAGGTTGAAAAAAAGGCAAAAGAAAACGAAATGTGAATTTTGTATAAATCTCGTATAATATTACGGCCTTCGATCAAATCAGATGTATTCTATTGCTAAGATTTAATTCTGTGAAAATGTATTTTTAATTTAATTGTGGTGGAGTGTTTTCTAACTCCTATAGTATCCCCCTCTGTTGGCATGGCGATAGCAGAGGCGGATGCCATAAACTTGGTCACGGGTTCGAATCTTGGAGAAAGCATGGGTATTTATAAATGTACTGCTTCAATGGAATTCTGTAAGCAAAACAACATTACCGTGCACCTCGCAAAGCACGTCTCTTCCACCCATCCCCGCTACGAACCTGAGCTTCCAGGTAAAGAACATGCATCTAGAGATGGAAACCTCCCATAGATGTCATGTAAATCAATTTACTATTCCACCGCTAAATCGTGGAGGCACAAATTCTTATCGCCAAATTACCAGATGTACAAGAAACTGATAAATTCTGTGTCAAGTCAAAGAACTTATAGGATTCGTTCTTTGACAAAACGTTTCGCGATAATTTAAACTCGGAATTTGAGGATCTTTTCATTCGAAATAAATAATTTATTAATTAATCCACTTGCGAGGATTGTAGATTTAATTTACGTGAATATGAACGGGAAAAGAAATGGTGTCACAAAAGTTTGAACTCTTGACAAAGTTGTTAAAGCAGAATGAATGGATAGCGCCTGTAAAGTAAACTTCGCATATATTTTCCCTCTTCGGTCTGACGGAGACACTCCTGCTTTAGCGAAGCTTTCTTTCTTAATCCTAGAAGTTCTTTGTAGCAGGTGACCATCGATCGGCATTTAGACAAGAGAAGTGCCGTGGTACATGCAATCTGTTTGCGTCGACTAAGTTTTTTAGCTTTCACTCCCTTACGTTCGCACTCGGAAATGGTATAATTACTTGGATAAAGAGCTCACTTGCTTCCACCAGACTTTTTTATTATTTACCTATTAACTCCCCCCTTCCCGAAAATAGTGCTCTTACAGTAGAAATTTCTTCTCTTCCTTTACCAAAATGCAAGGTCAACGCTCAGGCGAAAAAAAAAAAACCACATAAGTTTTTTAAAGTTGCTTCTGTCAGCGGGACAATCAGTTTGATGTGACAACTACTTGAGTGAATCTGCTGTCCCCTTGACGGTGTCACGAGTGTTAAATGTATTGTATCATTGCTTAATGGGGCTAGTTAAATGCACCAACCAAAAGTCCTTTTGAAAAACTGGAAAACGAATAAGAGGATCTATCCTGTCGGTGGTGCCCCATCAAAACTAGAATGGAGCTAAAAACAACGGTGAAGGTCAATAGCCGACTTATTGAAAACACCAGCTGACTTGCCATTTGTCACTAGGGCAAAGTTTGTGTAATAGCTAAGAAAACTGTAGTTTTTTGGCTAATCTATCTTATACGTTTGTTAATAAATTGTCAAAGCTTCATATACAATCGCCAGCTGAATTTTCATTGCGCATCTTTAAACCTAAACGTAGGGTTGTAGGTTATGGAAAAAATAATCTTATCATAAATATGCAAGATGTATATTTTATCGTTTTGGGAAGTCATGAATATTGATACGTATCAAATATTTTTCTTAAATAGAAAGCTACGTAATCTTACGTAATTTATTCTATGCCATTTATTCGTTCTTATCCAGTTCTTAATAAATTTTTATAATATAATATTTTATGTGCGTAGAGCTTCTTATTTTGAATCCTGTTGATTAAAAATATATAATGACATGTAATTTGTTCACAGGGAGAAGCATAAAGCGATATTTGCTCTAAAGATTTTAACAGTAGTGCCGATTTTAATATATCTTTATTGTCGCTGCCACTTTTGAGACAATACCGATAAAGTGATGCAATAAATATACCTGTTCTAGAAAACTTTTATATTCTTAAAATGTCGCGGTAAGAAGGGAAGCAAGGACAGAAAAAGCTTGGTTAAGAATGTGTTAGTTCCTGCTTAACATTATTTTAATTAGTTAAAACAACATCGAAAAATTATTATTGATTGAAGCCTTCTGTAAGAATCTGCGATATTAATGTTATCAAAAATAATATCACAGCGATTAAGTTTGAAATGACGCTGCTTATGATAAGAAGTTACTATAGTTGCTATTTTAATTACCGAAATGGAAATAATCAAATTAAAATAGACCGTTTCAAATCAAAGTTAGAACTTTGCTTATTTTTTATCTTACTCATATACATTGCAGCGGTGCATGCCGAGTGAGAGCGTACGTAAGTATGACTATATAATTTGCATATTTATTCTCCCCTCCCCTTTTGGGAAAGTTTATACTTCCTTATTAGTAGTTTTTCAGATATAAAACTTCGTATATTATATGTGATAATCTGTAATTTAAGATATCGATTTAAATGTCCTGACTCTAAAGGAAACTTCATTAAATTTTATTACCGAACTCATAACATGTTCAACCGTATCTCAGATATCTTTTACGCCGGTAGAGAAGGGGGATGTCTCAACTCCTTCCTCCCCTGGTAGCGCATTCTTTCCGAAAAAAGATCACTGAATCGGAAAATGGCCTTTGACGGGGCTTAACTTTCACGTCCCCTGATTTCTCCCTCTCCCTGTGAGCAGTGAACAATGAAATCGTAAATAGGAGAAATAACGGTGAACCTGTCCATCCATCTGATAGTTCACAAGGCCATTGTGATAAGGATGTCCTGGAATCAAGCACTAAGGAAATAGTCACTTCTTTCATCATGAATTATGGTTTAGTTGAAAAATGCTGCGAAAAATGTAAATTGTACAGTTTTTGAGATATATGATTTTCAGTTAATCATATACCTCAAAAACTGTACAATTTACATTTTCCAGATTTAAATTTACTGGATTTAACAAAAAAGAGCAACTGTTTTGTCTTCTGAAATCGCTGTATTAGCTGAGAGTGTTGCATTTATTTTTATCACTTCCGATAGGATAGGATCCCATGCATTCCGTCAAGACAGTATACTAATGTGCGTTCTTCCATTATATTATTGACTCAGACGAACTTTTAAATACACTTTTAGAGGATATGCGTGCATATACAAAAATATACAAAATTATTTTTGTATATACAAAAATATATAAAGGCATAAATTGTTTACTGCGCTAAAACAATTCACAAACTTCTTTCCAACACTTATAACATCACGAATTATTTTGTAATCTGTGTCAATTCGACATAACATCAGAGAGTGTTTGGTCTGCCATGCCGAGCCTAAACTCTGGTATAGTAGATATTTTAATTCTCTCCACTAGGATGATGGTTCCGTATGTTTGTCATGTTTGGCAATGTAAATGTAAAAAACAACAAAAAAAAAAAAAAAAAATCTGAAAGGTTTCAGATTTTAAATTACTTCCAAAGGGGCGCTTTTTAACGTTTTGTGTGTTACCTTTATTTATTAAATATCATGTTCTTTGCACTTAAACCATAAAATTGAGTTCAACAGCAATGTTGCAAAATTATTTTAAAATGAGCATATCTTTAGAATTTCCGATACACAGTTTCGCGCGCTGTAGATAAAAAGTTTTTTCCCCCCGTAGAGTTTTGCCATTTCTCGCTTTTAAATCGTTAAGTTTGTTAGTCAAAAATTCGCTAACGTTTTACGAAATATGAAATCGATATAAAACAAATTCCAGATTTCAAATTTGGGCTTTCAGGTGCCCATATTCGCAGTTGGGTTACGTCATTCAAATTTGGATGGCTCTAGGTACCGTTGTTTTATAACAAAGCGAGAAACATACATATATTTATTCAGATTCTTCATTATTTACTTTCTTCAAATATAATGCAGGAATCTAACACTTGGTGGCAACCATTTGAAAAGAGATACACCGTTTATAGTGATTCGATGCAAAATCGCAAAATGAAAATAATAGTCCTTCCGGGACGAAGCCCCTTTGGACTAAAAAAAAGGGGGGTTAGATTCCGTGCCTTCTTAGTGGATGGGATAGCATTCCGTATCCCTCCATCGAAGAAGAGGGAATTCCATCATATTGGATAGAATATGATATATCAAATCCGCTAGGAAAAGCAGTCATCTTATCCCATCAAACAACAGAGGAACGCGTAGATAAATAAGTATGGCGCGGTTCACCCTCGTGGCAAGCCCAAGCTGCCCTTATGGCCTTTCTAAACCGACCACGAAGGAAAAACATATAGGACAACACAATATAAATAAACGAAGTCTCCAGCAGCAGCCATATTAAATGTTCTTTGTTATTGCTCTATTCCAATTGCGACCAAGTTTTTATTAATTCTTTACATGATCTCTTTTGCTGTGTTATTTGCTTCATTTCCAAAGAGGTTTCATTCCAAAGTACCATCCCATTCTATAGGACAGACCCCTCTTCCATCCGACTGTATAGGGTAGAATCTCTTCCCGTCCCATCAGATCCCCTTCCATCCGATTCTCCCCTCTGGCTCGATCCATGGAGGAAAGAATAGACTTTCCTACCTCCACAACACACACATGTTCAATCGGATAGGAGAGATTTCCCTCCCATCTGCTCGAATAGGATAGGCTAGGATCCCGCTCCATACTACCCCATCAGCTAGGAGAGGATTCCTTTACCTACGATAAGATAGTATCCTATCCTTTCCCATCGTACAGGATAGAGTGCCGTCCTCTTCCATCCTATTCAACAGTACAAGATAGGAAAATCTCATCCCATTACACGAGACAGAAAAATATGCCGTATGATAGAATAATGCATTATCCCAACCCATTTGATGAAACAGTACAGAAGATCTCATCTCCTGCCATCTGACAGGGGTGGGATTGTGTCTTATTTTAGTGGCTGGTATCCTACCCGACAGGATGAGATCCTATGGATTCGGATCCTATCGGTTGGTATCCTAACCTTTTTGATGGCATTGTATTCTATTCTATTCTGTCGTATGAAATATCATCCGTTTCTTCAGGATAGGAAAAAATCCTATCCGATGAGATGAGCTATCGAATGGGATGCTATCCTGTCCTATCCTCTTCGATCTCAGCGTGTGGAAGCATGCACATCTTAACTAATTCTATCTGGCAGGATGGAATGCCATTCGGTCCCTCAGGATGGAATCACACCTAATAGCATCCAGTACGATGGAGTTGATGAGATTTGGACACAGATACCATCGATCACTATATGTTCGAATGTGAAATCACCAAAGATCTACATTTCCGGCCGTATACAGCTGAAAATGCCCAGGTATGGCTGAAACTCCAAAAGAGTAAGCTACTGTAAAACAAACTTAAGACTCTCGTACACTATCTGGCAATGAACTGTTTTTTTTTTTTTTTTTTCTTTTAATCATTCAGCACAGTCAAAGTCTTGACAGGGTCTGCTCCAGATTACAAGTTCTTGACTTCGTCCAGGTTACAAATACCATCTTCCAAAGTAACTTTATGAATTCCGCTACAAATTTTAGTATTCTGTAGGCCTAGCTACAATAGAATCCTCCACCAATTGAGTAGAAATCCTCCACGAATTGAGTAGTCATATAACAGGCGGTACAGCAACTCAGCTGGTGGTAAGTAAATAAGTAATCATCCGATAAGTGAGAGCAGAACCTGATCCGATAGAATACAACAGCATCGCATCCAACAAGGTGCCATCTCATCCGATATGATATTTTGGGGTAGGGTTCTATCCGATGGGGTAGGATCCTGTAGGATAGCATAGGACAGAACAAAATAGAAGTGAATAAAATACGATTCATTCCATTGTAGCTTATTTATCTGATTGTCTCGTTAAATGAATCCGTAAAATGAGTGCTTTTAGAACTTAAGCTTCACAAATGACTTTGTTTGAATCAAGTTTCAGGAGCGTTATGCTAGA
Source organism: Stegodyphus dumicola (assembly GCF_044657685.1). Taxonomy (NCBI): domain Eukaryota; kingdom Metazoa; phylum Arthropoda; class Arachnida; order Araneae; family Eresidae; genus Stegodyphus; species Stegodyphus dumicola. Next base: position 52,563,993 of record NC_140777.1, read on the forward strand.
GTGCACTCTTTTACTTCATTTCTGCATAATTATACTGATGATTCGCCTGTATCCTCAGAGCGAAATGTAAGGCAAATATGTAAAACATGCGCTCTATACTACACATATTTAGTCTTGTTCTAAATATTTTTACTCTATACGTAAAGAATGTTATGAGGTACATTAATGATGATTTGACTTTTCGATAGTTTTTTCTTGTTTTTATATTTAGGTTTTTGGAAAACAAAAGTTTTTTATTCTCGTAAAGAGAATGGATTTGCCATAAATGGCAAAATATTCCGAATTCGTTACGATTCTTTTTCGTATATGATTACGAATCAGATCAAGATAGCTCATCTATTTAACGTGTGCAATAATTTCAATTGCTTTGTTCGTGAGGATATCCTGTCTTATGTTTTCAATTAAAACATGAGCAAAAAACAGCTTAGGCCTTCGTCAACTCGATCCGCTTTCAAAATCCTGGGTGAGTTATTGTTCTTTTCAAATAAATACCTTAAGAAGGCTATCACTATATCTTCCAAAATGAGAAAAAAATCAGTAATAAAATGCATCTGTCCCGAATTACATGTATCAGATGCCAGAAAGAAAAAGATGCAACAGAGATTGAATTTCAACTCATTTATTAAGATTGTGAAACGTGTTTTTCAGGAGACGGGGAGAAGAAAGGAAAATTTTATAAAAATGAAGAAGAAAGAAATCTAGTTAATAAAAACCATTTCTGATTCATTCTACTCATTTCTTAATGTGCTCAATAAAATTTTCCTTACTATTATACCAAACACTTTTGCTTCCCTTTCTCATATTTTCTGATTGCTTTCTACTATCATATTTCCTTGACCGACATCCCAAGAGTTGCTTATTATACTTCTTAAGATCTGTTATCAGGTGGCGTCGGCTATGAAGAAAAACCATAAGCAGTCTCAGTTCTAAATGAGATCCTTGCGGACTGACAGCTTGATGGACCATAAATCCGATCAGTTCTTCTTACCCTAAGTATGATGACAAAGCTCTCCTCCCTGGCAAAAGTGTAAAACCCGGAAAGTTTAAGTAGTAATGACTAAGGTATTATGCCTTTATGAGGCTTCACTAAACTGGCCATAAACCATGAACATCAACCATAAATTTAACCATAAACTTTATATCCCTCTTCCTAATTGAGCTTTATGGTAATGACACTCCAGTTGGCTTCATTAGTAAAAAATAATAAATGCACAGTTTCCTTTCAATTTGGCCCCCCAGTGGCAGAGTGGTTGTCCCGTGAACACTAGTAGTTCGACTCGGGTTCGAATCTCAGTGCACGGGATTGTTGCATGGCTGGTTTTCCTCTGTGAGATGGATACTAGAATGGATACTGTCCACGAAAGTATTCCACCTCTTAGGGAGATAACCCTCGTGAGCTTTCCCGTATTCAAATAACCTAGCCTATCCTAGCTCTCCTTGTTCATTAAGATGAAAAAGAATTTGTAATACAGATGCAGGTTATTTTATTAACTTTATTTTAAAGCATATTCATTTAGCGCTGAGAATTTAGAGTTAGGAAGCTTAGTATAGTATAACAGTAACTATTTTTTCAACACTTGTGCAAGGTTGTATTAAATCAAAATGAAGTGCATGTGGCAGACTTGAAATGAAATACAGATCAATGCGTAATGTAACTAAGAATAGATAACCTAATTTTTATTTTGTGCGCAGGTTACGTTATTTCGAGTAATTTCGTTACAGTTCGGTTTCAAATAGTTGTCAAACAAAGAAATGATTTTTTTAAAGATATTTCTAAAAGTTTGATTTGAGGTTAAATCTTTAGTTGAAAGACCAAGGACAGCGTTTATTGAATAATGCAATTACGTTGACTAGTAATTGTCGATTCTGAAATTCGCTTTCGTGAGCAATCAGTTTGAAACAATTCAACATCATGTCATCGAATTAATTATGGCAATAATTTATTTAATTTGTTTGTTGTTTAAGTAACAGAAATGTAAAACAGTTTCTGACGAAGGGAAACAGCTTTTGTGTTCTTGCGATATATCTCTTGATTTTCAAAATTGTGAATAGATTTATCCGTCTGAAGATAATATCTGCATACCTCCTGATTGATAACACGGAAGTTATTTTACTTGTCAAGTTCTTTTGATGATAACATATTGTTTTGGAGAAATAATAGATGTGAAGTCTATTTGAAAATTAACCGAATCCATTCTATTGTTTTTCTTTACTTTCACGTTTGATTTTCTATCTTTGATTACTGTTTCAATTTCCTTATGCTGTCATTTAATATTTTCTGTGAGCAATATTTCTCTTACAGCGATTGATTGTAAAATATTTTTTAACAGCAGGTTTTCCTTCACTTTTAAGATGCTGATATTTTATAATTGTATTACCATTTAAATTTATTTTGATTCCAACTCAATAGTAGCATTATTATTATTATTTTTAGATCATCTGTTATTGATTAACAAACACGCCTCTATTATTGTCAGTTACTTGCAAGACCCGTGAAATGACACGAACTGAAGTGGTTAAAATCATTATATATTTTTCTTATAATAATCGTTTTAGGCTATTGGCTGCTTCAGCCAATAATGTAAAATAACACATTCTGCTAAGTGTTATTAAAAAGAGCAACAATAAATGTTTTCGTTTGATCAGGCTCGTAACCAACACCAATTTGTAATAAAAAGAAAAATTCTTATGCATCGGTACATTGGCAACAACTTATCTTCGCGTCTGTGATATTTGTTTCTAATACAACTACACAGTACTAATACAGTAATAAAGATTTTATCACTCATTGAAGGTAATAACATATCATCGAAAATAAACAAGGAAAAATATGAAAGGAAAAAAATCCCTACTACATGATTCACGTCTATCCCTCCTATCTCATTAATTAATCAGTCCGAATGCGCATGCGTGTTTCACTGCTGCGGCGGTGATACTGTAGACTAGTAATTAGGGCATATGGATGGCAATGGGCAATCAGCAATGAACAAAAGAAAACAAGGAAAATATACCAAAATCCGCAATTAGCAAAGATACATCATATTGGAAAGATGTTACTTTTTCGAACAAGTCAAAATTTAATACATTTGGGTTCGCTGAACGAAATCTTGTATACAGAAAGCCGAATATTAGAATTGAATAAGATAAAAAAACCTCTTACTTACTGTTCAACGCGGGGTGAAGCCATACGTTTGGGAATGTTACGCTGCCTTTGGCATGTGAAATTTAGTTTTTATGTAAAATAACGGATCGTTATAAATCTATAAATATTCTTCATGAAAATCTGAAAGCATCAACAAGAAAACTTCGAATGCAAAATACATTCAAGTTCTCTCAGAATCTCAGAATATATAGACCTAAATATTCGCTTTTAGGAATCATAGAATTATCAAAATTCCTGGGATTATTGGGATTTAAACCCTGTCCAGCATGTATGGTGTGAGTTGGAGACAAAAATAAGGAAATATAATATTTCTTCGAAAGCTCTAAAAGTAATTTCTATGGAGGATTGGAACATTCTTACACGAAAAAAAATTGTATGAATCAATGATAAAGCACATGAAAATTATAACTTTAGCTAAAGGATATGTAAAGAAATGTTGAATGGCCCGTCGTTGTCATATTTTTATTAAATTTAAACTGCTTGTTCAGTGTTAAACTGAAACTTCGAAAACTTATGTGAGTTAATTTTCACAACTTTTCAGAAAATTTAATTTTTTCAGCAGAAAAGAGGTATTAATCTCGAAACGCGGTTTTGCATTGTTTCATCTTAATGCGTTGCTCCACTTTTCATTCGAGTCTGTTGCCATTCTGCAAAATGTTAGATATTATTATTTCAAACTGAATATGTCTGCTATTCATTAAGCTATTTAAAAGCAATGTATCTGATTCAGTTAAATAAAAATGTATTTAATTCATGATGTAACTAATTAAAACCATTAAATATTTTTATAGAATTAAATTATATATATGTATATTTTTATTTTTCAAATATATAGAATGTATATAACGTTTCCATGTTAGTCTAAGTGTATTTTCATCTAATATCCTCTACAATTTTCCTCTATTACACCTAGGCCATCTCTATTGATAATCTTTTCTGATAAACCGTATTAAACTTTAACAGATCTCTTTGGGCATACGTAAAAATCTGAAGCCTTTCAGAATTTTTTTTAAATTATTATTATTAGCTCAAAAGAGCTTATTAGTCTCGAAATGGGTTTTTGCGTATTCCCACCACCACCATCACACTCCATAAACGGTGTATCACTTTTCAGATGTTTGCCACCAGGTATTATCGCATGTATTATTTTTAAAGAAATAAAAAAATGAAAAAATCTGCATGTATGTATGCATTGTGAAAAAACGAGGGGTACCTAGAGGCATCCAATTTTGAATCACCTCTTCCTCCACTTGAACATGCACACCTGGAATTCCGAATTTTGAACTTGTTTTCTTATATTTCATTTCACATTTCGTAAAATTTGAACTCGAATTTTTGATAAACAAACTCAACGAATTCAACTGTTCGAAATAAAGCACTTTTATCTCCAACGCACAAAACTGTTGCGTTCGGAAAAATGTAAGCTAAACAAACCCGGCTTTATGAAAGCAATGTGTTGCCGCGGCTTAAAATTAAAACGCTTTTCTCTTCCATATGTGTTGCCATTCACTAAAACCTAAAATATTTTCAAGTTTAATTTGGAATGCTATTGAGTAATAAACGAAGCAATTTAAAAGCAATAAACAAAGTTCTTTATATTTTTTCTACCTTTTTCATGTGACTGATATAAATAAACGTGTGTCAAAAGCATGAGATGTCCATAGAGAAATATTCATTAATTTTATGAAATTACACTAAGCTGGACTCAATGAAATGATTATATATACTTTCTTTTTTATGATAACTATTTCAGGCGGCTGACCGAGCAAGTGGTTAGTTTTTATAGAAATTATATAGCGAATATAAAAATATTTTATAGCAGCCTCTAACACTCTATCGGGAATTCTGAAAAAAGCTGTTTTTAAATACTTGTGATTTTGCCGTTAAATTGAATTTTATGTGAAGTAAGTGCGAAGGAAGTGATATTTAATAAATAAAGTTTACACATAAAAAGTTGTGACAATAAAAAATAATTTGTCAGCTATCTTACTAAGAAAACTGAATATTCATATGATGGACTGTGAAAGCACTGACAAAAGTGTTAGAATGTATGCCAACACTTACCGCTGCATCGGGCAACATCCTAACACTTCTTCGCACTTAACGACACTGTATGTGTCGTTAAGTGTGAAGAAAAGCATGTTTAATAATAAAACTAAGACACAAAAAAATGGGTTCACAGGAGTAAATGTAAGAGCAAACTGGTAGATTATGAGCTTAGCAAGAGCGTAAAATACCTTAACAAACCCGTTTGGGAAAACTTTAAAATCTGGAATCTTTCGGATTTCCCCACCACCAAAAAAAAAAAAAAAAAAGCGCTTTGAATATCTTTTCCCTAAACAAAACGTTTTTAGAAACGAAAATCAATAGTAAATATAAGAGAAACACAAAATCATTTTGGTAATATTTAGTAACTTATATCTGCAAATAAAACTGAAAAGTGCCAGTGTACGAAAACAAATGAGAAGCTCTATATGTTCTAGTGATCGTATTGAAATGAATGAATAACTATAAATCTTACAAAGCTTAGTTTGAATTATCATCTTTATTTTTCAAATTAAAAAAAATGGAGATATTATTCTACACTGATATATTCTTACATGCATCTACTATCAACCTCTTAATCAAATACTGTGAGAACTTTGTTTCAGATATCGTTGGCTTTCTCAGAATGCTTTTAGTATATCGTAGATTAAGCACATCATGCTGTTCTAAGAACTCATATAACGCGATATAAATTATCAAAAATGTCACAAAATCCGACTTAAAGAAGAAATACAACACCGGATATGCAACCATATGCTGAAAATGAATGAAGCTGTGTAACAGGTTTAGTTTTCACCATTTTCAGCAGGAAGTGAAGAGAGGGAGAAAAAATTGAGGTGCGCAATTGCCTCAAGCTCCTTTGAAGTTTGTCTAAGCGTCACACATAAATAATCACAAAAAGTAGAAATCCAAATGTTCGGAATAATTGGAAGCATAACCCTACCGGATATTCGAAATAGCCGAATAATTGGGTTAACTTTTTCTTGTAGGCGAAGTACGTACAATTTATGGATTTTAAGCTGCAGCAGATAAATAGCGAGTTTGCGAGCACAGAAAAAATAACTATCCTTTGGCGGAATGGCAACAGCAAATTATATTCTTTGGACATCTGTTTTATGATTAAAAATGCTTAAAAAATTAGGATAGGTATACCGGTATTTAATGCTTGTAATAATTTAAGATAAAATTGTTTTATGTTTATCGGAAATGGCAATTTTATTTCTAGAGGCTGTAATGTTACGTGCTCCCAACCTGCACGCAACAATAGTGGTGACTGCTATGAACTGGAAAGTATACAAAGTCTTGAGAAGGGTTTAAATCCCTTTTTATTCAACTTTACAAATTACAGATGCGTGCTCTTGACGCTCACAAACTACGCCGACCCGACGGTAAAATAAAAATAAGAAACTAAAAAAAAGAATAATAACAAGTGACTAACTACGAGACTCTCTAAACGTAACTAACCTAACCGTGTTCTACGATACCGCTGACAATTCAGCAAACTTCTGAATATTACGTTGAAAGATTTAATTATCTACCGAGGCAAGCACACAGGCCGAAACGCGTGGTTCTTCAATTTCTAACTAGTCACCTCCACGCTCGTGAAGCAAGAAAGCACACCTTCGAACTCGTTTCTCTTCTATTTAACTCAGATTACTTCCGCTGACAATTTTGAATACTTTGCGCGTTCTACTAAAATTTACATACTCTGGCATTGGCAATTCCAGGGAAAAGTAAGGCTTGACATGAAAGATAGTTTAAACTTAAAATAAATGTTAGTTAAAATAAATATAAACCCTACAAGGCGCTAGAGTAAACTTAGGAGATAATGTAATCAATTTAATCAATATTATTTAGTTGCGTCATCCACTATAAACGGTTGCATCACTTTTGAAATTGTTGTCGCCAAATATGATCGCACTATATGTTATTTTCAAAGAAATTAAATAATGAATCTGCGTGAATGTGTGCATGTTTCTCGCATTGTGAAAAACGAGGGAACCTAGAGCCATCAAATTTTGAATAACATAGTCCTCCACACCAGTATATGCACCTGGAAGTCCTAATTTTGAATTTCGAAATATATATTTCATATATTATAAAACTTTAATGGATTTTGGATTAGCAAATTCAACAATTTGAAAGCGAAAAGTTGCAATGTCCGGAATAAAACATTTTATATCCAGCTCGAGAGACGAGTATTTCTGTATCCGAAATTCTAAACATACGCTGCTTTTAAATATCTTGTGAATTTGCTGTTGAATTGTATTTTATGTGGTTTTTATGTGGTATTTTATGTGGTTTAAGTGTGAAGAAGGTGATATTTAATTAATAACTTTAACACACAATACCTTAATAATGAAACGACAAAAAAAGTTTTACAAGCTATCTTACTAAGAAAACTGATCATTGGTATGATGAATGAGGAAAGACTGAAATAAATAGAGGAAAATATGCCAACAATAAATACTGCATCGGGAATTATAAATTCTAGACATACACTGCTAAGCTGCTTTTAAAATTCTAGTAATTCTGCTGTTGAATTGTATATGGTATAACTGCGAAAAGAATGGTGCTTAACGTTAAAGCTAAACAGCTAAACAGAAATGGGTTAGCATAAGTGAGTGCAATAACAGATTAGTAAACTGCTAGCTCAGCGAGACAAAACAAAAACTTTTAAGCGAACGATAAAATCTAAAATCCTTCAGATTTTTCTTGGTTTTTTTTCTTCCCTCTTTTTTATACATATATATATATATATATATATATTAATAACCGATAATTATAACCGGTATATATAAAAATGTACAGATAATTCTTATAACTACATTTTCTTTCCTCCAAATTTTTGGCACAATACTTTTAATACTATTGTTTAAATAGTTTTAAATTACTTTGATGGCCAATTTTGCTACTTTTATTAACAAATCGGGCCTTTTCGTTTTTCATTGTAGCTTGATCGCCCTCTAACTTGAAGAATTACGACTTTTATTAACAAATGACTGTTTTTTCCTTTTTACTCTTAATTTTGTCGCCATGCTGAGTAGTTTTAGCTGAATTAGCCGTTTTCACTTTTAGAAACATTTTTTTTTTTCAAACAACTTGACTGACGCCATTTTTAAATCTTTCCACTTTTTCCGAGTCTTCCGACCCCCATCGAAAATTAGGGACGAGTTACAGCCAACGGACAGTCTAATCGCATTGGCTGTTGCCCAGTGACATTGTTCACCCCTACTTACGTCACACGACGTGTGGGATGACGCTGAAGGACACCATGGAGGTAGGAAGTACCTTTCATACCTCCATGAAGGACACAGAGGGGAATTACAACCCCTTTTCAACTTAGTTTTACGAGGGAGAGCTCTGCATAGCCACAGGTCTGTTTTTTCTGTTTCTTTTACTAAAAAACATTTTTCTTGGTCTTAGCAAGACCCACAGTGTTTGTTTTCATTTAAATTTAATTTCAGATTTCTAAATTTTATAAAGGTATAATTCTTTAAGCTTGCGGGTCCAGCCCGTAAGTTATTGTATTTTTTGGACTAATAGCAGACTGCTATTTATTTTTATTTTTATCTTGATTATTGATGTAAATCGGAATTGTTTTTACATATTTTAACACCTTAATGTGTCATTTTGTGCGGATGCGTCGGGAAATTGGAATAGAGAATTGAGACTAATAAATTTTCTATGATACTTCTTCTATTTAATTAAAATTTTGTAGCGCAAAAGTTTCAGTTGTCTGTTTCGACGAAACGCGTAATGGAGTTAGCTTAATTCGACGTTCAATTAGAAATTTCCTTTGAAAAGCCAGATTGGACTTCGAATTCAGCTAATTTACAATTGTCCGCTTTATATTTTTAAATGTTTCTGTTTGTTTTATGTTTTAACTTGTTCCATCGTTTGGTTTTCCTATGTTTTAACTTTTCAACTGTCACATCGATAGGTATTTTACTGTATTTTTTGCCATTACTAGTTTCCAACGCTTAGTATTTTACTGTGTTTAATTTCTCGTGTAGCATAATTTTTCACCCTTCAATGACATTGTTTTTTAAAAAATGTGTTGAACTTTTCTTGGAGCCACAGCTCCTGGTAACTTTTTGGCGAGCTTTCTACAATTTCTAATATCCTTAATTTTGCAGCATATTGCGCAAAAAAAATTATTTAGACCAAATTGGTCTTACAGTATTGTACTAACTACCTTGTTTGTTAATATATATATATATCTATATATAATTTATCAAGCAAAGCAGTAATAACAATTTTTGAAAAACCAATTTAGGTCAAGAAAACATCTTGCGCAATATGCTACAAAATAAGTAAAAAATAAAAATTGTAGAAAGCTCGCCTAAAAGTTACCAAGAGCTGCTGCTCCAAAAGGTTTAAGACGTTTTCAAAAATTAATACACATGAAAAGCAAATCATTAGACATGTAAAACATAAATACAATAAAATTAAAAAACAGAAAAAGTTAAAAAGTAAGCGGAAAATGGTAAATTAGCCCAATTCGACATCCAAACAGGCTTTTCAAGGGAAATTTCATTTATTTGAACGTCGAATCAAGCTAACCCCATTACGCGTTTCGCCGAAACAGACAATTGAAACTTTTTCGCTAAAAAATTTTTTGACAAAGTGTCTTGGAAATTTTAATAGTCTCAATTCTCTGTTCCAATTTCCCGACGCGTCCGCTCAGAATGACACATTAAGGTGTTAAAATATGTTAATCAAAATCAAACTTTCTAAATCTAGTCTAAAATTAAAATCAAAACGAAAATAAATAGCGATGAGCTATTAGTCCTAAAAATACAAATACATTCGGGCTGGGCCTGCAAGCTTAAAGATTAACAATTTTATTTTTAAAAAATAGATTTTATAAAACTGTAAGAAAACCTGTAGTTAATAATCAATATAAAATAAAAAATTGAGAAAAGAACAAGTCAGTGGGTCTTGCTTAGTAGTAGGTAGAAACATTGCAGCGATCTTGCTAAAAAGTTACCAGGAGCTGTAGCTCCACGAAATATTTTAACGCTGTATTACTAAAATATAAACTAAGAAGAAATTTGTCTGGAAAAACTGGAAAAAACTGTAAACACGCAAAAAAAACTGCCAAAATTAATGCTGGAAGACATGCTAATGCACGAAAAAATTAATCTGACCGTAGTGATATGTGAAAAGTTAACTCACATGAAAAATAGATTGACGGAAAAAATATATAAGAAAAGTAAATACATACAAAAAATATAGACTGAAAAAATGCCAATACATAAAAAGTAAAAATTAAAATGATAACATAACAAAATACAATAATTACATAGCGGAAAATGGTAAATTAACCCACTCGTACACTCAATTGGCTTTTCAAGGGAAAAAAACTGATTGTCGAACTAGGTTAAATACCATTACGCGTTTCGCCGAAACAGACCACTGAAGCTCTTGTTTAATGCGAAAAAATTTTTATAAAAGAACATTAATATTCCCGAATATATCTTTTTTGGAATAAATCCTTTTTTAGAGCTTCACTGCTCTGTTCCTTTTTCCCGACGCGTCCGCTGAAAAACACAATAGGGTGTTAAAAGCAATTGCAACTCCGAGCAATGTAAAATAAAATAAAAATAAAAATAAAATAAAATAAATAGCGGTCTGCTATTAGTCAAAAATTACAACAACGTACGGGCTGGTCCTTTAAAGCTTAAAGAAGATAGAAGTTTTATTGAGAGAATGGTGCTGTAATCAAATAAAAATGTAATTAAATGTGCAAGAAAACAAACGTCGCAGGGTCTTATTAGGACCAAAAAAACATAGACAAAAGAAACGAAGAAACTGATCTGAGAGGTGCCGTCCTTTGTATCCGGAAAATTTTTTGGAAAAGGGTGCAAACTTCAGGTGTCCATGCATGTTCAGATGGAGGAGCACACGTATAAAAATTCAGGCGCCAGCGTTTTTCCACAGTGCTAGGAACGTAGTGTGCTAATAGAGATTCCTCATTATTTCATTTTTTTTTAAGTAACGCATCGTGATAATCTGTGTTGACAACAATTTGAAAAGATATTCGGTCAAATAGTGAGTTTCGAGAGTAGTAGTAGCTCTGGGGCTAATAGTAGAATTTTACGGCCGAAAAACATTATGCTATACTACAAAATGAACTGATTATGTAACTGTATATGTCCAGAATATAAATATTATATAATAATAATTTTCTTATCTATCGATAGGATTAAGTAAAGAATAAAATATCATATTCACAAAATAACAGTGTCATGCACCGAAAGTGTAAGAGAAAATAACTTTCTACAGTTATGCTGCGCATATTAAAAGAAATATCTTTGAGTGCAGAAAAAGCTAACTAACATCACTACATTTGTTTAGCCTATTTTTAGAAAAGAAAAACTTTATATATATAAGCAAACAAAAACAAAGGCATGTCTGTATAGCATATAAAATCCATTGCTAATCCATTGTACACTATTCTATAAGTTCAATAAATTTATTTAAACTAATTTAACAGCTTCTCAAATTTTATATCTCTTATTATCTTTATATAGGTATATTATTTAAACTAACAAAATACATTAATAATAAAGTATAATAAATTAATAGCAAAGTAAATAAATTGATAATAAACTTAATTTGGCTCAAAAAGAAAAACAATTCGCACGAATATCAATATTTTCAGATATCTGCGGTTCGAATAATTAGAGTTTGGATAAAAGGAAATTCAAATAATTCGGTTTTCGATATCCGAGCATTTGGATTTATAATTCTGCATATTTTAGTTCAGATAATTAGAGTACGCGTTTTCTGCATGTTTTCAAAATAAAAAATAAATAAATTTTTTTTTAAACATCTGCATTTTTTTTTCCCTCTTGAGCCTTTGAAAGTCTTTTATAAAAGTTAATGTTGTAATTCCTTTAAGTTTTTCCCGTAAAATTATTAGAATACGAACAATTATAAAATTTACATCTAAATTCCTGACGTATTAAATGAGTAAGAAACAATTAATTATATTTTAGAAGGTAAAAAATAAATTTACTTTCTAAATATTTAAATTTTGATTCGCAGAGAAAACTGGCAATGCAAATGAGAAAAATTTACTGATTGTTTTATATTAATAAACGTCTTACTCAAAGTGCTATTAAATAATTACTGATAATGCAAGCATTGATAATGAACACAATAGCTGCTTAAAGAAATTTCGAGTAATTACAGTTCTGTTACTCAGAATCAAAGGCATATAATTTATTTCATTTGTGAAGCGTATTTAACAAATTTAGTGACCTTCCATTTCAGTAAGAATTCGGGAGCAAAGAAAATAATTGGATTACATGATTCAGATTGTGGTAAAGTACTTTAAGTTTGTGAGTCGGAACTGAGAAATGCTTTCGCGGAGGACTTTCTGAGAAAAACTAGTGCACAGGTTGCACATCAAAACTGATGAAGAAAACCAAACGAAAATTTTTTACCTTTTTTAGAGGCAGGAGGGTAAGTAGAATTAAAATTTATAATTCTCCTTATTGTATATAATATTTAATTAAACGTTATTCTAAGAAACAAACTGCTATGAAAATTGTTGCGTTTTTATCCTACCTTGTAAATTTTAATTTACCCGTGTTATTTGCTTTATTATTATATTGTTTAGTAACGCAAAATTATTATTATCATCGCTTCATAAAAAGGAAACGGGAAGGCACCATTTGCGTAAGTCTCATATATATATATATAACATATGGCTTTAGAAATGTACTTTATTAATTAAAGTATTTATGTACATTCTTATACAAATTATCAGTATAATAGTACAACTTTATACAATGTTTAACATCACCTGTAAGCCATTTTCGTTCATTCTACGAAGTAAAGAAATTATCGTAATCGCTAAAAATCTCGTTTATCAGATTTCAACGGAAATATCCATTTTGACCGTTATCGAATCCATTTTGACTATTTGTTTGCGGGAAGTCTGTAAGTACGGACACAGTAAAAGACTCTATTTCAGAAAGGACTGCAAAATGGATTCAAAATGAAATAGATTTTTTTTCCGTGATTTCTATACTTACATATGTATGCATCTCACATAACTCAAAAACGGTTACCCGAACATTAAGATTTTGTATATGGGACTATTATAACATCTGCATGTGCACATCTCTTTTTTATTGCAATCAGCTTAACTAAAAGTTATATATACATCCTGCTCCCTTCGCCGGCCTTTTATTTTCATAATCGTTGGTCGTAGTCGTATACTTCCAATTCCAAAAGTGTTTCAAATGACAAAAATATTCATGTTTTGGCAATATCAAGCTTAATAAAAAGTTATTTTGGACAAATAACAGAATATGAACCGGTCTGCCGGTTTCTAGATTTATACTTGGAAAAGTTTTCTATACGTTATGAAAAAATAAAGCACTTGAAATTTGACTCCCCGACTACAAAAAACTGACAAGAGTATTTAATTCCAAAATTTGCAGTTTTTGATGTCATTTTCAACTTGCGTTGCGGAATCTGTTAATTAAGTTAGAATAATTCGCGGAAATAATGTTTAATGAAGTGCAGCCAAAACTGTGTATAATTTAAAAGGTCGTACAAGGAAGTACAAGGAAGCCATATCAGATTTTTTAAAACTGGCATTTCTGCAATTTGTTAAGAAAGGATTCATATTTAAAAAGATATTTTTACATATTTTTTTCAGCAAATGTCTTCTATAATTTGAAACACAAAATTATAATAATTCCTACCATTAAATAATGATGAATTGAAGAATCTATTTATATGTATGTTCCTGCTATCGTGGAAAAACGGCAGCACCTAGGCCACCAAATTTCGAGTATACCTAGTTCTCTCCTTCGGAACCTTTGCACCTCGAAGCCCGAACTTTGAATTTATTAATTATTATTATTATTTCAGATTTTGCGTACATTTAATAAATTGTTCATTAACAAATTCAGCGATTTGAAGCGAGCCCTGGCGATGCGGTTCGATATGAAACATTTTTATCTCCTCTCGCCATTCGGCAAAATGTAGGATACTTATCTTTCAATTTTTATCAAGAAACTCATCTATTTGTAAGGAATTTGTTACTACTACCTGAAATAAAATACTTCTATTCTCCACGCGTTAGCGTGTTGTCATTCAATACTGAATAAGATATTTTACGTTCATATTTAATCTACTCGTTACCGATTAACAAACTATATGATATAAAAGCTGTAAACGAGTTCTGAAGAATATTTTTTTTAACCTTTTAATTTGACAGATTTAAATAAAAATCCATTTAAATCGGATGTTAATTAGAAATATTAAATATTGTTTTTTAAATATTACCCGGACTCATTAAAATCATTATATATTTTCTCCGTTTTATGAAAACGTTTTTAAATGGTTAGTAAAATAAAATGTAAAACAAAAACTAAAAAATTCATAAGAAATACATACTATATTTGTTTTTTAATGCTCAGGCTTGTTCCATTGATAAGCAATGCACTATCATAATTTGAAGAATAAATTAAAGATCTTACGACCTGAGAATAGCAACATTTCTTTTAGATGGGACAAACTGCCATAAAAACAAAATGGCATGCATGACCAAAACTATGACTGCGTAACAACATAACGTAGCATGATATGGTACAACTAAACTAGGAGCATTTCGAATATCAATATTTTTCTTCTTAATTTACGTATCTCTCGTAAGCCGCCTATTTTTATTCTATCTATCCCACATCGGTATCATAGAACACCCACTGCTGCCAAAAAGCATTACGTTATTATACAATAATCCATGCTGGAAATAAAATAAAGCAAAGCAAAGCAAATAGAAGTTGTAACTAAAACCCAAAGAGAATTTTCAAAGCCATACTTTGTGTGAATAATAAATAAATAAATGAATAAAAATAGGAAGAAAAATCCAACTACGATCTGTAGTCACGACAGGAAAAATAAAGCGCCAGCCGTGGCATAATAATGAAGCACGCTGCCATCGCACAATTGCTACGCCCAAATCGAGAAACAGGTTCCTAGCGGGTGTTTGCCATGTTTCCAACACCGCCCACATGGGGCACTGCCTATCTACCCTTGACCCTTGATTGTCAAACGTGTTGCTCCACGGACACGCTTCTTGCACGCGGAGGTGGTGGACATACGTGAGGGGATCGCGATGTTCCCTGTTCTCTTGTTGTTAGATTGATGATGAAGAGCCTGATAGGAAGAGGCTGAGTGCATGCTGATCTTGATCAACCTTTCTCTCTCTCTTTTGAAATGCTCATCTTGAAAATTAGAGTACCTCAGCCTTCTCGAAAAATATCCTTATGAGATAAGTATCAGTACCAGGAACTTATTGAGTAACGTATTAAACCCAAGTTTGCTAAGTATACAGTCTGTATTATTAAATAATGAAAAATCTTTATGTATGTATGTTCCTAGTATTGTGCAAAACAGGCGGCGCCTACAGCTATGAAATTTTAGATAACGCATAATCTCCACTCGAACATGTACACCACGAAGCGCGAAATTCGAAATGTGTTTTTATTTATTTAGTTATTCTCTGTGAGTTTAATATTTTCTTGATTAACAAACTCCGCGATTTAAAAGCATGGTGTTGTCATTCCGCAGAGCGCAACATACTCATGTTTGAAATTTAATAAGAAATTTCATCAATTTAAAAGAAATGTGTAGTCGCTGCCCGATTTAAAATAATTTTATCTGCCATGTGACAGAGTATTGCAATTCGGCAGTATGTCTTTTTCTTTTAACACTCATCTGCCAGCTTAGTGATCAATAAACTATGCGATTTATCAGTAATAAAAGCAGTTCTTTATTATTATTAATTGCTATTTGTATCCAACAAACTAAATTTTCTGGACTCATTAGAAGCATTAATTTTTCTATGCCAAAAAGGGACGTTAGTTCCCAATGGGTTATTAGTCTCAAAACGGGATTTTGCGTTGAATCACTATAAACGGCGTATCACTTTTGAAATTTTCGTCACCAAATATTATCGCCCTACGTTATTTTAAAAGAAATAAAATAATGAAGAATCTACATGAATCTATGCATGTGTCTCACAATGTGAAAAAACGATGGACCTAGAGCCATCAATTTTGAATAACATAGTTCTCCAACCCATCATGTACACCTCAAAGCCTGAATTTTGATTTTCCTGAAAGCCTGAATTATTGTGGAATCTATTTCAGATTTTGTAAAACTTGAACAAATTTTTTATTACCAAACTAAACAATTTTAAGGCAATCAGTGGCAACACTGTGCGGAATAAAATATCTTAATCTCCAGCGCGCGAAACTGTCTATTGGAAATTCTTAAGATATGCTGTATTTAAATATTTTGGGATGGTGTTGGTGGTGTATTTAATTATTATTAATATTAATTATGGCAAAGAACACTAGGGCTATCTGCCTAAGGGGACAGATGCCTTCGTGGAGGACTATCTAAGGAAAACTGGCTCGTATACACGTTACACATGGGAAAAACCACGAAAACACCCGTGCAGCCAGCCCGTTCGCAAATATTTTGGGATATTGTTGTTGATTTGAATTTTATGTAGTTTAAGTGCGAAAAATCTGATATTTAATGAATAATGTTAGCAAACAAAACGTTAATATTAAAAAGACAAAGAAAAGTTTTGCAAGTCATCTTACTAAGAAAACTGAACATTGATATGATGAACTGAGAAAAGACTGAAAATAAAACAGAAAGCTGTGTGGCAACGCTTAACGCTATATCGGGAATTCTAAACGTACGCTGCTATTAAAAATTACGGAATTTTTCTGTTGAATTTTATATGACATAAGTGCGAAGAAAGCGATGCTTAATCATAAAAACAAAAAGATCAGAACTAAAACAACAACAACAACAACAACAACAACAAAAAAAAAAAAAAAAAAAAAAAAAAAAAAAGGAGGATTGACGGGAACGGCAGACTGGTAGACGCTCAAGGAGAGCGTAAAAAACTTTAACAAACCCATCTGGGCAGCCGTTAAATCTGAAACCTTTCATCTGATTCCCCCCCCTCTCTCTCTCTCTCTCTCTTTTTTTTTTTTTTTTTTTTTTTTTTTAGTCCAAAGGGATTTGAATCCCGAAGGACTATTAGTTTCGTTTTGGCATTTTGCGTCGGACTCATAAATGTCGGTTCACTTTTCAAACTGTTGCCACAAAATGTTAGAGTCCTGCATTATATTTGAAGAAATTAAATAATGAAAAATCTGCATAAATGTATGTATATTTCTCGTATTGTGATAAAACAACGGTACATAGAGTCATCGAATTTTGAATAACGTAATCCTCCAACGAATATGAGCATGTGGAAGACCAAATTTGAAATTTGAAATTTGTTTTATGATCGATTTCTTATTTTTTAAAACTTTGACGAATTTTTGATTAACAAACTCAAGGATTTCAAAGCGAGCAATGGCAACGTTGTGTAGAAAAAACATTTTTATCTCCAGCGCGTGAGTCTCTGTATCGGAAATTCTAAAAATATGCTCGTTTTAAAACTATTTTGCGATATTGCTGTTGCACTGGATCTTATGGTTTAAGTGCGAGGAACATGATATTTAATAAAGAAGGTAACACACAAAATGTTAAAAAACGCCCCTTTGGACGTAATTTAAAATCTGAAACATTTCAGTTTTTTTTTTTTTTTTTTTTTTTTTTTCTGTTGTTAGATTAGCTACAAGCCGCTTGTGCGGCCAGCCGCCAAAAATAGCAGAAATAGCAGTCATAAAAAAGAAAAATATTTATATAATGATTTTAATTATTCTACCTCTAATCATTAATAATTCCGTAATAATATTTAATAATTCCAATTAAATATTTCCCTATTAAATGCATTTATATTTAATCATTAAAAAGCAGAAAAAATAATCTTAAGAATTGTATTTATTGCATTAAACGCCTTGGTTTGTCACTCAGTAACAACGAGATTAAATTTGAAAGTATTTGAAATTATATTTCAAACAGTGGCAACATACTGTTTTTAAATAGTCGAGTCTGCTAATTAAAATTGAAAGTTAAATATCTTACATTTTACTGAATGGCAGCAGACTTGGCGCGATGGAGATAAAATTGTTTATTTCGAACAGACCACTGCTCGCTTTCAAATCGCTAAAACTGTTTAAATTAGAAATTCATTAAATTTGTGAAAAATTGGGAAATAAATCAAAAGCGAATTTGAAATTCACAATTCGGGCTTCTAGGTGCCTATGTTCTAGTGGAGGACTACGTGCGTTGAAAGCTGGGTTGGCTGAAGGTGCCGCTATTTTTTCCAAAATGTTATGAACATACAAACATATAGATTCTTCATTATTTAAAAATATGATGTAGAATACGAAAGCTCTTAAATGATCAGTTATTTATGAGAAAAACGAAAATATTGTTACGAATTTGGTATTTAAAAAGCTAATGTTAGTTCAATTACAAATTAAATGATTTTATTTCTCGCGCAGTGCAGCGCGTGACGAATATTAAAAGAAAGCTAAGCCGTAAAATTGAAATTACAAGAACGCGTGCATTAAATAAATAAATATCTCTTTTTGATTTCGAGAAAGTACTGGAAAATTCTAGCGCGTGATTTTAAAATCTTATAAAAGGAGGAAAACATCTCAGTTTGTAGTAGTTGCTTAGTTTGTTGTTGTTTAGAAAACTGCTCTTGTTGATTGTAGCGAATTCGCGGATTAGCGTTCTTTAGCTGTTTTTAATTGCGTTCTATTGGACATTTGAGTAGTTAAAAGATAACTACTGTGAGATATTGTAATACTGCATGATAATTTGAGAAAATTTAAGCATTTTTGTTGTGATAATAATAAATTTTTTTTGTTCATTTTTCATCGGACTTGTGCATTCATTTCATAACGAACCCGTACGCACGCAACAATTTTTGGTGTCAGAAGTGGGGTTTGAATGCCAATAACAAGAGCGATGGAAGAGCAATTAAGGCAGTTAATATCAGCCTTTGCCTCATTTAAAGAAGAAATTAAGGAAGAAATGAAATTGGGCCAGGAATCCGTTAAGGAAGAAATGAAATTGGGCCAGGAATCCGTTAAGGAAGAAATGAAATTGGGCCAGGAATCCGTTAAGGAAGAAATGAAATTGGGCCAGGAATCCGTTAAGGACGAAATGAAAGCCGTTCAAGCTGGTCAAGAAGAAATGAAAAGAGAAATTACTTGCATAATAGAAAATAAATTTGAAGCTATGGAAGGCAGAATTGACGCAGTTGAAAATAAAGTTGGACATATTGAAGAAAAAGTTTCTTCCGTAAAAGATCATATTGAAGAAAGAGTTTCTTCGGTGAAAGAAGAAATAGAAGAAAGAGTTTCTTCTGTAAAAGAACATATAGAAGGGAGAGTTTCTGCTGTGGAGGAACGAATTGAAGGAAGAGTTTGTGCCGTCCAACACCAAATCGAACAACAAATTGATGAGAGAGTTTCTGCAGTTGCCAAAGAAATGGATACTTTAAAGAAATTCGTAACGTCGGCAGGGAGCAGGAGTGATGATTTTAAATTCTTACCAATGCCTGCTCGTCCACCTCTGAAGCTATCCACGTATGATGGGAAGACCTCCTGGCAGGTGTATAAGACACAATTTTCTATCGTGGCGGATGCGAATGGATGGGATTCCCAAGCTAAGGCCTGTCATCTCGCCGCTTCTCTAAGAGCCGACGCAGCGGATATCCTTCAGACTCTTTCCGAAAACAAAAGGTTAGATTTCGAAGCTCTGTCCGGCGCCTTGGAGTTGCGCTTTGGGGAGAAGTGTTTAAAACACTGCCCCCTTCCCAAGGACTGCTCCAATTAAAATCTCGTCAACAGAAGCCTACCGAAACACTTCAGGAGCTCGCCGCGGATGTTGAAAGGCTGTCCCATCTCGCCTTTTCGGAATGCCCGACAGAAACAAGGGAAATCCTGTCCTTGCAATACTTTATCGACGGCATCCGAGATACTGAAATACAGAAAGCTCTACGAATGGCGGATGTAAAAGATTTAAAAAGTGCTCTAGTGTACGCCATGAAACTTGAGGCAGCCCAGCAAGCCACTCGTCGAGACCGCCACCCAGTCAGAGCTGCTCAAGTCCAGGAGCCAGGGGATCAAGTCACCGCTCGACTTGACGATTTAACTAGACAACTGAACGCCTTGAGACGGAATATTGGTGAGAAGAAACCGACCGTTAAGTGCTGGAACTGCGGTGCTGAAGGACACATACGACGAAACTGCAAAACACCCCAGGGTACTGATGTTAAGACCGCTTCTAACAAGCAGCAGGGAAACTAATTAGTGGCCATCTCGCGGGGCGGAGGTTGCCAGATAATGAAAAGCCCCCGTTTAAAGCGCTTCAGATTTCTGCAGTGAGAGGCGGCAGTAATGGACTTTTCATAATAGGACATATTAATGGAGTTCCGTGCAATATGACTATAGATACAGGAGCCAACGTCACCATCATCCGAAAAGATTTGGCTCAACAACTAGGAAACAAACTTATCTGGACGCCGCCCTGCGTTACCCTCCAGACTGTGTTCGGTGAGAAGATCGACATCGACGGAAAAGTAAATGTTAACATCACGTTTCGAAGTGCCGCTTACCATCACACGGCATATGTAGCAGAGATCACTGATTCTTGCATACTCGGATTGGACTTTCTAAGGAAATACAATTTTTACTTGGATTTTAAAAATAACGAATTGCACTCTACATCTGAGGACATAGCGCTATTTCTCGTTAATGATGAAGAAGTTAAATCTGTCCATAAAATCATAGCACAAGACTATATCACAATACCGGCAAGAACAGAAATTTTACTTCCTGGATCCATAGCCGAAAATAGAAATTTCCGCTACGGCATCATAGAATATCTCAATAACTGTAATATCCCAAAAGGAGTACTAGTAGCCTCAACACTCGTCGACCTATCCAGAACGGTTATCCCGGTGAGAGTCGCCAATGTAACTGAAAAGTCGAGAGTTATTAAGAAAGGTGAAGTGGTTGCAACATGTACTCCAGTAACCAGCGTTGAAAGAAAGAGTAACATCCCAGAATCCGTGTCCTCAGAGAGCATTACATCGGAGTTATTGCAGAATGCACAATTAAACGATAAAGAGAAAAATGCTGCCGATCGCGTCATTAAAGATCTTCAAGTTGTTTTCTCCCGCTCGTCTTCTAACGTGGGTCGAACTAGTTTGACACAACATAGAATAGATACTGGCGATCATCCCCCAATCAAGCAACATCCAAGACGTCTACCGTTTGCTAAACAGGAAGAGGTGCGAACACTGTTAAAAGATATGGAAGAAGGCGATGTCATCGAGCCTTCAGCGAGTCCATGGGCATCTCCCATCGTTCTCGTCAGAAAGAAAGACGGCTCAACAAGATCTTGCGTTGACTATCGCCGGTTGAATGAGGTTACGAAGAAAGACAGTTACCCTCTTCCTAGAATTGATGACATTCTAGACACTCTTTCTGGAAGCAAGTGGTTCTCAACACTTGATTTAAAGAGTGGGTATTGGCAGGTAGAAATCCATCCTGAAGACCGAGAAAAGACGGCATTTACTACGGGACAAGGACTTTGGCAGTTCAAAGTGATGCCGTTTGGACTGTGTAACGCGCCGGCAACATTCGAACGTCTTATGGAGACTGTTTTGAAAGGCCTTTCCTACGAAGCCTGTCTGATATACCTGGACGATATCATCATCGTCGGAAAGAGTTTTGAAGAGCATCTAGAAAATCTTAGAAAGGTGCTTCAGAAACTGAAAGAGGCCAATCTGAAGCTGACTCCCGCTAAATGCAAATTGTTTCGAAAGGAAGTGACTTACCTGGGACATGTCATCTCTGCAGAAGGTGTGCGCACGGATCCTGAAAAGGTATCAGCGGTTAAATCCTGGACGCGTCCCGAAAATGTCCATCAGCTGAGAAGCTTCCTAGGGCTTTGCACCTACTATAGGAGATTCGTGAAGAACTTTTCTTCCATCGCAAGACCACTTCACAAGCTGACAGAGAGCAAGCAAAGATTCTTGTGGACAAAGGAATGCGAGCATGCATTTAACAACTTAAAGGAAGCTTTAACATCTGCTCCAATCCTGACGTATCCTCAGCTCGACAGACCATTTATTCTCGACACCGACGCGAGCAATGAAAGTGTCGGTGCTGTTTTGTCCCAAGAAATAGACGGCCAAGAACGTGTAGTAGCTTACTGGAGCAAGTGCCTGTCTAAACCGGAGAGGAATTACTGTGTCACAAGGAAAGAGTTGCTCGCCATAGTCAAAGCTGTAGAACATTTCCATCATTATCTATACGGGAGAAAATTCCTCCTCCGCACGGACCATGCCTCGTTGGCCTGGCTTTTAAATTTCAAAAATCCTGAGGGTCAAATAGCCAGGTGGATACAGAGACTCCAAGAATATGACATCACTATCCGTCATCGTAAGGGATCATCACACGGAAACGCCGACGCCCTGTCTAGAAGACCTTGCCAAGAAAGCTGCCGATATTGTTCCAGGGTGGAAGCGAAATACGAGCTGCTGACTCCGGTCGCAAGACAAATTACAACATCAACATCGGCTGATCGAGACCCGTGGAGTGATGATGAAGTCAGGAAAGACCAGCTGGAAGACTGCGACATTAAACCCATACTTGATTTAATAGAGTCATCAAACAGAAAACCTACATGGCAGGACATTTCTATCTGTAGTCCTACAACAAAACAATACTGGGCACTCTGGGATTCACTTCACATTCGAAACGGCGTCTTATACCGGAAATTCGAGTCGGATGATGGGAAGACGTTCCGATGGCAACTGATACTTCCAAGATCCCGGATTCCTGATGTCCTCAAAGAACTACATAACAGCCCTACAGGAGGTCACTTTGGAATTATGAAGACCTTACAGAGAGTTCGTGAGCGCTTTTACTGGAATAATGCAAAGAATGACGTGCAAAAGTGGTGCCGATCTTGCGATGCCTGTGCAGGTCGGAAAGGACCGAGGAAACGCAGCCGAGGCAGACTGCAACGCTACAACGTAGGTGCGCCTTTTGAACGTATCGCCTTTGACATCCTGGGACCTCTGCCACGAACTGCTGATGGCAACAAATACATACTCGTTGTCATTGATTACTTTACCAAGTGGCCTGAAGCTTATCCTATTCCTGATCAAGAGGCAGTCACAGTATCTGAGGTAATGATACAGCACTGGATTTCCAGGTTCAGAGTGCCTCTTCAGTTACATTCCGATCAGGGAAGGAATTTTGCCTCGGCAGTAATCAAAGAACTATGCAAACTACTTGGCATTGACAAAACTCAAACGACGCCATTGCATCCCCAGTCGGACGGCATGGTAGAGAGGTTCAATCGAACCATCCTTAATAACCTCTCATTAGTGGTTTCCAGAAACCAACAGGACTGGGACAAGAAATTACCACTCTTTTTACTGGCTTATCGCAGTGCTGTCCACGAGACTACCGGCTATTCTCCATCACAGATGCTCTTCGGTCGTGACCTTCGTCTGCCTTGTGATCTATTGTTTGGCCGCCCTCCGGATGCTCCTTCATCGTCTGAGGAATATATTCAAGATCTCCAGGCCCGGTTTGAAGTGATGCACAATTTTGCACGAGAGCGAGTCAACTTGGCGACGGAGAAGATGAAGACCCGATACGACACAAGAGCTACTGAACATCTATTCCACGAAGGAGACAAGGTGTGGTTGTGGAATCCGACTCGACGGAAAGGACTTTGTCCGAAATTACAGTCACCTTGGGATGGGCCGTACACAGTCCTAAACAGGCTGAATGGCGTCGTGGTTCGGATTTGTAAGTCTTCGAACTCTAAACCTAAAGTCGTTCATTACGACAGGTTAGCTCATTACTATGGCCATAGTACATAATGTAAATAATTGTAAATAGTATAAGACCATGGTCCATTTTGTTTTTAAATGTGTATTTGATTTGTTTTATGTATTGCATTTATTGTTCATGTTGTTTATTATTGTAATGTAATGCTTATTAGTGCATTTATGCCACAGTTGTAAGTTTAGCTTCCTGTCCAGGGATTGTACTGCCCGGGACGTGCAGTCCTTGGGAAGGGGGCAGTGTTACGAATTTGGTATTTAAAAAGCTAATGTTAGTTCAATTACAAATTAAATGATTTTATTTCTCGCGCAGTGCAGCGCGTGACGAATATTAAAAGAAAGCTAAGCCGTAAAATTGAAATTACAAGAACGCGTGCATTAAATAAATAAATATCTCTTTTTGATTTCGAGAAAGTACTGGAAAATTCTAGCGCGTGATTTTAAAATCTTATAAAAGGAGGAAAACATCTCAGTTTGTAGTAGTTGCTTAGTTTGTTGTTGTTTAGAAAACTGCTCTTGTTGATTGTAGCGAATTCGCGGATTAGCGTTCTTTAGCTGTTTTTAATTGCGTTCTATTGGACATTTGAGTAGTTAAAAGATAACTACTGTGAGATATTGTAATACTGCATGATAATTTGAGAAAATTTAAGCATTTTTGTTGTGATAATAATAAATTTTTTTTGTTCATTTTTCATCGGACTTGTGCATTCATTTCATAACGAACCCGTACGCACGCAACAATATCATTCACTGATAACAGAATTCCTGAATGTTACAGATTTCCGTTTTCTTTTTACTTCGTACAAGGAAGTAAAAAAAGTCCTTCGTTCTGTCCGTGCGTACAGACGCCCGGCAAAACATAGTCAAAAGGGATTTGGAAACGGTCAAAATAGATATTTCAGTTGAAATATGATACCCAAAATTTTTTCCGATTTACAGTACTTCGTTTTACTTAGTACAAAGAAGTAAAAAACATCTGGAACACCATCTTTAAGCCCCCTATCCTCAGCAGATCCGGCAAATATGCAAGAACTTTCCTTTAATGCTATCTTTCCCGTTTTCCGTATTTTTTAACCAAACATATCGATCCTAGGCAAGTAAGCAAAATTCCGTGTCGCTTGTGCATGTTTATTACGTTATAGATCGCCCAAACTCGGGCACGTTCTGTACAGCCAAAAATAAGACAAGCAGTTCACCTTTTTAAATATTAAATAAATAACTACAAAAAATACAGGATTAATATTCATAACCGCTTTACTGTGCGTAGCACGATGCCCTCCCCCCTTCGAACACTGCACGTGCATAACCGAGAACGCAACCTTTACGGTTTGCATTAAATATGACACCAAATGTAAGTTTTTACAATATTCAGCCAACAAGGGGCACTTAGGAATAACAGAAATGCTTGTTCAGTTATACACTATTGATGAGGTATGGAAGTATGTGTTTTTTGGGAAAATACCGCACCACTTAAGCACTACAGCTTGTTAAGATAAATTGTTTTATGAAAGCGTTTAGGAAAAGCCTTTATCTGATGCGGCATTATCGCGTAAATCACAAAAACACAAGCTTGATCTCATTTTATTGAATTTAAGAGAATAGTGGTAGTTAAATAATGGAGATAAAATATTGTGGTAGTTAAAAGCAAGGTTTTGGGAAATGATACATCCATCAATGGTAGGATGTTTTTGTTGTCTTTAAACGAGCCACCTTTGAATAAATTTCTCGCATCCTTTGATAAATTAAACAAAATGAACTCGTTGTATTACATTATTTATTTTTAAGAAGCTGCTGAATTAATTAAAGGGAATACTGTTGTAAATATTCATTCAGAATTTGGTTTTTTATGCATTTTTGTAATATCTTTCCAATTTTGAAATTACTTGTTACTTAGTTCAATGGATTAAGTACGGTGATTTTAAACTTTTTTATTGCTTATTTAATTTAATGTTAAATTTGTGACGTGTATTTTATATACTATATATTTAATATATTTTTCATATATCTCATAAAATAATTTATTATTTTTATTCATATTTGAATTATTTATTATTTGTTTGCTATATATATCGTTATTTATTTATTATATTTTATATATATTATTTATAATTTTTACTTTATTATTTCTATATATGTCATATATTTTATTTCAGACGGTTTGTTCTGAAACTGCAAGATTAGCTTAAATACAACCAGGGCTATGAGTAGAAATTCACTCACAAGTTCTTGACGACATTTGGCGATTTATTAACAACCTGATGACATTCTAAAAATTACCAGAAAAAGTATTTTGGTGCTCTTGTAGCAATTTTTCTGGAAGCTTCCAGAAAGGCTTATCGATCTCCTTGAGCAACCTTATAAATAGGAGGCTATGAGCAACCGCGTCCCGATCCAGTTATCGGGACGCTTGATCTTTTTTATATTCCTGAGTCTGATGTTTTGTAATTACTGCTTTAGACCTTGCTCTGAAAGCTATTTAATGAGCTGCGGTATTTATAACATGTTTATTTATCTACGCTTATGCCTGATCTATGTTTTTTCTCCTTGTTATTTATAGTTGTTTATATTAGTTTTAATATTTGTTATTTTTCTCAATAAAATTTTAGACTTCCTAATCATTTGACTCATTTTGAAAATATCTCTAAGAACTTAACAGTACAAAACAATATGCACGACGCGTAAATTGATCCACAATACTTCGCAGCTATGCAACATACAAAAATGATTAGCATTTATACACGGTAAAAAGGCCTACCAATTATATATAGGTCTAGTCGTACTTGTCTACTCTGTGGTGAATCATTACTTATTTATAGCAAGTACTGCCCATCAGGGACAGGGCGGTAAAATCGTTGAACACTGGTAGTTCGCTGAGGCACTGGCACGAACGGGCTGGCTGCATGGACGTTTTCCCTTCTGTAACTTTTATACGAGCCAGTTTCCCTTCGAAAATCCTCGAAGAAAGCATCCCTGCTCTTAGGTAGATAGCCCTCAATTGCTGTGCAATTGTCAGGACTTATGTTTCTCTTGATTTGCTTTGGAAACATGATGTGTCCTGATTAGGAACAGGGAGCTTACTCCAGATATGTTCAAGATTTGTGTCAGACGACACAAGCAGGAAGGGTATACGAAACCTTTATTTTCTATACTTTTACAAGTACTCCCGAACTTCGGGATACAGAGACCAACCACTTGTGGTCTGAACGTAAGAATATAAAACTACTAACTAAAACTCTAACTAATTTTGAATTAGTATACAAATGCCTAGTACTAAGACTGGCCTTTATTAAAAAGGGTACGTATGTAGTACGCCGAGCTGCTGAAACTCCAATACGTTTTCAAATATCAAGACAGCTAAACCTCTGGCCTTAAAGGCAACCAGCAACTGAGTGAAAACTCGTAGAACTGCAGTGGCAAGCGGCTTGCTTCCTAAATCTCCTTCTATCTCCCCTAACTCTTGGCAAAAAGCCACAACTTAAGTACTTGGGCGTTAGCAAGACAATTTGCATAAACAAGTTAAAGCATTTAATTCTGGAAGTAGAAAATAAGAAGTGACGGTACAGTTTTAAAATAAAATAAACGTTAGTAAAACTTAGGATCCTTACATCATAATCAAATTAAACTAAACCATAACAAATATTCCTTTCGTGAAAATGCGTGCAAAAAGACATTATATATTTACAAATATCCAAACCCTCTTCGGAATTCGAATATGGTAGCATGGATATGGTAGCATTGCCACCCACTAACTGCCCAGGGCAGCTTGCTAAAAGTGCAGCTTGCCTATTTAGACATTGCCCTATTTTCTCTTTGATTCACATCATAGATATTTCTTCTGATTAAACAAAATATGCAAATCAAAGCTAAGGAAAAACAGTATAAAAACTACCGTAGGCTAACTACAGTACTTACCTTACTGAGCAGAAAACAGTGTTGCTTTTGTAAGGGTTAGTAGCAATCTGTTTGGAAAAGTTAGTATGTATCAGAGGCCACTTAAACGCATACTAAATGTATCGATACATTCCTGTTACCGTTTGAGGTTGATAAGTGTCCCTCTGTAGCAATGGTTCTCAACTTTTTCTCTCCCACGCTGCCCTTTCACCATTGCCAGAAGATCATCATTCCCTCCTCCTTTCCAAAAGTGTTCAGCGAAAAAAAATATACATTTATTTAAATTTAGATTTTTTAATGTATGTAAATTAAACAACAGAAAGGTTCTATACTAGATGCTGGAACAGGGCGCGGATTATGTATTTTACAGGATAATGAGGTTCTCCACACATGGAGAAGAAGACTCAATTCAAATAATTCAATTTTCCAGGCAGAGTTAACCGCAAGTAAAAAAAAAGAAGTCCTAATTTTGAATCGATTTTCAAACAGAGTTGTAATTTGTACCGACTCACAATCAAGTCTTCAAGCCATTGCTGGAACACAATCAAGGAGCCCTTTAGCATTTGAAATTCAAAAACTCTAGCTCAGATCTCCATTAGAACTAAGACCGACCTTTTGTTGGGTATCAGCACACACAGGAATAGTAGGGAATGAGCAAACAGACGAATTAGCCAAATATGCGGCTATAGGCATACATCTAACAGAATATGCATTACCATTTTCAGGATCTTGCCTTAACCCGCGGGAAGGCGCGTGGGGTGTATCATACCCCAACTCTACATAACAGTGGAATATTCCTAACTTGTGAAACTGAAATTCTGTGCTGCTTTCAGTAGCTGAGTTTCTAGTTGTGGTTGACTTTCAGAACCGCTTTTTCTTTGCTTGTGTGTTTCAGAAAAAGATTTATCGGTATTTTGTTGGAACTGAGGTATGACACACCCCACGCGCCTGTCCGTGTAAGTGTTTTTCTGACTGAATATTTAGTTCAGAAATTTATTTTTAGAGTGTAACAGTAAATATTTCTACTCGCAAGTGATTTTAAAGTACTTGACATTAAATTCTTAAAAATGTCTAACTGCATTATGGTAAAAAGAATGACTCCCTATAAACTGGAGATACAGCGTATGTGAGATGTATTAGAAATATTTGAAAGCGATGAAGATTGCATTTCGGAAACTGAAGATGAAACTAAGAATATTTTCTACTATGTTTTGGTTTCGAAAAAGATAAAACATTAATTCCTCATGTTCCTAAAAAAGGAAAAACTGTTCTTATGCTTTCAACATTATATACAACGATCATACTATGGATGATACTATTGGAGAAAATAAAACATCAGGAATTATATGTTTTAATAATATGATTAATGGAGCAGTGGATATGGGGGATGAAATGTCAGCCAATTATTCAATTGCCAGAATAACGAGAAGATGGCCAATGGTAATTTTCTTTCCTGCACTGAATGTTGCTGTAATAAATGCTTGAATTATATTACATTCAACTGCTAATCCACCAACAAGAAACAGAAGTCTGTTTTTGAAGGACTTACGATTACAATTAATGAAAAACAGTATTGAACAAAGATCAGAGATTAATACTTTTACGTACTGCGTGCAAAACAAAAGCAGAAGTTTCGATGAAGAATTAAAACGAATACATGAAATTAGAAACAACTAAGTATGAAAGATGTGTTAAATTTTTTGCCCTCGCGCCAAGGACAGAAGAACGTGAATGCAATGTGTAAAATGTGAAAACATTCTTTGCCAAGAACACATGAATGTATTTCGTTCAAAGTGTGAAGAAATAAAAAAAGCATGGTGTATTAGAGATGAAATGAAACTTAGAGGCATGATGTTTATTATTTTCATTTATCTTAATTTTAACTCTAAGATTATTTCGGAAATTAATTTTTAAAACCCAATTATTATTCACTTATTTATAATACACGAGAACACACACACAAAAAAAAAAGTTTTAAAACTAAATAAACTATTTTTATTTTATTTTAAATATTGGGGTATGTGATACCCCACGCGCCCGTTCTAGTAACTTTTCTTGGTGCGCCTTCCGGGTTAAGAAAGTGACATTCGTCAGTATGTTACAAGAATGGCAGTTTCGCTGGAATAACGGTACAAGTCGCAGAACATACAAGCTCATCCCCAAAGTATCTACTGATTTATCTATTCTCTAACACAATCACGAATTATACAACTGACCATGGACCTTTTATGATTTACTTGAATAGATTTGACCTATCACAGAACGACTTATGCAGCTGTGGTCATCAGAGATCACCTCATCACTATGCGTTTAATTGCGTACATACCAAAACTTTTCATCTACGACAACCTTCAGAACAATACTGGGCAGATTGAAATCAAAAGAATTATAATGCTCAATTATAATTCAAGCATTAAATAAACTGTATAAAATTGTTACAACTTAAATACATTTTCTTCCCCTGAATCAAATTTCAGTTAGTAAGTTTTGTTGATTTTCTCTTTCTTGTTTATAATATAATATTATTTTTCACCAGTATACATTTTATAAACTATCTTCTACACATTTAAATTGCACTGACGATTTTTTGTAGCTCATTAATATAAGTTTGCATGAAAAACTCATAGTTTAGCCCTTTCTGATATCAAAACGTGTACTTCTTTAATTAGAAGCAATGTTAACTCATCTTCTTACCCAGGTTTTTTTTAGTATGCAGTTTCCTTGTGTATACTTTCATGTATGCTTTTTCTTTCTTTTTTTTTTTTTTTTTTTCTTTTCTTTCTTCCAAAATAAATGTTCCCCCTTTTTTACTACTTTGCAATATTTTCACCGAGTTGCTAGGAATTTACTTTGAGTATCTGTTTTTTTAATTATTATTACTTTTTTTAATTTTTCATAAACACTTCAAGTATTGATTTAATTGTTATAATACTTTGCATATTGTTATTGAATTCCTGCGTCAAGTATATTTTAAAATTATTATTATTTCTGTCATTTTACATAGAGTGTAACGGTTTCATTGAATCATTTCATGTAACGCTTTATTTGCTGTAATGTTTGTGAGGTATGTGTAGAGTAAGTGGGTCACTGTTTTGAAACAACTAATGTAATCACCTAACGCAATGCATTATCGTATTTTAGTTCACTCACATATCACCTATTTACATCATTCTTAAATAACTATTTATGTGTTATAATATGCTTTGCATTATAAATTTAATGTATCACTTGTAGTACTGCATTTAGGCAACATTTTAAAAACAATAATGCACATTTAGTCTTATTTAACTTATAGTATTATTCGTACTTTATCATAAGCTCTAGCTCATAATATTAAGGCATTATACTGCAAAATACCATTAAATTATGTATTCATGTATCTTATTACTAAATGCACCATAATATTATACACTGACGTTTTGCTTATTGTGTAGCATCTTATGCAAGATGTCCTGTAATCATTTTTGTAAAGTACTTTTCTGTGACATTCCTGATTAAGAGCAATTAATGGCACTTGGTCTTTCAGCCGTTGCCTTGTTGCTTGTTGTTTTTTCCACTGATCAGGCATCATTCCGTTCGGTTTTACCTTAGGTCGGAAGCCTGGTCAGTGGGGCATAACCAGAACCACAACGTCGGAACATCTCGACTTTGCATGACCGCTGCATAGACATACAACAACCTGTCTCCAATCAACTACCAAAAACTTGTGACATACACGTGAGTTGCAGCTGTTTTGCAAGCCAAAGGTCGCGTAACACGTTATTGAAGTAGTTATTATAGTATGAAATAGTTATAATAGTTATTAACGCGTTTTTGAAGTTATTGAGTAGGTGGTCATAATTGGGTCTTCAGTGTATATATACTATATAATATAACAAGCAGGTAGTTGCTTCTGTACGTCAACAGCGAGCTTCTTTAGGGGACTTATACGCCTTAAAACCCATAAGATGTTCGAATAGGTGACTGTTGCAAGAATTGGGACAACTTATTTGTTTTAAAAGCAATTACTACCAACTTTTTACAGGTGACTACATAATATAGCTGCTTTCTGAAATAGTAATCAGAAAGTTCGTGTTGCCACAAATATTTTTATAATTTAATCCGCTTTGTGACAACATTTTTCGTCATGTTTCCAACTTGCGCGCACAGTTTAAAACATTCTATTTCATAATTTAATTCCATATTTAATATATAGCTTTTATAACATTTGGAAACTACTGTGAACCTAAAATTCTAAAAATTTCATGTTAAATTTTTTTTGAGTTGAGTTTATAAAATGTATTTTATTAACAAAATTTGTAATGTTTTCATCCATAAAATTTTTTAGTATTAAAATATTCATCAGGTTGTTGGTTCAGTTAGAAAATAGTGCCCATATAAAGAATCCCATCAAATTTCAAGTATGTACCATTAGCCATTTTTAAAATATCATGCTCGCAAGGTGGAAACATGGCGAAATATTTTGTCACAAAGAGGATTAAATTACAAAAATATTTGTGGCAACACAAACTTTATGGTTACTATTTCAGAAAGCAGCTATATTATGTAGTCAGTTGTAAAAAGTTGGAAGTAATTGCTTTTAAAATAAATAAAATATCCCAATTCTTACAACAGTCACATATTCGAAGATCATAAAGGGCTTAAGGTATATGAGTCCCCTTAATTCAGCCCTCTTATACCAACTACGTATGGGTTGTTAACAGAAATGAAAGGGATTTCAAAAAGATCGCGGAAGAAACATCACGAAGAAAATCAACATTAAGGGTGAAAACATCGTCGTACATCATTGTGGAGATTAGAAGGTAACAAGAAAACATTGCAGTTCTAAACTATTGTGGTATATAAATCATCACCGTAGAAAATAAAGCGGTTCAAAACCTTCACAGATTTAATACATAATTGTAGAAAATATCTTGGTAGAAAAATAAAACACTTACAAATCAGCGCTGATAACATCGCGGCCATGTGTTTTCAGATTTTAGAAGTTTTAAATGAATGTTCGCATAATGATTTGTGAACGCAAGAAAGCATGAGGAATATTGCTACCTCTCTGTTTCACATTTTGAATTAAATAATACATTTTTGCTGAAACCAGAGAGGAAAAAAAAATGAGCATTATAATTCTGGAAATTAGTAAAAATTAGGTATTAACTTTATCTTTTAACCAATCCAGCTTTATAACAGAGATTTCTATAAATTCATCTTTAAAGAAATTAATTAGTAATTAACTACGTAATTTTAAAATTATATTATACATTGATTTTTTTCTCATTTTCAGTTTTTGATTTGTGAATTGTGTTTTTGAATCTCATTTTCAGTTTTGAATTTTTGTTTTTGAATTTTGATTTGTGAACGCAAGAAAGCATGAGGAATATTGCTACCTCTCTATTTCACATTTTGAATTAAATAATACATTTTTGCTGAAACCAGAGAGGAAAAAAAAATGAGCATTATAATTCTGGAAATTAGTAAAAATTAGATATTAACTTTATCTTTTAACCAATCCAGCTTTATAACAGAGATTTCTATAAATTCATCTTTAAAGAAATTAATTAGATAATTAACTACGTAATTTTAAAATTATATTATACATTGATTTTTTTCTCATTTTCAGTTTTTGAATGCTTAATTTTCCTTCCTGGGCTTTCAGTAAAATTTTGTTAGTAAATTCAAAAGTATGAAATACAGAGGTAAAAATAATCCTCATTCCTTCTTGTTCTCACAAAAAACTATGCAAACTTGCATTAAAATTTTTAATGTTTGAAAACATATCTGTGATTTTATCATCATACGATGATTTGCAGGTGTTTTGATTTTTTACCATGATGTTTTAAAGGTGCGAAGTTTTTTAATCATGCATTTCCTACTGGAATATTTCAAAAATAGTGATATTTTCTCCTTGCGTTCTTTTCTCACAAGAGGTTATGTATGACGATGTTGTTTGTTGTTTTCTCCCCGAAATTCTTGTCCACGATGTTTTTTAAGGCCAAAGTTTTGCGAGGTTAAAGTTTGATACTACTCACATTTTATAGCGTTCAAGGCTTTAATTTAAGCCCAAGCCTACTGAAGCCTGACTTCAGTATTTCTCAGTTTCTAAATGGAATCCTAATTACAACCAAAGTGTAAGCTCTGAAAGTGAAAGCAAGCTCTGCTAATTCTTCCACATCTGAATCCAAATATTAACATAAAATTATTCTATTATTTCACATTTTAGTTAACAATCTGTAAAACTGACAATGATATTAGATACTGAATATATGTCCTACTTTCCCATAAACAGACGAAGGAAGACTTTAACAGCTAATGATTAAAAACCTTCATCTTGAAATGCGATCTGATCAGGAAGCGGAACTTTTATGGGCTGTATCCATCTGGTCAAGAAGGCTGAAAAAATTGTATAGGCCAAAATAAGTAAGCAGTTTTAGATGACAACAAATAATACCTTTTATAAAACATACTTTTCTCTCGGTACCGCATCTTTTCATTATAAATTTTGTCACCTAAAATTTTTTTATAATTCATCTGAATTAGATAATATATTTTAGTTTATTATTATTAAATAATTTTCATACTACTTAAATTTAATTTTTAACCATTTAACTTTATTAATAATTGTATTTAATAATATTTTTATTTACATCTGCCATTTTGTTCAAATTTTAACTACACATTTTATGTATTAGCGTTAGAGGTGCTATTAATGTCGATCCTCACTTTTGATCCTTTTTATTTTACAGATAAATCACTTTTCAAATAAAAGGATGTTGCTACCCAATGTTATCGTTTTTAAAGAAATAATATAGCAAATATTTAAAAAAATTATGGAAAAACTTAACATTCTATCTGGAATTCTAAAATCCTGCTATTTTTAAATATTTTGTGATTTTGCTGCTGAGTATGATATGGCGTAAATGCAAAGAAAGTGAATTTTAATAATAAAGTTAAAAAGATAAAAGAAGTTGTGTAGGCTATTTAAGAGAACTGATAGCTTTGATATGATGAATGATATATGAACTTTTGATATGATGAATTGAGAAAATAGGAAAATGTATGGTAACACACACACTCTGTCGGGAACATCTGTCCTGATTATGGAATTCTAAAAATAAGCTACTCTAGAAAATTTATGAATTTCCTGTTACGTTTTATGTGCCGTAAGTCAGCAATAGCATAATAAACCTTTCTAATCTTTATAACGTTGCGCGCCTACAACTAGCACGCAACCAAGAGGTGACTGTGAAAGCTTGTATAAACCACAGAGTCTTATAAAGGGTTTAAGTCCCTTTTTATTCAACGTAATAAATTACAATGGCGTCCTCTTGACGCTTACAGACTGTGCCCACTAGGCAGTCAAATAAAAATAAAAACCTGAAAAGAAAGTAAAGACAATATTCTAACTACGAGGCTCTCTAAAATAACTAACTCACCGCGTTTTACAAATACCGCAGCTAATTCAGCAGACTTGAAGCTCACTGGAACAATTGCAACTACTTCCCGCCAAGCACATAGGCCGCAACGCGGGGTTCTTCAATTCTCGATTTCTACCTCCGCGCTCGCTAAGTAAGAATAACTCTCTCACCGAACTCGTTTCCTTCTATTTAAATCATACTACTTCCGCTGATAATTTGAATCCTTGCGCGTTCTACTCAAATTTACATATTCTGGCATTGGCAGTTCCAGGGGAAAGTAAGGCTTGACAGGAAAGATAGTTTAAACTTAAAATAAATGTTAGTTAAAATAAATATAAACCCTACATTTGCCGCTGCCAGAATTTGGAAAACTTGGAAGCAGGTCCTACAAACGACCTGTTGTAAGTTTATCTAATTCTGAACTAACTGGCGAAAGCCTCGTTTACACAAAAAAATCTTATGTAACAATTATATATTAAAATTCTGTTAGTCGTTACAAAGCTTTCTTCTTACAGCAACTTTTCCTGGACTTCATCAATCAATCTTGGTCTTTCCTTCCAGCATCTGGAAGGAATAAGTATCAGTATCTTTCTACATACATTATAATTTACACTTTCTTGACACAATAAATTTTTGTTTTTAACGATTCGTTTTTCTTAGTTATTGCTTACTTCACATTCATTCAATTTTTCAAGCATTAATTTAACTTTACCCTGGCTCTCCACCATGTGTGGTGTCAAACGGGAATATTCGTGTTTGTCTTACAACACTTCCCCTAACCACCATGATTTGTTAGAATTCAACAACCAAATAGACACACCTTACTCGACATTCTACAACTCAATGAGCTACTTTAATATTCTTAAAAATTCAAATGTAGGTGGAGAACCCTACAAAACACATTCATTCTAACTTCCCCCTCATTCATCTTTAAACATGCAGGCTTTCGCTCTAAAGCATGACTTTACAGTTTAATACTTAAATTTTGACTTCATTGCTTTTAAGCATTCACTTTTAGCATCTACAATTTTATGCTTCTAGACTAAATTCTACTTTTACATAACATGCAAGTATTTACATATATTTACAAAAGTTTAATACATATGCTTTTTACAATTTACCATAAAATGAATAAGAGAAAATAAATTTTTACTTTACTCATTCTTCGCCAAGCTGGCGGCACTGAAACTAAAATTCTTATTAGTACAAGAATACGAAGTTATTTTTATCTCCGGCCAAATTTTGGCTTTAACATAACAGAATTAGTCTTTCGACCAACAGAAAATGCTTGTTTTTAGCTTTTACACTTAAAGAAAATAATACTTTTGCCTTAGCTAAATAAAGTAAAACAAAACTAAGTCTCAACCGAGACATATTGACTTTCGTCAAAACATAGAACTTCGTACTTATGCATAACATTTCGGAACAAAAGAGAAAAAAAATTTATAGAAGGTTTTAACTTATCTTTGAGTTTTCGATGCTTGAAACTCCGTCATCCGTTTTTGACAAAATTGATCCCAAGTTAGAGGTGTCATGGATGTCAATCTTCTCCTTATTGATCTCCGCGTGTCGTCCCCGTTGATCTTTCTTTTGCGTCCTCTACATGCTGGCCTCTTGACGGAGTAATCGTCTGGTTGTTGGCCTTTGCGTTTCTGCTTGGGACGGCTGGTCTTGACGTCCTCCGGTCTGGAGTCCTTGAATTTCTTCTGTTCCTCGTACTTTTGTGCCTCCTGTTGGCGTTTCAGTTTCCGGAACGGCGGCCTTGCTGGCACCTGACTCTGTGGCCGTGTGCGCGTTCTCCTTGATGTGTAATTTCTCCTGCCATCTTTTGTAGGTGGTGTTTTCGTCTTTACCACGGTTTCTTTACCCGGTTCATCTGTATTTTTGTTTTTCTTAAACGCCGGAGTTTGA
The DNA here is from genome assembly GCF_044657685.1 of Stegodyphus dumicola. Lineage (NCBI taxonomy): Eukaryota > Metazoa > Arthropoda > Arachnida > Araneae > Eresidae > Stegodyphus > Stegodyphus dumicola. Next base: position 52,601,245 of record NC_140777.1, read on the forward strand.
AAATCCTTTTTTCTTTTTGATACCGACGTCCGGGTTGTAGAAGTGCTAGGTCTCTCTTCAGTTCTCCGTTTCTTGGGTGGTGGAATAGTTGTTGCAGTCTCTGGCCCTTCTATTTCGTTTAGACTTGAGTCCTGCAAGAAACTTTTAAGGATTTCAAAATCATTTGGATTATAGTATTTTTTCACCTGGTAGGGACTTGCTTTACAGATTTCCCCTCTCTCGTTTTTAAGATATAAGACTACTCCTTTGATTTCCTGAATTACATAGGGGCCTTCAAACTTTGGAGCTAGCTTTGCCATAAAATTGTCTGGGGCACTTGATAAAGAAAATTTCCGTTTCAATACTTTATCCCCAACTTTAAAATCTGCTTCACGGCGTTTTCTATCGTAATATAACTTTTGTTTATTTCTTGCCGTATCCGAAGTTTTAAGCGCCTGATCAATTAGCTTTTGCACGTCCTTTTGTCTAAATTCCTGCTCTCTTTGTTGCACAAAGAATAATTTATCTAAAAGCGTAATTAACTTTCTGCCTAAAAATAATTCTGCTGGAGTTTTTCCCGTAGTATCATGATGTGCCGTTCTTAAAGCATAAGCTAATTCATTTATGTAGCCATCCCAGCGCTTGTGATGTGTGCTAACGTAACTGCGAATTATTTTTACAATGTTTTTATTAACTCTTTCTGCTATGTTAGCCTGTGGTCTATACGGAACCATTTTGATATGGCGTATATCAAGTCCATTGCATATGTTTTCAAATATTTGACTAATGAATTGTTTTCCGTTATCGCTAATGACTTTTATCGGTGCACCGTATTTTAAAATGTATCTGTGTAAGAATGCATCTGCGACTGTTTTGGCTGACGCGCGTTTAAGTGGAACAATTTCTATCCATTTTGAAAAATGATCTACTATTACTAAAAGAAAACGATTTTTATTTAACTCGCTCTGGGGGAAGGGACCAAGGAGATCTATGCCTAAAATTTCATTCGGAAATGTAGCGCGAATGCTATTTAAGTACCCGGCCGGGCTGTAATTAATATCATTTATTAACTGACATTGATTGCAGGACCTGACATACGCCGTTACTATTTTGTATAATTGCGGGAAATATACCGCCTCGCGTACCCTTTTTATAGTCTTTCTGACCCCGAGGTGGCCCGCTGTTTTTTTTTCGTGCAACTCCCTCAAAATGCTTAATCGAAGCGAGGCTGGGATGACTGGCTTATACTCAAGATTTTCGTTTGTTGTTTTCGTATAGAATAATAAATTATCTATTATTTCATAGTTTTTTGCTCTATTTCTTATCGCATCGATATCTGTATGCTCAAAGCTTTCGGGGTCTTTCAAATAAGCATAGATATTTCCAAATTCAGGATCAGCTTTCAGTTCAGTAATAACCGTATCTCTAGAATCTAAAATTTTTGAAGTCAACACAGCGCATTTAATTTCATTACCTTCATCGTCCAGTTTTATACGAGAAAGTGCGTCAGCTACATTGTTTTCCTTACCCTGTTTATATTTTATTGTGATATTATATTCTTGGAGTTTTAAAGCCCATCTTATTAACCTGGGCGTTAGGTTTTTTCCCGAGTAAAGTCTACCAACAGCCGCATGATCCGAAAAGACTGTTACTGGCGATTTGCCGAAATAAACTCGAAATTTGTGTACAGCCATTAATACGGCTAATGTTTCTCTTTCTGTAGCTGTATAATTCCTTTGTGTTTGATTCAATGTTTTACTAAAAAATGCCAGCGGATGGTTATTTTCATAAGAACCGCACCCACCGCATAGTCTGATGCATCTGCCGCAATTTCCAGGTTTTCGTCCCCCTCAGGGAATTTTAAAACAGGGGCATTAATAAGCGCTTCTTTTAATCTTTCAAAAGCTGTGTTAGCTTCAGCTGTCCACGTAAATTTACTCTTTTTTCTTTTGATTACTAAGAGTGGTTCAACAATATTAGCGAAATCTTTTATGAAAGATCGATAGTAAGAACATAGTCCAAGGAAAGACGAAAGTTTCTTGGCGGTGTTGGGCGGTGGGAAATTCTTAATAGCTTTTATTTTTGAATCTTGCGTTTCTATACCCTTTTGCGAAATTTTATAACCGAGATATTTAAGTTCTTTAGTTGCGAACTTGCATTTTGAGGCGTTAATTGTAAGACCGCCCTCTTTTAATAATTTAAAAACTTGTTCGAGGTCATTAATGTGTTGTTCCAACGTACTACTCGTTATAATTATGTCATCTAGATAAATTAAAGTTGATTTTCCTAGGACAGGCTTTAGAACAATGTCCATAGCTCTCTGGAATGTTGATGGGGCCCCACACAACCCAAAAGGCATGCGTAAAAATGCATAAGTGCCCGATTTTGTTATAAACGCGGTTTTATGTATATCTTCGGGTCTCATAGCTATTTGATAGTAGCCAGACGTTAAGTCCAAAGTAGACATATATCTCGTCGATTTGATCTGTCTAATGATCTCGTCTATAACCGGCAAAGGGTAAACTGGAAATTTAGTTATGCTATTTAGTTTTCTATAATCGATAGCAAACCTCCAAGCCCTTTTATCCGAAGGAGGAAACTCGTTCTTTTTCCTACATAGTACGACTGGACTCGCGTATTCACTATTTATGGGCGTTATTATTTTATTCTTTAACATCTCCTGAATATGTTCTTCGATGATTAAGTCTTTTTGTTTATCATAGCGATACGGTTTAGTCCTACAAGGTTTTTCGGCATTTAATTGAATCTTGTGAGTCACGATCTGACAGTTTCCCGGTTTTTCTGAAAACAAATGAGAAAAATTACTCACCACTTGCTGTATTGCTTTACTTTCCTGGTCATTCAAATGGCTAAGGTCCAATTCAGGTGTCTCCACCGGTTCCACCACCCTCTGGTCCATCTCCAGCACCACGGAACTATCTTGAAAATTTAATTTGGCCCTCGCGGCCCTTAAAAAGTCCATACCTAAAATAAGAGAGTGTTGGAGGTGTTTCACCACAAAAATTAATACTTTGAGATTTTCCTCTTTTACCTGTATGTTTAATGATACTTTCCCGATGCAGTGACATGTTTTTCCTTGCGCCGCTATAATTTCCGTATTTCTGGTTTTAAAGAGTCGTATCCTAAAAAAATTCTTTTTGAAGAACTTTTCACTCATGAAATTTCCTTCTGCCCCTGTATCGATGAGGGCTTCTACTGGTACATCGCCAACCAGGACTTGTATAATTGGTAGCTGTGAGTTTTTTACGATGACTGTATTTAGATGTCTATTTGAGGGTTTTTTTAAAACTTCCGGGGTCTGGACCCTCCCTTTCACAGGCCCCTCTAGTCGTTTAAAGCTTTCATTTCAATCTGTGTCTTCTGGGTACGCGGATGCTTATTTTCAAATTTTCTTTTTGGGCCTTGACCTTCGAGTTTCGATGCGTTAGCTTGATAGTTCTTTCCCCCATATGAGCGATTTCCATTTCTGGTTTCCTCCTTCCTTCTGGTACTTTGAGAATATGTTTCCCCTCTCGCTCTTTCCGCTATTCTGCGATTTTGAAATTTCACCGCCAATTCGAAAAGTTCCTGCAATGTGGTTGGGTTTCTAATTTCAAAGTAGTCTTGGACAGCGGGTAACAATCTTGGTAATATTATTTCAATTATCTCCGCATCGGGTTTTTTCCCATACAACATATCCGTTAGTTTGATTTTTCGTAAAATAAAGTCCGTCAATTGTGCTGTATCCCGTTGATAGAAACTATATAGCTCGGCTTCCAGCCGTGCGCGATCTTTCACTATGGGGAAGGCCTTTACTAACGATTTTTTTGAAATTTTCAAATGTATACGTCGGGCTTCCAAATTCACCTAGTAGAAATTTTCCTATATTTTTCCACCATAGCGCGGCCTGTCCTCTTAGTGCTGATGTGGCGATGGCGACTTTTTGTCTTTCAGGCACAGGGTAGAGCTGAAAGTGGTTTTCTATACCTTCTAAAAATACGGACACCGAATTTTTTCCGTCGAAATAGACGTTTGGCTTGAATGATGCTCTCAAAGTCTGGACCAGGTATCCAAATCCTTCTAACTGCGTTGTCATTTCTTGGTGTTGTCCAGCGGCTTCCATCCAGTTTTCGGCCATTTCAGTTCGATAAGTGTTCGGGCGCCAATATAACGTTGCGCGCCTACAACTAGCACGCAACCAAGAGGTGACTGTGAAAGCTTGTATAAACCACAGAGTCTTATAAAGGGTTTAAGTCCCTTTTTATTCAACGTAATAAATTACAATGGCGTCCTCTTGACGCTTACAGACTGTGCCCACTAGGCAGTCAAATAAAAATAAAAACCTGAAAAGAAAGTAAAGACAATATTCTAACTACGAGGCTCTCTAAAATAACTAACTCACCGCGTTTTACAAATACCGCAGCTAATTCAGCAGACTTGAAGCTCACTGGAACAATTGCAACTACTTCCCGCCAAGCACATAGGCCGCAACGCGGGGTTCTTCAATTCTCGATTTCTACCTCCGCGCTCGCTAAGTAAGAATAACTCTCTCACCGAACTCGTTTCCTTCTATTTAAATCATACTACTTCCGCTGATAATTTGAATCCTTGCGCGTTCTACTCAAATTTACATATTCTGGCATTGGCAGTTCCAGGGGAAAGTAAGGCTTGACAGGAAAGATAGTTTAAACTTAAAATAAATGTTAGTTAAAATAAATATAAACCCTACATCTTAAAACACACTTTTGCGTTGTTTTACTTTTCATTCGAGTCTGTTGCCATTCGGAAGGACGTAAGATATTATTATTATTATTATTATGTTTTATTAACAAACTAAGTTTTTAAAACCAATAGATGTAGTTCTTAAGAATCTGATTTTTAAACTTCGAATCGAGTTGATTTAAATAAAAAGGCATATAATTCCTGATTTATCTACTTAAAGGCATTCAATACTCTTATAGAATGACGTTATGTACTTTACCGCTTTTCAAATACAGAGAAGATATATAACGTTCTCCTCTTAGTCTAAACGTATATTCTTCTAAGTATCCCCTAGAATGTTTCACTCTTTCACCTGTGCCATCTGTATCACTAATTTTTACTGATAAAACTTATTGAACTTAGCTCTTTTGGGCTGCCGTTAAAATATGAAACTTTCGATATTTTTACAAGTGTATAATAAATTTAATTTAATAATATTTTTTTATATTTATACCATTTTGTTTAATTTTTAATTGCGAATTACATTACTTTTTACTTACTATTATTATTATTTTTTTTCCACCTTTCCTAGGACTCAAGCTCTATACGGCTTAGACTCCACAAGGCTCTTAAATTTAATGTCTAATTTTCGAAATTATGTAATTCGAAAATTATTGGCATAGATTATTTTCTGTTTAATAATTTCTAATTTTAGAAATTAAACTCTGAAAGCCCTGAAACATCAGCAAGTATATCTTCTGAAATGTGAGATTCTTGGGGAAATATAAAAATAATTTTATCAATACGGAGATAATTAAAAATCTATATGCGCGATGCAATTATCAGCGTAAAAAAGAGCAGTGACGGAAATTCTGAAGGAAACGAAAACATAAACAGAAATATTACGACTAGTAGATAAAGCGCCTTTTCCGGGAAGTAAGCTTAGGCTTTTTTTGCTTTTCCTTTTTGAAATCTTTGAGAAAATTTTTTCAAGAAACATGATTATAGTCTTACTCAACAGCTTACTCAGCATCCAATACCTGCTTCAACTTAACACAGTTCCTAAATATTATTCGGAAATTTTAGAGTAATCTGAATTTAAAAGATATAGAAATTTATCAGTACAGTGGTACTTCGGTATAGTCCCGGTTTGAAATACGTTCCCTGAATTAGTATACGTCGCGTTCGGATGCGAAAATTTTTGTTTGGAATAACTTGAGTTCAATTAGTCCCGCCCATGTTCTACTATTCAGTAAATATAGTCACTATTCAGTCACGGCGGTCCATGTTGCTACTATTCAGTAAACAATTGATCTATAACTCGAAATTTGTAAGTGATTTTTGTGTTTTTTCCCTCAATTCATTAACACTGAGTTTTAGGAAAGCTCATGAAAAGAGTGAAACAACGAAGAAAATTATTAGGATCATCACGAAAGGGAAAAAAAAACAGATTGTGGAAAAGTGTGAAGATGGCATACGTATCGAAGACTTGGCTACTGCATAAACGTGTACCGAGCAGCACGACGACTGAGGGAAAAAAAAAAAAAACACGCTATTAAAAAAAAATCGGATAATGTTGTAAAGGGGGTTACAAATATCAGAGACGCTAGCGTATGTTTAAAAATTACGATTGATCTGGGAAGCTGAAAAACATTTCTGTGCAGTGCTTCATTTATGAACAGTGTATATTTCACCCATTGCATTTGTATTTTAGTATTAAACAGTATTAAAATAAGGACAATAGGAGTCTTTTATAAGAAGAAAGTGTTTTCCCTTTACTTTTTAATTGAAAATTCATTTGGTATACGTCCAAAGACCTGGAGAGGGTTAATAACGTATAGCAAGGATTAAAACGTACCTCTACAAATAAATTGTTTCACACACCATTTTATAACATCACGTATTCCTGTGGGGTAACGGAAGTATATAAGTTATAAAATATATGATTATAAACCGAAGTATATTGCAAAAGTATATAGATGTATATGAGTATGAAGCACCACACTTCGTAGCTTAACGTGAACAGGGAATTCAAACTGACATAGAAGGGTCAGTTAAAGCTTTTAGTTTTTAACGTTCCTGCATAATGGTCTGACGGGAAAGCAAAAATTAAGACGCTGTTTGAGGTGAGCGCGAATACTCATATCTTCGAAACTACAAATATTACAATCAATCTAAATACACTCATGTCCATAAATTAAGGATAATGCAAAATCACGCAAAGGAAGTGTTAGAAGCAAAGCAAATTTGATTTATTTGTAAAGCTTATTTATTAAACAAAAGGTAAAGAGCAAGAAAAGATGCTATATGTTTGATATTATTAAAAAAATTAGCGATTTTTTCTCCCTGGAGCAAATTACAAAAAAAAAAAAAAAAAAAAAAAAAAAAAAACTATTTACAAAAAACCAATATTACATGGTTGGTATGGTTGTCAATACATTGTGTGTCTCCTAGACGATGCAATACAGTCCGTACAACGCCTAGGCATGCTGAGTATCAAATTATCGATCTGATCTTGAGGGATATTACACCACTCAAAAAGCAATGCTCTCCGAAGTTCCGGTAGACATGTAGGAGGAGGTTGACGGGCTGCAACTCGTCGCCAAGCATGTCCCACACGTGCTCTACTGGATTCAAGTCCGGTGAGAATGCTGGCCAGTCCATACGGATGATATCCTCCGATTGAAGGCATTCGCTTACGATGTTTGCACGGTGACGATGGGCGTTGTCATCCATAAACACAAATTGTGCGCCCATGGCACCCCGAAACAAACGTACATGCTGTTCATGAATGACGTCCCGATAAATTTGGCTTGTCTTGGTTCCAATTTGAACGTGCAGGTCAGTTCTGGAACCCAGAATAATTCCACCCCAAACGAGCACTCCTGCATCACCGTAACGGTGTCGTTCAATGATGTTTTCTTGGTGGTAACGGGTTACCTGGAGCTCTCTATATGAAAGTCCGGCGAGAATCAGACTGCAAGCTAAACCTGGACTCATCGGAAAACATCACACAAGCCCACTGTTGCGGTGTCCACAATGCATGCTCTCTACTCCAGTCTAACCGCAGGCGACAGTGAGTTGCAGTAAGTGGAACGCATCTGACAGGTCTACGAGCATGTAGACCAATCTGCCCTAAGCGTCTGTACACGGTCTGCCTTGAAATTGTTGTACCAGTGGCTGAAGAGAGCTGACCAGACAGGACTGAGGCTGTGCTCCGCTGTTTCTTTTGGCAGTAACTGCAAATACCGGTCCTCATTCGGCATTGTAATTCCGGGGCGACCTGTGGTGTAACGTCTACTCAGATTACCATCATCTCGTCGTTGCCAAAGCCTGGAGATGACACTGAGGGAAATTACAAGTTCGTCTGATACTTCCAGTTGGGTACACCCACATTCCAGACGGCCGATAATTCTACCACGTAAAAAATCATCCAAATGCGTCCTTTGTGTCATAACTATTCGGTTATTGCACTGAAATGCTTATAAAGCGCCTGCGAACAATTTTACTTCTTTGCCTGTATTCCTTATATATACTCTTACACTCTCGTCATTGTGATGTACCATCGGTGTCATCTGGTTACTTCCTGAAATTTGCATATGATTCTTGAAGATGTGTGTAGTGATTTTACAGGTGTTATATATTTATTTTAGAGTTCGATTTCCTCGTGACTCCGAATTATCCTTAATTTATGTACATCATTCGATAAATGTAAGAGCACATTAGCAAACATAAAAAAAATTGTTTTTGATTGTACAAAGGGTATACGCACAGTAACACATCAAAATAGGGAAATTTCGTTCCAAGTGAAAACTCCGTGCGCATGCGCGACTGCATGTGAATGGCAAGGTCGTCTGGTAGACAGTCGCACATAGACAGTCAGTGCGTTCGGGTGGTTTTTACAGTATTTTATTTTATTTCGCCAAGCTGATATTGCGATTTATAGTAATCCGACGAGTGTATCAGATTGTATACCAATAGAATTTACTATTATGCAGCGTAAAAGAATACAGGATTCAGAAACAGGCGATATTAGTAGAGTTGATGTAATTGTTAATGGACAGTCAACATTTATTTTAGCTTCCGTATATATTGATGCGATTTTCTTCACGTACGTTACAGGGGCTCATGGATTTGGAGTGAATATCGACGACACTTGATGAAGTATCAAAACACAATTTATTAGCCAGTATTATTCAAAACAGTTCTAATAACACGTTTACAGTCGTCGAAGAACTACTGTAAACACGCTGAAACAATCAATGGCATAGCCTTCAGACTATCAGGCTATAACGGTAGAGACAGCTTCACGGCAAAGCGCCAGAGTACAGCTCCCGACTCTCCTCGGTCGTTCTCGGAACTATATGTACTATCGAGCTACAACTTGCGATGCACTCGATGATACACTAGAGTAAAATGATACACTAGAGTTAATATAGCTTTTGGCTTGTGTTCAAAAATATTCTGGACTAAACCAGTAATAATTCGTTCCAGAAGTTTCTCCGTTCCTCAATGGCATATCGCCAATTTTGTCCCCAAATGGACGAAATGTCGCCAAATATGGCAACCCTGCCTCCCCTTGGCATTTTCTGGCAACACTAGACCTGCATTGCGGGGAAGCTATCTCACAGCGCCTGGACATTTCGTAACCGTATTCATCCAACTGTTAATTTAGGATATTTGAAGATGTTCTTTCTTAGTGCATTGATTAAATAGTCTGAGACTACTTTATTGATCCATGATAGATACAGATTGATCCACTGTAGATACAGATGTTCCTATTGTTAAGATGGGAGATTTCAGTGTAGACGTTAAACGAGATGAAAAGGCATTTGATTTTACGAAATATCATTTTAATCTCAAAGATGGTACCAAGTAACTATCCAAGTACATTTGACAATTTTTTTCTGGATTTAACATTTACTAGGAATATAAATACAGACATCTCAAATTATGTGCCTTATTTCTCATATCATCGACCAATTTTATATGAATTTTGAATGAATAAATGTAGTAAATAAAAACTAAAATATATAAGTGTCTAAAATCATTTTTGTTTTATTTGTTCTATAACATCCTTGCACTTCCGTTAGTAATCCTACACATTAACCATCAGTGACTCTTTAAATTAGACAGAGCTTATTGTTAATTTTTTTTTTTTCCCCGCACATTTCATCATCTGTTACCACAATTGTTACCCGCGCGCATTATTACTTTTTCCTTTGTATTTTCCTTCGGGACTTTTGTTATGTGCTGATGATTTGTGATAACAGTTTCCCCATTATTCGCAATAAATTAAAACTTTTTAGGCAGATCCCGGTTTATCCACAAGCCGGTTAATCGGGAGTTAGTGGCGTACCTAGAGGTATAATCTGCCTTAAGCGGCACATATTTGGAAGCAGCATTTTTCACGTGAATCATTATCTTATAGAGGTTAGTCACGTGGATCGTCAACGCAGATAAAGAATAATGAGATTCCGAAGTTGTCATATAGAATTAAATTAAGAAGAAAAATAGTTTTTACTCTAGATAAAGTGTAAAAGAAATCACCACGGGATTTCAACAGCTGCATATTCTTGTTATACCTTTTTTATTACGTAAAAATTTTGAAACAAAAATTATGAATTATAAGGTAATTTCCCCTTCTTCCAGTATGCCTTCGTGGTGTAAAGGTAACCCACTCCGCGCGTATTCGAGAGGTCCATATTCGAGTTTCAACAAGGGCATTACTTATTTGTCATGTCTCCTGCTTAAAAAAAAGCCTAATGAGTCTACAGAATATCAGACAATTATGATAAACTAACTATTGTTACACATTAGTAAATCATAAAGAATATAATTGAATGGCATATAAACCTTTTAATTTTCCTTTATTTAGTCCGTTATTTTTCAGTTTCTGTGGGAAAAATATCCATTTTTTAATGTCCTTTTATTACTGCAACAAGATATAAAAGATTCTACAAATATTTTTGCAAAATTTTTGTATTTTTTACTATTTTTATGACGCAAACAAAAAAAAAAGGTAAATAATTATCCCGAGTTAACTCTTTAGTGTGTTTTTGTTAAGAATGAACACAAAAAATAATTTTGAATTTTAATGATCATAAAGTAAATATTTATCTGCAAGGAGAAACTCTGAAATAAATGATTGAAAAGAAGTAAAATATAAAAAAAAACACTAAAATGTTATTTTAGATTAGAAACAATGTAGCAGACCAGGAAGTATGGCACTACATATAAAGGCAACATTACAATATGGAGGAAGATAGCGTATTTCATTTTTAGATGAAATCCTAAGAGAACGAATTTACAAGCACTAATTCTCGTGTTTCCCGCCAAGTGGCAAAGTAGGCTGAATTACTAACCTAAAGGCCCGTCCACACGAGAACGCTCCCGACGTAGTTGACGTAACTTTTTTGACGCCGGCGTAACTTCGCAGGACGCAGAAGACGTAAAACTGAATACGCTCCTGTTCAGCTTTTTCGCCCGCGACGCGCGCGTATAGCCAATAGCCGACCGAGTTCTTATCACGTGTCATAATCAGAAAACCTTCTTGCTTACCCGTTTCAATGTGGCGTCAGAGCCACACAGAGATGAGTTTTTGCTTAGAAATATAACTGTATACAGCAATAAAATAATCAGCATTGTTCACATCTGTCAAACTGGTCAATACTCATCCTGAAGGAATTAAAAAACAAGTAATATACCCCTCCCAAAAAGAAATGAAGTCAATTCCTACTTAGGTCCACAAAGAAAAGTTTAAAAATGCAAAAATAAATAAATAAATAAATAAAAATACAAACATAATTTTTTTAATTAAAAATTAAAAAAGTTTTAATATGTGAAAAAGCTGTATTAACATCAAGTGTCATTCACTGCAAGTTTAAAAAATTGTATTTGAACTTGAGTGGATGAATAAAATCATTTCATGTACTGAAAATTTGAACAAGATATAGGGAGAGTGTGAAATAATAGTAGGAATTTAATAATTCCGGATATTCCTTTCGCAAACAAGGCAGTAAAAAAAAAAAAAAAAACTCTTTGAACAGGTCGCTCTACATAAATCTTTCGGACCCATTCTTGCCATTTTTTGCGGTTTTGCCTCTGCTTAATAATTGCACATAATAGTAAAGTTTCAGCTATAAAAAAAAATCATCTGATTCGGACAACTTGCCGCAAACATACAGAAGAACAGCGAAGTAATAAGATACAGCTTTGTTGACGCTATATTACAGCGTCACGTGATTTTTGCGCAAAATAATTCTATTGGTTAAACGCACTCTTCGCAAGCGTACTCGTTTGGACGCTTTTACACTGGTAACGTAAAAGCGCGTTCGTCAGCTACGTTTCGAGCGTACTCGTGTGGACGGGCCTTAACGCACTTGACAGAGATAAAAATAGCTTCACATGCTGGTGGATAGGTGTACAGTTGTTGAGTCGAAACAGGCGGGGCAAACTCGGTACAAAGCATCTCGTAACGAAACATTGTGAAAATCGTTTCTCATAACATTCATACCGTACCTCATGATCAAATCATCGTGAAGGTCACCAGCATAGACGTAAAATATTTTAGTTTATTCGAAATAAATAGAAAAGTCAGTCATGAAACATGAATCACGAGTTAACTCGGGATAATTATTTTCGACAAATTTTCAACGAGCGAGTTAACTCGGAACAACTAGATAAGGAATAACTAGATAAGAGGGAAAGGTCTGCCTCGAGTTTATTTATTAATGAATCCTCAGTGCAAGTTGAAAATTTCGTCAAATATCGCAGAATTTGAAATTTCATATTTCTGTCAATTTTGTCGTACGGGATTCAAACTTTTTGCTGTTTGTTTTTTATAATGAGTAAGAAAAACTTTCGTAAAGATCAGTACACGAACCGGAGGAACATCTAAAGTAAGATTTCGGAATTTTTATAAAAATGATTTTTTTTTAAATTTTCTATAGCCGTTTGCCCGGCTACCCTCATGATAGAAAGAAAAGAAATATATATATATATGTATATATGTTGTAATTTTAAAATGTATAGATGAAAACATTGGAACTTTTAACAGCTTTCGATATTGCGTCAAGGCTGAGAAGATCGTAGTGGCTGAAGGTAGGGCTGAGTGGAAAAGCATGATGACGCATTTAGTACAATTGAGCTTGAAGAATCACAATCTTTATTTTTTTACGCATATCAAATCATTCTTTTGCAGACAAGATATTCATTAATTATATTTGAATACAATAAGTTCCATTTTAAAATACGATGTCATCTTAGGCAAATAAGCAGCAGCGTGGAACAGCAGCGTATTGCCAGAAGGGAAGCGTAAGCGAAAGAGAACGCTGCAACTCTGAGGAAGAAGGGAGGGAGTCGATAGTTTCAGTTCGAGTTGGAAAACGTTTTGGTTTATAATTAATTTGATTGAGCAAGAGGTATCTGCATTAAAACGTTACGTAACATAGAAAGATCTCAAATCGGGAGAACAGATGAATTTAGGGGGAGAACATACAATCTAGAATCGTTAATTTTGTATTATTATATTATAAACTATTATATGTATAAACTAATTATAAACTATTATACGTATACACTAATTATTTTTAAACAGCTATTGTATTTTGTTATATGTTATATATTGTTACAAAATGTCGAGGTGCGGTGAGATGGCTTCCCCGTAAAGCAGTTTTAGGGTTGCCATAAAATGGCAAGGGAAGGCAGGGTTGCCACATTTGGCGAGAAATCGTCCATTTGGTGACATTTGGCGATAGAATTGGCGATATACCATGGACGGATGGAGAACCTTCTGGAACGAATTCTTACCGGTTTAGCCCAGAACTTTCTCGAACACAAGCCGAAAGCTATATAAACCCTGCTGCTCCGCAGTCAGTTAGTGAGTGTCTCGCCTAGCGAACTGATAGAGAGTGTCTCGTTGGAGTGCGAGTTAGTTAGTATCCAGTTGGTGTCTCGTCTAGCGAGTCAATACCTAATAGCGAGTCGATCGAGTTGACAGCCGACAGCGAGTGCCGAGTGCATCGCGAGTTGTAGCGTGGAGATTCTCGAGAGTACGTGGAGTTCCGAGAACGATCAAGCAGACTCGGGAGCTGTACTCTGGTGCTTTGCAGTGAAGCTGTCTCCACCGTGATAGCTTGGTAACCTGAAAGCTGTGTCGCTGATTGTGTCGGCGTGTTTCTTAAAGTTCGACGCTGTAAACGAGATTTTGGAGCTGTCCTGATTAAAACCGGCCAATAAAGTGTGTGTCGATACTTCATCAAGTGTCGTCGATATTCACTCCAAATCCACACGAACCCCGTACGACCGTGAAGGAGGAAAATTGCGTAACAATTGGTGTCAGAAAGAAAAAATTGTAACAATATATAATGGTTTTAATGAATTCAGCTAACGTTTCAAAGTTTCAGCTAGTAATTAATAATAGCTGAAATGAATCTGCCTTTATTGCTCTCAATCGCAAAATTTTATTACAAATTTCAATCAATCGCAAAATTTTACTATTAAAGTTATGGGCACAATTAATTATACAATGAAAAACGAAACGCCAATTTACACAAAGAATTTAAGCCTTACTCGCGAAGTCTCCTAACTTAAATAAAAGACTTTGCAACGAAGACAGAATCATTTGGACATTCATGCGAAGAAAATGTACTCAACAATTCCTTCCACGATCTTCTCCTTCATAGCTGCGAAACGCTGCAAACGCAGTTAAAGAGAAATTCGAAATTCCAGGTGAACCATTTTTAAACCATTTGCTCGACAAGATGTTAGCCCAGAAAGGTAAGATTATTCTCCCAAACGGAATTTCAGGCCCTATATAAAAACCATTAGCGTTGCCAACGGAACATATTTGTCAGAATTTTTTTTCTCCTTTCGAACACGAATGAAATGTCCATTATGTCGAATGCAGAGAAAAGAATATATTTTCGACTTCGTATTTTTAGGAAAGTAGTAGCGCTGCGTCAAAAACAAGAGATTCTAAGTTGTAGAATGTATATTTTTGAATGGCGAAAGCTTATACGATTTTGAGAAACATTTACTTTTGAATTTCGCTTTCATTCTTGAGGCATACTTTCGCATCTTAGGGGGCCGAGTACACATTGCTTGGTTTTTTTATTCCATTCCCCCCTCCGAAACTTGGCTGTCAAAAAACGTAGCCATTGTGTTTGGCCTCAGTGATTCATAACATTCTTCAATTGTTCACATATTTAGCATCAAATATGACGTAAAACAGTGATTCGAAGCCAAAAATTAAACACAAAAAAATATCAGATTGCAACGGAACTATTTAACTGTAACCGAACTCTCGTATTGAACGACATCTAGTGTCGAAGAAGAAAAACGGCAGTCGACCTCCAGCCGCGATGTTGATAGGTTACCATGTACTAGAAGTCTCTGTAATTCTAACGGCATTAGTGTCTATTGACGAACGGCTACATCACAAGATGAATATCTGAAAAGGTTCAGATTTTAATGATCGTCCAAAAGGGCTCTTTTAAAGCTTAATACTAGTAGGCTGAGCGCCGCCTGAGATAACCACTGACCTAACTTTGTTGTAAAAGTCTTACAGTGTTAGTAGTCATCCTGGCAGAAGGGAAAATTTCCTCCGTGTAAGAATATACATATAAATATTACATGGGCATACAAGGCCTGTGAATAAGCATAGATATGTTGATTACAATCATTGTCTTGTACAAGTTACATATGACAGATACATAAAATCATGACAGCTATGTGTACATTTAGACATTATATGAATTCATATTTACAATACTTTTACTGAGATAATCAAAATTAAACTTGTAATTCATTTACACATTGACTGGATTTTCAATATCATTTAAACTGCTTTACAATATTATTTTTATCAAGTACATATAAACTGGATAGTAATATGCTTACATTACAATAGTTTTGCTCTTACAGTCCTGTTATTATTCTACGGGGTGAGCTATTTTCCTAGTGTTGATGTTCAGTTGTTGTAGTATTTTGAATTGCTATTAAAATTATGCTGCGAAGATACAATTCTCAAGAGAGGGGGAGAATTTCTTAGAATCTTGCTGAGCAAAGCCTGATTACCTCCTCTATTTTAGTTTTCGTCTGCTTGTTGCCGCGGGTATTCTCTGCCCATTGCGGCCAGTATTCACTGCTTGGCATTTTTAAATGCAGTTTATTGGTTTGTGGGCAGTTGAAGAGGAAGTGATCTGCATCACCTACCGCACCACATTCACACAAATCTGATGCTCGTATGCCGAATCTCTTAAGGTAATGTGGGAAGGGACCATGGCCAGTATAGAATTGAGTTTGTGCTCCGCTGTATGTATTAACTGAGCACGTGACTTTTGGAAAGAACTTGTAGGTTCTCCTCCCTGTGCTTTCCCTTTCCCATCTTTTCTGCCATTCTTGAAAAAGGCTATTGAGCGTGGTTTTTTTTAAATAGGACTGCGGAACACTTACTGCGCTTTCCAATCTACTGGAGTCATTGGCAGCCGATTTCGCAAGCAGGTCTGCCGCTTCATTGCCAGTAATACCCACATGAGCTGGAACCCAGATCAGGATAGGTCTGTCATCTGGTGGGATACTTAGAAGAATTTTCTGAATATCTTGCACCAAAGGACTCCTTGTCTTGTGCCCTCGGATGGACTCCAAACTTGAGGCAGAGTCGCTATATATGCTGACCTTTAATCCTAATTGATATTTTGCCAAATTGATGGCTGCTTTTAATGCAAGAAGCTCTGCCTGAAAGACGGTATTTTTGTCTGCCAGTCGTCTTTCCCAAGTTTTAACCATTTCTCCTTCTTGGAGTACACATAGTGATTGAGCATAGTGATTGGAGTGCCCCAATGAGGTCCTGATGTTCTAACCATGGAATTACTAATTTGATTTACTTTCTGCTTAAGCTCTTTAATATGCGGTACCCAGGAAAGCCTATTGTTAAATATAATACCTAGATATTTAAGGTCAGTGACCTTTTTTATAGAGACTCCATTTAGCTTAATGTTGGGAATCCTATTTCGCGCTCCATGCTTACATATAAACAGTTGTTTAGTTTTATCTGCTGAGATATTTAATTTGCGCTGATTTGCCCAGCTTGCAAAAGTATTGATTGCGTTTTGTGCCTTTAACCTAATGTCCGTGCTACCAGAAATGACCAATAAAAAGTCGTCTGCGTACGCCTGGATACTCACTCCTTGCTGTTGGTCATAAAGCGCAAAGGCTGTGTTCGCTACAAGATTCCAAAGTGTAGGTCCCAAGCAGGAACCCTGGGGACAGCCTCTTTCCAACTTGACTTTGAGTACATCATTGTCCGTCGTAACCTGTATCCAACGATCCTGCAAGTAGCTGCGTATAAGATTCAGGATTTCCTTTGGGCATTTGATGATGTCTAGGCATTCGACTACATCTGGCCACCACAACGAGTCGAATGCCCCTTTGATGTCCAACGAAATAACCAGTGTATACTAGTAGGCTGAAGCCAAAGCAAAATTTTAAGTTCTATGTTCTATTTATAAGCTCCCTGAAAGGCAAATGTAGAAATCAGTTCATTCTTTCTAAGCAGCAGCCAATTTGTAAATAATTGTATGCTGCCACACCAGGAAACAAAAATTTTTGATACTTCAGGTATGACACCATTCTTTAAATTTAATATAATATAAAAAATTTTTCTCAATGTCAATAAAAGAATTAAAGGCAAAAATACATATAAACTCAAAACATTTTCATTAAAAATTTTAAAAGACGGAAAAACCTAAAATGCTAAATGCAATTAAAAACATTAGATTAAAACAATTTTTGCGATTAAAATTAGTTTCTACTCAAAAAATAAGCAATTCGATCGGCGGGTAAGAAGCGACCGCAGTTAGGACAAAATTTTCGATGCACAAATTTATATTTAACTTTTCCGCTGGACCAAAAAGACACTGAAGTTGATACACCAACTAACTTAATTCTCTGTTCTGCTAAAAGTTGCAAATGCAAACAAATGACGGCTTCTTTAGGCCTAGTCTAGCGCTACTTTTAAATTGTTTATAATTCTACAGCTATTGCCTGCATATTAACTAAAGGCCTAAAATCTTTAAGCGGGACATAGGAACAGCATAATTCAGGCTTTTAAAGGAAAAAATGCACAATTTACCAACATATAAGTATAAAAAACTGAACTAACCGAGCCGAGTAACAGAGTGACAATACACCATGCACACACACAGAATTTATATGCGTTTAATGAGCCTATTGCAAAAAAGAAAAAAAAAATAATCTCACAACTAATTGTTATAGCAATCCCATATACAAAATTTCAGCGTTCTACGGCTACTCGTTTTTGAGTTATGCGAGATACGTGTACCTATATACATACGTCACGAAAATATTCTTCTGAATCCATTTTAAAACCATTTTACAATCCACACACAGAAAAAACTGTTCAAATGGATTCGAGAGCGGTCAAAATCGATATTTCCTTTGAAATCTGAAAACCGACCTAATTGGTAAAAACATCAGGTAAAAACTGTTACCTAATTAACCATTTCTAAATTAAACAGGCCCAACAGCGGCCGAGCGGTAAAGTCGCTGAACGCTGATAGTTCGGTCCCAGGTTCGAATCCCGCGAACGGGCTGGCTGCATGAGTGTTTTAGCAGTTTTCCCCGTGTGTAACGTGTATACGAGCCAGTTTCCCTTAGAAAGTCCTCCACGAAGGCATCCCTCCACTTAGGCAGATAGCGCTAGTGTGCTTTGCCATAATTAAATACACACACTAAATTGACCAAGGTTGAATTAATATGAAGCAGTAAAACGTTTAACAGTTTTTGTAGAGACTTCTGCCTACGCCTGAAATCTTCATAACATTATCCAGCAGGTATCAATGTGTAACATCATCTTCTTTTGCGATGAATTAATTTTTATACCTCTGGAATAAATGCTACGAACTGAGAAATGAAAAAAACACAACATTTAAAACTGTAACACTAGTAAGGAAAATCCAGAACAGAATTTTAAAACTTTTCAGAAACACAGTTTTGTTCGCATTAAAAAAAAATCTCAAGCTTCCAGATTTTATATTACTTCCAAAGGGAGCGTTATTTTCATTTACACATACGTACACGTTGCCAGAGCACTTCGGCTAAAAATATTAAAAACAGTAAATCTTTAGCCTCTTTCCTACGGAAAAACTTAAATTTGTTGATTTATTTAGCATTCGAAGAAAAATTTAATTCTCTCGAAATTTTATAAAAATCTTCTGAAATTCGCAAATAATAATTGCAGAAGTTCGTGTAGCGATAACGTTGCTCTCCCAACAATAGCTAAACAGAACAATTTCTGGACTTTTTTAAAAACATAAAATCATTTCATCAAGCACGGGATGTGCAATGTCGTTTCTCTCTCTCTCTCTCTTTTTTTTTTTTTTTTTTTTTCTTGGCAGCATTTCGAAAAGAGATGTGTTTTATTTCTTTGGGTTGCTTTCCTTTTTATCGACATATACAAATACCTTAGCTTACAAAGATAAGCCTATCAAACCACTCACATTAACGTTGAAAAGATTTCAGATAATATTGCTTTCTACCCTACTTATAAATTGCCCATTTCTATGCTAATTGTTTATTTTCACTCTCTGTATTAATTAAGAATACGAAAAAAAGAAAGGAAAAAACAAACGCACACATCCTCACCTAAGGAATGAATTATTCCCCAATCTAACGCCTTTTTAAAAAAGTGAGCAAAATTTTTCCTTCAGTTACGTACGCGAATTCCAATTATATATCGAAACAGCATAGACCACATTAGAAAATTAGCGGATAAATTACACAATCTCCACATACTTGCCTCAAAGCTACAACACAAGCTATCGTGTGTGTTTTCATTTATATTTATCATACTAGCCGCTTTAGCAAGTCACCTGTAATAGTAACTACAAAAAATTATATAATAATTTTAATGAGTCCAGCTAGTGTCATTTTATAAAAATATTTAAAATTTCTAATTAGACATTTCATGATTTAAATGCATACTTTTTTTAAATCAAGCAGATTAAAAAATAGATAAATATTCTTAACAACAGCGTTTATTGTTTTGAAATCCTTTAATATGTTTCTCAGTAGCGCACATATTAATGAAAGTTCATCTTTCGCCTTAATAGGATCACACTGACGTAGAGAAGATAACAATATTTTATTTCAGGCTGTATAAAAACATTGTTTTCAAATACCCAAGTTTGCTGATAATTAAAAGATAACTAACTATCTTACATTTTGCTGAATGGCAGAAGCACAATTAAGTTGTGCTATTAAGTTTTTTGTAATATGTTACCATCAGAATACCATAATTTTGTTACCATCAGAGGCCTAAACTGGAGAGCGTCGGCTTTCTCCAAATACGTCGCTCAAAAACCGAAATCTTATACATTCGGACCATCGACGAACAAAACAACTTTAGTTTGATTTAGATTTTAAATAAAACTATCGATTTCGAGGGCGATCAGATACTTTTCTTCAGAAATAGAACCTGCAGCGTGCGAGACTGTGTATCGAAAATTCTAAAGATATGCTGTTTTTAAATATTTTGTGATATTGCTGTTGAACTGAATTTTACGTGGCTTAAGTGGGAGGAACATGATATTTAATAAATAAAGGTAACACACAAAACGTTTAAAAAACGCCTTTTTGGGAGCAGTATAAAATCTGAAACTTCAGATTTTTTTTTTTTTTTTTTTTTTTTTTACATGTGCTGTTACTTAAGCTTTTTTCCTGTTTTGACATATATCTATCCTATTTTGACGTATATCTAAATGGCTTCGTACACTTACTTGTCTCAGACTTTTGATACCAGTTCGAAAATTATTTTCTTCCACGCAATTAATGGGGTAATTTTTATTTAAGAATATATAAAACTAAAACCATCGAGATTTCGTCGTAATTTCCTTTATTAATATCATTAAGTTCAGACTTCTGTCTAGTTTGGTTGCAACCATTATTTTCAATCACCACTTCTTTTCTTTGAATTAACATCGTAATTATGACCTTTACGTTCTATCCTTGTGAAGCGAGTTTGTTTTTAACGCTAATGTCTTCCTTTATTAACCCTTCGAAGCCTCGTGTATCTCGCAAACAAGTAGTTAATGATTATGCGAGGAATCTCTCCTTTATCTATAATGATTATTTTGTATTTTCATAAGTTACATTTCGAAAGTAATTGAAATATGTCACGCAATGCACTGTTATTATCACTCGGGTTAAAAAATAGCGTCATTTTCGTGTTGCACATAAACAGTGCAATGAGTACGAAGAACTACAGCTGTAAAATCTCGATAAAATCATCAGTTTCCTTCACACATATAAGGGATAAAAAAAAAGAAAAGAACTATTTCTCCCCCCACCCCAACGGACAAATAAAATCTAAATAACTATAAATGTTTAGTCATCTCATGATGTTATTCTGCGTCACATTTGTAAGGATTTTCTACTTTTTGTAGTTCTTTGCCATTTCCTGCCTGTAGCGAACAACCGATAGCGAACAATTTATAAAAATATTATTTAGATTAATACTGTGTGTAAGAAAGAAAGTTTAAAGTAATCAGTGACAAGTATAGTGACAGTTCGCACATTTTTAGACTTAGCTTTACTATAAAAAATTGCCCCCTTGGAAAAGCATTTTTTAACTGCAACTATATTTTACAAAGTGTAAATTATCGTCTGCTGCTTAACAATTTTGTTTTCATGCAAAATGGCCCTTTTAAAGAAGGAATGGGCAAAAGGCTATATTTGTGCTCTTTCCGAAAAGAACTATTCGTATTTAATTATTGAAAAATGCTGTGAAGGCCGTGAGGTTTTGGAATCTAAGGCAATGATAGATAATATTGTCAATAAGAAAGGGAAATAAACGTTAGTTGTTTGGCTTCAAGGAGAAAAATTTTCAAATTACATATCTAAAAAAAAAAACGGAATGTTTCTAATGTTGCAAGGGTAAGAAATTCAATGTTAAAAAGAAAATCTGCGAAATCAGAGGACAGTTGAATAATTATTAAAATGTTCAAACTGTAAACAAAGTGATTATTGCTCATTTGAATCTTAAAGAGGCCAAAAAACGTAATGTGAATCGTCTTTCTTCTCAACATATCCCCGAAAGCAGAACGCGCTGCAGAATTCTCGATGAGAAACAAGTATTCGAACAAAAATGGAAAAACGTCGTCACAAAGAGGAATTTTGGGTACATTTAAATAACTGCAATAAAAAGAGATCCATTTATAACATCAAAGAGAAGAAAAAATCTTAGAACATGGTTCTAAGAATGGTTTAGGCATTTAAATTTTCTTTTCTGAACGTTAATCAACATACATAAACAGCAAAAATAACGACGGAAAGAGAAATATTCAAATTTGTATTCACTTTCTCTCTGAAATCTAAAGCTTGGTACCTGCAAGAAATGCTTTGGTTTGCACTTTGTAATTTAAATATACTGACGGCTACAGAATATTTTTACTTATTTTTAGAACGATTCGGGGTCCATTAATTAATGTTTAAAACTCAAAAAGCATTTTTTAAATGTCCGATCGGATAGTCATTTTTCTGCATCCCGATTTCCATGACAGAAGAGTTTTCTTAAAATTTCCAAGAGTATCAATTTCCATTCCTCTTCCCCTACTTTTTACATTTTAAGTATCGTTCCTACCACGGAAGAGCTCTTTTCAACAGACCAGAAGCAAAATTGTCCATAGCTGAAACATCAGGAGACCTCGCAAGAATACGTTGAAAAGCTATATATGCAATACCAGTATCAGTCATCATTTGTACTAGGAATGCAGCTCTATTTTCGAAAGTTTGACTTTTTGCTTTGTCTAGATTAAGTCTTTGTCTTTTTGAAAGCCACTGTGACGAAGAAATGTAATTTCTTCTGTAAATATTTTACGTAAAACGTTCTCTTGATAGCACATTGAGTTGATTTTAACATTTTTTCCACTCTTCTTATTTTTAATGTTCCACTGTAAGAGAATCCTGCAACAATAATAAGTCCCTTAAATTGTAAATATTGTTTTATTATTTTAATTAATGTTGCTGTAAATATAGTTAAGGAATCTGCATGATTTCTCTTGTTACCAAGGGCTATAAGTATTTTAATCAGTAGGTACCTTTGCCTGGTATTCGTTTGTTGAGTCTTCTTTTACGTGCAGAAGTAATGATTGACCAATATTGACGATAATGATGTTGTTTCTTTGCACTTGGAAATTTGAATACCGTGCATTTCACAACGTTCCGGAAAGCGCAAACCATACCCTTTGATCCTCAGCTTAAGGATATATTTCAAAGCAGCAGACGATATTTCTCAATTCAAATAATAAGTTATTACCAGAAATATTTATTCCAAAGCCCTTTCTTTTTTAAGCTTTCCCCAAATGGTTATAAAAATGTGTAAACCTCCTGTGTAGAGCAATATTACACATTCAATCTCGCATTTATTTCATATATATTTCTCGTAACTAACGAATAACTTTCGTTTACTTTAAATTAAAAAAAAAAAATTGCGAAAACTTTCCAAATGAAACAAAACTTGAATATATATAAGGACAACTTATATTCTATTTATACTAATTTTTTTCGACGTGTACGGAAAAAAATGCATTTACTTGTGTGTAAGTAATTATAATATTCTTTGTTTCTTAAATTTTCAGCTATAATACCTGATGGCTCTTCAATCTTGATAAAAATTACTAAACGTTTTGCAAAAAATAGTTACCAGAAACTCTAAAATTCTTATTTAATTAACCAGTTACAATGAAGTTGATCTTTAGCGTAATTTCTTTCCGCATTTCTCATCCAAATGAAAATTAGCTTTGTAAGTATATTAACTGAGGAGTTTTGAATTTTATATATAGAGTTTTCAATTTTATATATAGAGAGAGCTTCTGGCACTCACTTCGAGCTGTTGCGATTCCTAGCCATCTCTATCTAAAAGTAATTCCGACTTTGGTAGGCAAAATTTCCGTCATCCCTAGCCAGATTTTGACTTTGGTAAATCCTTCGACCAAGCGGTAAAATCGCTGAAAACTGATAGTTCGGTCCGCGGCTTAAAACGTCTTCCTTGAAGGCTTCCTTTTCCTTAGGCAGAGAGCCCTCGAGTGCTTTGCCCCAGGCCAAACGGACAATAGCCGGCTTTGGTATTCTCTTGCACGTTGATATTTTAAACTTACGCACAGGTAAAATATTGAGCAAGCTTATAGCTCAGTTTATTTACTGAATGCATAAAGTTCTTTATCAACTTTTAAATTTAAGTACATGTTACTGTTAATTTTAAAAGCCACGAATACTGGTTCGTTTGTAATACAAGTTGTCTGTTTTGTTTAAGATTAAATTAAAAGGGTTTTTAAAATTTCCCAAAGCTTTGCCATAATATTTCAGACGTAACTATAACTCGTTAACTTATCTAGTAGAGTCTGTAGAACTTAACTTCAGGCTCCAGATCAATAACAGCCGTGTAAAACTAACTTCATTACGAATTATAGATGCTGATCGGTCAGCCTGGTTCTTTTCTTATTAATTTTCATTTGCGAAAAAATTCTGTTGGCATGTAAATGTATTCCGAAATAAAGCGATTATTTTTATTTAAAAAATTCGAGGGCATTTACCTTTTGACAAAAGTACGAATAAAAAAGTTAATGAGATATGAATCTTAAAGTTTTGAATCAGGTTTATATCACAGTATAAATTAGTTAATTCCATTTGTAGATTTTCTGGGCTGTTACTCGATATCATTTTTTTTGGCAATTAAAATAATTTAAAATCTGGCCTCATATCATTAAAAATGTTAAACCTTTCCTTCAAATTATAGTTATAATAATGTTAATCAAAGCAGAAAATGTATTTCGCAGGCTTTGCAAAATTACTTGGGGAACTTACGCGGCCCGCGGGCCATCAGTTTGACGCCATTGCAGTAAACTATCTTAAGGAATACAAACAAAATACGTATCGTTAAGCAATTTATGAAACTAAAGTATTCTACTCTAATTACCCTATTTCTCGGTGTGTTTTCCCCTAGGATTTTAGCACCAGGTTATGCATTTTTAAAAATTATTGCTGTAGTTTTCTAATTCCTCAATGTATTCAGAGAACGAGTTTCCTTATATTTTACAATGGATTCACCCATGTAGCGATTGTTTTCGTCCGGATAACAAAAACAAACCTTGGCAGGCCACGCCGAGCCTTTTCCTTCTAACCGTTGAACTTTATGCCATCTTAAGGCAAGAACCGACCCAACACAGCTACGCAAACACGAGCTGACATTCAGTTCTACAGTTTCGCCAAATCCGCCTTCTCTGACTATTTATAAATGATTTGAGGAATAAGGAGTAGCAGGGACAACAATAAGAAAATAAGAAAGCCGCCGAGCGGTGAAATCGCTGAACACTGGTTGTTCGGTCCGTGGTTTGAATACCGCTACCATTGCATGGCTGCATGGGCGTTTTTATGGTTTTCACCATGTGTAACGTGTAGACGAGCCAGTTTTCCTTAGAACGTCCTCCACGAAGGCAGACAGTACTCAAGCCTTTGCCGCAATCACAAAAAAAAAACAAACCAAGAAAGTAGGAGGTTTAAGTTACAGGTAATTAAAAATGATAATATACTTTGAGGTGCTGTAATGCTAATATCGCTATGTGTTTTTATTGGAATTGAGATTTCTTTGGAGGGGGAACAATATTTTAATATTTACAAGTAGTTTATACATGATTGTTTTTCATTTATTGTATTCTTATTATTAAATTATTGACATAATTTTCCTCTCTCGATTTTCGGACGATAAAACTGGTAAACAAAGAGAGGGGAAATACGTCATTGTCTTCGAGTAAAAGCGTACCTTAAACTTTTTACCTAAATTTAGGCAAAAATAAAGTGGAAGAATACGGATGAGGGACAGACAAAATAACTTGCCTCTCAGTTACCAGCAAGGATATTGGTGACGCAAATACAAAATTTTACCTGAGTTGTCGTCTTATACGTTTACGTCTTGTCGGTCCTACTCGCCAAGGGATTGGCAGCAGTTCCATACTGGACTTTGACTGATGCATCTTTGGGACTTTTCGACTTCCCCATTCCTTTCATAAGTTACGACTTTTCTGACAGGCAAGCTTTTGCTCCACATCCGATGAATGAAAAATTGAACCTTCATGCAGCGAATGGACCCGCGAAATAAAAAAAAAATTGTTTTCATTCCCCTGCATTTTATTCCTAAAAGGAAGAAATCTTTCCGAACGTACGTGTTGAAAATAGAATGTAACATGACTCGGAATTTGTGCAGTGGCCGTTGCTAGAAAGATTTTGCTTCCTGTCAAACGTCTTACTCAGTGAGACATAACTCGCAGGAACTGCTCCTTTTTTTGAAAGTATTTTTGAAAGAATTATTGGATTTTAAACTGGTTCTATTTCTATACATACGTGTGTATGCACACAAGTGCACACACGTGACGCTCGAAAAAGATGACTACAAGCTTTATTTTCTTTCATATTAGCCGCCTAAAATATATATTATAAAAAATTAAGATTCTTCCTTATTTAATAATAGAGATGAAAGGGGAAAGGCGCAAGACCCAATCGACCAAACCAATATGATGACGAATGATCGTCTATTACAGGGATTCCAAACCTTTTCCTCGCATCGATTGCTTTTAAACGAATGGTTACTTCATCGCCCCCTTACATTTTTCTTTTTAATATGTAATATACAATAGAATCATAATATAAGTAATTGCACATAGAGATACAAATTTAGATTAAGATTAAATTTAGATTAATTAAACATAAAATTTGAAAAATTGATTTATTAGGTTTATGTTTAATTATTTTTTTTTTCAGTTATAATTACTGTACAGACATTAGGTTATTTCGAAGCAGGAGACTTGAAAAATGAGCAACGCCTTCGCCGGGAATCGAACCACGGACCTCTGGAATACGCGCCCAGCGTGCAGACCACCACACCACGAAGGCATGCCAAGAAGGCGGAAGAAATACCTTATATACTACCCCTTTAGAGGGCGACTGGGGTTTTTAGGGGAATCAATCGCCAAATCCTGGGTGTGGAGAATCATCATCCACCACCCTTTTAGTTCGAACGCGACTGTAGAGACATTAGGTAATTTTTGGCTGCAGGAGAAATGAAAAATGAGCAATGCCGGGAATCGAACCACGGACCTCTGGAATACGCACACATTGTGCTGACCACTACACTGCGAAGCCATGCTAAGAAGGCGGGAGAAATATCTTATATTATTATTATTATTTTTAATTTTACAACAATAGACCAGTTTTCAGAACAAAATCACAGATTCTAATAACTTAAAACTTCAATTTTAATTAATGTGCTGTACCAATGCAGTTCTTTTATACTTGGCATAAAATTGTTTAATTTAATTTTTGAATCCCCTTATTCAAAAATATTCAACCTTTTTCTTGTTTTCCATTCCAATTTTGGGTTCTTCATAGTTTTTATGTGTCCTTGTGTTCTTTCTTTTTACTTTTTTATATTGTACTTATTGCATAAAAAATTATGTTTTAAAAATGCTATTGATGTTTTAAATAAATTAAACAATTAGCCCAGAAGAGCTATTAGTCCTGAAACGGAATTTTGCGTTAAATCATAATAAACGCCTGCATCACTTCTCAAGCTGTTGCTACCAAATATTATCGCCTTGTATTATATTTCAAGAAACTAAATAATGAAGAATCTGCATGAATGTATGTGAGTTTCTCGCATTGTGAAAATCAACGATATTTAGAGCTATCAAATTTCGAATAACATACTCATCCACCCGAAATATGAGCACTTCTTGAAGCACGAATCTTGAATTTCTAATTTGTTTTCTTACCTTACGAATTTGTTTCATTGCGTTTATTCTTCCATATTTTTTAAACGAATATTTTATTAAGAAACTCAACGATTTCAAAGCGAGCAGCGGCAACACACTGTGCGGAATAAAAGAATTTTCAACCCAAAGAGGCGTTAGCCGAAATGCTCTCGAAATGTGTATGTACGTGCAAATTAAAAAAAAAACGCCCCTTTGGGGCGTAATATAAAATCTGAAAACTTTCAGAAAATTTTTTTGGTGTGTGTGGTATATTTTTCCCTTATATTTATTTTTTGAAGCAAGGAAACCGAATATATGAATAATGTCCTAGCGACATATCGAATCATGGATCCTTCAAGTGTCAGGTGAACGGAATAATCACTTACACCATTAGGGCATGCATAGAGGGATGCGAAAAATCTTTACACATCAACGGTAAATCTTAACATTCATTAGTATCGATTTATAAAGTCCGAGCGTATTTAATAATTTAATTAAACTTTGCGGTTTTATTAAACGGATAACTAATTTTCGAGATTTACCGATGTCCAAAATTACAGTAGACGCGTTGAATGTAATCGCGGTTAATGTTATCATTCGGACAATTTTATCAATTTTTTCGTATACGAAAGCAAGGAAAATACATCACGTATTGCTATCAATAATTCAATTAAGAGATCAATATATTCTAGAATAAATTTTTGAAATTTGTGTAAAATAGTAAATAAAAAGTAACGTTGCCAAATAAACTTAAAATGCATTATTAAAATTGCCAAGCTATAGAGAAATGTCGTTATATAAAGGTATAAGTAGTCAATTATCTTGTTTTTTTTTTATTATTTTAGTCAACCACTTAAAATTATACAAAAAAAAAGACCTTAATTTGAAGCAGATTTTTAATAACTCTTATCGATTTTGCAGGGAGCAGACACGAGTCCCTCTTCTTCAGAAGCAAAACAATTCCTGTAGACTTTTTTTTTGGGGGGGGGGAATATTCTTTTCGAAACACCTACGACGAAATAAGGATGCTTTTTTCCCTCATTTAAAATTTTACCTCAGCACGTTCTCTTCCAATAAGGGATATCTTTGGGTATTAAGATTAGGGGTACAGCATCGGTCAAATAGTTTCTAGAAACGTTATAAACTGTTCGTAAATCAGCTTTTGCATTAAAAACATTATAGACAGTTAAAAAACAAAAAAAAAAAAAAAAAAAAAAAAAACAACTTTGTCCCTTTATTCTAATTGAAATGCTGTTAAAATCCGTTTTTATATGTTTCCAGTTATATTTCTATTAAATTAGTTAAATTCTATGGTTATATTGAAGGATATTTTTTCTCACTTTTTAATGTTATTCAGTTAGTATTATCGAAAGAACCGCGGGGAAACGCGATCACATGAAGGGGGCTTACTGCAGTTCCAAAACAAGGATTCTTAAAATCGCACTTTTTTGTACTAAATTTAATAGTTGTTTTAAGCATTACTTAATTTCATCTTTGGTTCCTTAATTTAGATTAATAAAATTTGATTAGAATAACAGTATGATCATTTTAATGAGAGAGACATGGTGAATCCTTAACTTTGCATCTCTTAGCAAAATCATTAAATTGATTTTTTTTCTTTTAAGACTCGATATTAGTAAATGCTCATATATACTAATAAAATATACTGGTCTCCAAACATCTACAATAGTTAAAAAAAGAAAAGTAAAAATAAAGGTCAAAACTGGGAGCGAAACTGAGCTAAAGTCGGGCTGTCACCTGTATAGTGGGTGCTCAAGGCTCTTGCCAAAGACAGGTGCATTTGACTCCTTGCTACGATGAATTTGTCAGGCAAGTGAGATTGATAACAACAGGCAAAAAAAGGTTTGCTTAGTATAGTTTTATTTTCTTAGTTTAAGGTATTCGTATAACTAACTGGCTTTAAAAATGTGACTGCAGCGTACTGACTTTCTTTCAAACACTTTCACTAAAAGAAAGTCATAAACGTCGATTTTAAATCTCCCGTGAAAACTATCTTTCTATTACATTTTATTTAACACAAAATGAAACTTTTCTTTAAATGTAAACATAAATTTTATACTTCGCGATTAATGTTTTCCGCCACATGATATTTATTTTAATTAATGCGTTATTCTTGCTCTAATTCTTTCTGTACCTTCTATTTTTCCAGCAAGTTACTTCGAAAAGTACGAGTATCATTGTATTTATTCCCTCAACCCTTCAGCAGAAAGTCAGAGAGACAAAAGCAAAGAAAAAACCCCTGCCAACAATTTGAGCAGAAAATCTGTGGCGTAGAATGCCGTTTTAAACGAAATCAGAATTCATCAATAGCTCACAGAATTTTACGTATATAACGGATCAGAAAGCCGCTTTTCACGGTGGAATTTTACGGCCGTTACCCTTGAAGGGTTAACCTTCGAGTTTCTGAAATCCCGTCATTTGCGGTGCCTTGTATTTGTTAAATTCTTACCTTTATTGCAAAATATTAGTTTTAATAATCCTTCTAGTTAATTTTTTAACTTCTTACCTTATGTTACTAAAATTTAACTAATGTTCTTTTTGTTTAAGAAGAAAATAATTCATCGGATACAGGAAAGTTAAACAAATACAGCTAAATAGTAAATTCGGTAAATTGAGTGTAACTACACAAAGACAGTTCATAAAAACAAAACACTGAGCATCGAGAATCAATCACGGTTACGTAAACGAAAGCACAGATGTTATGAGTGTGTTGTTACTTCACACTTTCTAAAACTAGCACTAAATCGTGCTATTTGCGACAATTCCCCGGTCGACGGGGTACCGGCATTGAAAAGAAGAGTGGCATGAGTACCGTTTATAAGTATTCGCAGGTCACAAGAAGGTTCCTTATCTTGGGGTGATCCTCAACAAAACTCTTACATGAACCCCACACATTTACATCTACTATCCAAAAGTTTCGAGTTCGTAAAGCTCACCCCCTTAATTGCCCAAAACAGTGTTATCAATTGACAACAAGTTACTAATTTATAAGACCGTTCTCCGTCCATTACTATGTTATGCTAGTCCAGTTTGGGCCTATACCAAAAATGTAATAGGAAAAAATTACAGACTTGCCAAAATTCTGTTCTTAGACAAATAATTAAAGCGGAGTGGTATATCCGCAACAATAAACTTCATGAAGAACTGGGTAAGCAGCAACTACACTCACATTATTATAAACTTGCTAAAAGCTTTCATGAAAGACAAAAAACAATTAACAACCCGGGCATTAAGATTTGCAGTTATGACTACAATGACCTAGCAAATATGGACAGTCCCGTAGCCCAACTAAATGTATATATTATGTAATGTTTATTATAATGCCTTTATGGTTTATGTTAACCTTCTCTTATTGTGTCTGCTATGCATTCTTTTTAGTCTTACGCTCATAGAATTGATGTCTTACTTATCGGATTCAAACTACCAGTGTTCGCCTAATCTTGTCTTTATCCACAAACTCACCAGCTCAAAGACTTCTGGCCTGCATTCATTTGACATCGCTTAATACTTCAATTAGCATTCCCTAACTTCTGGCTTAAATATGAAATTCTTCTAAATTATCAATTATTCACTTTAAAAACTTTATTATAAAAAACAAATTACCGTGGATATCTTTTAGGTTATTTCATCATACCATTCGCAATTCTTAAACTGTTCTACAAGGCCTTGTCTCTCAGGTACCCTGGTGTACCAAACACCGTTCCACGGATGGAATTTTTTCGCAGATCACAACTTGTAGAGCATTTATACTCAAACAAAACAAACCGATAAAAATCGAAATTTTATTCCCTAAATCTCGAACCAGTTGTATGTTCTAAAGCTCATAAGATTCACTACTTTCTCTTTCTCTGATTAGCAAAAATTTCAAAAATTACATCATAGCAGTAGACCTGAATAGCCTGACAGCTTAGTAAAAGAATAGAGAATTCGTTCATGTTCTTTGTGTTAATGATCACTAACACCCTACGGTGTCATAAAATATGTTTATTGAGTTCTCGTTCTTTTTAGAACTGGGTTCACGCCTGTCTTACATATCCTTTGTTTAGAATACAGGGGACAGTGTGGGTGAAGAGAAAAGAAAAGTGGCTTAAAAGTGTTTTCTTTTACGTCTGCAGTGTGGATAACATCCTAAGCATGGAGGATTTTAAAGGTTAAAGATGTTT
Organism: Stegodyphus dumicola; assembly: GCF_044657685.1. NCBI lineage: Eukaryota > Metazoa > Arthropoda > Arachnida > Araneae > Eresidae > Stegodyphus > Stegodyphus dumicola. Next base: position 52,632,932 of record NC_140777.1, read on the forward strand.
TCTTAAAACTTGCATAAATTCTGGAAAAAATATTAGAAATACATAAAATGTTTCACTAAAAGATATCCATACAGTTAGTTTGTAAGGAATTATTTAGTTTTAAACTAACCAGTTTTTGCTCAGTTACTTATGTTTTCAATCTTCCTTCATTTCCATTTTCTGCCAGAATGATATTTCGCGAGTTATGCAGAATAGGGAAGAAATAGGGAATTTTTAAGCTGGTGGTCAGGGTTATTTCAGACAGAGCTAAAGTTCGGCCACATTGTACGTCGGGGGGTAGGGCTAACAGCCAACTCACGTTAATCATCTCTGCAGCTTTGGCTGAATTTTTAACTTAGATTTAATTTTGTATTTCCATTTTGAGTTGCAGCGAAAAGTATTGACAAGGTTAGTAAGCAGCAGGAGTGCCGTCTGTAAATTCCTTCTTGAGTTGAAAAAAAGTCTTTTCGCGTCTTTTAATTGATACATTTTGAACTCAGCGAATATTCGCTTCATAGTTCAAGTAAAAGTCTAGTCAACAAAGCTAATAAAGCTAGAATCTTACAAATTATATCCGATTTTCATACCTTTGGAAGTATATAGGAAACAAGACCAAAAAGTTCGTTCATTATACCCGATAATTCATTACAAGTCGAGTTCGTTATAAAGAGGTTCCACTGCATTAGAAATCCGTATTCGAAAACTTAATATCCGTAACCGTCTTTAGCAGTAATTGATACGGTCCCCAAGCAATATCATTAATTACAGTTTTAGCAATTTAATTTAAATCTTATGATGGCAACGATGACGAAATACTTTGTTTTTGACTAATTGCTTAACCTATTCTTCAGGACTATTTTTGAAACTGTTGCTTTGAGAGAAAAATTATCAAAACATTTTTCAACAATCCTCCTTTTAACACTATACCTCAAATAGATGCATGAGCAATATTAGAATGCTACCATCTTATTCATCCCGACCTCAATCAATACCGCAGAACTCGGCAACGAAACAAAGGGTCTTTGCGCAATTAGGAGCCTTCTGATCCGAAAAAGGATGTTCTCGCATCTATTTGAGGAAACGTATTTGTGTCGATACAGCGAAGAGATGGGGAGGAAGGAATGTTAGCGAAGTCGGGATGAGACATTTGCAAATACCACAAAGGCACAAAAGAAACCTAAATCTATTCTGTCTTTTCAGGAATAGACCACAAACAGGAAGAAATAAATAGCTCGAATTCCTGACGTTGCCGATGGTTCGAACACTTTCGACGGCTTTGTCATTGAGGTATCGGAAAAGGAAAGAATGCAGTTGGCCACCAAAGTGACACGACTCTTCATTTCCACGTGGCTGTATGCCTACAGAAAAGTCCAACCGAAAAGAGCAGAAATAAAAAGTTAAAAAAAAAAAAGTAAAGGTTTTAGATTTTAACGTTCGCCTAGATGGGTTTGTTAAGGTTTTTTGTCCTCTCGCTGAGCTTACAGACTCCTTTTGCACTCACTCCTACTAATCCCTCCCCCCCCCTTTTTTTGGTCTTTTTATCTTTATTATTAAGCATCGTTTCCTTCGGACTTATGCCGTATAAAATTAAACAGAAAAATCACGTAAATTTTAAAAGCAGCATATATTTAGAATTCCCGATGTAGTGTTAATTGTTGTCATGTAGAGATATTAGGTTATTTTAAGCATGAGATGAGAAAAATGTGCAATGCCGTCGACGTTACTCCAACCTGGACCTCTCGAATACGCGCCGAGTGTGCTACCGTTACACCACGAAGGCATGCAGATACGCGGGAGAAAATATCTTATAGACATACATTTTCTTTTTCTATTTTCTTCAATTCAACATATCAATATTACGTTTTCTTAGTTAAGATGGCTTACAACCCCCCTTTTTTTAATTTTTTATTACTAATGTTTTGTGTGCTAATTTTATTTACTAAATATAATCTTCTTCGTACTTACGCCCTATAAAATATAATTCTGAAGAAAAATCACATAAAAATAGCATATTTCTAGAATTTCCGATAGACCGTCTCGTGCAATGGCGATAAAATTGTTTTGTTCTGTACAATATTGCCAGTGCTCGCTTTCAGATGTTAATCAAAAATTGTTTATCAAAAAAGAGTATATGTTAATCAAAAATTTCATTAAAGTTTTACAAAATATGAAATATAAAAATCTAAATTCAAAATTCCGTCTTCCAGGTGCCCATGCATCCATGGGCACGGTATTCAAAATTTGACGGATCCAGGTACCGCCGTTTTCTCACAATTTAATTTCTTATAAATAATACAGGGCGAAAATATTTCGTGGCAACAATTTGAAAAGTTATATGCTGTCTATAAGGAACCAACGCAAAATCCCAATTCAAAACTCGTAGTCCTTTTATCTTTTTTTGGGGGGGGAGGATTCTGTGGTTTCTGTAAGAGAATGTTTGAGAAGAAGGAATCAGTTGCTTTTACTTTAGGAATGCGTTTATTCAAACTAAAAACAATGGACGAAAATTTTTTCATATGTTAATTTTTCCGTATAAATTCTGCTTAATCGTTTATAGTTCATGGCATCTTTTATTTATCAAAAGGATAGTCTTGATAATTTTTATTATGCAGCAAAAAAAAATTACACTCTTTTGGATTTGTATTGTGATATTATAATTGATATTTTGAGTTACTATTCAATTTTCCCAGTTAAGTTTGATTCAGTTCTTTGACTTTCAATTTCAAAATAAAGAAATTACTATTTGGCGATTTCTCACTAACTTGCCAGCATTCTCGATTTTTCTGAAAAAAAGAACTTTCGAAGCCCTATGAGTGATTTTCTCGAAGCTTCCTGAAGTGAGAAACCCTGTAAATAATGGACTGTAAGTGGGCGTCATTCAGTCAATTAGTTCAACATTTCAATTCACAATCCTTCGACTGTTTTGGTCTTATAGTCTCTGACTACTTGCCTTACACTATATTCTGTAAGTGATTCTGATGATTTGCGATATTATTTGAGTGTTAAGAAGAATTTCAGATTATCTCTGTTCCTTTCCCTTACCTGTAAGGGCTGTTATTCATTTCAATAAAATTTCAAGTCCTCCTGTTCATCTGAGCTGACTGGTTAAGAAGATCTCTGTGAAAGCATAGAATACAACACCATTTAGGGATATTTTCAGAAATTACAATTTAACTAGAGGAAAGAAAATAAGCATTTTTTCTTTTTTTTTCTTTTTTTTTTTTTTTTAATTTCCTTGTACGAAGTAAAGGAAGTATTGTAATCACGAAACATTTCAGGTACCGCATTTCGACGAAAATAACTATTTTGACCGCTCTCGATTCCATTTAAACTATGTCTTTGCGTTACGTCTGTACGTACGAATAGTTTCCCAAAACGGATCGTAAAATGGATTCAGAAGAGATTTTTTCGTGACGTCTGTGCATACATATGTATGTATCTCGCATAACTCAAAAACGAGGAGCTTCAGAACGTTAAAATTTCGTATATGGAACTGCTATAACATGTAGATGTGCACCTCTTTTTTTGACTGCAACCAGCCGCATCAAAAGTTTGACTAATACCATACCGCTATTTATTTACTTTTATTTTTATTATTGCTGTACACTGGAATTGCATTTACATTTTTTTACACCTTAATGTGTGAATATATGCGGACGCGTCGGGAAATTGGAACAGAGAATTGAGACTAAAAAAAATTTTTTTTGGACAGTTTACAGTTTATTTAATTAATTAAAAAAATTTGTAGCGCAAAGTTTCAATTGTCTGTTTCGACGAAACGCGTAATGGGGTTAGCTTGGTTCGATGTTCATTTAGAAATTTCCCTTGAAAAGCCAGAATGGACCTCGAATTGGGCTAATTAACCATTTTCCGCTTTTTAATTTTAATATATTTTTTGCCTTTTACATTGTTAAATCGATTAATATTTTACTGTGTTTTTTAATTTACTTTTTATTTCGCATATAGCCTATTATTTTACCTCATTCAATTGATTTGTTCTTATACTGTGTTAAAATTTCCGTAAATGTTTATCATATAGCTTTTATTAATCGAACTTGTAAATATACAAAGTTTTTTCCATTTTCACACTTTTCATAACTACTGTATATGCTTATATTGGAGTTTTCTTGGAGCCACAGCTTTTGGTAACTTTTTGGCGAGCATACTAAAATTTATCTTCTCATTTCCTTAATTTTGCAGCACAATGCGCAAAACGTTTTGACCAAAATTGGTCTTTTAAGTATTGTTCTTACAACTTTTCTCATAATAATATATAGATAGATAGATAGATATATACCCATTCTGTTACCCAGCTCGGTGAGATAAGATTTTTACACCATGAATTACATTTCCAATTACACCCTGAAGGCACGGGGTAAGGAAGTAGAAAATTCTTTATAAGTTCAAGAAGTAAAATGAGTGACAAGTATACACACTGACAGAAGAATGCTCAGTTTATAAAGTAAAGGCAAGTAGTCAAAAGTGTATGTGGAAACAGGCTCTTTCATATTTACAGCAGTTGCAAGAACAATGAATCCAAAAAATACCCTTGGTATCATATGCAGTTAAAGATACATTCTTTCTATTCTGCGAATTTTTTCGACCGAAATACTTTCTGATATTCACAATACTGAGAAAGCAAAATTCAGAAAATCAAATCTGTTAAAGAAATTTAAGGTAAACATGAATAATAATAAAATAATCAAGGAATAAATAATGCAGTAAATTTATTTACTGAAGAAGGAACTAAATTTACGCGTTTATTTATTTTAAAGGAGACAGAAATGAAGAAAATAAACTGAAAGAAGGAGATAGAAGTTTAGCAAACTATTAGTCTAAACTCTTAAAAATTTAACAGAAGTTTTTACTTTTATTTACTTTCTGAAAAGTAAATCCGTTTGGTTTTAAAGTATAATCGATACTAGGAAAGTAAGAGGATTTCTTATGTGAAGGTTAATTTCTCATTTTGATTCAAGAAACCTGAATAGTCATGTTAGATAAAAGCAATCCTATTTTGTTTTGAAAACAAAAGTACTCGACTCATATCTAAAACAGAATTATTCAAACGTAAGCTTATAAAGTATTTTCTTCCTCCTTCCAGTATGCCTTCATGGTGTAACGGTAGCACAACACTCGGCGCGTATTTTTGAGGTACAGATTCGAGACCCGGCGAGAGCATTGCTCATTTTTAATGTTCCCTGCTTTAAATAATAATAATGATAATAATAATAATAATAATAATAATCACTTTATACTGGCTCCCGAACAAAAAGGTGGTGAACAATTATTCGTCACCACGATAATTTGACGATTGAAGTCCCCTAATTCCCAGTCATTCTTTAAAAAAGGGAGGATATTTTCTCCCTCCTTTCAGCATGCCTTCGTGGTGTAACGGTAGCATACGCGGCGCCTATTCGAGAGGTGCAGGTTCGAGTCCCGGCGAGGGCACTGCTCCTTTTTCATGTCTCCTGCTTTAGAATAACTTAATGACACTACAAGCTCATAAATATTTATATTTTTTTACAAGTTCATAAAATTAAACTCATCCACGTAACCTTTATTAATTTTTTTTTTTTTTTCGAAATCGCATTCTACTTGACAACTAGAATTATATCGGCTGGGCTTCGCGGTCAGAAAGTGTTGGACTCTTAGTTTCGAAGCTATACTTTTCCTTTAAAATTTCTTTCCACACTCTGATACTGTTTCTAGCATTCTCTCTAATCTCATTAGTTTCACCTTTAATCGTTTCACCTTTTTCGTGTGCTAGATAAAGAATGGTTTTTGTTTCTCTCACCCAAATCTTGGAATAGGACGTTATATCATGCATCAGGCTTTAATTCAGCCAGAGGCCGGCTAGGCTATTTCTTAGTTTTTGAATGTAATTTTAAATCCAGCTGGAACCCCAAATAAGACGAGGTATGATATTTTATTTCTTTTATTTGACTGTTTATCATGAATTAAAAAATTTATTAAATTTTATTTATATCTTTATATTTTATTGAACTTTAATTTCAGTTTAATTATTTTAATTGTCGGTTGCTTTATATATTTATTTTTTTCTTTTCTTCCTAACCTCCTTCCAAAGGCCCCGGCACTTCTGATTAAGTCCTGAAAAGCATTGAACAATCAGCGCTCCTTACCACGAAGCTTCGAAACTGCGTACCGACTTGGCGGCAGAGGATGGAAGTTATCTACCGAATAATAGGGAAGTCTTCGTGGAGGATGTTTTAAATGAAACTAAATTGTATTTATTGTACAGATGGAAAAATTCGTGCAAACAAACCCGTTCGCTTACGATCGAACCCGAGTTCAACTCCCAATATGCAACGGTCTCTAACAAGAGGGCACTAATGGGTCCTGTTTCGGATTCGAATCCTGAAAGAAGGTAATTTTTGTTGTTTCGTTCACGAGTAAGCTGAATACTAGCCAGTCGCCTTTTGCCGCTCGTGATGGATATTAATCTCGATTTGTCCTACTAGCAAATCTACTCCAAAAATCCGCGAATAACGTCCTTATTTTGCTTTTATTTTCAGTGATTTTTCGCATCCATTCTTTGGTTATAAATTTAATTCATAATCTTTGCTCCTACTTTCAACCTCGTCTCGAATAGAATTCTACACAGCTTTGGAAGTGGAATAACGATTTCACCGCAAACACTAGCTTTATCTTCATTATTTATTTTAGTGAATTTTCTTATGCATGTATCTAATAATTATCACGACGGTCATTGTCATTTTCATTTTACAGTGTGGCTTTAAAAGGACTAAGCTTTAATTAATTCATTATTTCATTTGATTGATGTGTGAGACATTACATTGCAAACTGTAAGGCGGGTAAAATAAGTACATTTCTAATAGATGTGTTCATGGGCAAAGTTCGATGTGTACATGAACAAAATCAAAGGAGTGCGCAATGCCTAGTTTGTGCAATTCTCTGATGTTTTTTTAAGTGAAGGGCTCACCAGCGGCCGAGCGGTAAAGTCACGAAATGCTGGTAGTTCGGTTCGAGGTTCGAATCCCGCGAACGGGCTGACTGCATGGGCGTTTTCATGGTTTGTCTAACGTGTATACGAGTCAGTTTCCCTTAGAAAGTCCTTCACGAAGGCATCCATTCCCTCAGGCAGATAGCCCTCGAGGCTTTACCATAATCACACACACACACACACACACTCGAAACTGCGTCAGTCATTCTCCCAAACAATAATGACCAACTTATTGTCTAAAATAATTGTATCACGTATTTATTAAGTGGTGATAAAAATCCTTTCAATTAACATTTGTTTCTTTTTTTTATCTTTTTTTAATTGCAACGACATTTAGATTTATTTAAATTATTTCTTAACCCGAATTATACCTAACACACTTTTCCATAGAAAGTTAACTTTGCAGAATGCGATTTTGAATTCTGCGCAATGTTTTAATGACCTAACCCCCTCATTCGGTAAGAGTTTACTGTATTACAAAGAACTAGTAAGCCTTCAGATTCTCTAATAAATCGAATAAGCGAAAACGTGAAACTCGCTACGGTATGAACTTCATGAGAAAGAGAATGGAAGAATTAAAAAGTACGGAATAAATCCAACTATACATTTTGAGTTTTTTGTATATACATTTGAGTCTTATTTTCAGGTTTTTGTATATACATTTTGAGACTCAGCGATAAGGTTAAAAGGAATTAAATAATATTCAAATAATATTAAATAAAGATTAAATGCAGATGAATCAATTATTTTATTTTTTCATCTTACAACCTAATTCAAACTTTAAGCAACAATAAGCAGTAAAATTAGCAACATAAATCAGCTAATGAAATAAATCAAAAACTTCACTGTGTACAGTGTTTCGATTAAAACATTGTTAAACATTAACAACATTGATCAGCTGAGTGCGTCCACGCCACATGTTTTCTTCCTTTTTCCTTTGCTAATATAATATAAGATAAATCACAAAGGAGTATTTAATATTAAAAAGGATTAAATTATAAAAGAGCACATGTTAGTGCGTATTAACTGTAATACGATTTCCGAGTACCAAAATTTGTAAAATGTGACTTTTTTTATTTATTTATTTCGGATATGTGTTCATTGCTTAGTATATGTACATAATGTAAATATAACAGAAGTACCAGTATCATGTTATTTCGTAGTTCAGCTCTAGGTTAAAAAAAGGGAATGACATGCCAACACCTAGGGGTTAAGAGGGTTGACTGCGTATTGCATTGCAATATAACAGTTAGGTAACAGTCAAGATAAGATAAACTTTTACCTCTCCTATTCCCGTATCCCAAACTCGATTTTCTATCCATTCTACCGAAGCGTAAGCATTAGAAGGAAATGCAAGGTTCTAAAGCCCCCACACTTTTTGTCTTTCAACAGGATGCTTGGAAGGAAAGATTATGCGATTCATTCCAGAGCTCAAGTCTCTCGGGAACTTGAAGAACGACCCAGAGGTAACCCCTCTCTCTCCCCCTAAAGGAGGGAGAAGAAGAGAAGAAACAAGGAAGCAGAAAGAAAATCTGGTGAAAATCGAGGTGTTGTGAAACTTATCTCTCAGCTCGAAAGGGAGGGAGTGCAGTTATCGTTCGAAGTCTGCTGTCGAAAACAAAAACGCGCCCCTTTTTTCCCACAAGAGGATCCTCCGACAACTGATAACAACCCCTGCATTGTGTTTGAAGGGAGGAGATGCTATAAATTATTGGAAGCGCGTCTGTTGCAGACAGGAATGTACCTTCTTTCTGTCTCTCACAGCATATTCTATTGGGAGAGAAAAGTAAAACTGCAAGATAATCTATGGTAAAATATATGGTACAAGGAAGAAGACGGACTGTAACTATTCGCTAACTTTCTGCCCCCAGATTCGGAAGCAGCATTTCGGTTCGACGGATGTTTGGCAAAGTCCCAGTAAAAATACGCACTTCAAAGCGAAGAAATGTATCTGAACACGATTTCCATATTTAATATCATTGTCATTAAGTGCTCTGATCTATTACTTCAAAGAATGGTGCAGCAGTTTCCACGCAGTTTAAATAATCAGTTTTAAATCAATTTATCATGAAGCTGACGAATTTTTCACTGCAAAATATCAAATTTGAAACCTTCTAAAAGATACAATACTCCTGAATACGAATTATAGTACATACTTTTCTAGAATTTAATAATATGTATGTTAAACATCACTAGGGGCGGTTTAAGACAAAGATTTCAATGCGCCCACGTACATTTACGCCTGTTTTTCCCCAATTCTTCTTTCTCGGTCTTGGTTTAGCTGTACCATTCTGTGGTGAAACCGGCAATGGACATTTTTTGTGGTGCCCCCTTTCTTGATGTTCCTAATGACCTATCTGTTGCGTCCCTTTCCTTCAAGCCTTACGCACGTTCTTATTTTGGTTAACCCAGCTCTGAGTATTACCCACATGAGGCCACTGAGTAGAACAACGAGGTTCCGTGTTGATCTTTTAAGGATGTAGTTTATTGCTCGTAAAATATTCAGTATCATAATCGTATGGGGTTGCTATTGTTGCATCAAATAGTCGGATACTTTCAGCTTAACGTAGTAGCCAGGAATGGTCAATACTCATCCGCAAATAAGCCATCTCATCCCCAAGAGCGTTGCCCAAGGTGCACCACTAGGCACCCCAATTTGGCACCCACGAGAACGGAAAAGTCGGTTTCTAGATTCGATGGTGAGTGCCTCGCTCCTTCTCAATCAGCAGGCTTCTCGATCGAATTTTCGTCTTGCCAGTATTTTAAGAGCCGCTCATACTAGAGTTTATTTGTACTAACAAGAACATTTGACACAGCCGACACTGCTTTACCATGCCTGTGCGGCATGGCGACGCTTATACCGCGAGAATGTTACGTGTGTGGTAGCAGTTTACATTTAGCTAAAGATTGTCCGAACAAGAGGGAATAAATTTGATAGGTCAAACAAAACAAAACAAAAAAAAGTTAATGTTCCAGTAAAACCGAAAGTTAACCTTCAAGTAAACCGAAAGGCAAAGCGGTTGTTACAAATGTAAATTCCAAGCATTTAGAAAAACTCGAGTGTTTCGATGGAAAACTTAGTTTATGACCCTTGGAAAAAGGTGCTATTTACATTGCAGGGAAGTAAGTAGAAGCAAGAGATTGAGGTACGGAAATACCAATTTTGAACACTGCATTAATTCTTGATTTAAGAGATTTAAGTGAAGGTAAAATTGTTTTAAGTTCTGCATTTGACGAGATCATAGAGGCAACTTTAGCAACTATTCCCATTTATTACCCCCCCCCCCAAAAAAAAACAGCTCTCTATATTCACAGATAGAATCTCTTTTCGCGTTGACAGAAAAGCTTAGTGTTCAAGGTTTAATTACACCAGATGTACGGAATCGCATATTCAAAGACAAGAATGAATCAGCAATGTCGAGGTTGACGCCGCTAAAGTGTCAAATGTAAATCATTTTTATAGCTCAGTTGCGAATCGGAATGATGAAAGACTAAACAATTATTCGGAGTCGAATAAATTTAGAGCTGATCAGAGAAAATGTCCAACATTAATATATTCTTTTAAGGACTCAGAAGTAGAGAAGAATAATTTAGGAAGAATTATTCTTTCATATAGAACAAATTTGCGGTGAAAACATACAACAGTTAGTTTTGCCGAAGAATTATTGAAATAAAGTCCTTCAATTAGCTCATGATTCCATACTGGTAATTCATTTAAACATGTGGAAAACTAAACTTTCATTTTATTGGCCGAACATATCCAAAGATGTAGAGAATTATTGTACAACATGCGAAAAATGTCAATTAAAAAGTCCGGAAAGACATTCGGACAAAATTCCGATTACTCCTATTGTTCGCGCGCCATATCCATTTCATGTAGTAAATATAGATATTATTGGTGAAATTTCACCACCTACAGGGAAGAATCATAAATGTTTCTAAATATCTATGTTTGATAAATAATCATCCAAAATGGTTGGAAGTCATACCTTTTAAAAGTCCTTCCGCTTGTGATGCTCTTTTAGAAATTTTTATGAGAACTGGTATTCCAGAAATATTTTGTTGTGATCAAGGCACTAATTTTTCCTCGCAGTTATCTCAAGAATTTGAAAAAAGGTTAGGTACTCATCCTCGTTTTTCGACACCCGGTTATCCTGCATCACACGGCTCAGTAGAAAAATGGAATTGCATATTTAAACAAATGCTAACATTATGTAATTCGCACAGATCCTGTTAATTGGGACAAGCATATATCTTATCTACTTTTTGCGTATCGTTATGTTCCAAACTGACTACAGGTGTATCTTCATTTAAATTCATATACGTTCGTAAAGGTCTCTTAGCTGTGTTAAAATCATCATGGTCCTGTGAAATACCATCATCTCTTTGACATAACTCATAGACGGAGGAAAATTTCCATCTCTGTTACTCCAAAAATCTGAGCACCAGAAGTAGAGGACTGACTCAGCTCGTTTGCTTGTAATGTGTTTAGCTGGGTATAGTGGAATGGCCTTCACGCCTTGGGTGACCCTACCAGGAGAATACTTTCCAGACGTACTTCACTCATTCCACCCAGTGACACCCCCTCGCCACGATGAGGCAACCTACAGGACTAAAGCAGGCCATTATCTCTGGTGTAAGGTTGGTGACAAAATTGGAATTTCAATTCTCGCTAAATTAAAACAAGTCTCGTCCTCTTGTGATGTGCTCATTCAGTAGATTCCCTCACATGTGGACATTTGGGGAAATGAAGAGGCAGACGTTCTGGCAAAGAAAGGTGCCGGGAAGGCTCTAAATACTTCCAGTTGTCAGACTTACCTTAAGCTGTATTCTACCAGAAAACACACTGATAAAATGACTTGGCTTGTCCTTTCGACACACTCTTGGTACCGTATTGAATTCCCTGGTGGATCCCTCACTATGAGCTGTGACAGATGCACCCAGACGCCTCTCTCCCACTTTCTTAGTAGCCATTTAAGAAGTCTTGCCTTCCAGGGAGGTCAAAAAACAATGTCCGAAATATACCAATGAGCAGGCTTCTTCGGCGCATATCCTCAGGTGTCTGGGTTTGTCCTACGACGACCTCATTAAGTCTCCTATGCTAATTTATGACTTTTTGAATGTGAATAAACTCGTAGATCTCGTTTAGCAGAAACTGGACTCGAAGATTAATAACAACAACAACACCATTATCTCTAAGTAATTCAGTAGTTGATTATCTACAAGAATTAAAGATAAATTTAGAGAAAGCAGCTGATCTTGCTACTTTATTTTCCTTCTTCTTACGCATATTATTTTAATCGTCGCAAAAATTTGAAAGAATTAAAAAATGGTGATTTCGTATATTTACTTAGGATAGACTCTGGCAACAAGTTATATGCCAGGTGGAGAGGTCCAGGCGAAATTGTTGAAGAGTAAATCCTCATTCTTATAAGGTTAAATTATCAGATGGGAGTGTGCGGCATGCTCATGTCAACAAAATAAGAAAATTTTATGTTCGAACACAGAATTGAGGGAGTAATATTTGAAGATGATTCCGAGTTTGGAGAAATTCATCCGACCCCAAATAAAGTGGACCGTGCAGCAACTAAAAGTGACATCGAGGTGGATACTAGTCATTTAGAGATCAGTAAACAAAAGGAATTACAAGAGCTATTACTCAAGCACATCGCGTTATTCTCTGGTAAAATTCAAATAGCCACTGTTGATGAATATAGAATTTGGTTGTTACCTCGAGCTGAACGGAAAACAAAAACGTATACTTATAAGATTCCAGAATCATTGAAACCTGAAGCAGATAAACAGATAAAAAAAATTACAGAACTTGGGTTTTATTAAGCCGAATGAAGCTGAAATAACATACCCAGTTGCATGTGTTACCAAAAAAAGATGGAAGTATGTGCTTTACATATCGACTTCAGATTGTTGAACCAAGTGATCAAACCTATTGATTTTCCAGTGGAGAGTATGAGTGATTTATTCAATAAAATTACAGACGCAAATATTATCACTTGTTTAGACATTTTGAAAGGTTACTGGGAAATACCTTTAAAAGAATAAAGTCGTAATTTAACATTATTCAAGACACAGCGTTCCCAATACCGTTGGAAAGTTGAAAGGTAATGCCTCTCGACTAAAAAAAAAAAAAAAAAAATGCAGCTTCTACTTTTCAGCGAATGATGAATGATGCCTTAAAAGAATATTGTGATTTTTGCGAAGCCTATATCGATGATATAGCTATTTTTCACCAGATTGGAATTCACATCTCAAACATTTAGATACTGTGCTAACTACATTAAGTGATCTCAGATTTACGGTGAACGTAAACAAATGTATTTTTGCATGTTCGGAGGTCAAGGATTTAGGACATATAATAGTAGCTGGAAGACATCAACCTGATCCTGAAAAATTACGAGTCATCGAATCTATAGAAAGTGCTAAAACGAAGGCTGCCCTAAAGAGTGAATTAGGCTTGTTTAACTAATATCGTGATTACATAAAGAATTATGCAGAAATAGCTCGCTCAGTGACGGAGCTTAAGAAACAGAAAATTCCTGAGATAATTCCATTAAATCTTTACACGCCAGACACGAAAAAACACCTTACACTATACAGTGTGATGCTAGTTCATATGGTGTTGGTGCTTGTTTGTCACAACGAGAGAGCAAAGGTAATATGCATCCTATCAGCTTTGCCAGTTAAAACCTTTTAAAAACTCAGCAGAACTGATCAACTATTGAACGTTAGGCTTGTGCCGTGGTGTGGTCATTAAAAAAGTTCGAATGTTGCACATCTGGATCGAATATTGAGCTGATCACGAATCATAATGAATCCATTTTTATATTTGCAAAAGATGGCACTTCATTCTTCCAAATTACGGAGATGGGCCATGGCACTTCAGCGTTATAATATTCAAATTTCTAATTGTCCTGGTGCATAATTAAAAAATGTAGATGGTCTTTCAAGACTAGTTGGTGAATGAAATAGGTGTGAACTAAGTTTGAACTAATATGTTTAAAACTGTGCATTAGTTATTTTTCTTTTGTTCTGGAACTGTACGAGAGTTACTTTCCATCTGGTCTGAAAAATTCAGTGTTTTTTATTTAATGTTTTATTATGATATTGTGTTTTCAAATAGTATTGCATATATGTTTTATTACAGAACTCCGGTATTGTATCACGGCGTCTGTTCATCTGTTGTGAAATGAATACTTATTGCACTTATTTCAAAATATATTATATACATCTCACATATTTTGAATTTATTTGTTTTTTTTTAAATGCAATGACATATTAGGCAAACATTGGTATTACATTTGTAAAAGTATTTATATGTGTCATTTAAGTGCTTAATTGTTTATTAATATAGGAGAAAATTCATAAGTGAGGATGGGGGATTAGGGGACCTATTCGCCAAATCCTGGTAGTGGAGAATCACCATCCACCACCTTTCTTAGTTCGGGCGACACTGTAGAGATATTAGAATTATTTGAAGCAGAAGACATGAAAAATGGGAAATGCCCTCTCTGGAATTTCCACAATTTTTTCGATGAAAATTTATCCAAATATTTATCTTTTATATCAAAATTTATCAAAATTACAAGAAAAGACAAGTAATTTTTGTCCAAGAATTACAGCAAAGGGCAAGTGCAAAGTAACTTGTCGCGCAAGAAAAATTACACTCAAAGACAGATATAACGCAATTTTTTGTGCAAGAATTAGAAGAAAAGGCTAGTACAAAGTAATTTGTTGCACAAGAATTACAGCAAAAGACAAGTACAAAAAGATTTTGTTGTGCAATAATTTCAACAAAGAACAAGTACAAAGTAATTTTTTTTTTGTGCAAAAATTACAAAAAAACACAAGTACAAGTTAATTTGTTATAGAAGAATTACAACAAAAGGCAAATAATTTGTTTTCAAGAATTGCAACAAAGAAAAGTACAAAATAATCTGCCATATAAGAATTATAAAAAAGAAAAAGCATAGAGTGATTTGTTGAACAAGGATTGCAACAAATGCAATTCTTGTTCTTGTATAACAAGTAATTTGTTATATAAGAATTACAACAAATAACAAGTGCAAAACAATTTATTATCCAAGAATTATAATCAAAGACAAGCACAAAGTAATTTATTGTACAAGAATTACAACAAAGATAAATTACGAGTCTATATTATTAAAATCTGCGTTTGTTTGTTTGCTTGTAACGCCATCTTTTCCTGAACCGCGGGGAGCTGAGTGTCTAAGAAGAAACCCGGATTCCATAAATTTCGTGGGAAGCCATTTCGACTCATGTTCGTACGATTTAATCAACCGAGATATTAATTAAAAACTTTGAAAACGCTGGCAAAAAATGGTATATTTACGAATTGGTTGTTGCGGGTTTCTCGAGATATTAATTATTGATTGCTGCGGGTTGTTACGAGATATTAATTAAAAACTCCGAAAACGCTAATTTGGCAACAAATTTATTTGCGCATTGGTTGTTTGCTTTAGAAGCCCGCTAGTCAAATATTACTTTTTTCAAATGTATTTGTGAATTTCTGTTATTCAAAATAAGAGTTAAACACTTTTTAGATAAAATATTTTTAATTAAAGTGTATTATGTAAAAAGTTGCATGTAGATATGAAAAACATACGGAGAAAAATGTTATATACTTATTTATTTCATTTTTTTTTTTTTTTTTTTTTTTTTTTTTTTTTTGTATTCCAGGCTCTCTATCTCTTACTTCGCTTTACAATACCTTTTGCCATTGTATCTTTACATGGATTTACAGGCGAATAAACATTTTTATGCAAAGTAAAATATTGCTAAAGAGATAAAAGAGGGGTACAGAAATGCAGCTATTAACCGAAATTAAAATCTTAGCAAGGGTTACTTTTTTGTGGAGATAAACAGGCGCCGCACATATATTCTGCGGTGCAGCAGGTAATTAATAGTTAGGAAGTAATCATGTTAATTAAATTTTGATTTTGTGGTTTTGGATACTGATTAAAAAATCAGTACTCTTTTTTTTCTCAGCCTCTGTGCTTTGTTTTTTAATAGCACGGTTTTATTTAAACATAGCTTCTCTGCTTGTTTGTTTAGGTTTAAATTTGAAGTTAAATTTTTAGCCTCTTTTACTGGTAAGATTTCCTTGAAATTCTTCAGATATACGTATTTGCAATGACAATATAACATTCCATAGCAAATCACGCTTTCTTTTGCTTTTCATCCAGATTTTGATACTGGTTTTCTTCGTCTGGAGTTTAATATGTCACGTGTCCCTGTTTATCTGTCAAACTAATCACTACAAAATTTTTATTTTACATACTCTGAGTAAAATAATTTTCCGAATCGAAAAAGTAAATCGAGGGGAAAGGACGAAATTCAGTAGTGATGAGTTTCAAATCAAAGATCAAAATTCAGTGGTGATTAGTTTAATAGGATCCAAAAATAAATTTCTAAATGCAGGTTTTTCCGAAATTCTAGTGAGTTACCAAATTTTCGCATCTTCCCTTTGATTTTAGAGTTGATATCTTTATACATTTCAAGTGTAAAGATCGAAATTCTGCTGTGATTAGTTTGATAAGATCTAAACTAAATTCCAAATTAAGGATTTTTAGAAATTTCTAGTGTAATTTACCAAATTTTGGCGGGTTTTTTTTTCCCTTTGATTTTAGAGTTAAGTTTCTGTCACGTATTCTTCTTTAATGGTGAAACTAATCATCACAAAATCCTGAGCTTTACATCTTTCGAGTGTAAAGATCAAACTTCTACTGTGATTAGTTTGATAAAGTCTGAAAGAAAACTTCCAAATGCAAATTTTTCCGAGTTCCTAGAGTAATTTAACACATTTTAGGTTTTTTTCCTTTAATTAAAGATCATTTCTTTTCCCAAATCTTGATGTGGCTTTCTTTTGTTTATTCTTTTTTTTTAGCCCAAAGGGACGTTATATCCAGAGCACTATTAGTCTCAAAACTCCATTTTGCATCTCTTCACTTTCTGCGTTGGTTCACTTTTCAAACTGTTGCCACCAAGTATTATCGCCATGCATTATATTTAAAGAAACTAAATAATGAAGAATCTGTATGAATGCATGTATATTTCTCGCACTGTGTAAAAAACAACGGTACCTAAAGTTATCAAATTTTGAATAACGTAGTCCTCCAACCGAGCATGGGCACTTGAAAGACCGAAATTTGAATTTGTTTTAGTATCTACTTCAAATTTCGTAAAAATTGAATGAATTCTATTAACAAACTCAACGGTTTCAAAGCGAACAATAGCAACACTGTACAGAAAAAATATTTTTATCTCCAGCGCGCGAGACTGTGTACATGAAATTCTAAATAATATGCTGTTTTTAAATAATTTGCAATATTGCTGTTGAATTGCATTTTATGTGTTTAAGTGCGAAGAACATGATATTTAATAAATAAAGCTAACACACAAAACGTTAAAAAAACGCCGTTTTAGGCGTAATATAAAATCTAAAAGTTTTCGAATTTTCTTTTTTAAATATTTTTTAAAAATTTAGAACTGAATTTTTGTCTTATATCGATGTTTCACATTCACATCAATGACTGCAGAATTCAGATCTTTACACCCTTAAAAATCGAAACTGATAAAGAAGTAAGATCGAAATTGTACGCCGATTAGTTTGATATGATCCAAAAATAAAATTTCAAGTGAAGGATTTTCGGAATTTCTAGGGAAATTTTCGGAAATTTGGCATTTTTAAAATCAGTTTCCCTTTATATCACTTTCTGTCACATATCCTTGTTTAACAATAAAATAACAGAATTTCGATCTTTACAAACCTTGCATGCAAAGATAACTGAAAATAACGTTTCAAATAAATGTTTCTCTGAATTTTCTAAAGTAATTTAAATTTCTGAGTTCTTTTTCTTTAACTCCCCCACCCACAGTTTTACTTTATTTTATTTTATTAGTAGCTATCGGTTAACAGCAGCGATGGATTTTTAAACGAAAGTTGTTAACAGTCTCTGTGCTTTTAAGCATAGATGAGATCACATCTTAAAACGAAACAGAATTGTAAATGAATTTAATGTAAATTTACACAATCAGATAGAGCGAAAAAGCTTAAAAAACTGGCATCACTCGTGTTTCCTTGCTACGCTAATTAGTAGATGGAACAATTTTCCTACGTACAGAGGCGATAATTCTCTTTATTACTTTTCCGCATTTTATAGGTTAAAAAAAAGTTACGCCCCCCCCAAAAAAAAGTCTGAAAGTTTTCAGATTTTAAATTACGTCCAAATGGGCGTTTTTTCAACATTTCGTGTGTTACCTTTATTTATTAAATATTATGTTCTTCGCAGTTAAACCATATCGCAAAATAATTTTAAATTGAGCATATCTTTAGAATTTCCGACATTCTGTCTCACGCCCTGGAAATAAAAATGGTTTTTCAGTAAAACGTTGCCATGGCTCGCTTTGACATCCTCGAATGCGTTAATCAAAAATCCGTTAGTTTTACAAAATATGAAATCGACAATAAAACAAATTCCAAATTTGAGCATCCAGATGCCCATATTCGCAGTAGGATTACGTCATTCAAAACTGGATGGCTTTAGGTACCGTTGCTTTATTATATGCGAGAAATATACATACATTTATGCAGATTCTTCATTATTTAATTTCTTCAAATATAATACAGGGTGGTAATATTTGGTGGCAACAGTTTGAAAAGTGAAACGGACATTCAGAGTCATTCGACGCAAAATCGAAAAACGAAAACAATAGTCCCTCAGGGACAAAGCCCCTTTGAACTAAAAATAAAGTGCATAAAAAAACTTTAAAAATTATAACCCTTTAAATGCGTCTAACTAATTTAGTCTTCAAAATATTTTTATTCTCACATATATGTTACTAAGAATAAAATTATGCGCTCCCATATACAAATTGTATTAAAACATTAATAGAATTTCAAGAAGCGAAAGATGTTTTAGGGTAGAAATGGCATACATAAGAACGATTGATTCAATTAAATTAAATTTCTGCTTAGCGATTTAGATTTAAAATTCGCTACTGTTACCAATCTCGTGATTAATAAAAGTTTTATAATAATTTAAAAATATTAAAAAAATTTTAGTGTATTTTACTAGGTAAAAGTCCCGTTCATAACAAATATTTTTAAAAAGTGCTTTTGGAAAAATAGTGTAGAATATTTTTATCGCTTGGATGAATGAAATCCTAAAATTCAGATTTTCGTGATGCTGTTCCATATATTATAATAACATAATTTATTACGTTTGAAAAAAAATCTTGTCTTATAATTAAAAGTCGTACACTTTTTAAATATCACGCAAAGTCCTTTAAATTAGATATTGCAGTACGCAAAGATTATGAATTTCATTTGCATGAAACTTACATTTATAAAGGGAAGTTTACATTGTGAATCTGAAACGTGCACTATTTCTCTGTCTCACATAACATATGTGATAGGAAAAGTCAGTGGGAGACACAGTGGTTTTCTGGAAAGAAATCACAGAATTGAGAAAAACTACTCTACTTGTTTTTCTCGTTCTAAATTTCTCCTTGAACTTTCACGTAGTCGATCTGGAGTGAAAAATAATAGAACAGGATCTTTTTCTTTCCGGTCACGAGACGAGAATTTCATTTTCTACTTGTCCTCTTTATTTTATTTCGTTTCGACTGCTTCGCGAAAAAGCGGAAAATGATGAAAATCCTGCTTATGTCTGAAATTTTAAAAACTTGTGTGTGTTTAACTGAATATATTGTCAGAAGATATTATTACTCTATGTGCTAGTAGCCTCAAACCTTAATTTTTTGTCCGTATAACTTTTCAAATGTTGCCAGCGAATATTATTGCTATGTATTACTTTTAAAGAAATAATACAACGAATTTATTAAAAAAATAAAAGCGTTATTAAGTTACGTCCAAAAGGACTTTTTTAACGTTTTGTGTGTTACCTTTATTTATTAAATATCATGTTCTTCGCACTTAAACTATAAATTTCAATTCAACGGCAATATCGCAAAATAATTTTTAAAGAGCATATCTTTAGAATTTCCGATACACAGTCTAGCGCGCTGGAGATAAAGATGGTTATTTTTTCCCGCACCCCCGTACAGTGTAGCTATTGCTCGCTTTGAAATCATTGAGTTTCGTAATCTAAAACTCATAAATGCTTTACAAAATATGAAATAGATTATAAAACAAATTCCAAATTCCATAGTTGGGTTTCCAAATGCCCATATTCGGTTGGAGCCGTACGTTATTCAAAATTTGATGGCTCTAGATACCGTTGTTTTGTTTTATCACAATGCGAGAAACATACATACATTTACGCACATTCTCCATTGTTTAATTTCTTTAAATATAATACAGGGAGGGAATATTTGGTGGCAACAATTTTAAAAGTCAAACGCTACAAAATGCCAAAACGAAATTAATAGTCTTAAAGGGCCAACGACCTTTGTGCTAAAAATATATGGCAAGACAAATAAAATTATGTTGCTACCAAATGTTATCTTCATGTATTATTTTTAAAGAAATAATATAGCGAATATAAAAAAATAAATGGCAATACAAATAAAAAGGTGTTGCTAAACAAGATGGTTACAATAGATGGAGTGGATGGAGGAAGCCTGAAATCAGAAAAGTGAAGCCAAGGAAATGTCAGCAACGTTAACGTCAAGACTTATCATTGGCTGCCATACACTATACGGGTAAGACTGCGAAGCACTGTAGAATAACATCACACTGATTTTGAAAGCAAATATCAACGTTCACGGGCTCAGAAAAGTGGTTTTGGACATAATTTGCATAAAATACCGTTGAAACTTCCACTGATCATCCGTGTTTTCCCATGCTTAACATTTGTGCTACTAGTTACCATTTACACATTTTTATGTACCGAGATTTTAATAAATTTGAAACAGTTATTTGCAATTTTTAGGATTTTTAAATATACTGAGTAGAAAATATTTTATGTTAAGTATCAAAATTAGAACTTATAAATTATAATTAATTAACTTATGGCAGCGGGCATGATAAGGCACCAAATGTCATTTCCATGTATTATTTTTTAAAGAAATGATATAGCGAATATAAAAAAAAATACTGCTTGAAAAAAGGATGTTGCCACCTAATGTTAGCCATGTGCTGTTTTTAAAGAAATAATGTAGCGAATATGTATATATATATATATATGTATAAAAGATAAATAAAAAATAAAAAATATGCGTCAACATTTAACACTTTATAGAGAATTGTAAAGATATCTGATACAAAAACTTAAAAAAAGCTATTTAAAACCAATAAGCGTAGTTCTTTACCTCTTTTATTAGTTAACAGCTGGACCTGTAAAATGGCATAGTTGAATTTATTAAAATCATTATACTTTTCTTTCTTTTTTACAGTAATTATGTTAAAAGTCTGGCCACGCTAGCTGTTAGTTATTTGAAAAGTGAAACGACAACAAAAGCGACTCTACCCAAAAGTGAGTTTCGAGATTAATAGCCTTTCTGGACTAAAAAGTGTATCGTAATACTTAACACTACATCAGGAATTCTAAAGTTATTTTGTTTTTAAAATTTTGTGATTCTTTTTGTAGAATTTAATGTGGCATAAGTATGAAGAAACTGATGTTTAATAATATAGGTATTAACACAAAAAAATGTTAGCCATTTTGTAAAGAAAACTTAATATTAATATGATGAATTGAGGAAAGACTACAAAAAAAGTAGAAAAATGTGTGGAACACGTAACTCTGTGTCGGAAATTCTAAATAGAGGCCACTTTTAAAAACTTTGTGATTTCGCTCTTGAATTTTATGTGAAAGTGAGGTCTAATAATAAAGTTGAAAAGACAAAAAGGTTTTGTTAGCTAGGGTAAGTCCTGGGCCAGACTGTGAGTAACTTCATACTCTTAGAGAGAGCATAAACAACCTTAAATCCTCTGATGCGATGTTAAAATCTAAATCCTTTCAAATTTTCTTTATTTTTTTCTCTTTTCTTTCTTCCTTTCTTAATCCTTTTCTTTTCTTTTTTAATTCTTTGTATGAAGTAAAGGTAGTATTGTAATAGAGAAAAATTTCGAGTTTCATATTTCAACGGAAATATCCCTTTTGACAATTTTTCCCCCTTGACGTCTACACGTACAGATAAAATGAAGGACTCCTTATATTCCAAATCGGATTGTAAAATTGATTCAAAATTAATACAGAATAGACTTTTCCCGTTCATAATACGTAAGTATCTCGTACATACGTACCTATATATATATCTACGTATCTCGTATGCCTCAAAAACGATTAGCCGTGGAACACTAATATTTTGTATAAGACACTGCTATAACATAACTAGTTTGTTTGTTTAAAAACGATTGGTGTTATTGATTATTTAAAATTGGTGGCATAGCACCAATTTTAGTTTGCAGACCCATTATTTTTAACTTTTAATGAAATTTTAGTGAGTGAAACATTTTTCGCTACATGCTTATACTCGTATTTTCTTTTCCTGTTTACTTTTAATTTCAACTTAATCAGTATTTACAAATATATATATATATATATATATATATATATACCTACCCACCTCCTTATACGGCTTAACAGTTTTTACCTGGCTTTAGTTTTACAGTCATTCGGCGCAGATATATACTTCGTGCATTGGAATTTTCAAATTTAAAAAAAAAAAAAAAATGGACAAATAACAAACTTCATAAAAATAGAACAAGTTTGACTCTCGTATGACAAATATTTATCGAGTTATTTGGTTTCGAAATTCGAAACTTTTGATGTCATTTTAAACTTGCCTTTCAAAATCAATTAATTAAGTTAGAATAATTCGGGGAAATAAGTTTGAATGAAGTGCAGCAAAAAATGTAATTTAACAGGCCGTACTAGAAAGCCATGTGGTGTCCATATCAGACTTTAAAAAAAAATACACAATAATGTTTAAATGTAAGCAGTTTTATAAAAAATAATGCTTCATTATCATAATTTAATATTAAAGCAACCATGTTTGGAAAATTTTAATCCTTTTCTTTTTAAATGCTTCTTTTTCTCAGCCTTATAAATCTTATAACTTCTTTCCTTAAACACAACATTGCACTGACATCTACTCACGGGGTAATATCGCGTGAATAGTTATAAATATACATGCGTCTTGTGAAAGTTGTAAATATGTATACGTCACGTGAATAGTTCTCAATGTCACGAGTGATATTTTTTTGGTGGAGAAGGATTGAGAAAATTTATATTTGAACTTTCTTTGTAAGTTCTTAGTTCAAGAGTTATTCCTTATTGTTCTATTGAAATATGCCTGAGCAGTACCTATTTATCGGACAATTCTCTTAAAGCATACAAATTCTTATTCCAAGATACTTTATTGAAGTGTGCTTACAGTCACAGTAACTTTATCGTGACGTGAAATTTCCGGACTATTTTTTTTTTTTAATTTTGGAATTTTCTGTGATTTTGTGAATATTAAATTTTTCCATGGATATCAATTATATTGCAGTATTTCAAAATACCGAAATTGACCAATTTTATTTTAAATTTACATCTCAATTGTTAGATTGTATGTCATAAAAAGTGTTGATCAGTACTCCCCCCCCCTCGAAATCAAATTTATTTACAGAAACTTGCAGAATTTATGTTCTAGACAATGTGTTACTCTAGATTTCGGTATCAGAGCATAAAAAAATAGTAATATCGCATAAATTAAAAATTAAAAGTTTTCCTAGATTTATGAGTTTATATAATTATTAGATTAAGTTTCTAAAATAATAAAACTTCTAAAATAATGATCTTAATAACCTATTCATAGCGTTTGGGAACTTGCGAATTACAGAGGGATTTTACTCATTTTTAGAACGATCTCAATAAAGATTAAAAAATCAATGTCTGATGTGAACAGAACATGACTTCTCTGTACGGCCTATTGAATTATACTCATTTTTTGCTTCATTTCATTTAAACCTATTTCCTCGAATTTCATTAAAAATATATTTCTCGTTCAATTAAATCAGTTCTCTTTTCGCGAAAAGGCAAAAATACATAAAAACTGAAAACATCCTCTTTGAAAATTGTAAATACAGAAAAACATAAAATGCCAAATACAGTTTGTAGAGTCATCAGGTTAGTTTTAAGAGGGAGATGTGGAAAATGAGCAATGCCATCGTCGGGAATCGAACCATGGACCTGTCGAATACGCGTCGAGCGTGCTAACCACTACACTGAAACATTTTTAACATTAAAATTAGAGTCTCTGAGCAAAAACAAGCAATGGGTCCGGCGGGCAAGAAGACACATTTTCGATGCACAAAATTGACTACTTACTTTTGTTTACTTTTGGTCCCACTCGGCAAAAGACGCTGAAGCTGGTTCACAAGACTCAACTCACTATTCTAGTAAAACGTTCAAACGTAAAAAAAAATTGCGGTTTCGTTAGCCCTCGTAATATTTAAACAACTTTTAAATTGTTGATATTTCTACAACTATTGCATGCAGATTAGCTAAAGGCATAAAACCCTTAACCGGAACATAAGACCGACATTATTCAATCACTTTTAAAAGCAAAAAATGCACAGTTTACCAACATATAAGAATAAAAAAAACTAAGTTCACCGAATCAGATAACAGAGTAGGTATATATGTTTTAGCACTAAATGAATTTAAGATCATACAACATATATATATATATATATAAGATGATGAAAAATGCGTAAATCAAAATTAGAAGTTAAATTATCAATAGTTCTTAATCCCCCCCCCCTCTATTCTAAAAACTGTAATAATTTTTCTGGACTGCGTCATTTCTAGATCATCTTAAAATTTCGAGAACTAAAACCTTTCTAACCTAAACCAAAATATTCTGTAGATGAGCTTCCAAATTGGGGTATTGCGCACTTTATCTTCAGCTCTCCTGCAACCGAGATTCTAATTCGCTCTCTTTGCTTTGTGGTGCTGCTAACTGCACCGTTATCTAAAACGTGATAGTGTATATAAAATTGCGTGGTGCGTATTGCACCCATGATCATGTGTAATGAAGAATATACTTCGATAATTAGTTCGTGTCCAGCAATAAAAATTATGTCGATAAATATGAGCATCGTAAAACCGTACACAAAGTTACAAGCAACAAATTTTTTGAAATTATATTTTGAAATAAAAATTGCGCAGTCAGGAATAATTGCCCTATTTAAAACGTTTTCGTCACTGGAAGTATAGTATGTCTAGCTGGCTAAATTAAGTTGAATAAGGACTTTTGTCGATGCGGTGTATCAGTCAAAATTTTGAACATGCAATTGAACATGCATACATTTGATTTACAGCAAGATAAAATATTTAATACAAATTTAAACACTCATTATTAAATACTTCTTTTATATATATGTATATAATGATTTATTTACTAATGTATTATTTAATATATTATCACCTTTGATAAAGATAATTAGAATTTTATTGAAAAGAAGTAACTTATAAGCATATTTAAAAAATGAATCTTGAAAACGTTTTGAAACGGAAACATCAAAACTGAATCAAGAATAAATTAAAAATGAAAACTTTTTAAAAAATACAATAAAAGCAAAAAATGTAACCAATAAACTAAGTAATTATCGTCACTGACCGGAAATTAACTTTTCAAGGGGGACGAACTCACCGCCCCGATGAATTAACAATGACTAATAAATTCAAAGGTGTTTCGTCTTTTACTCAAGATGCCAAAAAAGTATTTTATTTAAGCTAAGAAAGTAGTGTATAAGTGAGATGAATTTAAGTAAAATCACTGTATAGAATTCAGTAAGAAAGTGGCTGTTTCCTCAAGTTTAAAAATAAATTTCAAACTCGTGAGATATTATTGTAAGAGTGAGTAGAAGTATTTTCGTACTTGTAAAATGCTTCCCTCCCGGAACACCTTCGCCTTTAATCATGTTAACTGAATGTAAACCTTGTAAACCTAATGAACAGAATGCAATCTTTTCAAAAACAATTAAATTAATTACAAGTAAGAGAAGGTGTAAAAAATATATTTACATAAGAAAAAAAAGGTATGATTCCAGTTTCAATTTATTCTTGATTCATTTTTGATGATTTCATTTAAAAAATTTTTCGAGATTCGTTTTTTAAATATGCTTTTAAGCTAATTCATTTCAATAGAATTCTAACTACCTTTATCAAAGGAGATAATATACTAAATAATATATTAATAAATAAATTATTATTTTATTACTCTGCAGCCTTTGCGCAAGTATTAAGCAATTTATTACGATTAATTAAAATCTTTACTTTATACGTATATATATTTGATTCAAAGAGGTAAGAAATTTAAAACTTAACAAAAACCACTTAAATATTTGAAGGTAACCTATCTCGTTTCCAAAAACACGTTGCAAAAATGAAACACTTAAAAATAAGACAATTTATGAACTAAAAATGTTACAACAGGAAAATGGAAAAAAATAGAATACAAAGAATTTTTTGCTAATCTCCTCTGTTTAAAGCTTCAAACAGAACTTGTCAAGGGAAAAGTATTTTGAAGCCTTAAACCAAGTTGATCAACTAGAAAAACGTAAACATGTTTCGTTCTAGCAAATTCACTGAGACTTCAAACCATTTTAATTGAACCCAAAATGCTTTACAAACGTATTAAAAGTCTCGTTAAATTTGTTCCTTTTCCCGACATGTTTTCGTTTTCTAAGCTACTTAATGTACAAAAATGCTTAATGTAATTACTACAAAAATTATAACACTTAAAATTTAAAATATACAAATTCAAAAACCTAAATGGCCTAGAAAGGCTAACGATCAAAAGACAAGGTAAATGCAAAATTGAAAGTCGTATGTGAAAGCAAACAACAAGGGCTGACTCGACTGTGAGAGAATTTAAAAAACTTTTGTCTTAAATCTTTTCGAAGTTAAAAAACCTGTTACTTAAAGCATTTTTGTGCATTAAGTGGCTTAGAAAACGAAAACATGTCGGGAAAAGAGACAAATTTAACGAGACCTTTTAATAAGTTTGTAGAGAATATTGAGTTCAACTAAAACGGTTTGAAGTCTCACTGAATTTGTTAGAACGAAACATGTTTACGTTTTTCTAGTTGATCAACTTGGTTTGAGGCTTCAAAACACTTTTCTCTTGACAAGTTCCGTTTGAAGCTTCGAACAGAGGAGATAACCAAGAAATTCTTTGTACTCTATTTTTTTTTTTTTTTTTTTTTTTTTTTCCATTTTCCCTGCTGTAACATTTTTAGTTCATAAATTGTGTTTTTAAGTATTTCATTTTTACAATATGTTTCTGGAAACAAGATAGGTTACCTTTAAATATTTAGGAGGCTTTTTAGGTTTTAAATTCATTACTTCTTTGAATTAAGTTTATAAAATATTAGCAGCCCAAGGCGCTAGTTTTAGTTTTATTTGTTCTTTCCTTTTTTTAAAGCAACTTTGACTACTTTATTATATATATATATACATATATATATATATAAATCACAGAATAATGTTCTCATATGATACGCATGTAAATCAAATAACAAAGTATACTATTATATACAAAGTATAAAAAACTGAAAGAATAGTTAAGTCGGCAGTGAAATTAAAATCAAGCACACGTAAATTATACTAACAATAGGTAGTTATTGTAATCCATGCAAACTTCTGCATTAAACAACGGACGAGAATTGTTTGCATAACTAGTAGTAATTTGGGAATTCATGCTCTTATAAACTTCATTTAAATATAAATTAAATACGGTGCAAGAAAAGTAGGAATTCGTAAATAGCGATTCTAAATTGCTGGTTTCCGGAGGAATTCTCTACAAGTCATAAACTATTACTTCATCTCGTCCCATTTTCTGTTTTAAATGTAAAATTGCCTGGGGTATAAGGAGCAGATTTTCATTCAAGTAAAATTAATATGCTAATGCATACTTAAGTTTCTAACTTCCGGTTTATGACTCGCACATATAGGGGAATACTTAAAATTTCTATTCAGTTCAGCAATTTAAACCGTTTTTATATTCTCAATAGCAGATCTAGTTTTCAGATTTGCCATTTCTTTCTATGTTTTTTTCATTTTGTCACTTATTTCAATAGTTAGATAGTTTTAGTGGTCTTTCACAAATTCAGCTCAAGTAACCTACCTTAATCATTTATTTAACACTCTCTCTCCAGAATTATGCAAATGAATAGTTAGATATAGAAAAGCTTATAAAAGAAAGGAGGTTAATTGAATACTTGTTGGTAGTAGTAAAATGAATAGCTGAACATATGTAAATAATGTTGCATGCGTGCGGCTCATAATGGATAGACTGCACATAGAACCGGTGAAAGCTTGATGAAATTTACTGCTCCCCCCCCCAAAATAATCTGAAAGCTTTCAGATTTTATATTACATCCAAAGGAGCGTTTTTTCATATACGCACACATACACATTTCGAGAGATTTGGGCTAAAAATATTTAAAACCAGCATATCTTTAGAATATCTGACACATTATCTCGCGAGCTGGATATATTTTTTTTTCCTTTACGGTGTTGCCATTGTTCGCTTTGAAATCGTTAGTTTGTTAACCGAAAATTCGCTAAAGTTTTACAAAATATAAAGAGACAATAAAACAAATTTCAAAATCGCGCTTCCAGATGCTCATATTCCGGTGGAAAACTATGTTATTCAAAATTGGATGGTTCTATGAACCGTTATTTTTTCGCAATGCGAAAAATATGCATACATGCTGAGAAGTGATACAACGCTTTTAGTGATTCGACGCAAAAGGCCTTTTCCAGATTAATAGCCCTTTTGGGCTGAAATGTTCCTAATTCTGCAACTGTTCACATGAAACTACAAGTACAGGTGTTCTCAACACGATAGAGCATAAAAGGATTTACCACTTCAACCTGCTAACTACCTTGATCACCAGGCAATACAAAAAAAAACCTCAAATGTGTAAGCTCGTACAATGATTTCTCGATACTCTCAATACTCTGAGCTAAACTCCGAACTCAAAATTGAACTGAACTGGAAATTGATGCTCCGCTCTGTCTTAAAGAAATTCCCCCCTCCGCCGAGAAATGTCCAATACCTTGAAATTGCTGAAAGTCATACACATGTATAGTTACATAGGGCTGGATGCAATTACAATTACCCAAAGATCGAACCAAAATGTCCCCGAATGATCTTTAATTTTGGCTACTTTGGCGACATTTTGGTCCGATTCCTGTGTAACTGTAATTGGTCCTCGCCAACCACAAAAATTAGTTGCCAAAAACCATCGCCAACTCCGCGCTATCTCGAAATAACTTCAATGTTTATTTATTTACATTACAAATTTCCAGAAGATTGTCTATGACGCCATTAGATCTCTAGCCTTCCAATATTTCTGAACTTTACAGTTTAAATGCACAAAGGCAGAGCACGAGTCAAGATGAGTAGCATCAAAAATTTGCTGTTGTGCGCACAGAGAACATAAAGGAGAATCACAAAGCCCAAGCCAATACAAGTATGCGTGCAAACAGTCATGGCCTGTGATAAGGCGAAAACGTTCCACAGTTTCACTTCCAGGAAAATCTGGGACCAACTGTGTATCCTCAAGCAGTCAAGTAGTGAGGCTTACCGTCAGAGTCGCACAGTACCCTCTGCTTTATCCCGGAGGTATATCTTCTTGAGTTTGACAATGAAATTACAAGCTTTTTAAAGATCTCTGGAGGACCATAGCACCCGTTTTGGACAAAAGGTCGGCAGCCTCGTTCCCAGGAATCTCGCAGTGAGCTGGGATCCACTGGAAGAAAACAGAGATTGACGTTGAGAGCTCTCTGTACTCTAGTATACGGGTATTATCTGTGTATTGTTTATTTGCAAGTGACTGAAGAGCAGACAAGGAGTCTGATAAAATCACCACTCTGCAGAATGACGAGGGGCAGATAGACAGTTGCTTTAATGCGATATAAATAGCCTCCATTTCGCCATCGTAATGGGTGGAATCAGCACCTATTGGTGAATAGCATGAAAAGAGATTATTATACACTCAGGCTGCTACTCCGTCTTCATCGTTCACCGGAATCGTTTTTTGGCATCAGATCCACCGAGATCTGTCTATATCCAAAGGGCAAGCAGGCCCACAGAGAAGTTGAGGATTAAGATATACAGTGGTGGCCAAAATTGTGGACACTTTTGGAAATTTTTATGTTTTTTAACTTTGTATGCTTATAGAAAATGTTACGTTTCGCAAAATGCAAACTTTTATATATCATTTTAAAGAGAATTTATTACTGAATTCAATACAAAACACAAAATTCAATTATTTGCAATGCAAAAAAGTTATATGTACTTTAATATAAATAAAAAACAGTTATGAAGTGGTTTGTAATGTCTAGCTTTCCTGGCCAATCACTGTTCTTGTTCTGAGAACCAATCAAATGTTAGTAACTGCCAGTAGAAACTGACATCATGTTTACACTTGAAGCAATTCATTATTTTGCTTTGTTCTGTAGAAGGAGGACCTGTTTCTTATACACTGCAATTACAAGTAGGAATTTTTGTAAAAATTTTTAATATTTAGTCAAGAAGCAATGGCATCAAATAAAAGAGTAGATTGGACACCTAGAAAGAGATGTAATATTATTGTGTTATGAGAAAGTGGTCTTGCCTATGCTGAAATTGCAAGACAGGTGGGTGGTTCAGTGACTACATCTGGAGTCCGAAAGTTTTGTTTACGATATCAGGAGACAAATTCAATAAAAAACAAAGAAGGAAAAGGCCGAAAAAGGTGCACCACATCTATTTCTTACAGAAGAATAAAAAGACTATGTTTCCAAGATAGAAAAATGTCATCAGCGGCCATCAGAAGTGATCTGAATGATGCTGGTGTTTCTGTCAGTTCAAGAATAATCAGGAGAAGAATAACAGATGTTGGACTGAGAGGTAGAATTCTACAAAAAAAGCCTTATCTTAATTTTCAGCAACGAAAAAGAGACTACAGTGGGCAAAGGAACACATTAATTGGACAGATGATCAGTGGTCACAAGTTATATGGAGTGATGAAACTAAGATATCGTTATTCGGTAGTGAGGGGCGAAATTATGTAAGACGTAGAATAAGAGAAGAGCTACATCCTGACTGCATTCAAGCAACTGTGAAGAACCCAGTTAGTGTTATGATTTGGTCATGCATGTTAGCAGATGGTATTGGTTGCCTTCATGTCATCGATGGGAGACTGAATGCCAGAAAATACATTGACACTATTCTAGAACCAAAACTTCTACCTTCCATCAGAGATCTCTTTCCCAACAATGCTTAGTTTATTTTTCAGCAGGATTCTGCTCCTTGCCACATGGCCAAAATATTGAAAGAGTGGTTTCGTACAAAGAGCATTAAATTGTTGTCATGGCCAGGAAACAGTCCTGACCTCAATCCTATCGAAAATTTGTGGCACCGTTTGAAAACTCTTGTCCGAATGAGGCGCCCATCAAATAAAAGGGAACTAATTGAGGCTATAATTGTTTTCTGGCATCATGTAATAACGAAAGAAGAGCTTGAAACTCTTGTCAGCTCAATGAAACGTCGATGTGAAGCTGTAATCAAAAATAAAGGGTACCCTACTAAGTACTGATAACTCACTGCAATCATCACTATCTAATGTATATCGATAACTATTATCGTTTAAGTTTTTTTTTTTTTTTGTATTGCAAATTATTGATCTTTTTGTTTTGTATTGAATTCAGTAATAAATTCTCTTCAAAATGATATATACAAGCTTGCATTTTGTGAAATGTAACGTTTTCTATAAGCATACAAAGTTCAAAAACATAAAAATTTCCAAAAGTGTCCACAATTTTGGCCACCACTGTACATTCGTGTCAGTACTGCAGAATAAGCATATTGTATAAGATCGTTTTTAAGTTTCAAAATTTCTCTCTGCGTTGATGTCGTAATCTCTCCAAAAAATATTGTTGGACAGTGAAAATCAGCTTTTCATGTAAAAGAACTGCATCTGTTTCAATTATGCTTCTTATTGGATGGTTTTGAGTTAAACACTGCATTGCTAGAATAGGAGTGGTTCTTATAGCACTCGTAGTAATACGGGGAACTTGGTTTTGAACAGTTTCAAGTTTTTAATAGTACTATTAGCAGCAGAGCCTAGAATTTCGTTGCAATAAACTGAAGATTTGTTGAATGAAAAGTTTATCAGAACACCGAAAGCTGAGCTGCTCAATGGCTTTATTAAGTGTAGCGTTAAGCCTATCCTAGGTGTTCTTTGGCTTGTTTGCCCACACTGCCAGGTTATCAGCAAACAGCGCAGTTTTTATCCTGGGAATGCTTTCCAATGAATTGGTCAGATCGTTAATGTAAATACTAAACAGTATAGGGCTCAAAACAGAGCTCTGAGGAAGTCCAGATTGCTTTGGTTAAAACTCGCGTCAAACTACCACCTTTCAGCAACTTTATCTCTCAGTCGCTCATGGGCTTTCCTCAGACTTGGAAAACTTGAAAAATGCACTGCGCTTTCGCTGGGATTTGAACCACGAATCTTCCAGTTGGTAGCTGAATGTGCAACTATTTACATCGCAGCAAAAAGTGCGGGGACGTGCAATAAATTCATTATACAGGGATTTGCTTCAGATCGCTCTTAAAATAGATAGAGTTTTATTCGTAATCTAAGCTAATCTGTGATTGCTCCACAGGCTGATTTTAATTTATTTAAATTTTTGCAACTAAATTTTGAGAGCTACGGATGTGCATTGCTTTCAGTTTGTTAAAAAGGAACGATTTTAGTTAGTCAACTTAATATTTGCTTACAAATTTAATTATTAATTAACTGCCCCTTAACCAAACTCTTACATATTTTCTAGAGGCGATGCTTCTTCACAAAATATAAAAGCTGATTAGACATTGGAACGGGTCAGAAGAGAAAATAACCGGGTTAACTAATTTTTTAACATAAAAAAACATGACTTTAGTCTGAATCAAAAGGGAAAAAGACGTATTGTTATATTCTACAGGATCGTAGATTTGGAGTAATTGATGATATCACTTGATGAAGAATTCAAACACAATTTATCCGCCAGTATTACACAGGACAGTTCCAGAGACACGTTTACAGTCGTCTAAAAACTGAGACAAACACGGGCAAAAAAAAAGGCAAAGTTGCGAAATCGCTCATTTGGCGATATATGGTGACAAAATTGGCGATATATGGTGACAAAATTGGCGATATGCCATAGGCGGAGAAACAACATTTTGGAACGAATTCTTAATAATGCTCTCGAGGGCAGGTCAAAAGCTATATATACCCTACCTATATGTGAAGTAGGAGAGTGTCTTGAGTAGTATGTTGAGTTCAGTAATAGCATCTTAAGTTCAGAGATCAGCTCGAAAGCGATCGACCATGTCAGGAGCTGTACTTTAGCGCTTTGACGTGAAGCTGTCTTCACCGTTATAGCCTGATAGCCTAAAGACTGTGTTACTGATCGTTTCAGCATGTTTGCCATAGTTTTTTGACGACTGTAACGCGTTTTTGTATCTGTCCTGTGTAATACTGACAAATAAATTGCGTTTCGAATTCTTCATCAAGTGTTGTAATCAATCACTCCAAATCCAACAACCCGTGGAACGCAAGACTATTTATTGCTTATTTATATTATGATAAATATTGAATTTTTTAAAATATTTTTTATTTTGTTAATAAAAAGGTTTTAGAAATACAGAGTGGGATGAAAGTAGCTTCCTATTTTGAATCTGAAATAGCTATTGATGTGTAGATTGCAATGAAAGTTAACTTATTTTGTAGATTGTAGCGTGGCATTATTTGTAATATTTTCCTTTTTCATATGTCTAATACTTTTTCTTTTTTCTTCTTTTTTTTCAGAGATTCTCTAATTGGCATAATTGTCTTTGCATCCAAAACAGCATGTTTCCCATGTTCACCCCTCCACCACCGTTGAACCTGCGTTTACAGATTGCCACACCTCATGCCTTGCTGCAATTTTCTCTCTGTCCTGAATCTCTGTCCTGTCTGTATGAAGTTGTCTACCATTTCCATAAAATATGGAGTCTTCTCGATAAGATGAAGTTAATTTTAAATGTCTATCGGTGGTAGTTATTTAAATAAATATGTGTAATAAAAGATTTAAATAACATTCATTCTTATCAAATCCGAAACAACACCAGAGAGGTGATATAATATTATATTTATCTATAGCTATCAAAATAAAATCAGGGACATCTAGCTGTCTGTCAGATAACGAAAAATAAGCTGCTGCCAAGCCTGCATTTACTCCTTAAAGTGCCAGTATATCATAAGTAGGACAATAGGAATATTATTTATTCACTTGCGAGCGTTAACATGATAATTCGTTTCTTTGCATCTTTTTTTTTTTTTTTCGTATTTACACAGGTTTCTTTTACTTCTGCATGACTGGAACTTTCTGATGTTTCTTAACAGGTAAATTACATTTCAAGCACACCTTTTAATTATATTCTGTTAATATCTTATGCTTTTTAATTTTAAAATGTCGAAAAGAAATGTAAAGTATTCCCTTCTTACCGTGTGCTTTTGTGTTATTATTGTAAAAACCCTTTCGCTAGCAATAGGGGAAGTCCAGAGTTCGAGTCCTATTGAGAATATTGCCAATCTTTCATACTTTGCACGTAATACATATATAATCAGTAATCAAAATATTAATTAGGGGAGCATTCAGTTCATTTTATAGCATTCTTAATCAGCAGTGACCAACCAGTGTCGAATCAGTGACCAACTTCTATACTTCAAGGGACAGTTTGATGTTGAGTGTAATACATTTTGCTTTGTTAATATAGAATTTAGAAATCCGTATATTTATGTACGTATCCTACTTCATTCTGCAGCGTTAAGAGGAAAAGCATTAAAGAGAAAGGATTAAAATACAGTGAAAGATATGCTTTCAGTGAATAGAATACAGTGAAAGATTTGCAGTTGAGAAAGATCTGAAGGGTTTCGAATTTTAACGATCGCCCAAAAGGTATCCGAAAGGTACGTTTAATATTGTTTTTTAGTACAGATTACAGATAGAGACGGCCCAGGTGGAATATCGAAACATTTTACGAGATATTAAGATGAATATTCATTTTGACAAATATAGGAAAGTTATACAGGGTGTCCCGTAACTGTAATGTTGCGACAAACTTCTGGGAGAGGTAGGGCACATCATAAGAATTAAGACTTGCATAGGAACCCATGCCTGGAAATGTCAGGGGTAAGTGGTAGCAAAGGTAGAAGATGTGAAAAGAAAAGAGAGTGGTTAATTTGAAACATTTTATTGCGCATGAATACAAATGGTGTACGACAACTTGAATGTTACAACAGATGCTCGAAGTTTGCACCATCAGACGCTAAATATGCCTGACCCTGACGGGCTATTGATTGCCGGAGATGTTCAAACACAACTGGAGTAGCAGCTACGTAGGCGAATCTTCTTACGAGATCCATTTCAGACACAACAGGCACGTTTGATACGTACGTAATACACGACACGTTTGATGGCTCCCCACAAAAAGAAATCAAGGCTCAATAAATTCGGTGAGGGGGGGCAGGGAACCAGTCCATCACGCCCAATCCATAGATGCGGGAATGATCTGTTCAAATGGCTACAAACACCCAGTCCAAAGTGAGCAGGCGTCCCATCACGTTGGAACCACATGTTGCGCCTCGCATTTGGCGGAACATCGTCAAGCCACTCGGGAAGAGCTTGCTCCAGAAAGATCAAATAATTCGCGGCATTCAACCTGGATGGTAATAGGTACGGCCCGACTAAACAGTCGCCGACCAAACCCGCCTGCACATTAAATTCGAAGCGTTGTTGTGCCGCGTGGTGCCGCACACTGTGCGGGTTTTCTTGAGCCCACAAATGCTGATTGTGGTTATTGAATACGCCACCACTATTAAATGTGGCCTCATCCGTGAATAGCACATAAGCTAGGAAATTAACTTCATGGGCATTTTCTTGCAGAAACCACTGTGCGAAACTCACACATTCAGTATGGTGATCGGGGAACAGTAACTGAACCCTTTGGAGACGAAAGGCGGGGAAGGACTCGGTGTTCAAGACACGCTGGACACTGGTACGAGACATTCTTGAATGAGAGGCAATTTCCAGTATGCTGGTCCTTAAATTACTCTCCACGTATCCAGCACACTTTCTTCCCTAACGACGGAGCAAGTCGATCATGGCCTGCCCTCACTTGTCATGCCACTTCTTAATGATCCGTAGTCGCATAAATTTTGATGCAGGAGTGCAAAACAAGCTGTGGTGCGGTTGATGGGTGTCGGGAAAGCGTTCTCGATAAATGCGTGCAGCGGTTCATCCATTACTCTCAGCTATTCCATACCTTAAGTGTATGTCTGCAAGCTCTCCGTTCGTAAAGCGTTCCATACTTTTCGTATGGTGCCTTCCGCTTGAATGAGACAATCCTCACTTTCTGCTAACACTCTCCTGTACAGCACACTCTGTCGGCGTGCAATGACGTTTCTGGGCATCGGCTCCTATGCAATTCTTAATCCTTATGATGTGCCTTATCTTCCGATCATCAGAAGTTTGTCGCAACATTTACGGGACGCCCTGTATGTTTTCTGTATATTAAAAAAGTAACCAAAAATATGCAGTGTAATTCTTTAATAACATTTCATATTTTTAATTATATTTATCACGAATTAAATAAAATTTTATTTAAATCAATTCGATTCAAATGTATAAACGATAAATGATATTCCTAAGAACTGCATGTATTCTTTTGAAACAGTGTAGTTGTTAACTAAAACCAGACAGATTAAACATGAAAAAATAATATCTTACGTTTTTGGGAAAGGCAACGGATTTGAATGAAAAGTAAAACAATGCATAATCGTGTTTCGAGACTAACAGCCCCTAAAAAGTGAAAGGATACCGATTTTAAAACCACCAATTTTCAAGCAAAGGTTTTTCAGATCCTCTGGTGCGTATGTGTTTATTACATAGATTACTCATTCATACATACGTATTATATGAAACCTCCGGTGTTGCTCGCAGAAATACTTGCGCTCGAAATTAAGACAATTTGCCCATTATGCCGAATTTTTAAAAAACTAGTGGAGAGATTTTAATGAAATTTGGTATGAACGCACATTTATATCGGAGAAAAAATTTTGTTCAAAAGTTATTTTATGAACGCATGATTATCTTAAAAGCTCATAGTGCAGGGATGCCCCAAATTCACGTTGTGATATAAAACTAAAAGTGAATCTAATATAGGGTATGCGTTCCTCTCATACTCAGACAGCTCATGCAGCCTGATGGCATACTTGACAGTTGACAGTTGATGGGAAAGGGAGATACCATAATTCTACTAAAGTTAGGTGGTATTGCCTCGCGTCTCCGTATGTATCAAATAACATTGCAAGATATTGTAGCCGTTGTGGCTCAGGGCATATTTACATAATTTACACAATGCTAATTCAGATACTGGAAAGGAGGCAGTTGAGACGTTACTGTGTCTATCGATCCCACTCCTGTAGCAAGGCAGTTCTAAACTCCGGGATGGTTCTCGGAGGGGAAGGAGAGATGAAATTGTCCTCCTAGTAGCGTTCCAGACATGTTCTATAAGGTTAAGGTCGAGAGATCTGGCTGGCCGATCCATGCAGTGAATATCCTCACTTTCCAGGTAATCGTCGTCCACTGAGTCCTATGCTGACAAGCATTCAGAGACTCAGAACCAACTGCGTCCCTGAAAAATCAAATTACAGGGCTCCAATGCTTCCTTACAGGGCTCATTACCTCATAGCAGTCAGGAAGCCTTTGTCAAACGCAAGCAGGGATGTGCGACTGTCCAGCATAATGCCTGCCCAAATCATTACACTTCCACCACAGAAATGATCCTTTTCCCTGATGAGGGAGGTACGGTATCGTATTTCAGACTCTTCCCAGATATAAGTACGCCGAGATTGTGTCTAGGCTCAATCTCGGCTCATCTGTATAAATCACTGTGAAGTGTGGTTCAAGGTGCATGTTGTCTGAACCATGCCCAACGGGCGTTTTTGTATGCTGCTGTGAGCGGAACGCAAACAGAGCATTTTCTGGCATACAGCCCTATCTCATAGTAATCAGACAAATGTTAATCTCGAAAATCGGTTTCCAGTGGCAGTATACAGCTCACGTATGCTCTCAATTCACAACATTGTGAAGCTTTAGCAGTCCTATGCCGCCGCCCGGAAATTACCAAATAAGGATGTTCATTTCGTCGTTTTGTATTTTGGGGGACCTTTTCCAAGTCTTCGAGATATGGATCCAGTTCCCGAAACTGTTCCTACAAATTGCAAAAGACATTGGGCGTTAATTGAGCTCTGTAGCCATATGCTCTTCTAATTGCCAATTCTTCCATCTCATTCAGTCATCCATACGTTATGGCTATTCAATTTACGCTATACCTTATAAAACTTACCCAATTCTTGCAAGAATCACGACGAATATCGTGAGAGTACGGGCACACGAATCGCCAAAACCCCCTCGTGCGCTTTTATTCCCTCTACGATCACAGCTCAACAGACACGTGCATGTACGCTTATGTATTCGACTCTGAATATTTGTATAATTCTTCGGCGGTTTTTGGTTAAATACGTTTCGTAAAAATAGACATAATTTGAAAATCCCCTTAATTTTGCGCACGAGTGTGCATATATTATACAGAAGCATTATAAACAACCATGCCTTGTTTGAAATGTGTTACACAGCAAAATTAAGTGTAAATTATAAACGTTATATACATAATAAAGAGATATATGATATCCAAGAGATATATGAGTAAGCTCCCTGTTTCCATTCAGGGTTACTTGATGTTTTCCAAGGCAATTAGAAGGAATAGCAGTCCTGACAACATGACCCCTTTTTGTCATCAAGATTTTTTCGCGATATTAAATACACCGTGATAAATTCGCGTGATATTAAATACAGAATAAATATATAAAAATAAATACTTTTCTTTATGTAATTTATTTCTTTGGTAAACAGTATACATGTGAAAAAAAGTAACTCTAGCATTTGTTTTACGTGTTCAAAAATTAATGAAAGAGAATCAAGTTTATTGAGATAGATGTACTTGATTTCGCTGCATAACAATTAAATCTGGTACAATATTTGCCACTGCTAAGTGTAAAGCATCTTCAGCGTTTTTCTGTATTGAACGGTATTTGAATTAAATATACATTAAAGCGTAAAACGTCGTTTCACACAAGTATGTGCTGTATAAATAGCAGTCGAATATTTAACATCATTTCAGGAGCCCTGAAAAATTCGATTCTAGCCTCGATCGAGAATTCAGTGAAGGACTTTTCTAAAAACTCAAGTTTTAATCTGAATCACTCAATAACTGAACAAGTTCCGTTTGGGCTTTATATTGAACATGATTAACCTCATTAATGTTATTTGATGTAATTTTTTAAAGGCCTTATAAACCTTCTTGGCGCACCTTCGGGGTGTAGTGTTTCTGCGCGCTGGGCCGGTATTCCAGAGGTCTGTGGTTCGACACCCGGCGAGGGCGGTTGCTAATTTTTCAATTCCCTTGCTTCCAAAAAATACCTAATGCCTCTACAGCCTCTAACCTGATTTTTTTAATTCATGTACCTGAATTAAATTTTCGTGACACTAGCATTTCCCTCTGCGACTCCATTCAGGGTCGGGTCAGTATCCATCAAAAAGTGAGGGGTTTACATTTCGGCATTTTCATTGCCTTTTCGCTCTCGCCTTTCTCGCAATGCATGGATAGTCCAGAAGACGAATAATCTGCGTCTGGATAATTAATCAAGAGTTGAGAATAGGTCCACTAATCGGCTGCTGTTTTTGAACCATCATTGTCTGAAGTCAGCAAACATTATGCTGACTTCCTGATTTGGAATAACTGCATGCATTTTATTTTACGATATTCATGAAGGATGGAGCGTCAAACCGTACTGCCTCTCTCTTACGTTCGACTTCAGACCTCAAATCCTATGAATTTATATTGTAGAACTCCCTGAAGTCATTATGTACATGGACAATCTAAAACCAGTGACTAAAGACGCTATCTGACTGTGACTTCTACAAAAATGCTATTTCTGCTGCCTGCATATCTTGAAGCAGAGTTCACTGAAATTAGCTTACTATGATCGATTTAAGTATGGACAGGATATCTGAATTCTCAGATGCCACAAATCTTGATAAAGATTAGAGGTTCGAAAAGTCGAATCTCAGTGTTTTTTTCCATCATTCGAATCGTTTGAATCCTAATGTATAAAAAAAGTCTAACTCAGAATTTTTAAAAGATTTATTTTATTGGTGTCCAGTACAAACGTACAAACGAAAAAAAAAAACCCACTAAACAGCAGTTATTTTATGTTCTTAATCCTTTATAAATCAGCATTTCATTTATGAAGCACATCTTTAATTAATCAAATTAGTAATCAAAATTAATTTTAATGATACAATAGAATACTATTTAGTAAAAATAATCTGTGTTATGATTTCAGCGTTACTCTTAAGACCAACAGAAAGCATCAAATGTAATTAATAATTGATTGTTCATGTGTTAAATATGTTTTTTAAAGAGTTAGCTTTCCTCATTGCTTAGAAAAAGGAAGTACCTTTCGATCTTATCTTTCTTATTTTATAGCCTATTTATGTCGGAAAAAAACATGCAAAACTCAAAAAGATGAAACAATCATAGTAATGTACATTATTTTAAATATCTAGTTTTACATCAAATATGAAAATTTTACAGGTCATACCAAATGCATAGCAATAGAGAACTGAATTCATTTTTCCAAATTCAGCATCTGAAAAGTAAGTAAAGACAACAATGTAAAGTGAACGTGATCAAAATATTAATGGATTGTAAAATGCTACAACTTTCTTAAAATTTCTGTAATACCTAATTAAACTATTAAGTATCAAATTCAAATTCTGAAAGCAAAATTGGCATAGCCAAGTTTTATAGAATCAGTAAATAATGCAGCAAGTAGATTTAATGTTTATGCTGCTGTTTATGCGTATAATTTATCTCCTTTCAAAACAATATAAGCAATTACTTAACAACAAAAAGTTCTTTTCTCACTGCCAGATGAATTAATGAGATGAAACACTCATCTTTATTCAATATTACGAATTATATTATAAATGAAAATAATTAATAGTATTACCTAAAACATCTTCCATGTAATCTCTATTTTATCATCAATTCTCCTATTCTTCTACTCTGAGCATACTTTAGATGCTTCTTTAAAGATTAATTAATACAAAGATAGAAAGATTACTACAAAGAATACCTGAGAAGTAACAGCTTTATAATAGTGCCTTCGTAAAGCATTTATTGCTAGTTGCACCAAACATGCAACCTTAGGTCTCTCTTCCCCCATTTTGAATCAGTTTTGTTCTTTTGCTTTAATAAGCAAATTGATTTTATAACATTTATTTTATTTAAATTTATTTTTATGTATCATTGATTGAAATTCTACTGTGTACAGGAGGCATTCGAAATTTTTCGGGTGACAGATAATGATTAAATAATTTAAAATGGATCATCAACTAATTTTGGGTGAACAGAAACTCGGTGATTTTCTTAGGAAGTTGACTCAATTGAGATCTGATCGACCTCCTCTTGATAACTTTGAATTTTGATTGTGTGCCTCTTCCTTATCTTTTTTATATATTTCTGTAATTTTTTGCTTTTTAGGAGTTTCTTCTGGTTTAAATAATTGAGTTGATAGTCTCGTTTTACATTTTTTACATTTTTATTGGGAGATTTAGATATTGTACTGATTTATATTCCATTCATGTATACATATTATAATTACTAATATTATATAGTAATATAATTTAATAATAAATGAAATACTTATGCCTTTATAATATTATCTGTATTTTATAATAGTAATGTTTTTAACAACTGCAATATATAAAAATTTTTATAGTTTCGATTATTTTTAAATTTCAGTAAATGTATTAAATTAATTTTTTGATTTTAATTTTAATTAATTTATTAAATTATTTTTAATTCAAATTTAAATGCATTTTTAATAAATTCGATATTTTTTATTTCATTATATTTCATAATACTCATACTTACACACACACACACATATATATATATATGTGTGATGTACCAGCTTTTGTCCCGAATAAATAGAATGCTGAAGAATCATAAATGTAGTCGTAGCTTAAATAATCAGACGATAAGTTTAAAAAACAGGATCCATTATATATTATTCAGGAGAAAATAGCAGTTACAAAAATCAGATATCCGAAGTAAATAAAAGAATTACTAATAACTTTTTGTATGAAGTTTACTGCATCGTGACATTTAAGGAAAAGCCCCGATATTCTTCTGCGAGTCTTTTTATTGCCTCTGGAAAGGCGGAGCTTCCAAGAAATGACGTCAGCTTCGTCAGTCAATCCAGTTCGCTTTAAATATTTCGAGAACATTCTACAACTGTACGTGTAGAAAAGGCGGGAAAAACAACTTGACTACGGGGCTGTGGATTTAATTCCACGTATTTTCAAATAAGAGAACGTCGCCATTAAAAATGAAAAGAACATACAGCTAGAACTTTAAGTGTATTCTTGACTATGGAATTTTATTATTACATATATATATATATATATATATAATAATTTATTTCCTAAACAGTATTGATTAATTGATTATATTATCTCCTAAGTTGTAAGTACAATACAAAAAGACAAATTTGGTCAAAAAATGTTTTGCGCAATATGCTGCAAAATTGAGGAAATGAGAAGAGAAATTGTAGTTAGCTCGCCGTAAAGCTACCAGGAGCTGTGCTCCAAGAAAAATTTAACACAGTTTTTTTTAAAGAACAATGACATTGAAGGGTGAAAATTTAGGCTACACGCGAAATAAAATGTAAAATATAAAACACAGTAAACTAATCGTTGGATACAAGTTAAAGGCAAAAAATACAGTAAAGTACCTATCGATGTGACAAGTTAAAACATATAAAAAAACCAATCGATGGAACAAGTTAAAACAAATAAAAACATATACAAATTATAAAAATTATAAAGCGGAAAATGGTAAATTAGCTCATTTCAACAAATATGATGGCTGCCTTAAAAAATAATTGGCGACTTTAAAATTAACATTCTAAATTTGGTGCTCACTCCCCTAAATTAATCTGTTGTCCCAAATTCGCGATCATTCCAAATTATATAACACTGCTTGAAAAAGGGTAACTGAAACTAATATTGACCAGTCACAGCTTAGCTAGAATAGTACTTTCTGCACCTGCGAAGTATAAATACTGAAGTCACGAGTTTTTTTCTGACTTCTGCCATGCAAACAACTTCGCGCCGCTTATGCTTCCTTGCCAGAAATGACGTCGCATCTTTTTACCCTGTGCATATAAGAAATTATCGTAATTGCTATGATTGAAGAATATACTGTCTACAAGGAATTATTCTACTGTGCCTGCAAATCTGCAAATAAAGATGCTAATTGTCTAAATCTAGTTTGGCATTAACTACTTCTCGCCGTGCCATTCAGCCATCGTGACTGTGCTTCGAATTTATGGCATATATATATTTCACTTACATTTATAATAAGTTTACTTTTACAATACTTATACCTTTTTAGTATATACATATATATATTTTGTTAGCCTTTATTATAAGTTTATCGCTATTATTTCAAATGTATTTATTAAAATACAAGGAAAGAGAATGATAAGAAATTAATGTTATATGGGCTTTACTTTTCGCCTTCGTTTTATCCACCTTACTGCTAAGCCTTTTCCTTTGCTTTCCTACATAATGCTCATGCATTATAGCTAACAATTTCTGAAACATGCTATCCAAACAAAGATACTTTACTTCCGAAACTACATTATCTGCCATCTTCTGCTCCTTCCGTAAGCCGATTCTGAGTGATATCCATCGGGAAGGCGCTTTTACAGATTGCTTCATCTCTATGCTTGTTAAGCGATTCGAATGCCGCCTCGGCACAGATTCCGTTGCAGACTTCCGTCGATGCTTTGGGATTATTTTTCTTGTTGAGGAACATGCTCCGTTGCGTGTCTGGGGAGATCTTTTCATGTCCGACCATGTTTTGTGGCCTTGTTTTTTCTCTTGTTTTCTTGACATTTATTTAGTACTGTAATAGAGGAAAGCTCCCAGACAACAGAAATGCGAGGACGTGGGAAGATTATCTTTATTTCTTTACAATTTAGACAAGGGATAAGAAGAAAATTTGCTCTATTGCCTTCTTAAAAAAATTGTTTCACTTTAGGGTATGAAAGAAAAGTTTAACTACAAGAAAATGCCAAAAGGTCAAAGAAAGAGGTAAAAAAAAAAAAAAATAATAATTCCTGCAGCTTTTCAGTTTTCTGGATTATACAGAAAAAGAATTCAGTTTTACTTTTCTCGTAAACTCTTTCTCATATTTCTTAAAACTAAATCCCTGCTCTTTAAAAATTCTGCAAAATATTAGAAAAT
Source organism: Stegodyphus dumicola (assembly GCF_044657685.1). Taxonomy (NCBI): domain Eukaryota; kingdom Metazoa; phylum Arthropoda; class Arachnida; order Araneae; family Eresidae; genus Stegodyphus; species Stegodyphus dumicola. The sequence goes on from NC_140777.1 coordinate 52,677,353, forward strand.
CTTATGTATCTGCATGTGTATTGCATACATGTATTGGCTAATTCCCAACCCCTTGTAAAATTTTAAATGTTTCTAGTGCTTTTTTCAAATGCTAGGTTGGGAGAATTTTCATTCCGGAATTGCTAAACCTAGTCTATAGCCCTTTCATTCCCAAAAACATTGCCCAGGGTGCACCACAGGGAGTATACAGAGCTCGCCAATATTATTTCATCTATGGATATCAAACGGAATGGGTACTCAAAGAAGTCTCAAAGAAAGAGTTCCGAGTACATCTTTTGAGCAGCTACTCCATTGCCATCCACATCGCCGCGTATGAAATGTATATTGTCGAGCTCCCACGTACGTGAAGCAATGCCTAGTGCTTGAAACCGTCCGGAGAATGATGATTTACGGCAGCAAAATAATGCCAGAAACTCAGCGGAGCATGTTCCTGGACAAAAAGAAATAATCCCAACGCATTGACGGAAATCGGCGATGGAATCTGTGTCCAGGTGGAACTCGAATTGCTTAACAAGCTTACAGTCGATGATATATACCATTAATTTTATATGATTCTGTTTCTTTTATTTTAATAAAGATATTTGAAATAATAAAGGGTAAACTTATTATAAAGTGATTTGATATATATATATTTTTTTAAGGTATTGGTATTATAAAGGTATAAGTGTTATCAAAATATATGTATCATAAACTATAATGAAATTTAAAATATAAAAATTATTTAAAAGTATTTAAATTTAAATTAAAAATTAATTAAACTAAAACAAAAAAATAATTTAAAACCTTAATTAAAAATTAAATGATTGAAATTTAAAATATTAATTTTAAAATTTAAAATATTTACGATTATTAAAAACGTTAATATTACAAAGTATAACTAAAGTATACTATTATAAAGGTATAAGTATTTGATTTATTATTAAATTACATCAGTATATAATATTATTGATCACTACTGGAAGTTAAATGGACCTTCGTAGAAGCCTCTCCCTCGGATGCCATATAAATGTGTCCTGAGGAATTGTGCTGCCTGCAGTTAGGTAAAACGGTCAAAGTGAACTGTATTCTGAACGCAGTGTACAAAATGATATAATATAATAATGAAGAATAATTCAGCACAACAGTAGATGACGTTTATGTGATCACAGTTAATGTTATATTGTAATTTGATTACATATTGTAATCAAATTGTGTAAATATTGCCCCTTTGCATACGAAAACATGGAAAAACTTTCTGATCAACAATTTGGTTAAATAATCAAAGTATTATAGAACAATTTTTTTATACTGACGTAAATTTGCCGAAGTAACAGAGAAATGTCTTTAAGTCAGATATTAGAATTCAGATTAACATGTTCCGAAGAAGTCCAAGCAACCTAATTTCGATTTTAATCAACCATTTAAAACTAAGCAAAAAAGAGCAAATCTTAGTTTGGCGTAGAATTTGAATAACTCTACTTACGATTTTGAGGTCGGTCAGATACAGATCCCTCTTCTTCAGGAGAAGGGAGGCGGTTCATTAATGAGCTTTCTCGTTAAAGACGTTATCAGTTCATATACAAATTTTGCCTTTCCCCAATTAAAATGTTGTGAAAGTACCTAATTATATATTTCTTGCTATATTTACATTAAATTAACCAAGTTACATTACTGTTTTGAGGAGTAATGTTATCATTCCGTTAATGTTATAAAAATAATCGTGGCCGAATGTGACCATATTAACCGACCTGCTGTAAGTAGAGGCAAAATACAAAAACATAAAATTTAAAATAAGGTTAAAAGGCAGCCTCAGATTGGCATACATTTTGAATAAATCTCTATCGATTTAAAGTCTCCTGAAGAATTTTCGTTTGATCCCGAAGAACTTTTCTTTTGCTTCTAAAGCAACTTCTATAGGTACCTGAAGAACCTTTTCTTAGACGTAAATTCCTCTTCTTTAGAAGTAATAACGTTTTCCTTTTGAAGAAGGGAGACTTGTATTACCTATACAACAAAAACATTTTTTGCTTCTCAAGATAGTTTTTGCTTCGTCAAATGTATAAAAGCTTTGTATTTTTAAGCAGATCAAATTTTCTTTACCATCAGAATCCTTATTCAAAAGTCCACGCACGAAATGCCAGGAAACAACAACGATTTCGCATGCCTAATTTCTGGCTTCTTAAACTATTAAAACAACCATTGCTATGGTAATTCTTCACACATCGCTTCTTGCAACCACATTCATTTATACTAATCACGAAAATTATGAGCAAGCCATTTAACATTTGTCACAATAAGAACTGCGAAACTTTCATTTCTGCTCTTAAACTATACACAGTTTCTAATTTTATAATTTCTTATCTGATGCTTTGTTACGCTTTCGTAGTAATCCCTCGTAACTTCATTATTAGTCAGGCTTATGCAGTTGGCAATGTTAACTTTCTGTGCTTAGTTGAAAGCTTGAATATTAAATAGGTGCATGGGCTGGATTATAATCAAGGACTTTCAAAATTTTCTAACAATAGCACTAAGCAAAAAGAAATTAATTCGTGGTTACCTCATTTACAATTCGTATCTCGTGTCTGGTTAAAGCGACAGGCGATTAAAATAGACTAGTATGCGTTAGTTGCAAGACAGTTCATCAAGGTTGCATGTAATAAATTATTGTAGAAAGATTAATAGAGTTGAAAGTAATAATCCGATAAACTTGGCGAGACAGAAAAGTTATGACCATGTATCTTACGAATAGGTTGATCTCATTCAAATCAACAGGCAAATATTTAGAAACTGTTGTAAAAATTAAACAAAAAGGAAAAAGAAAGTGACTTGAAACTAAAAATTTTTCCAAATTTTAAATGAGTTTATTAAGACTTTTAAGAATGTTATATAAAAAACGCTGTGATTTTATAAAATTTGAATGATACTTTTGTTTAAATCCCATAAGTTATTGCTTACAACTTACTTTTAGGTGCTTTAAAATATTTCCTATTAAAATACCTTTTTTAAAGGCTCAGAAGTGTTATTTATGTTGAAACCCGATTTTGCGTTGATTCACTTTAAATGTCGTCCACAGTAAATGCGTGGCTTCACTTTTCATTCGAGTCTTTTGCCATTCGGCAAGACACTGCGACCATAAATAACTTAGCTGACTATTTCTGCCTATTTTAAAATATTTAAATTTTGACAGCTTTGCAATAAGAAGAGAGCAATCAGACAGCAGCCCACCTACGCCAAAGGATCGGGATGAAATCTATAATTCAGACTGAGTTAGTTTTGGGCTTCAATGCATTTTCAATGCAAAAGGCCTTTTTTTTTTTTTTTTTTTTTTTTTTTTTTTTGTCTGTTATCTTTATTTATTAAATACCACGTTCTTTGTTTTAAAACCATAAAATTCACTTCAAGAGCAATATCTTTAAATAGTTTTAAATTGAGCATATCTTTAGAATTTCCGATACGCAGTCTCACGCGCTGGAGATAAAAATGTTTTTTCTGTACAACGTTGCCATTGCTCGCTTTGAAATCCTTGAGTTTGTTAATCAAAAATTCGTTAAAGATTTACAAAATATGAAATCGATAATAAAAAAAATTCCAAATTTCAAATTTGGTCTTCTACATGCCCATAATCGCAGTAGGATTACGTCATTCAAAATTCGATGGCTGTATGTACTGTTGTTTTATCACAACGCGAGAAATATACATACATTTATGCAGATTTTTCATTATTTAATTTCTTCAAATATAATGCAGGAATCTAACATTTGGTGGCAACAGTTTAAAAAGTGAAACGGACTTTTATAGTTAATCAACCAGAGTCGTCAGCGCCCAGGGACAACTGAAGATTTCGCGCCCCCTACTGGTTGCCAAGAATGGAAATCATTTAATTCTAAAATGTCGTAACATCAGTTTGGCGCCCCTTGGATTCCGCGCCCCCCTCTAGCTACGCCCCTGTAACCAACGCAAAATCGCCAAAAGAAAACAATAATCCTTCAGAATTAAAGCCAATTTGGACTAATAAAATTATTATTGGCTGTTTGAGTTTTAGTTCCATTTACACCATCACTGTTATCCAACACTCATGTGATATAGTGATTAGACTCATCTGATTAGTCTCGAAATGAAGCAGTGCAGAAAATGATTACTATTTTTAGAATACAGAGGCGATATACCAAATTATAATTAAACATCAAAGGGTTATTGCTAAATTATGATTTATAGTTACAATTTACAGAATTTTTTATCTTACATATATCTTTCAAATTGAATTTGTCTGTTAACTATTAACTATCTAAGCTGTTAAAAAACAATAAAAGCGGTTCTTAAGAATACTATTTCGTATTTCTTGAATCAGATTTATTGAAATAAAAATGCATTTAGTTCATGTTATTCCCAATTAAAACATTCAATGATTTTATAAAATTACGTAATACATTTTTTAGTAGTATTTTTCTTTCAATTAAGAGTGAATTCCGTCGAAATTAGGAAATAGTTAAGTGACGGATCTTCCAAATCCTAGTACGTCTATTTCCGAATGAACTCGCCCTATTTAAATCAGCTTCAGTGCAGATCATTTTCTAATTTGTTTTATAATAGCAATTATCCATAAAACTACTTTAACGTTCTATATTCTTTTTAGAAAGCTAATCTAAAAAATAAAACAGACTGTTGGCAAAATTGTAAAGGTATATAGTTGTATGAGCGCCATTTAAATAAAAAAATTACCTTAAATATTCTCAAAACCAAGAAAATCTCATACTTTAACGAGATCTAAATTTCCATTGTATGTAAAGCCAGGAAACTAAATTTAATGCTAATTAAGATACTGTATTTTTAATTAATTAATTGAAAGCGTTGCGAAACATTATTCGATTTTTGCGGTATTTTAAAACTTGATATGACTTGACAAAATTCCGATTGTTGGAGATGTTTTAAAATAAAAGTAACTACATACACTCATGTGCAAAATTAAGATAATTTGAACCTTTTGTAGAATTTCTGAAAATCAACTGGACAGCTCACAATGAAATTTGGTATGAATATGCAGTTATAACAGAGAAAGAGATGTGCCATTCAAAAGTTATTTTATGTACACATGATTATCAGTGAAGCTCATACTGCTTCCAAAATCTACCTTGTGATATCGAAATGAAAATGTGCCTGATATGGGGTAGGGTCAAGTCTCACAGCCAGGTAGGTCGAGCAGCGTGACGGCATATTGGACAAGAGACAGATGAGGAGTTCTCATGGCAGTCGATCCCACTCCTGCAGCAAGGCAGTTTTAAACTCATAGTTCTCAGGAGAATAGCGAGATGAAGCTGCCCACCCAAGAGCTTCCTAAACGTGCTCTGTATGGTTAAGTTCAGGAGATCTGGCTAGCCAATCCATGCGCCAAATATCCTCATTTTCCTAATAATTGAAGACCAGCTGAGCTGTATGTGGACAAGCGTTGTCGTCCATTAATAGAAACCCAGTACCAACTGCGCCCCTAAAAAGTTGAAAATAGGGCTCTAAGGTCTCTTTTCTATACCTCATAGCAGTCAGCGAACCTTTCTCAGACATATTCATGAGTTTCCGGCCATCCAGTATGACACCTTCTCAATCCATTACACCTCCAGCATAGAAAAGAGGGAGGGATGGTATCGTGTTTCAGGCATTCCTCAGATACAGGTACGCTAAACGTCAATGTCCAGGCTGAATCTCGATTCGTATGCTACTACTCTTGCTTTAAAGTACCATACTCTACTAAAGTGTCGTGAAAGGCCTATGTTGTCTGCATCATGCTAAACGCGCTCTCTTATGTGCTGCAGTGAGCGGGACGAAAACAAACATTTTTTTTTTTTTTTCTGGCATAGAGCCCTATCTTATGAACTCCCGGGCAACTGCAGACCGTGAAACTCGTGTTCCACAGGCACATGAGATACAGCTCACATTAGAGCTGTGACGCTGTAACAATCCTGTGTCATCGCCCAGGGAGTGCAAAATAACGATCCTCATTCGTCGGTGTGGATCTCGATCGACCTTGCCCATGTCTTCTCGGTGTGATTCTGTCCTGAAATTGTTTTCACAATCTGCAGATGATACTGGGCGTTACGTTGAACTCTGTAGCCAACTGCCCTTTTGATTGGTCTACCTTCAATCAGCCAACGATTCTCCATCTCATTCACTATCCATACGTTCGTGGCTACTGATTTTACCTGATTCCTTATAAAATTTACCCTACTCTTGCGAGAAACACGGTGAATATTGTGAACGAATACGATCATACAAATCGCCATAAACCCCTAGTGCCCTCCATAATCACAACTACGCAGATACGCAGATATACTCTTATGTGTTTAACTCTGAGTATGTGCCTAATTCTTCGGTGGTTAATGCCAGTACCTTAAGTTCAATACGCTTCGTAAAAATAAACATAATTTGTGAATTATCTTAATTTTGCACACGAATGGATTTATGTGAGCATTCATATAACATGTTAGTTGACTAGTAAACAATTATAGTGCAAAGTCAATGATATTCTTCATTCTGCTTTAGGGAAACATAAGATTACTAATGGTAAAATAACTCAATACTTTCGACTGAAATTTCATCACTTCCTTTTTCTCATGGCGTTGATGTCAACGTTCTCATGATAAAGGTTTGTTATGCCATTATCGGAAAGCTACTTCCGGCTTCCATCCGGCATTTTTCTTTAAGAATATTTTTGAACATTTCTTTTCAACCTAAGATGTAACAGAAAGAGGTAAAAAAGAAGCAATCCTTTTAGAGTAAACTTTTGCATCAACTTATTTTTATATATTAATAATATAAATGAAGCGCATATTGTTAAAAATTGTAAATTATTTTTCTATATTTCTCGCATTGTGAAAAAATGGCGACACTTAGAGCCACAGTATTCTGTGCACATATAGTCCACCACCCAAACATGCAACTCAAAGCTCGTACTTTGATTTTTTTTTATTTTGTAATAGCTTAAGGAATTTTTGATTAAAAAAGCGACATAAAGGTTTTCTGTCGCTTCTCGGCCAAGTGCAAGATATTTATGTTTCAAATGTAATCCGAAAACTCAACTATATAAAAGAAGTTCGTTGCTACTCGACAAAACGTAATATATTTATTTTTTGAATTTAATCAATAAATTCAGAGATTTCCTCTTAATTGATTGAAACAGCAATTATTATTATTATTATTATTATTATTTATTATTATTATTTTGTAGACAATAAACTGCTCATTTACAAAGCCATCTTCGGTCCCATGTTCCGCCTGCCCTGCCTGGACCCACTAATTGAAAGTTATTACAGACTACACAAACTATTATTCTTTGACAAATATGTAATGCACCTGCGTATGAAGAATTAAATGTTGCACGTTTCAGAAGTACATACTATAAACTAGCCAAGAAATTGTTTGAAAAATCTTCTTCATTTAATAATCAATGTATTAGCAATTATGATTATGATATATATGATATTCGAAATTTAAAATGCCCCAGGATGACCTTGATATGACCTAAGTGCAGCAAATATTAGTTGGCTTGCTTGCTTTTATGTCTACTCTCAAAATTTAAACCCTGTCAAACTTCTAATTTTTTTGGACTCCAGGACTTAACATAATAGACGTTCTTTGAACTGACATGCTTCAAAATCACAAATTATTCGACAGGATAGTACCAGGCACAGCCACCCTGGTGATTGCACCATTCCGATCCGAAGTACTCTTTCATGTAAGAGAAATATGTTGCTGCTGTCCGAATTAAAATATTTTGATCTTCCACGCGGCAGTGTGCTGCTGTTCAGCCAAGCGTATGATAGAATTTGATTTTTCTTACAAATTTATTCTTTTATTTATTAGCAAACTAAGCGATCTGTAAGCAATAAACTCAGTTATTATTAATTACTAGATAGAATTATGAAATTGCATTAGATGGATTCACTAAAATTACTATGTATATTTTTTCATTTTAATAATAACTATTCTAACTGGATAGTTTAAAAAAACTATATTCTTCATTCAAATATGTCTACTATCAAACAGCTAGCATATCAGTAACATCGGATGTTGCGAGCTAAATGAAAAGAAAGACAAAATAGGCTTGGCACTTAACCTGTTAAGCTCCCATCATCTTCAGTACTTTATTTAAACGTGTAATATTCTCTCTTGAAATCGTGGCTCAATCTTAGAATAGGCCGCATCAGTCGATACGTTGTTTACTTGTCTTAGGCTTGGACACGCCTTTTTATGACGTAATATTGGTTGCGCCTCTTCTTGAAAATAATTTATAAGTATGCTATAGCTTCATATTTAAAGAAAAATTATATTTTAACTTAGTTGAAATGTTAGGTTTATAATGTTCTGCGCGAGATTTTTTTTTAAATTATAAATCTACTTTTGTGTGTTGTGTGGTAGTGTTAGCATTTAACGCAACGAGTTATCTCTCACAAATGTATTATTAAGACGCCAAACGATTGAAAACGATCATTACCAAACGATTAAAAATATTGAACGCGTGATTTAAAAATTGTAACCGTAACTTCCCGAAATACAGACAGGCCGGATCGAATAGGTGCGGGGCCCGATTGGATTTTTTTTTTTTTTTTTGCGGGGCCCTCTCTATATATTAAATATTTAAATAAAATTCAAATTCAGTATATAATATAATCAATATTCTTTATTAAATAAATTATATATATATATATAAATATATCAAATGTCATGGATCATCAGACAGGTAAACTTCTACATAAATTAAAAAATAAAAGTGTTCAAAATACAAAAACAGTTATTGAATATAAATTTACATCACCGAATATGAATACATGAATTTACATATTTCTAAGTTTTTGTTCTGTAAATTCTTCTAAAATTGTTTCGAAATCTAATTTCCTTGCGTCTTCACTTTAAATCGACATAATTGCTAAACTGTTTAATCTATCCTGATTCGTTGTCGATCTCAGATAGGTTTTTATTAATTTTAGCCTGGAAAATGATCTCTCTCCAGAAGCGACGCTTACTGGGATTGTTAAGAATATTCGGAGAGCAATAAACAAGTTTGGAAATGCCGTTTTTCTATCATTATCCGATAAAAATTTTAACATTTTAAACAAATTTTCAAAAACTTCTGAAGGAAAAATAGATTTCAAAGCTTCCATTTCTTCCACTAACATTTTTTCGTTTATATCAGCTTCTTTCACCTTTGGTACATCATTTTCTGTTAACTTAGAATTTGTTAGAGAAATGTCTAATTCAGCTGCATGCTTTTGAAGTGTTTCTGTTTTCCATATTTTGAAATTTTCCCAGAAACCCAAATAATTCATTATGATTTTCTGTAGCTTTATCTAAAACAACATTAAAAAAACGATATCTTGTATGCATTTATCGGGTCTTCAATAGGTTCACCATCGCCTTCATAATTGAAATGTTTCTTTCTTTTCCGAAGACTTTTATTTCGAAATTCTGTTGATACTTCCAAATGTTCTTCAAGAGTTTTTGCCTGAAATAAAACTTGTTCGAATCCAGTATTTATGTTGTTGCTTAACCATTTGAAATTTTTGCAAATAAGGAAAATGCAATGGATACGTCTACAGATTCACTTTGAAGTTCCTTCCTAACATAATTGACTTAGAACAGTTAATCGTATCAAAAAACCAGTGATACTAAAAATTTATAATCTTTCATTGCATTTCCCAGAGATTCTGCTTTGCTTTTAATTTGTGAATCTCCCAATACTAGGTTATAATTGTGAAAAACGCAAGGAGTAAAAAATGCCCGTGGATTTTCTTTCAAGAGTCTAGCTTGCACCCCGGAGACTTCCCCCTTCAGGTTCGAGCCATTATCATAGCCTTGCCCTCTTATGTTGTTGATGTCAAGTCCTAAACTTTGAATTTCCTTTTTTAACGAAAAAAAAAAAAAAAAGATTTTCTCCTGTGCTGCTATCTACATGTAGAAATTTGATGAATTGTTCATATATTGTAATATTCGAGCCCGGTAATGTTCCATTCGAAACATATCTGATGCTAAGAGACATTTGTTCTTGATGACTGACATCTGGAATACAATCCAGAATCACGGCAAAATATTTTCCATATTTTATTCTATCAATAATTTTATTTTTTAGTTGTTTTGCAGTTTTTTATTTCATTTTGTATTGTTTTGCTTAAATAACTTTGGTGTATTTGTTTTATGGCAATTCTTTGTATATGATCCTGCATTACTGGATCAAATTTTCCAAGTAATTCAAGTAGACCTATAAATTTTCCATTTCGTGCATCGCCTAGGTTTTCGATGGATCCTCTAAACGCGATATTACGTTCTGCTAAAAACTGAACTACAGAAAATAATTTTGCAGATATCTTATACAAACGAATTTTTTCTTGGTTCAACAACTTTTGTTGAACATTATTTATTGCTTGCTCAGCAGAAAGTCTTTTTTGAAATTCTATACATTTTAACATAGCTAACGATTAGAAGAATAGAGAACTACAAATGCAAGAAACAATTGACATTTGATACTAGCTATACATCCACCCCTGGCTGGTACCCCGGTTGCGCAACTAGTTGCGCGTGCATATACCTATACAGTAGTTTACGTACGTAAAGTAGTTCACGTACGTAGTGCAAAATCTCTCTAATATAGGACTATCCCGATTAAATTCAATACATTTGACTTTAACTTTTACGGGTATCAGTTTTCTATATTATAAAGTATATATCGTATAATAATAAACACATTAATAAATCTCATCCAGCAATACGAGTTTAAAATAAATATATTTTTAATTATTTGAATAATTCATAATTTATCCATTATCGTCAAAAGCAATTTGCTTTAAATTTCGTTTTTTTTTTTTTTTTTTTTTTTTTTTCTTTTCATTTTGATGGTAACGCGGGGCCTTTTCAAATGCGGGGGGCAGATTCGGCCCAATCGCCATTTATCCGGCCCTGAGTACAGAAACGAATTCTTTTGCTTAAAGAATGTTTTGATTATTGATGAGAGTGTCTGATTCGGTGCTTATTGCAGAATGGATGATTAGCTGAATTTGGATTTTTTTTTATCAGTTGGAATGAAGAGGTAAAAAAAGGCGTGATTGAGTGGTGTATGGAGAAACGTTTGATTGCAAGATCGTATAAATGCCCAATTTCTGAAACTGATATGAAACCAGTAGAGCGACAGAACTGTATAGATGGTTTTGAGTGTATGTGTAGAGTTACTGGAGGCGAATGTAAGCATCGAATTACAACGTCTGTTCGAAAACACTCGTGGTTTGCGAAGAGTAAATTGAGCATGTGTGGTGTTTTGCGAGTTACCTATATATGGTTGGATAAGTGCGGGAATGATGTTATACGATCGGAATTACGTATTGCTAAAAATACGGTGACAGATAGGAAAAGGTTTTGTAGGGAAGTGTGTATAGAGTTATGCTTGAGGAATGTGGTGTTGGTTGGGGTGCTTCAAGAAGATTGGGATGGGTTGCAAAAGGAGAGGACTGAAGGTAAGTTTCATTTATTACTTATTGACTTAAGTAAAATATCGTGTGCTTGTCAAATATGGCAATTTAGATGTTCGGTAGTTACTTTATACTGGTATTATTTTGGTTTTGTGTAATTTTTCTGGAATCACCTTTTTTTACAACTGGAATCAATGGAGTTAGTTGTGCGCAAGGTTCTGCAATTCTCCAATTTCTTTTAAGTAAAAGCAGATTTCTGAATATATGAGCAATGCAAGGTTTATTCAATGTCTAATTTTTTAAGTGAAACGATATCACTATGTACATGGGCAAAGCCAAGGTAGTGCGCAATGCCGAAGTTATGCGCGATGCCGAGTTTGTGCAATTCTCTGATTTTTTTAAAGTGAAAATACGAATTTGTGATTCTCTAATTTTTTTTAAAGTGAAATGATGTGTACATGGACATCGAGTTTGTGCAATTCTTTGATGTTTTTTTGAGAGAATACAGATCGTTATGCAGAAGGGAAAATGAAGTAGTGTCTGATGCCGAGCAGTAACGTTACGTATTTTATGTGCAATGTTTAACATATCATTTGTGTATTTTAAAGTTGCATTGTTGTTTTAATTATGAATTATATTTGAGACATCGTTTTTCATTTAAATTGTATTTTTAATTGTTTGGCTTTGATATGTTGATAATGCTTTTCGACTTCCGATAAATATCGATTGTCCGACGATCTATTCAACAGTAGCAAAACTGTAAACTTTGACCCTATGAGTAACTTTTACCTCATTATTTTAATACGTAGTGCTTGCTATCGAATTGCACTTACTTGATAATATGAGTTCTTTGATAATATGTGTGTGTGTGCATGTGAAGCATTGCTTAGTGCTCCAAATTTGTAGTAGGCCCAACAGCGGCCGAGCGGTAAAGTCGCTGAACATTGGTAGTTCGGTCCGAGGTTCGAATCCCGCGATCGGGCTGGCTGCATCCCTCTCCTTAGGCAGATAGCCTTCGAGGCTTTGCCGTAATTAAATAACCTAACCAAATTTGTAGTATTTATCTTCTTATAATATTTTCTTTCATTGTGAGAAATTAGATTTTTTTATTTATTAATGTGTAGAATTCTAGTATGCCTATAGAGAATATGACGTGATTTAGGAATTTAAGAAACTGATATGAAAGCTGTGTATATTGTTCATATGGAATAAAAAGTATTTCTCTTTTTTTTATTAATGTAAAGTTTAAAATTTTTAGAAAATAATGAAAATTGTCTAGTTACTGGTATGCAAGGGGTTATGTCGTTACGCAGCAATAAATAATTTGTAAAAATTATAAAACTCAAATGTTCTCCAATATGAATTGAAATTTAAAAAAAAATTATTTGTATAAATGCTGAAACTTAAAAATCTTTGAAAATACTGAAGTTGTATGAAATTCAAGTATTACAGACTTAGTTGTCTATCGTCTTAATAATTGGTAGAATTCGCTTACTGTATTATGGTAATTTTAAATATAAATAATTTATTATACGTATTTTCAGTATCGCCTAAGCTTAAATGTTAGAAATGTGAATTTAAAGTAAAGAATTTGATGTTAATTTACAATAATAAACAATTGATTATTGTTATTTTTAAGAGAAAATAGAAAGTACGCGTAACGTAAATGCGAGAATACATTGTGACGTCAAGCTTAGTCCCACCCATTCATGGACGTCACACAGCTCCGCCTTCTCAACTTTGTTGATGCAGCCTATTTTCCGCTTTTACTGAAATTGTTTCTGGTATATAATTGCTTAAGTAGCTGAAAATCTGGAATTGTTTGACAACGGCTACTGCGTAAATGTTGCTACTAACCTCACTTGTGTAGAATTGGGTGCTAGTGTAGAAATGGATGCCCCATCGATTAGCGACATTTTTTTTTTTTTTTTTTAATTTTGGCGATGAAACCTCATTTCTGGTTACCATGATAGTTTTAACTTTGTTTTAGCTTCCTGATTTTATTTAAATGAAAATAGATGTACGTGGACAAATTTAAGGTAGTGTGCAATTTCTAGTTTGTGCAATTCTAGAATGTTTTTAAGTGAAAACAGATTGATGTGTACATGGACACAGAGTTTGTGCAATTCTTTGACTTCTTATTTTGGTTTTGTGTAGTGGCCATCTCTTGAAATTGTGCCTTCTTGACGTCAAAAAAGAATCGCCAAGAAACAAGAGGCACCCAATTGGGTGTCCGCCGATAACATCGCGGCAAAAACATCGCGGACGAAAACGTTGCGGAGAAAACAACGCAAGGCAAAAACATCGTGCTACAAAACATCGTGGGAGAAAACATCGCAAAGAGGAAACATCGCAGTTCTAAAACATCGTGGTACAAAACATCGTCGTCAAAAATAAAGCGGTTCAAAAACTTCGCAGTTTAAAAACATCGTCGTCGAAAATATCGTGGTAAAAAATAGTCTACAAAGCATCGCATGACGATAACATCGCAGACATGCTTTTTCAGGTTTTAATAATTGTAAATGGATATTCCCATAATGATTTATGAGCGCAAGATGTGAAGAAGAATAATTTTTACTTTCACATTTTTTTATTAATTAATAAATTTTTGCTTAAAAAAGTAAGAAGGAAACTTAAGCATAGAAAATTAAATGCAACTTATAGATTATACTTTTCATGAAAAATTACCAGTAAAAACTTTATAAAAATGATTTATTAATGGCCTTTTTTAGTTAACTATGTCGCTTTAAAATTCTATTAAGTGCTTATAAGTTGCATTAATTTTCTACGCTTAAGTTTTCTTATTTTCTCAGCAAAAATTTATTAGTTTATAAAAATATGTAAAAGTAAAAATTATCCTTCTTCACATCTTGCGCTCACAAATTATTATGGGGATATCCATTTACAATTATTAAAACCTGAAAAAAGCATGTCTGCGATGTTATCGTCATGCGATGCTATGTAGACACTTTATTTTTTACCACGATATTTTCGACGACGATGTTTTTAAACTGCGAAGTTTTTGAACCGCTTTATTTTCGACGACGATGTTTTGTACCACGATGTTTTAGAACTGCGATGTTTTCTCTTTGCGATGTTTTCTCCCACGACGTTTTGCAGCACGACGTTTTTGCCTTGCGTTGTTTTCTCAGCGACGTTTTCGTCCGCGATGTTTTTGCCGCGATGTTTTCGGCTGTAACCCCCAATTGCAAACTTTTACCGTCTGTCTTAATCAGAACAAGCCCATATCGTGACAAGCAGTGCAAGACTGCGTCTGTCGTTCGCATGAGTCTTGAGCCCCATATAGGTAACAATACTCCATATAGGTGACTTTGCCCACTTCCGTCCCACTTTTGAAGAAGAGTAGTACCTCAAGAGGGTTCGAGGTTTTCTACTTCTCCTCCCCTAGCACCAAGTCACTCGAGAGGACTTTCGGCTTTCTGAGTCTTTTGAGTGTCTTCTTGCCGTACAGACACTATGCAATTACAAACATCATGCCATCTTGTGGATTCGAACCCGGGTTCTTCGGTACTGCAGGGAAGTTTAAACATTAAAGCCAATCGCAGTCCTGAAGAGGCAGAGTCTTGCAAAAGTTGTTTCTGAATGACAAGATCAGTGGGACGAGGCCACGACAGGAAGTCAGTTCTATAAGTTTCTTCCCAAAGTGTCACTGGAACCGCATTTAGTGAGCAATTATCTCTTGCAGTTTATCACGGGACATGGGTATTTTCCTAATTGTCTCAGACACTTTGACCTCAGAGAGGAAACCAACTGTGAGTTTGTAGAGCAGGGTCATCCAGACCACTTTAGGGTTCTCCTGCCCACATTTAGCAAACATCAGGTGTACGAAAATACTCGAATCCCTTGTTATATTCCTTTTGCAGTTAGAGCAAACTCCATTGATGGAATACAGCAATGACTTTAATTTCACAAGATGAAAGACACTCAGGAAAAAAAAGCGACATGCAAACAAGAAGAGAAAATGTATTCTAACTTTTTAAAAATAAAATAAATACTTTCTTCGTGCGAGAACAGCATACGGCTCTCGAGTCTGCGTTTCAAACATTGCCGTTAACATATATATTATTCTTCACCTATTTAAATTTTACAAGAGTTTAACAACAATATACACCCTTTTGCTGCGTTTACATAGTGTATTTGTATTTGTAATTAGAAGTAAAAGTGTTTATGTATCTATGTATTTTGAATATTGTATATGCCTATTTAGTATAAGAATATTGTATATGCCTATCTAGTATTACATAGTAAACTATGCATTATGTACGAAAGTACTCAAAGTTGAATTCCTTTTACTGCATTTGTATTTTATTTGTATTTGTAGTTACTAGTAAAACTGTTTATGTATTTACGTATCTTGAATATTATATATGCCTATCTAGTATGTGTATTACATGGTAACCTAAGCGTTATGCCTAAGTGTAGTATTTGAATTCCTTTTTCTGTGTATGTATTTTGTATTTGTAATTAGAAGTAAATGTGTTTATGTATTTATGTATCTTGAATATTATATGCGCAAGAAACATAGGAAGGGTTGAAGACCCTATCGACTCCAAAAATGCCTTACAACAATACTGTCATCCTTGCAACAACCTTCTACTATCCTATCGACTATTTATACTACTTATGTTTTGCCGAGTGGAAATACAAAGCTTTTATATTGCACAGTTTTTAATTTAAAGTTCCTCAAATTCGTGTAAAATTCGCAATAAATTAAAAAACAAATTCGAAATTACGAATTCGGGCTTCGAGTTGCAGAACTAATATGTTCAAAATTTGGTGGAGGACTAAGCATCTCTAAAATTTGGTAGCTCTAGACGCCGCCATTTTACCCCAATGCTAAGAACATACATACACATATACATACTTACATTACATACATATATATATACTATGCTTCATTATTTAATAAGAGAGACTCTTTTGAAAGAGAATGTATAGAAAAATACGAATCATCATTTCCATAAGATAAAACTTATCGTTGAAAAACATATTATATTATGCACTGATGTCATAGTCGGGTTTCATGTCATTCAAATATGGCGGCAGTATCCCAGGAAAATATGACATGTTTTATAATGTTAGGTAGCGACTTTCGGAATGGCATCCTTTGAGCGCACAAGAACGCGTCCTTTCTACTAATGGCCTTTCTTTAAATCCATATTTTCATCTATCCGATTTAGCATCAGTCCATATTAACACAGAAAATAGGAGCTCTAAAGTAGTTAAATTCAATATAAATTTACCTCGCTTTGTAACACTGCACAATTACACACTCACATCAGCAAAGAATTTGAATTTAACAAATTAATTTCTCGTTTGTTATTAGTGACGAGCTTCGCCAAATAACTATTATGGTAACAATTAGAAACTTTTTACAGTCATGTTTTATGTTACGAAAATAATCCAAACAAATTATTCTTTGAAAAAAATACTTTTATCAGAAATGAAAAGGAAGAAAATACTCCCTGAAATGAGATTAATGAAAGAAGTGAAAGGCAGAAAATTAATGGAAACGTTAATGTTAAATCATTAAAAGAAATTAATAGGAAAGATGATAATGAATCACTAAAGGAAAAATGACGGAAAGAGACAAAGCCGAATTAATTGGAATGATGATGTTTAGGTTTAAGAGAATAAATGGAATTCCTAATGAATTGAACCTTTGACGAAACATTAAAATTAATACCTAGAACTTGAGCTATAAGATTCTAAAGCTGAGAGTTAAATCTTTATGCCTGCAAAATTTTAATCGTCGTAATATTTAAAAGACAAAAGAATAAAACTTATAACTACCTTCTCATGGGGAATCTGAAATGCATAAGAGTGATTTGAAAGGCAAGTGTCTATAAATTTGAAGAGTTTGAAAGGTATGTTTTTTTATAGTAATCAGTACTGATAAAAAACCTTTTATTTTGATTATAAATTGAAAATGTTAAAATGTTATGTAAATTTTCCTTGTCTTTAAATATATTTATTTTTCCCTTAAAAGCGTGTTTTCATATTTTTTATATCCTGAGCCTGAGTGAAAAATAAGCGACATTATTGATCGGAAAGAAAAAAACAGTCAATCACGAATACTTGATAAAGGTATCTATGTTTTTTAATGTTTGTAAAGTTAAATCATTATTAACGAAGAAAATCCGCCAATGCAGATATCAATAGCAAAGTCTTTAAATACATGTACAACAATAAACAATATGATAAACAAATATGATGTAAATGCAACAAAAAATAAAGGACAAAAGTCAGAAAGCTTTCGGATTTTATACCACTCCCAAAAGGGCGTTTTTTTAGCGTTTTGTGTGTTATTGCTTAAATATCATGAACTTCGCACTTAAAATACATAAAATTTAATTCAACAGCAATATCACGAAATATTTAAAAACAGCAAATAGTATAATCTTTAAAATTTCCGATACACAGTCTCGAGTACACTGGATATGAAAATGTTTTCTTTCTTTCTTTTTTTTTTTTTTTTTTTTTTTTTTTTTTTTTTTTTCGTTTAGGGTTGCCATTGCTCGCTTTGAAATCATTAGTTTCTTAATCAAAATTTGTTAAAGGTTTTAAAAATATGAAATAGATAATAAATAAATTCCAAAATCAAAATTCGGGCTTCCAAATGCTCATGCTCGTTGGAGGATTACGTTATTCAAAATTTGATGGCTATAGGTAGTGTTGTTTGTTCACAATGCGAGAAACGTTCATGCATTCTTGTAGATACTTCACTATTTATTTTCTTTAAATACGATACATAGCGATAATCCTAGATAAACTCATCACAAAAAGACTTGAGCATTTTTTAACGAAAAATAATATTATCAGTTCAAATTAATATGGCTTTCGAAAGAATATGTCTACTGATCTAGCATTATACAATGTGATCCAACAAGTCAGAGAAAAGCGACAAAGCAAACATGTGGTCCTGTTTTCCTTCGATGTTCGAGGGGCATTTGACTCTATTAGCTGGTTCTCCTTACAGTCTATCTTAAAAGAAATTGGCATCTCAAGAGACCTATTTGATATAATAAAAAGTTATCTGGAGAATAGAGAATTACTTTTCTGGGCAAGTCTAATACAATTAATCTTCATTATAAAATTGGAAAAGGCTGTCCCCAGGGCTCATGTAGTGCTCCCCTATTCTGAAGCCTCACAGCGAATAAATTACTGCAAGAAAATGTACCTGATACGAATGTTACCTTGCCGATGATATTATGGTAACTATTACAGGAAACTCCCTCTGAAAAATAGAGGCTACTTTTAACTTGCTTGAAAATGTTTTTAAGAAATGAAGTACTGAGCAAAATATAGATTTTAATATTGAAAAAACATATGGTATGTTTTTCCTTCGGGCAGGGAGAAATGTAGAACACCCATAGTGAAATATGATCAAAAAGAGATACAATTTGTGAATACGTTTAAATACCTGGGTGTAGTGATCGATGATAAGTTGAATTTTATAGAGCATTTTAAGTCAATACAACGAAAGATAGAAAAAAATTTTAATTATTATAAAAGTACTTTTACTCCAATCATTCTTTCTGACAAAAGCTCTACCCTGAGGGATATCTACAAAACTGTTATTATACCGAAAATTCTTTATGGTATTGGCGCATGGGGTGAACGAGCAGGGAAGCTAGTTAAGACAAGGCATAAATTAGACTCATTGCAGAGGGCCTGGACACTTGTAATTACAAGATCATTTAGAACTGTCCCGACAGAAGTTGCGTGCTTACTGGCTGGTGTAACACCTCTCTCACTACAATTTAAATTTACTTATGACAAATTTTGTCTGAAATATAATATATAAAACAGAAATAGTGTATGAAGATAAAGCAATTACCAGCGAGGCTTTTTAGAACATGATCTGAGTTCAAGCCATCCTAGCAAATATTACAACATATCCTACGATAAAGACTATATTTCAGCTGGAGAAATTGAAATTTATACAGATGGATCAGGGTTTGCGGAGAGCGTCGGTTGTGCCTTCGTTGTATTGTCCCACGGTATTGAAATTGATTACAAAGCGTTAACTTTTAAACCAAGAAAGTCAGTTTATCAAGAATTGTTGTCAATTAAAATGGCTTTATCCTGGATCAAGAAATTATCTGTGGGGTATTACATTAATTTATACTCAGATGCCTTATCTGCTCTTATGGCGCTCTCCGACCTTTTCAAAAGAATAATATTCTTAATGAAATTGAGCATATATATTTAGAACTACGAAAGAAGGATATTTTGAATTTACATTGGATCAAAGCTCAGTCTGGTCATTATGGGAATGAGAGAGCGGATGCTCTAGCGAAGATGCCGCCCTGGGGGTTGAGACAAAAAAGGTTTCTATTCAAGATTCGAAAAAGAAGACGTATATACGACAAGCTTATTAGAGACTGGAAAAATCGGTGGAATCTCACCGAAAGAAACAAAAATTATCTAAGGTGTTTAAAAATTAGCAAAAAAATGCGAATTTTAGGAGATGTAAATGTCAATCGAATTCTCACTGCACATGGAAGGTTCCCTGCTTACTTAATAAGGTTCCACCTCCAGGAAAATGATATATGTAAAGTTTGTAATAAATTCGGCAATTCAAAGCACTTCGTCGAGGACTGTTGCCTGAGTGGAAGTGTGAGAGGAAAATATAAATTTGTGAAATTTGAAGATTTATTGAGTAACTATAAATTGTTTAGAAAATTTGCAAGAGATATTATGCAAACTGTGCATGAGAATAAGAAGAATATTGGATCGAGATATAACAAAGCAGAAAATCGTATTGAAAACAGAAATAATTGAGGTAACTTATAAATTTAAGATGAATTTTGATAATGTAAAGAAGATTTGAATAATAATAACTAATTGAAAGTAAAACTTATAAAGATTTTAAACTTAGTATCTGCTTTACTTTTCATTTTTAAATAACTCTTTTTTTTTTCTTTAACTTTTATGTTTGTTTTGTGTGATTGTATGATCTGAATTTATTACCAGATGTTTATTAAGTTTGTTATTTTCCGTTATGTTAACCTTTTATTTTGTTATGATTTGTGGCTGAGCCTGTCCGCTTATAGCCATATGACAGATTTTGCCTGCTAGGTGGGCTGGGGGCCAGTGCTTAGAACTAACTAGCTAACTAGGGCTAACGCCCTTTGGGCTAATAAAATGATAACGCCTGATTTACAGCTTAAAAAACTGAAAACCAATGTTCACCAGACTTCGCCAAAGCCTGTGGCTCAAAGCAGATCAATTTGTATAATCCTATATGAAAACTACAAGCATGGATTTGCTTAAATGACTGCAGCAAAAAAAAAAAGTCTCATGTGGGCACCACATGACGTCCTTCTATGACCTATTAAATTATGCACATTTTTTGCTGCGTTTCATTTAAACTTATTTCCCTGAATTTTGTTAGAAGATATGTTTCTCATTCAGTCAATTCAGCTCTCACTTCACGGCGAGCAAAAAATACATAAAAACTCAAAACATTTTTATTAAAAATTATAAAATACAGAAAAACCTAAAACACCAAATAGTGTTAAAAACCGTTAAAAATCAATTTTTTACAATTAAAATTAGAGTTTAAATTAATTAAAATGTAGCAGAATGACAGATTTTTCGGTGCACAAATCTTTTGGTCCTACTCGGCAAAAAGACACTGAAGTTGGTGCAGAAACTACTGACTTTATTCACTATGCTACTGAGTTTCAAATGTAAAGAAGTGCTGGCGTCGTTAGGGTTAGTGGAACTTTTGACTTAAAAGGCAAAAGTTTAAAAATTGTTGATAATTCTACAACAGATTCTACATGCAGATTAACTGAAGCATAAAAACCTTAACCGGAACATAAGAACAATATAATTCAATCACTTTAAAAGCAAGAAATGCACAATTTACCAATATATAAGAATAAAAGAAACTTAGCTCACCGACTTATATGATAGAAATTATGATGCAGACTTACAAGCTTATAAAAAACAAATTATTAGATAGAACAACTATAAAAATACTTTTTCATTTTAAACTTTAATTAAAAGGATCCGAAATCGTTCTAAAAATATGTAAACACCCTTTGTAATGTTTGAAATGAAGGAGATAAATATTTCTCATCGGAAAGTGCAAAAACATAACCTTCGATCTAAAGAATCTCATTCAAGTGTAAATTTAAACGAATTTTTTTTTTTCATTTTT
Organism: Stegodyphus dumicola; assembly: GCF_044657685.1. NCBI lineage: Eukaryota > Metazoa > Arthropoda > Arachnida > Araneae > Eresidae > Stegodyphus > Stegodyphus dumicola. The sequence goes on from NC_140777.1 coordinate 52,698,971, forward strand.
TTCCGATAGCAAACGATATTTCTTATTTCAATTATACGCTGTTGTTATAAATTTTTATTTTACAACATTTAACTTTGTTTCATATTTTATCGAAATAGTTCTAAAAACATGTAAATAGCTCTATATAATCTCCGTTTGTCGATTACCATATCAGTCTGCTTCACAAATAAACTTCTGTGTTAGACATCGAATATCTGCGATTTAAATCAGATATCTCTGTAAACATCTTTTATTCATATTCTTTATTACATACGCAACATTAAGAGACCTAATTTAGTTATTCCTTTGAAAATTATATTCTATCATTACAAAAAGAATCTTTAGCTATACTTTCGTCTTCAGCTAGTTCTTTTTAATTCGCATATCTATGTAAATGTTACATCTTTATTATGCATTATTCATTCCTAAGCAAAATGCAGCATTATCATGATAAATATTATTTTATTATTTATAATATTTTACCTGTAATAAAAATGCTTGCAATCAATAATTTTTTTCTAATAAGTATTCTAAACGTTTATTTTGTTTACAATGACACAAACGTGATGTAATGTATAGATGCGCTATAAACTGCTGGCGTCACTTTCCTACTGCTAATATGAAATTTAAATGGGAGAAAACATTTCTAGCTTGTTTTGTATTGTGTCCAACAAACAAAACAAACAAAAAAACAAATAAAAATAAAAATAAAAATAAAAATGCGCGTACAGGTTTTTTTTTTTTTTTTTTTTTTTTTTATAACTCTTTGAAATAGGTAATTTGAAGAATATGCTGAAATATATTTTTTGGCCTAATAATTCCCACTATTATTAATTGTGTTTTCGGCACAGCTTTAGTATAGCCCACCTGGAATTTTAAACAAAAAAAATATCGCCAAGAGCGGCGATAAATGATATGATCTGGTAACCCATACTATACGCCAAACGCAATGTAAACAAGAGGATGGAATTACGGTTACAGCTAATATAGTAGACAGTTAGATTTATTCAATTTCAATACAAATTACCGAGATATCCATTTTCTTAAAGTTAAATGCACGTGCCAATATATTCTTACGTTTCCGGCGTAGATTTCACTTAAAATTTGTCTCGCGCTGCATCGCACGGGGAAATACAACATTTTAAATCAGAATTCTACTAAAATTAATATCTAAATACAACATTTTTAATCAGAATTCTATTAAAATTAATATTTAAATACAGTCGAGAATAAAAAACGATAATCATCATCACAATTCGTAATACTGTTTTCGGGCTAAAAAGATATTCGAGAATAAAATACGATCTGTTGTGCGATTGTTTAACGTTCAGTTACCGTGGAAAATACTATTTTGGATATATTTTTTGGCTACTTTGGAGGTGAGCTTTTTGTATTTAGTTATGGCTTGCTCTAAACCTGCTGTTAGCGATGTTGTATTTAAGTATCAAGAGATTTTAAAGGAAAATTTAAGGTGGGAGTTTTCAAAGAAGCGTAACAGTTTAGGAAAGCCAGGCATTCCAAACAGATATTTTATGTATGAATTAACAAGAGAGTATGAACTTTTTAGAGGATTTTTGATGGATTGTGGTTTACTGAAGGATAACGTTTGTTGTGAAAAATGTAAGATACCATGCGGGTTAGTTAATCAGAAAAAGTCATCGAATGGTAGTATTTGGAGATGCAAGATGTGTAGGGCTGAAAAATCAATTAGGCGAGGATCTTGGTTCGCTTGTAGTAAGCTCAATTTACAGGAAATCTTTTTCTTAACATAGGAATTAATTAAGGGTACGGCGTCTAGTAATATTGAAGAGGATTTTGGCTTTTCTTCTACGACTTTAGCAGACTGGCGTCAATTCGTTAATGAACAAGTGTTAGATTATGTTGAATTGATGTCAAATAAAATTGGTGGTGTAGGCAAAGTTGTGGAAGTAGACGAATCAAAATTTGGTAAAAGGAAATACAACAAAGGGCATTATGTCGAAGGTCAGTGGGTTTTTGGGGGTGTAGAGCGTGATTCGGGAAAGGTGGTTTTAGTGGCTGTTCATGAGCGGAGTCAAGAAACTTTAATTGCATTAATTAAACAATGGATAGAGCCAGGCACTACTATCATCTCGGATTGTTGGAAAGGTTATAATCATGATGTGTTGACTAAAGAAGGATTTAAACATTTAACCGTTAACCATTCACTGAATTTTCTTGATCCAAGTACGGGCGATCACACCAATACAATCGAAAGCACTTGGAGACACGTAAAAACACGTTTCCCAACATATAATAGGCAAAATGATGCGTCTTTCCACTTGGCTATGTTTATGTTCGAAAAAAGTTGCTATGAAAAGAAAATTGATTTGTGCAATGCATTTTTTGAGATTATCAGAGATGTAGATTGGGAAAATTTTACTTATAACCTTTAGAGTGTTTTCATTGCTTAGTAGAAAAAAAGAAACATTGAAACCAAACCAAAATTACAATTGTTGAAAAATGGCAAGTGTATAAAAAGAATGGAAAAACATTAAAATTAGGAAAAATAAAAAGGTTAAAAATGTTCTTAAAATATGTAACAAAAAATTTCCATAAATTTGCAATATTGCAATATAAGTGTATACATAATTAACCATTATAATAGTTTTTTATATAGACACTTAAATTGCATCGAGTGGAGTGAAACAGGAAACAGGGTCCTCGTCCCTCACTCAGGAAACTGTGCATTAAATATGATTGCACAGGCTAATGGTTTCACAAATTTAATTTTTTTGTTTTCCCGGGGGGGGGGATCTCGTAAATTTCTGTTTTTATTTTCTTTTTATAGTCTGTTATTTATGGTTAAAATTATTGGCTCAATCCTGGAATAGGCTGCACCAGTCGATACGTTTTTTACTTGTCTTAGGCTTGGACACGCCTTTTTATGACGTAATATTGTTACATTGTTACGCCTTTTCTTAAAAATAAGTTATACCTAAGCTATAGCTTCTTATTTAAAGGGTTATTCGCGCAGCATTCCTGAGTATATGACCAATGAAGAGTTTAACAATGTCTTAATTTTTAAGTTAAAAGAGATCACTATGTACATGGGCAAAGTCAATGTAGAGTGCGCAATGCCGAGGTTGTGCACGTTGCCATGTTCGCGCAATTCTAGGATGTTCTTTTAAGTGAAAATAGATCGATGTGTACATGGGCAGAGCCAATGTTGTGCGCAATGCCGAGGTTGTGCGCGGTGCCGAGTTTGTGCAATTCTAGGATGTTTTTTAAGTGAAAATAGATCGATGTGTACATGGGCAGAGCCAATGTAGTGCGCAATGCCGAGGCTGTGCGCGGTGCCGAGTTTGTGCAATTCTAGGATTTTTTTTAAGTGAAAATAGATCGATGTGTACATGGGCAGAGCAATGTTGTGCGCAATGCCGAGGTTGTGCGCGGTGCCGAGTTTGTACAATTCTAGGATTTTTTTAAATGAAAATAGATCGATGTGTACATGGGCAGAGCCAATGTTGTGCGCAATGCCGAGGTTGTGCGCGGTGCCGAGTTTGTGCAATTCTAGGATTTTTTTAAGTGAAAATAGATCGATGTGTACATGGGCAGAGCAATGTTGTGCGCAATGCCGAGGTTGTGCGCGGTGCCGAGTTTGTGCAATTCTAGGATTTTTTTAAGTGAAAATAGATCGATGTGTACATGGGCAGAGCCAATGTTGTGCGCAATGCCGAGGTTGTGCGCGGTGCCGAGTTTGTGCGATTCTAGGATGTTTTTTAAATGAAAATAGATCGATGTGTACATGGGCAGAGCCAATGTTGTGCGCAATGCCGAGGTTGTGCGCGGTGCCGAGTTTGTGCAATTCTAGGATTTTTTTATGAAAATAGATCGATGTGTACATGGGCAGAGCCAATGTAGTGCGCAATGCCGAGGTTGTGCGCGGTGCCGAGTTCGTGCAATTCTAGGTTGTTTTTTTAAGTGAAAATAGATCGATGTGTACATGGGTAGAGCCAATGTTGCGCGCAATGCCGAGGTTGTGCGCGGTGCCGAGTTTGTGCAATTCTAGGATGTTTTTTAAGTGAAAATAGATCGATGTGTACATGGGCAGAGCCAATGTTGTGCGCAATGCCGAGGTTGTGCGTGGTGCCGAGTTTGTGCAATTCTAGGATGTTTTTAATGGGAAAATAGATCGATGTGTACATGGGCAGAGCCAATGTAGTGCGCTATGCCGAGGTTGTGCAATTCTCTGATATTTTTAAGGTGGAAATAGATGGATGTGTATATGGACACCGAGCTTTGATGTTTTCCGAGCGAATACGGATCGTTGTGTACAAAGAAAAACGAGATAATGTGTGATGACGAGCTGTGATGTAACGTATTTTATATGCAATGTTTAACATATCGTTTGTGTATTTTAAATTTGTATTGTTGTTTTAATTGTGAATTATATTTAAGACATTATCTTTCATTTAAATTGTATTTTTAATTTTTTGGTTTTGATATGTTTATAATGCTTTCTGACTTACGATATATATCGATAGCCCGACGATGTACTCAACAGTAGCAAAACTGTAAACTTTGACCCTATAAGTAACTTTTACCTCATTATTATAATATGTAGTGTTTGCAATCGTAATCGCACTTGATAATATGAGTTCTTTGATAATACAGTGTCTCACAAAAGTGATGGGACACTTGTGCTTTACAAAAGGAAACTGTAATAAAATTAATTAAAAAAACATGTAAAAATGTTTTGTGGGTGTGTTTCATACTTAAATTTAGTAACAATTATTACATAACATACATTTTCACAAAATATTAATTTAAGAAAAATACAATTGTTTAGAACGGAGCAAAAAATAGTTCACATAAGTGATGGGACACCATTAGATACTAACTACTATGTACTATGCAACAAAAATCGTCTGAAATAGACAATAAAAGTATTTTTTGGGGTTTTTATTTTTACTCAAAAGCAATTGGCAATAATTTATAAAATCGTCTGCAGTATTTCTCTCCAGTTTGTTTTGGAATTTTTGAGTTTTTTATCTCTGTGTAGCCATGAATGCTAAACGAAAAGAAACTTTGCCTGAAATTCGAAAATGAGTTATTAATTTGCATATTGAATGTGGAAATTCTATTAGAGAAACTGCTGAAACAGTTAACCTGAGTCATTCAACAGTTTTCAATATCATTAAACGAAATAAAAAGAATCATATGATTCAGGATAAAAGAAGACCTGGTCGACCATCAAAGCTATCCAATGGAATAAAGCGAATTATCGTTCGAAATATTAAAAAAATCCAAGAATGAGTGCTCCTAAAGTTTCTGCTGATTTACAAGCATTATATGGAGTAATTGTTAATCCTGAGACTATAGGAAGAGTAATTCGATCTGCTGGATATCACGGTAGAGCAGCCAGGAAAAAATTCTTCGCGAGTGAAAAGAATAGAAACCTCAGACTGGCTTTCGCAAAATCCAACATAAATAAGAATTCTGATTACTGGAATGAAGTTATATTTCCTGATGAGAGTAAATTTAATATATTTGATTCTGACGGTAGAATCTTGGTGTGGAGAAAACCCAGGGAAGAATTTCGCAAACACACCATTTCTTCAAAACAACAATTAAAATCGGTGCTTCAAGAAGAATGGGGTAAAATCACTCCAGAAATCGCAAAAAAATTAGTCGAATCCATCCCAAGAAGATTAAATCATGTTTTAAAAGTAAAAGGATATCCAACAAAATATTAAAACCTTTTATGAAGTAAAATTTTTGGATAAATACTATTTGATGGAAAAGTAAGTGTCCCATCACTTATGTGAGCCATTCTTTGCTCCGTTCTAAACAATTGTATTTTTTTATTAAATTGATATTTTAATATTTTGGGAAAATGTATGTTATGTAATAATTGTTACTAAATTTAAGTATGAAACACACCCACAAAAAATTTTACATGTTTTTTTTTTAAATTTATTTTACTACAGTTTCCTTTTTTAAGCACAAGTGTCCCATCGCTTTTGTGAGACACTGTATGTGTGTATGCATGTGAAGCATTGCTTAGTGTTCCTAATTTGTAGTATTTATTTTCTTATAATATTTTCTTTCATTGCGAGAAATTAAATTTTTTATTTATTTATGTGTAGAATTCTAGTATGCCTGCCTACAGAGAATATAATGTGTTTTAGGAATTTAAGAACCTGTTTTTCATTAATGTGAAGTTTAAAATTTTTAGAAAATAATGAAAATTGTCTACTTCCTAGTATATAAAGGATTATGTTGTTACGTAGCAAAACGTTAATTTGTAAATATGATAAAATTGATATGTTCCAGAGTATTAATTTAAAAAAAAAACTTTTTTTATTTGTATAAATGCTAAAGCTTAACAATCTTTGAAAATACTGAAGCTGTGTGAAATACAAGTATGAGAGACTGCGACGTTCTTTATCGTTGTAATAACTGGTAGAATTCGCTTACTGTATCATGATAATTTTAAATATAAACAATTTATTATACTTATTTTCAGTTGCGCCTAAGCTCAGAAATGTAAATTTAAAGAATTTGATGTCAATTTACAATAATAAATAATTCATTATTTTTTTTAAAGAGAAAATAGAAATTACGCGTAGCATGGAGAATACATTGTGACGTCACACCAAATTATTTATTAAAGGTGAAATACTAAAGGTTTCCGGTATTGTTTTTAAAATTACATCCTTTTAATCTTAATCATTTTTATTAATCATTTCTTAATATTTCTTTCTCTTAAAATCGTGTATAATAGTCGTAAACTTATTTCTATTATCCACGATTTCTCGTGAAATCAAGATGGCCGCCATTTTTTGAAACACGGAGTATCATCGAAAATCTGGATGGCAACCATTTTTCAAAACAACGTATTTCATGTGCTTTGGCGCCAAACCAAATTCACCAAACTTTGAAGGTGGGCTATACTAAAGCTGTTCCGTGTTTTCTTATTATTACCTCAATTAGCATAACTAACTAAATTTTCGACTTTTTATTAATTATTTTCTAGCATCCTTAATTTAATTAACAGTCATTTTTGAGTTAATTTCCATAACATGCACAATTCTTCCCGTAACATATACAATGCGCTTTTGGAATGAATTCTTTCAGATAAAATTTCCAGCAATAATGAATGTCAAAGTTAATTAATTCGTCAGGGACTGCTTTTATTTTTAAAACATTCTCTCCTATTTATAAAACTATATTTTAATCAAAATTTTTGTTTGATTTTATATTGAGTGGATACGTGCTGCTAAACATTCGGTTGCCTTATAATTCATAGAATAAGTTGTCAAAAATTGGACATCACCATGTTCGAAAGCAGATTGGTTGATTTCTGTTGTCTTCAGTTTTGAGTAAATTGATTAGATGCTGATTTCGTCTACGAGAAGTCAAAGTCAAATTGATGAACAAATGATTCTCATATAGCTGATAGAATAAGTTGTCGACGGTAAATTTGGAAGTTGCCTGAAGTCGGAAGTTAATCGGTAGTCTTTGCGAAAGGTAAAAGTCATATCGATGGACGAATGGTTCTCTGTTAGCTCACAGGATAAGTTGTCTGAAGCTAGACAATATCGTGTTCAGAAGTTGATCGATGGATTTCTGTGCTCTTCAGTGGTTAGTAAAGGTTTGTCTGAATGTCTGATTTCTTGTGCGAAAAATAAAAGCCAGATCGATGAACGAATGGTATTATAGCTCCCAGAATAAGTTGTGCGAAATTGGACAACATCTTGTTCGGAAGTTGATCGGTGGAATTCTGTGCTCTTCAGTGATTAGTAAAGGTTTATCTAAAAGTCTGGTTTTGTGTGCGAAAAGTATAAGCCAGATCGATGGACGAATGGTTCTGTCATAGCTCACGGAAGAAGTTGTAATACTTCTTTGGCGAAATGAAGCAACTCCAATGAAGGAACACAGCAATAACTTTTATTTAACACTCAAAAATGGCGACATACAAACAAGAAGAAAAAACATATTCTATCATTTAAAAATAAATTACATTCTTCGTGCGAGAGTCGCACGAGGCACTCGAGTCTGGTTTCAAATATTGCCATTCACAAATACCTTAATGTTCATCTATTTAAATTATTTAAACTACAAGATTTTAATATTATTTAAAGCTGTTACAACCTCTCCCCCAACGGAGACACTTTTACCGAAGGGAAAAGTTCTGTAAATTTCGAAAGTTTATAAGCTCGGCTTGCTCGATTGCTTAAAGAGAAAAGGTTATTTCTCTTATAAATTTCTAAATTTCAGGCCAAAATTTTTAAGTTTTAAACAAATATTTTTATACCACATTTAAGTAGTAAAAGATGCAAAATGATCAAATTAGTCTTCCCTCTTTCCTTGACGGCGCCTAGATTTTTTCCATGGTGGACCAGTTCCTCGGCTATAATTCACAGCAAAGCCTTTCCTCAGTTCATCTGTGCCTTTTGGATAATATTCATTTGTCATTTGCTTTCGACAATTGTTTTCTTTGTCTATTAGTAGCGGCTTTGATATTAAATCAAAAGCCGAAAGATGATGATAACGCTGCATTGCAAAATGATTCTCAGTATTAATTTCTTCATCGTTTTTCAATTTTTCGTGAACATCTTCCACGTTTAATTCTGGTGATTTAACTTTTTCTTCAAATACATCTCTGGATGCTTTATTTTCTTCATTCATCGGTTCCAAGATCTGCTCTTCAGCTATTTTACTTTTCCTTCGAGCTCTAGTAGAGACGGCATTAACCTGGGGAGGATGATTATCAGGTTCCTTTCTTTGTTTATTCAACAGTGCAAAAGTTCGATTGCCTAATAAATACCTTCCTTTGTCGAGTTCATTTCTAATAATGGCAGCCTTAGTTATTACTCGCCCAAGATCGCAATGTAGTTCGATCTCAGCCAATAGTAAACAGGTTGGATTCAAATCTAATGGCTGTTGCACCCACACATTTTCACCTGTCAGCATTTCCGGCGTGATGTATTTGCGAGAAACTATATCAATACTAGCACCTGAATCCCTTAATATAGAAATTTTATGACCATTAACGTAACCCATACTAGTATAATGTAATAGAAATTTATCCTCTGGTTTTGCACTAATTCTGTTAAGATTAGCAGGAGATTCAGTACTATTCTTAAGTTTTGGACATTGGTGTCTTAAATGTTGATAGGACCCACACTGATAGCATTGTGGCGTTTTTCGTTTTTCATATTTTTCATCTGGACGTGGACTTCTAGGTCTATGAAACAAGCTTTGCGTATTAAATCCTGATGACATTTTGTTTTCAGTTTTATTTTTATTAACTGAACTCAATTTACCTTGAGTTAGTGCATTGTATCTTTCTTTCTGCCTATGCATTACAGGCTTTTTTTTTTAAAGTTTCCGCAAACGTTTTCATAGGCATCAAGTTTTTCAGCTAATTTTTTAGATGAAATCATCTCTACCCACTCATCAAGAAAATGATCTCGAATTTCAGGAGGAACTCGACGCTTAAGTTGGTCAATCACCATCAAATCTAGCAACTGATCGAAAGTCTTAACTTTTAGACCAGTCACCCATTCCTAGCAATAATTTTCTATTTCATAATTGAAGTCCACCCATGTGGATTCGGTACTCTTTTGATGTTTCATAAATTTCTGCCTAAATTTTTCCGGGCTTAGTTTAAACCGTCTTAACAATAAATTCTTCACGTGTTCATAGTCTTTAGCTTTATCGGAGGGTTCTCTAGCTATTAACTGGGTTACTTCGTAAGGAAGTAGTCCTAGTAAATGAGATACAAATTCTTCTTTATCAATTTTAGCCCATTCTGCTTGCCTTTCAAGCAATAGCAAATATAGACTGATATCTCCTTTCTTGTCATCGAATTCCTGCATAAGGTGACGCAGCTCCGTTTTCGGCCGGATCTGTCCGGTATTTTGAGACTTTGTCTCTGCTTCAAGTCTTAATCTCTCTAATTCATATTGTTCGCTCCTTCTCCGCTCTTCTGCTTCTTCCTGTCTCCTACGTTCTTCTCTTTCCCTTTTCTCCCTCTCTTTCCGTTCTTCTATTATTGTGTCTAAGACTCCTTTGACGAAGACTTCATCATAATCTCTACTTTCAACAATTTTCTGTTTTAAATCAACTATTTTCAAATCTGCAGTCACATGAACTCTCAGTTCAGCCGCGAGATTTTGCAAATCTTCCTTACGAGCTCTTCCTAAGTAAGACATTGTTTCTATGTTTAAAATTAACGAACACTGTGTTCCTTATATTTCCTCAAAATAGCTCAAATTAATTACTTTAATTAATTAATGCAGTCAAGAGTCACGAAATTAAATGCACTCTGTTAAATACGTATACCTCAAAAATGAAATATTTAAATTATATGAAGTTCATTCTCTCTATCTACCACATTAATGGTGACTAAAATAAGAATAACAACATAGAGCAATATATATATCTACTGTCTGGACAACTAAAATGAATATTAAAAATAATATCCCAAACGGTAATAAAATAAGACAATTCAATATTAACAGGAAGTTACGTTCAGTGATGAACTAATAAAATAAAGCAATTCAATATTAACAGGAAGTAATAATCTGATATCGCTAATATTGCGTTCAGTGATGAACTAATAACATAAAGCAATTCAATATTAACAGAAAGTAATAATCTGGTATCACTAATATTATGTTCAGTGATGAACTAATAAAATAAAAATACGCACGATTATTCGATCTCGTCGGTGCCTCCAAAATTAATTAAGACTGTAATACTTCTTTGGCGAAATGAAGCAACTCCAATGAAGGAAACAGCAATAACTTTTATTTAACACTCAAAAATGGCGACATACAAACAAGAAGAAAAAACATATTCTATCATTTAAAAATAAATTACATTCTTCGTGCGAGAGTCGCACGAGGCACTCGAGTCTGGTTTCAAATATTGCCATTCACAAATACCTTAATGTTCATCTATTTAAATTATTTAAACTACAAGATTTTAATATTATTTAAAGCTGTTACAAAGTTGTGTGAAGCTGGACAGTATCATGTTCGGAAGTTGATCAATGGCCTTCTGTGCTATTCAGTTATAAGTTCAATTTATCTAATTCTGGATTTTCAAATGCGTGAGGTGCAAGTTGGATCAGTATAAATTTAGCTTCCTGTATGATGGGAAAATTTGGTACGAGAAACTGATTTACCTCTGAGATTGTAATCTGTAGTGATGATCATGTTAGCATTGAATTTGAAATTGGTGCACCAAATTTTAAGACAATTTTAACGACCAAGTCCTTTTTAATACAAAGAATGCGCAGTGAAATAACTTTTAACTGAGCAAATGTTTGAGCTAAAGCAATTGAAATTGCGAAATTGATGGTTTACATCATTTGTTTGAAAATTGGACTGGTGACGACCGAAAAATGTGTAAGTTTTACACAAATTATAAAAATCTCTTGAATAGCTTCATTTTCGTTGGTATTCTTTTTTCTATTAAGCAAAAATGTTTTTAAAAAATTATCTAATTCTGAGCGAAAATTCATGTACAACTGCTTACCACTTACACACAACCTCCGCGCATGCGTATCACATTACCTTCGAGCCAATTATTTTGTTTCAATAGCAGCAAGCTACGTAAGCTCCATTCCTTCTATCAGATTTCGCTAATCCATACCAAAACACTACTCTCAGACGACAATTCCAATGACATTTCCTGGCAACGGTCTATGCTCATCACACCACTTACGTATAATTTACGTAAAACAAGTTCCCAATCGATAAGGGGATGTAACGTTTAATAACATCCCCACTCCCTTAGAAACGGTAAGGGAGCGGGTGGGGGTTACAATCGCAGCGTGTACGAGCCATAACCCTAACCGTAACTACGGTATTACCTGGCGACTATCTTTGCTTACTTTTCTTGGTTTTAATGTTTGAGAACGTTTGCTTTTATATTTATACAATGTGTTTCCAACCTTCTCATTCAGAATTTTTTTTAACTATTATTCTCCTTTTTGGTAGAACTCACGCAAGGCAGTGTCAGTTCTAAATCACAAAGAGTTGGAAAAGGGTTACAAATGGTTTGTTTTCTACATATGTTAATTCTTTTCGCTCGAAAATTCAATGTACGTAGTTGAGCTCAGAATATTAAAAACTTCTGCAAGCACCTTTTTAGTAATAATGGTGATCAAATTAAGTGCAAAACTCTAGAACTTTGTTGTTAAGAATTTTTCATATTTAAATCAGAGGTAATGGAAGGGGGGAAAGGATTTCGAGGCACGTAATCATCTATATTCTAGGCAAGAAGTTTCTCCATTTTGAAGTTACTTTTGCTAAAGCTTATAATCACATTTTTAGAATGTACATGAGTGTTTGCTTTCTTAATTTATTTCTTCAGAAGTTCATTAGTAGTTCTAGCGTATTCGATTCTGTTTTTTCCCTTTTTTTATTTTACTAGCGGCATAAAATAGTTATTAAAAAAGAAAAAAATATATAATTCTTTTCATAATTTCAGCTAGTGTCATTTCACGCATCTAACTAGCAATTAATAATCAAACAAACATGAAAAAATACATTTATAGCTTTTAAATAACTTAGTTATTCAATCAGTAACAAGCAAATAAAATCTGAAATAAAAACTAAATGTTTTACGCTTTGCCGGATGCCAATACACGGGCACATGGAAGATAAAAATATTTTATTTCGAGTAGTGACAATACATTTTTAACATAAAGGGGCGATTTTTTGTGAAATTCACTTAACAAATGTCGTCCACTGTCAATGCGTTTTTTCACTTTGCGTTCGAGTCTGTTGCAATTCGCCAGAATGCTTAAAATCTTTCAAATTTAATCTGTTTGTTATGGATTAACAACTAAATTATTTTAAAAGCAATAGATACAGCTTTTAAGAATATCAATTTTTAACCTTTGAATTAAACTGATTTAAATAAAAATTCATTTAATTCATGATATATCTAATAAAATCATTTCAATATTTTTATAGAATCAATTTATATATTTTTTCACTTTTTAAATATATGCAAGATAAATAAAACTCCTATGCTAGCCTAAATGTATACTCATCTAGTATCATGTAACATATTTCGATATTTCATTTGCGTCATCCGTATTGATAATTTCCACAGATGAACTATATTAAACTTTAAAAGAACCCTTTTGGGGCAAATGATAAAGACCTACACCTATCAGAACTTTCGAAAAACTTATTTTTTTAATTTAATTTTTTTTATCTCCGAGTTTGTTGATTAAATTTGAAAGACAGATAAATATATTATGCTTTACTGATCAGATTGTAAGATTAATCTGATTTAAAATCTGATCTTTGTTCCAGAGTGGTGGTACTAAAGGTTTTCAATTTTTGTTTAAAGGGCACACGTTAGTCAAAAGGTTGAGAACCGCTGCCGTAGAGTGTTGCCATTGTTCACTTTTAAATCGTTGAGGATTAATAAAAAATTCGTTAAAGTTTGACAAAATATGAAATCGGTAATAAAACAAATTCCAAATATGAGCTTCCTGCCCATATTCGGGTGGAAACGTACGTTATTCAAAATTGGATGGCTCTAGGTACCGTTGTTTTATCACAATGTGAGTAACATACATACTGTTGCGTGCGTACGGGTTCTTTATGAATTGAATGCACAAGTCCGATGAAAAATGAATGAAATTTATTATTATCACAAGGAATAAAACAAAAATGCTTAAATATCCTCAGATATTCGTACGATATCCCAATATCTCACAGTAGTTATCTTTTAAACTACTAAAAACGTTCAACAGAACTAATTCAAAATAGAGAAACGTACAAAAAGCTAATCCGATTTCACCGCGAATTCGCTACAGCAGTTTTCTAAACAAAACTCATAAAACAACTATGAATTCAGAGATTTTCTTCCTTTTATAAGCTTTCTAAATCACGCACGAGCACATTCTGGTATTTTCTCGGAAAGCAAAAGTGTACAATTACGAGATATCTATTTATTTATTAAACGCACGTGCTCCTGTATTTTTCACTTTTCGAGCGTAGCTTTCTCTTCAAATAAGTCGCGTGCAGCATTGCACGGGGAAATGAAACAATTTAATAACAATTCTATTTAAAAATAGTTAATTCAATACAAAAACCGTAACAACATTAATAAATGCATTACAGTTAAACGCATAATAAACAGTAAAACGTTCAACAGTAATAACGCAAAATAATTTTAAAATGAAGCATATCTTTAGAATTTCCGATACACATTTCCGCGCGCTGGAGATAAAAAGGTCTTTTTTTTCCCGTAGATTGTTGCCATTGCTCGCTTTGAAATCGTTGAATATTAATCAAAAATTCGTCAAAATCAAAAAAATTCAAAAATTGTTGAGTGTTAATCAAAAAATAGTTCGACAAAATATGAAATAAATAATAAAACAAATTCCGAATGTTGGCTTCCAGATGCCCATATTCGAGTAGAAACATACGTTATTCAAAATTGGATGGCAACAATTTGAAAAGTGAATCGGACATTTATAGTGAAGCAACGCAAAATTCCAAAACGAAAATAATAGTCCTTCAGGGCAAATTGCCCACTTGGATCCCCCCCGAAAAAAAAACTGATGCGGACAGCGGATGACTCATTTGTATGGATTATTAAATTATATAGTTTTTTTCTTTTTTGGGGGGATGGACTTCATTTAAGGTTATTTCCTTGAATTATTCTAACTTAAACAACCGATCTCTCAGGGTAAATTGAAAATCACATAAAAAATTTCAAATTTTAAAATTAAATATCTCGGTCAATTTTTGTCGTACGGCAGTGAACCTTCTTAAAATTTGTGCAAATATGAATATTTTCATCATTTAAAACACTTCTATTACTGAAAATATATGTATTTGAAGTATTTTTATAGTACTGGAAATATAAGTCTATTATCTGTAAGACCAACGAAAGCGAAAATAAAGACCCTGTAAAGATTTTTAAGCCTGGTAAGATGGTGAGTATATAATATACTTTTAACTGTATATAATATACTATATATAATATACTATATAATATATTTTTTACTGTGAAATAAAAATGTCAATAAATATCGAAAATACTTAAAAAGAGCGTATCGTTAGAATTCGCAATGTAATGTTAGAGGTTGCCATATCTTTTTTTTTTCGCCTAAAGGAGCTATAATAACAAAGAAAAAAGTATATAATGATTTAAATGAGGCAGTTAGTACCATAGAAATATTTAATATTTCAGATTAAACATTTCATGGTTTAATGCATTTTAATTCAAATCAATCAAATTAAAAATTAGAGAAAAAAAGTATTTTTAGGAATTATATTTATTCCTTTTATATCGCTTAATTTTTTGTTACAGAAAGATTAAATTTGAAAGTTAAATGACTTACACCTTACTGAATGTTAACATGCCGTTGCGTGGAGATTATAAATGTTCTAGCTGAGGCAGTGGCAACATATTGCTTTCAAAAAAGACAAATTTTTGAATTAAAATTGAAAGAGAATTATTTTACATTTTGCCGAATGGCAACAGTCTGCGTTGGAGAAAAAAGTGTTTTATTTCGAACAGTATTGCCACTTCTCGTTTGAAATTGCTGAGTTTATTAAATGAAAATTCGTTAAATTTGTATAAAATATGACATAAATAAAAAACAAATTCGGAGTTCAAATTTTGAGCTTCAATGTGCCCATGTTCTGATGGAGTCTGTTCAAAATCTGGTGATCAATAGTAATTTGATAGTAATCTTATCATGGGCACCGTTAAGCCAACGTGGCGTTTTTCATAAAAGTTCGCGTTCTCTACACCAGTCAACCGCTTTTCATAAAAGTGTGGGCAACTTTATCACAATTTAGTGTTTTAGGTGCGGGGAGATAGTTATGCAAATTTTTCGTTTTTCATAAACATGCCGAAGATTTATTTCACCCTTGCTCAATTAATTGATCAGTAATCGAAACGAAAATCAGACTCGCATAGGGGAGCGCATACCTTTAAATGAAAAAAAGCCAGGTTGGCGAAGATAAGTTCCGAAGTTCAATTTCTGCATACTCCCTTATGACACGTCTCCGTTATAAAAATTTGTGTCTATTCGAAGAGTGATTGAATTCAATAAAGCTGCAGCATCTATATGAAGGGTCACCGTTATGAAGGCGTCCTGTTCTAACCACTTACACCAAGACAGCACACACGAGGGATGATGCAATGATGTCTTACAAAGACAGTTTTCTAGGAACTCCTAAAGCTAACTAAACCGAGTCTAACTTAAAATTTGTCCAACTAATCGAACTCTGTATTGTTATTATTATTATTACTTAATTATTCCAACTACGAAAACGCCCATGCAGTCAGCCTGTTCACGGGATTTGAACCTCAGACCGAACTACCAGTGTTCAGGAACTTGACCGCTCGGCCGCTGGTGGACCAATCAAAATGTCTAAAAGTCGGTTTAAATGTCCTTGTGTTTCTAACCGTTTACAAGTTAGTAACATTTGTCCTTGTTGTTGAACGTTTCAATCTCAGACAGCATGTGAATTACAGTAAGATGACGCTTTTTAAGAACGCAGTTAGGTTTATACCAGTTCACATTTTTAATATTTATTTTTAATTAAATTAATGAAGGTATATTACGATATGAAATAATAATAT
This sequence comes from Stegodyphus dumicola, assembly GCF_044657685.1. Taxonomy (NCBI): domain Eukaryota; kingdom Metazoa; phylum Arthropoda; class Arachnida; order Araneae; family Eresidae; genus Stegodyphus; species Stegodyphus dumicola. The sequence continues at coordinate 52,715,555 of NC_140777.1, forward strand.
TTACTTTATACGGGCCCTAGCTTTACTAAAGCTCCAAAAATATAGAAGACAGGTTTGCTCATAGGGTCGTGGACAGGTAAATTAAGGACGGTGGGCCAGCTTCGGTCCATCTGAAGATTCTATCCGGCCTGTCACAAATTAAAAAATATATTTCTGCAATATACTGACGATATTACTGTATAATATATAATACTTTATATTAAATTATAATATCTATTGTATAAAGCTCTTGTCAAAACAGAAAGTAATGTCACGTGATTGGGTCAGGAAAGAAGTTCATGTAGTTATCTGTTATCTCATTTCATTGAAACTTGTTTACACTGTGCATTTCAAGCTCCGTCCAGTGTATTTCAGCTGTGGCAGGAGCACAGACAAGTATAATAAATACATCTTCCCTAAAAATTGCACATTAGATTGCATCTTCCCTAAAAATTACACATTAGATTACATGTTCCCTAGAAAATTTCCCAGAGAGCGATACTTATTGATAATCTTCCTAAATGAATAAAAGTAATTGTTTAATAAAAATTGTGAAACAGTGAGGCCGGTTTGCAGCTTAAATTAAATGACTTACAATCCAACAAGCACTTGTTTCTCAGCGTGTAGAGACATTAGGTATTTTTTGGAAGCAGAAAAGAAAAATCAGCAATGCTTTCGTCGGGAATCGAACCACGCACCTCTAGGATACGCGAGCAGCGTGTAGATAACCACACCACGAAGGCGGGAGAAATACCTTATAAGTGTTCTAAAATCAGATTTTTACAAATCGCTGTCGAAAGCAAGTTTCCCAAATTTAGTATTTCAAGCGCAGAAAATTAGTGCTATGTTCGCTTCATCTTATATAAGAGAACAAGGGTTTTCTACCATGAATCTTAGGGAAAATTCTATTAGAAACTGCCTAACAGAGGAGCATTTAACATCACTTTTCAGAATTAGTACATCGTTGATTTTAAGGGGATTTTGGAAATGCAGTTGCACTGTTAGTCATCATATTAATATTTTAATTACAGTACTTGTATACTCTTTCAAAGTTTTACAATAAATTGCAATGGCCCGCTAAATGTTTTCTTTCATTTTTTGGCCCGCTTCCAAAAAAAAAATTGCTCATCGCTTTCGTAGACTCTTACTCAGTTTTCAGTAGATTTGGGAACTGGGATCTAGAGAGCATTCTAGATATTATCTTTGAGTATAGGGTAAGATACTTGGGTTCACAGCTAGTGGCAGTACATTAGTAATCTTGGTCAATACAGATTTAATGTAACCGGTTCATGGCAACCTGACCTCTAAATTTCCCAATATATCTCTCCCAGAACGTGCTTATCTTCGCCTTCCGATGTTAATTAATGCCGATCACGGCTTGCGAAATAAATAATACCAATCTTCTTTTATGTTTTAAATAATCTTTCATCACGGAATACAAAAAGATTTCTCAAGCACTCTTTTCACTTTGTTATTTATCTGCTTCCACAGCATTATTCTGTTTTAACGCCGCTCAAAGAACATAATGGTAACATCTAACAATCGGCACAATTTAGAAAGAATGAGGAAAGACATCTATAACAATCCACAATGCAAGCTACGGTTGCCTTGGTGACCCGAAGAGTCATGTGACGTCAAGTGCTTCCATAACAGGTGGTAATCGAGTATGAAGATCGAATTCACCCCCCAGAAATCGAAGGTTCTCCAGAAAGAAGGTCACATTTAGAAAGAGGCAGGAAGTTAAAAGTGAAGCAACCATTGAACACGAGGTGAGGGGAGGCTATCCGAGAAAACAATAGCGAGGGTAAAAGCCAGTATGGAATAATAATTAGTTTCGGACTAAATTATATAGTAGGGAGTTGTGCTTTGTTCAATTCAATGGCACAAGTTTTACTGGATCTACAAAGTACATTCAGCCCCACTCAGTTTCTTTGCAAACTTTATAATGGATATATTATCGAACTTTATCCAACTGTGTATGTACACAGTACATTTAAACAAAGTTTCGTCGGGGGGGGATAATTGCAATCTGGAAAACTTCACACTATAGTTCGCTGGTTTTCAAATTATGTCGACTCACGGAAGCCTTAGAACTAGAAGCTTTTTTTCGGGGAATCCCGATACATCCTTAGAAAAATATACCTTAAAAATAATATTAATGTAATTAATAATTATGTAATGTTAGTTAAAGAAAAGTATTGTATTTTGTTATTAAAAATATTTAACGTAAAATTAATGTAATTTACTTATTTAATAGCATGAACTCCTGTTCCAGGTCTCAACTACCTTTGAATTATATTAGTTAGCGAAGAATGTGTGCTTGAAAATTTTTGTTTCATAAACTGTCGTAAACTAGCTCTGTTGGTGGTTCCATTGCAATACCGTGTACAATCGATTTCATCCTCTGCATTTAATTTGTTTCTATATTTTGCTGTCACATACGTTGAGAAATAGTTTTCACTTAAATATGACAAACGCTGGAATGATTCCCACCCCCCTATGGCAGGCCCAAACCGTCCAAAGACGTAGGCCATTACTAAGGACAGAAGCGATGGTCGCTTTATTATGCAAGCACCCAACAGGTGGGCCACCTTTGCCTTCTGTTAACAAGACAGACAAATACAGCCGTGCTTTCTCCGGGACTCGAACTGGTATCGCCAGTCGGCTCCCCTAACCACTATACCATCTAAGCGGCTGCTGTGAGGATATTAAAATGTTTTGTACCTATGTGTATAACTTCAAGGTATTCTGCATGGATCTACAACCAAAAATTTAGGGAGCCCACCAGCGGCCGAGCGGTAAAGTCGCTGAACACTGGTAGTTCGGTCCGAGGTTCGAATCCCGCGAACGGGCTGGCTGCATGGGTGTTTTCGTGGTTTTCCCCATGTGTAACGTGTATACGAGCCAGTTTCCCTTAGAAAGTCCTCCACGAAAGGCATCCCTCCCCTTAGGCAGATAGCCCTAATGTGCTTTGCCGTAATTAAATACACACACACACAAAAATTTAGGATCTGAACTTTCTTAAATTTAGATTTTAGCTTCGAATCTGTTCATATGTCGATAAACTGTTCCCTTTCTTTTATTGGCAAGCATTCTGATTTATCGTAATACTCGAACGGATTTTTTATACAGCTATATTTATTAATTTAGAAATCAAACCATAAAAATCAGCCTCATATTTCCAATTTTCCAGGACTAGTTTCTATGGTTTTACCGAACCATCATCCTCAGCTGCCAAAGCAAAAATGAACGAGATAAGATAAGAATGGCTAGACATAAGTTAAGCTACTGGCGCCATCTATTAATGAAACGAGAACTTAGACATAATTTTCTTAAAGGCTGAAGGCAAAGATAGATCGGAATTAGGGTCGTTAACTAGAACAGAAAGGTTTTTTTCGAAAGTGAAATGCTTCTATAAAATCTAAATCAACAATGGAGGATGTTTTTTGAATAATTTTGGCTGCAGAAAGATTGAAAGAGTGATTTTCGGACCAATAATGCTGGACAAGAGAATTTCCGTGTTTCTTTTTTTCTAACTCATGTTCCTCATGTTCCTTAACGCGAAATTTTAAGGCTCTCTTAATTTGACCAATGTAAATTAAACCACACTGGCAAGGAATCCTGTAAATACCCCATGAATTTATATCCAGGGTCCTTCAGTATAGAATTTGGAATTTTATTGATAGGAGAAGAAACGACCCGATGGCTGTAATTAAGATAAAATAACACGCCGAATAAGTATTAATTTCGAAGTCAAACAACAAAAATAGTTGTCAGTTTCATGAATTCAGTTCTGAGGAATATGCTTTCATAGTTTTTTTCATTTGAAAAGGTGCTCCATAGTATAATTTTTAACACTGTCGTCTAAATTCAATTAATTTTCTACTAGAAAACTGTTCAGTTTCGCAAAGTATTCCCCGTTATTCTCTTTGACATCACATATTAAGTTTTAAAACTAATTTATAACTAAATGTATCTTTATATTTTTCAATAAATAAACACTAGTCAGCTAGTGTGAGAGCCTTATATATATACTAGAAAGCCCGACGGTCATACGAAATGACCGCTGTTCTAGATATTATAAATTGTAATTAAAATGATTTGTGCAAAGGTGTCTGCTAATTCAAACTGAATTACCCAGGGCAGGCGGCGAGCACGCCTCTTTGCTTATTGCCCCACGGGGTTTCCCTCTTCTACTTGCTTAATTGCTTAAAGTAGAGTGCAATGAAGGAAACCACTGGCGGTACATTTCTTAAGAGCAACCGCTAACTCAATAAATAAAGGCGATTTAAATAACAAATAACAGTTCTAATAAAATGTTAATTCACATGTCAAAGGTCTCTTTGTGCACAACATTTCTTGTGTAGATCTTTCCATCATTTTTAAGCTCGCCTTCAATTATTTTTAATTTTACGTCCGTTCTTTCACGAACTCTTGAACAGGCACCTAAAAGTTAATCGTGTCCAAATGCAGGCTCAGGTAAAAATATGCCAACACGCTTAAGCGTTTGGCCCTGAGATTTATGGATGGTCATAGCAAAGGCAAGTTTTACAGGAAAGTGTCTACGCCTCAATTGAAACGGCAACCCTGTGCCATGGCAACTTCACCCCATTGGCTAGTACAGTTACGCAAGCAACCAATAAACTATCGACAAACAGACACTTAAGCCGCATATATATATGGGGTGAAGAAACATCATCTCCTCCGAAACGCCTGGCTCCCGGGCTTAGTGAAGCACACCGTTGGATTCCGCAGGTCCGTGGCACGTCATTTTGACCATTCGCATCTTCGTGGGACTTTAATTAGTCGCTATATTAATTAAAAACTAATTTTCCCCTACGTTTTCCCTACATTTTGCACTTTCTTTCTTGGGTTTTCTCGAATTTCTACGGAACGGCGCCGAGTTGAAATTCGAGACGCGTATCCTCGGATTCCACAAAATTCTTCAAATCCATCGATGCCGTTCTAATCTTCGTACGACTTTAATCGGTTGAGATATTAATTAAAAACTGCGGAAATGTTAATTTTCGCGCTCATTTTTCCGAGTGGCAAAAATAAACTATCGGCGACACACACTTTAGCTGCTTATATACACTCATGTCCATAAATTAAGGATAATGCAAAATCAGGTAAAGGAAGAGTTAGAAGCAAAACAAATTTGACTTATTTCTAAAGCTTATTTATTAAACAAAAGGTAAAGAGCAAAAAAAGATGCTATATGTTTGATATTATTAAAAAAATTAGCGATTTTTCTCCCTGGAGCAAATAACAAAAAAAAAAACCTATTTACAAAAAAACAATATTACATGGTTGATATGATTGTTAATACATTGTATGTCGCCCAGACGATGCAATACAGTCCGTACAACGCCTAGACATGCTGAGTATCAAATTACCGATCTGATCTTGGGGGATATTACACCACTCAAAAAGCAATGGTCTCCGAAGTTCCGGTAGACATGTAGGAGGAAGTTGACGGACTGCAACTCGTCGGCCAAGCATATCCCATACATGCTCTACTGGATTCAAGTCCGGTGAGAATGCTGACCAGTACATACGAGTGATATTCTTCGATTGAAGGCATTCGCTTACGATGTTTGCACGGTGAGACGGGCGTTGTCATCCATAAACACAAATTTTGCGCCCATGGCGCCCCGAAGCTAACTTGTTGTTCCAGAATGACGTTCCGATAGATTTGGCTTGTCATGGTTCCAATTTGAACATACAGGTCAGTTCTGGAACCCAGAATAATTCCACCCCTAACGAGCACTCCTGCACCACCGTAACGGTGTCGTTCAATGATGTTTTTTTGGTGGTAACGGGTACCTAGAGTTCTCCATATGAAAGTCCGGCGGGAATCAGACTACAGGCTAAAACTGGACTCGTGGAAAAACATCACACAAGCCTGCTGTTGCGGTGTCCACAATGCAACAGCAGGCTTGTGTGACACTCTACTCCAAGCTAACCGCAGGCGACAGTGAGTTGCAGTAATTGGAACGCATCTGACAGGTCTACGGGCATATAGACCAATCTGCCCTGAGCGTCTGTACACGGTTTGCCTTGAAATTGTCGTACCAGTGGCTGAAGAGAGCTGACGAGACAGGTCTGAGGCTGTGCTCCGCCTATTCCTTTTGGTAGTAACTGCCAAATACCAGTCCTCATTTGGCGTTTTAACTCTGGGGCGACCTGTGCTGTAACGTCTACTCACATTATCATCATCTTGGAATGAGAGACACTGGAGATGACACTCTGGGCAATTCCAAGTTCGTCTGATACTTCCAGTTGGCCCACATTCCAGACGGCCGATAATTCTACCACGTAAAAAATCATCCAAATGCGTCCTTTCTGTCATAACTATTCGGTTATTGCACTGAAATGCTTATAAAGCGCCTGCGAACAATTTTACTTCTTTGCCTGTATTCCTTATATATCAGTCTCTTACATTCTCGTCATTGTGACGTACCATCGGTGTCATCTGGTTACTTCCTGAAATTTGCATATGATTCTTGAAGATGTGTGTAGTGATTTTACAGGTGATATATTTATTTTAGAGTTCGATTTCCGCGTGACTCTGAATTATCCTTAATTTATGGACATGATTGTATATAAAGATATGTAAGATAAAAAATATGTAAGCAAACTTCTAAATTTAATTCACTGCAACCTCTTTTATTTTTTATTTCATTTGAAAACTTCATATATCTGTCCTAAAAATAGCGCTGTAAATCTAAACTGCGTCATTCAAATTAGTCATGCGATCTTACGTAACCTTTAATGCAGATAGATGCCTCTTGACCAATCACCAAATTGTAAACCAAAACTAAGAACTGAAACTTTTAACTCCCTCCCTTCTTTCTATGAACTGATGCGTCACTTTTGCTTGTGCTTTCTTCTTGGCCAGATGTCTTTCTGCAATCATGTGTTTGCTGCTATATTCGCTTCTATGGCAATTATATCAAAATTGTAAATGTTCTTTAATAGGCACGAGTAGAGTGCCAAGTGAATTGTGGACACAAAATGAGAATTTAAATAAAAAAGGAATTTAATCCGGCTCGACTGCTTCTTCTTCAAAAATGGATGGACGCTCTAAACATCAAGTATCTTCGCAATTACTATTTCTACGCATCTACATCTCAGCGTTCGTATTTCAATGCCTCCAAAAAATTGTTCTGCGATTACATTCTTCGGCCAATTCTGATTATGAAAAATTCTGCACGAGTTTTTTAAGCTATGTTCGAAGTGAATCATGGGAAAAGTCTTGTTTCACCGAAAATTTTAATGCAAGTTTGTACCGCATTCAGGATCAAATCATTTATGCCATGTCATCCAACCACAGTTTCAATACACACACACACACATATATATATACGTAATAATATTCAGGCTTAGAAACAATGACCAGGAAATGGGGGGCGAATGCAGATTAAATCTTCAGTTTTATTTTCAGCAACATGTTGCGGCTACACACAAGTCGGCACATTAATTGTGCCTATTCCAAGAGATTTTACATTTTAAATAAATTTGCAATAAGAAAGAAAGAGCAGACTGACTGCAGTGTGGCCAGGCCAAAGCATAGAAAGCAAGTGCGTAATGTTCAGGATGACATCTCAAGTCAAACTGAGTTAGTTTGGTACTCAAAGCATTTTGATTGGACAGTTAATATTGCTGTAAAATTATTATTTAGTTCAATTTACATCATCAGAATTACGTAAGAGTCATATGACATAGATTTCTCTCGAAATGACGCGGTGCAAATAGATGTTGCTATTTTTAGAATAGAGAATGGAAATTAATTTACACTTATTAATTTAATCCTTTACATATTCTTTATTTTTCTTACATACGAGCAACCAATAAACTATCGACCAACCAATAAACTATATATATACGAGCAACCAATAAACTATCGACAAACAGACACTTAAGCCGCATATATATATATGGGGTGAAGAAACATCATCTCCTCCGAAACGCCTGGCTCCCGGGCTTAGTGAAGCACACCGTTGGATTCCGCAGGTCCGTGGCACGTCATTTTGACCATTCGCATATAAGATTGCAGGAGCAACTCTATTTAGCATTGAGGCAAACGGATATCTTGCTAAATTGGCGAGATATTGCCAAGCTGGAGATGGTTTTGGCGACTAAGCGTATCTCCAAGTTTGTCGATTCATCGCCAAAAGTCACCGAACTTGGCGACATTTGGACCGGTCCCTGTATAACTGTAACTGATGCTGTAATTGAATAACTGTAACCATATCCCACCTTTATATGTAACTTTAACCATATAATGCCATCTAGTAATTGTGTGAAATGGAAGGTCACAGAGATTTCTCGGCAACCGGGGGAAAATATATAAGCTTGCAAAGAGCATCAGTTTTTCAGTTCAGAGTCGACTTCGGAGTATTGAGATTATCTCCGTGTGAGCTTCGCTCTTTAGATGAACTTTGCATTGTCTTGTGTTTATTGTTCTTAGTAGTTTGAAGTGTAACTACTGATTGTGCTCTGCGATACTGAAAACAGCGGTACGAGTATTTTTGCCGAAATTTCTAGAACTTTTACGTATTTCTTTTGATAAAATAAATTTTAGAAGCTCTCATTGGTTCTGTATGCATTCGAACCCAAATGCACGCAATGAGTCTAAATCGTGGAGGTAAGAAAGGAAGGAGAGGCCAAACCGGCACTATAAGTGAAGCACTGCTTCGAAGCTTCAGTCACTAGATGGAGTGTTTTTTGTTTACATTCAGAAGCTCGCTTGACAGTGCTCTGATAGTATTTCGACACACGACAGTGCCATACAAATCCAAAAACGGGACACTTTCGTATGGTAAAAACATTCATAGTATGATGGATAATAGCAATTTGTATGGTTTAGTGACATTCATGCAAAAATTACATCGTTATTTTTCGATAACTAACAACAGCGATTTTGATTATGAATTTGTTTTATAAAATTCTAAGCTGCTGAACTACGAAAATATAGATTTTAGCAAAAATGTTATGCTTAAAGAATGAAAAATATCTTATGGAACCTTTAAAATTGTATACATCTTTCGATACCTTTGACCGAGTATTTGTTACTTTTATTTTATGTTCCAAACACCAAAATGTTTCAAATAAAATAAATTTTTTTGTCATTCACATATTATTGTAACATGAACTTTTTAAAAATTTTTAGAGGAGGGGCTTTATTGTTGATCATTTTAAACTCATCATTTTATTTTTGTATAACTGAAAAATAATCACTTTGGGCTTACACGATTTACTTATTTGGGTTAATTAAAAAAAAATTACCACCGAATGCTACAATCATCGTCAAAATTAATAAATATACGCACAGGTATGCGAATAAGTTAACTTTTCCTTGATTTATAACCACACATTTGTGTAAAATTATGTAGAGTTTTACACAAATGCGTGGAACAGAAGACGGATACATTTGCGAATTCGGCAAATGAAGCAACATTATACAGAGTAAGGTAATCAAGATTGAGATCTGATGACAATGTGGTTAATGTTTAAATGTGAAATGGATAGCTATTATTTATTATATTATCAGAGAATTGTTAAATTGCGTAAAATTGCTAAAAAAGGTATTGAGTGCTGTGCCAAAATATATTTACTCGAAGATTTGAATTTGATAATGAATGTATCCTAAAACGTGTTTTAAGTTAAAAGTTTGAAACTTGATGGTTAAATGTAAATATGCATGTTAAATGTAAGTATGCATAAATGTGATGTTAATGTAAATGTAGTTAAATGTAAATATGCATGTTAAATGTAAGTAGGTTAAATGTAAGTATGCATGTTAAAATATTTGTAATTAGGCACATAGGTAAGGTTAAATTTTTATTACACAGATTAAGACATGCAAGGGCTATCTATCTAGAGCGAGAGATGCCATCGTGAAGGAATTTCGAAGAAAAACTGACCTTTGAGTGGGTATTAAAAATAATGCATATAATTTTCACTCAAATTATATTTACACATATTTCTTATGCAAAAATTTCGGATATATACTAAATTATTGTAAATTATGTTTCTCGAAAAATAGTCAATGCACAAAAATGAAAAATTTGCAAATGCCTAAAATGAAAAATATGAAATATGTATGGGTATTCTAGCAAAAAGCATGTATCTGTTTTCACAAAATGCTTAAATATTTATTAAATTATTTATAAATCTATTTGAAATGAAGGATTTATTTATTAATAAACTCCTGTGAAAGTTACTGTGAAGAAATCTAATTATTAAATCTATCTAAATTTATAATGATTCTATGAGATGCGTACTTAAGGAAGTAATAAAGTAATTTTTTGCATTGTCGAAATTAAGAGTAAATAAAATCTGATAAGTATAATTAAAAGAATTATTCCCTTACATTTTATAATAACTCAGTTACAAGTTTTAAATAATATTTAAAAAATAATCCTTATTTTATTCTCTTTCAGAAATATTCAGAGAAAGTTAACTTCTAGTTAACGTATTTCGCTGTTAAAATAAAAGGTGCTCTAATTTAAAATGGACCGAACAGAGAATTAATTATAAATTGACTTAGATTTTTCCATTTAAAAGATGCCCCAGAAGGTAAAAAATGATGTCATATTTGAGAAAGTATTTTAGGAAGAAGCTCTATAGATAGAAAAGAAATAATGCATAATTTTGATATTAATAGCACAATAAACTTTGATCTTAATTTTCGGAATCCTTAACCGAATAAAATCGAATTACCTTTATTTTTTTTAATGTAATTAACGAAAACTTGTGAAAAATATTTCATTCAAATTAAACCGTTCTGAGGAAACTGCGCTGTGAAAAGTATAGCATTTAATTCCGTTCAGAATGAAATGTTGTTTAAAAATTTATTCTTTTCATATACTTAGAACTCTGAAATATTGTAGAAAAAGAAAATATATACATTTATATGCATATTTAAGACGTAATTACAAAATATTTACATCCGATCGTATTAAACCCATTGATCTTAATGGTAAATGAACCGATGTTTTGGTCACCACAAAGGGGTCGTCAGTGCTTTCAAAGCAGTGTATCGGGAAAACCGGTTAGGGCCGTTCCATTTTGCTTACCTCCATGGTCTAAATGCATATTTATCCAGTATTCCCTAGCTCTACCACTTGGGCCATCTCTATTGATAATCTCTGCAGATAAATCATATTAACCATTAAAAGGATCCATTAAAATCTGAACCCCTTTAGATTTTTTAATATATATTGTTGTGTTCAACCGGTTCGTGGATTTGGAGTAATGTACGATGACACTTAATGAAGAATCAAAATACAATTTATTCGCCAGTATTACACAAGAGAGTTCCAAAGACACGTTTATATTCGTAGAAAAACTACGATGAACATGCTGAAACAATCAGCAACACAGCCTTCAGACTGTAACGGTGAAGACAGCTTCACTGCAAAGCACTAAAATACAGCTTCCGACTTGGTCGATCGCTTTCAAGCTAACCTCTGAACTCTACTACTCTACTACTAAACTCGAGATACCCTATTTGCGTACAGGCAGGGTATGTATAGCTTTAACCTACCTTCGAGAACATTCTCGAGAAAACCACCAAGACTGCGTTCTAGAATGTTTTTGCTCCGTGTATGGCATATCGCGAATTTTGTCGTCAAATGGGCGATTTCATACCAAATTTGGCAACTCTCTCTTTCTGGCAACCGTAACCAGGATACCCGGGAAACTATCTTACCGCAGCTGGGCATTTTGCAACAATATATAGTATATAAAAGATTTTTAAGAATTAGCAAGAATTTGTCGTAATCTATAAACAGAAATACATTTCAAAATAATTAAAAAGATCTTAGTATTAAAAGATTAAAAGTAGTAATTAAAAAGATTTATTTAGAATTTTGCAGGGATTATTTCTAATGATATATGTTTAACTTGGAATCTTTTAATGATACATATATATCTTGGAATGTGTTTAGTACCTCTGTATTTATTCGGCAGAATTCGGTTGTTGGGAATATTCTATAATTTCTCCGTCATGTTTTAACTAAATTACTCTCTCTAAAAATAGTACTGTTTTATGTGAAGTTTTATTTAATGTAACGGAAAATAAATCCATAGATTTCCAATTTGGCAAGTAAGGAAAATGAATATTGCAATATGTTTGCTGATAATAGCAAACATCATTTCTGAAGAAAGAACTGTATCGATTCTCTTTGCCTTGTCACCCATTTAGTAACAGCCTACATAAATAAATAAATAAATAAAATAAAAAAGACGCTTTTTTTTAATAAAGTATATTGCAACAAGTCTGTAATCCTTCTCGCTAACTCTCTTTTGACAGTTCCTTTGAGTATGTTAAAAATTTTCACACTATAGATTTACTGTATATCACCTTGAAATGTAGATCACTTTAAGAATATATGTCTTCTGCCATCTCGGAAGAATGATTAGAGAAAATTCTTTTCACTTGAAATGTAAAACTCAATTACTCGTATTCTAGATTGATCGTCTTAACATCTCATCTACAGCATAAACAAGTTTTTGGTTTTTGTTAAATGTGACAGACAAAATTGATAAGGCTAGAGCGATGAAAAATGGCTTACACCATTTTGCCTTTTAAAATGCATGTATTTCATTCTATGATTTAAGCTATTTATATTCATTACAGCAGATGCGAATTGAAAAGAGTACTAATGAGATAATACATCTGAGACCTTGTTCTCTATCGATGTCATTTCGCACTGCTGTCCAATGCAAGACATTTGTTCAGTTTTCCATGTTAACATTGCATTCCACCATGGTGTAGCATTCATTTTTATATTTGTCATCGACTACAGGATATTAAAATAATACTTGATAGCTTTGTTTTTCCAGATCAAGGCCTCCTTTCTTCTTTTATTTTAATCTATTTATTTATTTATTAGCCTAAAAAACAGAATATTAATCTCGAAATGTGATTTTGCGTTGGTTCACTATAAACGGGTATCACTTTTTAAATATTTGTAACCAAATATAATCACCTCGTATTATTTTTAAAGAAATTAAATAATAAAAAATATGCATGCATGTATGTTTTATTTATTTTTAGTCCAAAGGGACTTTGTCCCTGAAGGACTATTGTTTTCGTTTTGCGATTTTGCGTCGGATCACTATAAACAGTGTATCACTTTTCAAACTGTTGCCACCAAATGTTAGAGTTCTGCATTATATTTAAAAAAATTAAATAATGAAGAATCTGCATAAATGTACGTATGTTTCTCGCATTGTGATAAAGCAACGTTACCTAGAGCCATCCAATTTTGAATGACGTAATCCTACTGCGAATATAGGCATCTAAAAGACCAAAAATTAAAATTTGGAATTTGTTTTATTATCGATTTCATACTTTGTAAAACTTTAACGAATTTTTAATTTACAAACTCAAGCATTTCAAAGCAAGCAATGGCAGTGCTGTACAGAAAATCATTTTTATCTCCAGCGCGCGAGACTGTGTATCGGAAATTCTGAAGATATGCTCAATTTAAAATTATTTTATGATATTGCTCTTGAACTGAGTTTTATGGCTTAAGTGACAAGAACATGATATTTAATAAATAAAGGTAACACACAAAATGTTAAATAGACGCCCTTTTAAACGTAATTAAAAATCTTAAACCTTTCAGATTTTTTTATTTTTTTAAATTTTATATTCTGTAAAACTTAAATAAAATTTTGAATAACAAACTCAACGATTTGAAAGCGAGCAATGGCAACACTGTTCGTAATAAAAGATTCTTACCTCCAGCGAGAAAGACAATCGGAAAAATGTTGTCGGAAAGATGTTTATATTTCAGTTTTAATTAACAAAACTATGTCTATTAATAAAACGTGTCTATGAAAGCAATGTGTTGCCGCGGCCGAAAAATTAAATATTTTTTATCTTCCACGCGCCAGGGTATTGCCATTCAGTAAAGCCTAAGATATTTCAAAGTTAATCTGGAAATTAACCTTAGTTTGGAGTAACAGACTAAGAAATTTAAAAGCAATAAACACAGTTCTTCCAAATAAATTTTTCTAGTGTATAATGGGATCTATTTAAATAAGCATGTATTAAAATTATGAAATGTTTAATTAGAAATATTCAACATTTTTATGAAATTACAATAATTGGACTCATTAAAATCATTATATACTTTCTCTTTTTAATAATAACTATTTTGGATGGCTGGCTGAATGAAAGGCGAGTTTTTAAAGAAATAATGTAACGAATATAAAAACAGGTATGGCAACTTCTAACAGTCTATCGGGAATTCTAAAGACATGCTCTTTTTGATAACTTATGATTTTGCTGCTGAACTGAATTCTATGCGAAGTAAGTGCGAAGAACGAGACGTGATATTTAATAAATAAAGTTAAGACATAAAAAGTTGAAAACAAAAAGACTAAAAAACTCAGCCAACTTACTGAGAAAATTGAATATTCATATGACGAATAGAGACAAGACTGAAAATAGAAATGCTAAAACATATGCCAACAATGTATGGTAACACTGCATCGGGAATTCTAAACTATGTTGCTATGCAGCTTTTTTTTTATGCAGCTCTTTGTGATTTTGTTGTTGAACTGTATGTGGCGCAAGTGCGAAGAAAACGATGCTTAACGATACAGCTAAAAACATTGTTTTTAAAAATAATAGTTAGCAGACTTGAGTTCAAGAGCAGACGTTTAGACTGCAAGCTCGACGTGAACGTAAAATATATTGACAAACCCTTTTTGAGCAAATTTGAAATATTTCAGATTATAAAAAAATGTTTTGCTTTTTGTTTTTGAACCGTACTTACTATTTTCCGTTTGTCTCAATTAAATGATAACGCATTTTAAATATAAAGCATATACGTGAATTAAGCCTAAAGCTTGGACCATATCATTAGAAATTACTATTACAGAATTGCAAAATGTATTTCGACGTGCTTTTAACAAAAATATAAAGTTATTTATCTGCATCTGAAGGAAAATATAATTTTCCTCAATGACTTTCGAAAAACAGATAAAAGGGTTTTATCTGCTTCTGTATAATATTTTTTTCAATAAGTTTTTTTAAGTTTGTTGCAGCACTTCGAATGCGATATATGAAAGATTAGTTAGTTTATTTTCAATTGTATGTGTGAAGTACATTTTTTCTTGCAATTTATATTCCGTTGCTTGGGAAGTAAGTACCGACGCAGATATAGTTAAAAAATCAAAAGTTACTCAAATCACGCAGTCAAAAAGAGTCATCCGAATCTTATTCTAAAGTCAAAATAATTAAAAAATTGAGAGCAGTTCTAGTACCTCTGTAGATTTGAGAGCAATTGTAGATTTACTTTAAAATTCTCGTAAAAAACTAAATGAAACATAAAGCTTAAGCTACATTCAATATAAAAGAGGAAATTCGCAAAAGCTTAAGCACATTCGCAAAAGCAATTAAAATTTTCTTTTCCATACCAGCAGTTTTACAAATTAAAAAAAGATTTTAAATCGACACGCTGAATTTCTGAAATGAAATTTTAAGTACAAACTACAAATAACGTTTTTCTAATTTTACTTTGAGCAGCATGGAGTTTTACTTTGGTTTAGATTTTAATTAGGTTATAGGTTTAATTGGAAATGGGAAAGCACACGAGCGTTATCTGCCTAAGGACAAAGATGCCTTTTTGAAGGAATTTGTAAGTGAAACTGTCTGACATTAACGTTACGTATTGGGTAATCCCATAAAAACCAACCATGCAGCCAGTCAGTTCGCCTGGGTAGTACCCGGGTCGAACTTCCAGAATTCAGTGGTCTTATACATTGGTCACTGGCATATGCACCAATCACATTACATTCATTTCAATCGTTCATTCCCTTTGCAGTGAAAATCAGTACCGGCTCTTTATTTATTTTTATGTTATTCATATTTAACGGTTTCTTCACCGCACTCTACGCCTTTTTGCAAAGTTTTCTTTCGTACGTTAGTCTTTTTGCTTTTTTTCGATAAATATTAAACGTTAAAAGTTTATTACCCCCTCTATATTACCCGTTGTATATCCATTATAAAAGCAGAAGTTTCCGTGCACTCGCCTATTAATATAAGTACATTTTATTCCAAACAGCATAATGTGGAGGACAAAGTTCTTATGACGTCACGAGGCCACGCCCATTGAATCAACGAGTGCGTGCTGGTTTAAAAAAATTGTGCTGGTAGTCTTGGCCCAGTTCCATAGCACGCAATGGTGAAGTTGCACACACGTGGAGTGTGCACTTAAATTAATGTATGAGTGATTGAGGAAAAGAACTAATAATAATAAAAAAGAAGAAAACCACTTTTTGCTCCGAATACAGGTGTCGGATTGCCCGCAAGGTACGAGACAGTGGAAGACTAATTTTCTGTCATTATTAACGTATGAAGCTTGATCGTTTTCAATGCCTTATCTGTAAAAATCTTTAGTAAAATATCAAAAACATCTATGTAATTCTCGCTGCTTCATGTCAGAAGTGTATTCATGTCTGCCTACTGACATTTAAACTAGCACGAATAGCAGCGCTTTCAGCTCCCTACGTTCAATATTTTTGCAGTTTTGTTTGATTAAATATTAAGAATACAGTAATGAAACCCAAAGGGAAAATTTGAGGACAAAAAAATCTGAAAGAATTCACATGTAAACTAGTACTAATGGATTTTCAAACAGTCTGTTTTGACTCTATCATACACACACACATATATATATATAATATATAATATATGTAATATATAAAATATGAAAGCAAAGTACTAAATTTAATTTATGGAAGCAAAATACTATTTTTAATTTTCCAGTAGCCCCTTTATTCTTTATTTTAATTTGAATATTTCCCCCTTCTTTTCAAAAAATAGTAACTATTTATAACATATCAGTCTAAACTGCGTCATTTCAAAATTAATCTGCATCATAAGATCTGACGTAACGTCGCAGTGCAGACATTTATTATCCAATCATTTAATAAGATTTCTATTGAAAACAAATCTTTTTAATCTCTCCCATGTTTCTTCAAAACGTGTCTTTTATTTTCCCACTTGCCTGCATCAAAGTAACACGTCACCGCTCGCTTTGTTTATCACCCATTGTATGTCTCGAAATGCAAGCTTCCAAAAATTATGGGGTACGTATTGCTACCATAATGATGTGTGAATCAGACTCTGGGTACAAAGAACTGTGTTATCTAATAATAAAATTATGTTGAATTTAACAACGTCTATCTGTTCCCAAGACCAATGGGAAAAATGATAAAATGTTAAAAAATATTTATTAATAAACTGTTTTCATTTTCAGTTCAAATTAAATTATTTTTGCTAATTTTTTTAATTTTTTTTTTTTTTAATTTTCGTTTATTAGATTACTTTAAATGATTTTCTGAGATTATTAGCCCAAAGAGGGTTAGCCCAGAAGGGCTATAAATTTCGTTTTGACATTTTGCGTTGAAAACTTTAAACGTCGCTTCACCTTCAAAACGGTTGCCACCAAATATTACAGCCCTGCGTTATATTTAAAGAAATTAACCGTTTGACTGTTAAGCAATTCTTGCAAGAACGCACGAAACCTGCGGGATATATTTTGACTTGATGTTGTCTATTGTCTTATTTTATCATAATTATATTTTGACTTGATGACGGAGCGACAAAGACACACTGAAACGAGTTTCAGTGTTTCAGTGTTCGCGGTTTTCGAGACAAATGAACGCAGCGCTTTTGCGCCGCCTAGCAGTTAAACGGCTAAATAATGAATCTGCGTAAATGTATGAATGCTTCTCGCATTAACAACGGTACCTAGAGCCATCAAATTTTGAAAAACTTAATCCTCTACCGAATATGGGCATCTGGAAGGCCAAATTTGAAATTTGGAATTTGTTTTATTATTTATTTCATATTTTTTTAACTTTAACGAATTTTTGATTAACAAACTCGATGATTTTAAAGCAAGCAATGGCAACACTGTACGAAAAAAAAAAGCATTTTTATCTTCGCGCGAGACTATATCGGAAATCGGAAATTCTAAAGATATTTTCATTTTAAAATTATTTTGCGATATTGCTGTTGAACTGAGTTTTATGGTTTAAGTGCGAAGAACATGATATTTAATAAATAAAGGTAACCCACAAAACGTTAAAAAAAATGCCTCTTTGGGCGTAATGTAAAATCTGAAAGCTTTAAGTTTTTTTTTTTTTTTTTTTTTGTGTGTGTGTGTGTGTGTGTGTGTGTGTGTGTGTTGTTGGCTCAGAAACAGGCTGATTCAGTTACTTCTTTTGCTGCACCAACCTCCTGATGTCGATGCAACAAAAGATGTAAATGTCTTTTTCTCTCCCCCTATTTTTGGTTTTGCCATTTTTTTATTCTTTCAATGCAGTTCGCCACTGCGCTTCTGGTTTGTCATTTTTGCGTATGGTTTAATCCGAAATGAATATGGGATGGATTTTACACGCATAATTAGTTTTGCATTATATAATCTTATATATATATATGTAAGATAAAATTATATGAATCAGAATTATAATATAACTATAAATATTAATTTTTCCTATATGTAAGATAGAAAACTCTGGAACCTGTGAGAAGAGATGAATTTAGGGGTAGATCATCAAATTTAGAATGTTAATTTTGAGATCATCAATTATTTTTTGAAAGAGCTATCATATTTTGTTATATCTTACATATCAATTTGTAATTGCCATAATAAAAGCAAAGGAAAAGACGGAACACTGTAGATGAGTGCTTAGATCCATATTGAAGACGAATTTTGATTGCGTAGTATGCTAGTAATGCTAACTTGGTAATATCTAAAGAACTTGGCAGTCGAGGCAGTTTTAATTCCATTTTTATTTGCAACTGATATTTGTGGCCACAATCACTTGGCACTCTAGTCGTGCCTTTCCACAGAAGATTTACATTTTTGCTATTGTTGAGATAGAAAGCAAGCCAGCGAAATTACATCTTAGCACAATAGAGAGCAAAAGCTGAAGTGCGTAGTTACGAAAGATGGAAGCACGGAGAAGAGAAAAGTTTTGGTTTACAACGGCAGTTTCAGTTCCTAATTATTACGTCATCAGAGTTGCACGGGCCATAGAGTGATCTAGAAATGACGCAATGCAGAGAAGTTATTACGATTTTAGAATAGAGAGGAAGAATTAATGTTTATAGTTATATTATGATTCTGATTCATATAATTTTATCTTACATATATATATATATATAACCGTATAACTTTGTTCAGAGATTAGAATATTTGGAAGTGTGAGACATGAAAAGTGAGCAATGTTCTCGTCGGAACTCGAACGTGCCGAGTGTGCTGACCATTACACAACGAAGGCATGCTAAGAAGGCAGGAGAAATACATTATATACCCACCTTTTCAAAGGTGACTGGGGAGTAGGTGACCCAATCACCAAATTCTGGTGGTGGAAAATCATTATCTACCACCTTTTTTTGTTGAGCTCCACTGTAGAGTCTATTAGGTTATTTAGATGCGGGAGACATGAAAAATAAGCAACGCCCTCTCCGGGACTCGAACCACGGACCTCTCGAATATGCGCCGAGTCTGCTGACTACTGCACCACGAAGGCATGCTAAGAAGGCGGGAGAAATACTTTATATACTCCCCCTTTTTAAAGGGAGAAGGGGGATTAGGTTACCCCATGGAGGTAGGAAAGGGAGGAGGGGCCAACCCGCGCTAAAAGTGAAGCACTGCTTTCAAGCTTGGGTCACCAGATGGGGTGTTCTTTGTTTACATTCAGAAGCTCGCTTGACAAGATTCTGATAGTATTTCGACACACGGCAGTTCCATAGAAATCGAAAAAGGGACACTTTCGCATGAAAGAAACATTCATAGTGTGATGGATAATAGCAATTTGTATAGTTTAGTGACATTTACGAAAAAATCTCATCTTGGTTATTTTTCGATAACTAACAACAGCGATTTTGATTATGAATTTGTTTTATAAAATTATAAGCTGTTGCACTACAAAAATATAGATTTTAAGAAAAATGTTATGCTTAAAGAATGAAAAATACCTTACGGTACATTTAAAATTGTATACGTCTTTCGATACCCTTGATAGAGTATTCGCTACTTTTATTTTCCAAACGTCAAAATGTTTTAAATAAAACAATTTTTTTTCACATCCATATATTATTGTAACGTGTACCTTTTAAAATTTTTTAGAGGAGAGGCTTTACAGCTGCTCATTTTAAACCCATCGTTTTAATTTTATATATCTGAAAAATAATCACTTTGGGCTTACACGTTTTATAAATATAAAATTATGTATGTTAAAATATTTGTAATTAGGCACATAGGTCAGATTAAGTTTTTATTAAATAGAGTAACGCATGCAAGGGCTATCTGCCTAAAGAGAGAGATGCCATCGTGGAGGAATTTTGAAGAAAAACTGACCTTTGAGTGGGTATTAAAAATAATACTTATAATTTTCATTCAAATTATATTCATATATATTTTTTATGTAAAACTTTCGGGTGTATGCTAAATTAGTGTAAATTACTTTACACGAAAAATATAGTGAATGCACAGAAATTAAAGATTTGCACATGCCTTAAATGAAAAATAGGAAATATGTATGGGTATTTATGCATGTGCTTGCAAAAAGCATGTATCTGCCTTTGACAAAATACTTAAATATTCATTAAATTATTTATAAATGTATTTGAAATGAAGAATTTATTCACTTAAAAACAACTGTGAAAGTACTGTGAATAAATCAAATTATTAAATGGATCTAATTTATAATGATTATAAATGTTATCTAAATATATAATAACCTTAATATTGAATTGTAAACAAAAATTGAAATCCTGTTGACAAATAAGTTATAAAACTATTTAAGCAAGAATTGTTCGTATTGGAAAGCAATCTGTTAAAAGGTATAGTAAAGCAAATGCTATGAGATGCGCACTTAAGAACGTAATAAAGAGTTTTGGAATATGTATTGTTGAAATGAAGCGTAAAAAAGAAATCTGATAAGTATAATTAAAAGATTTATTCCCCTTACATTTTATAATAACTCAGTTACAAGTTTTAAATAATACTTTAAAAAAAACTTATTTTATTCCCTTTCAGAAATGTTCAGAGAAAGTGAAGTACTATTTAATACCTATTTAATTATTAGGAATTAGCGAAATACTTATTTAAAGTATTTTGCTAATTCCTAATAATTCTCTAATTTAAAATGAACCGAATAGAGCATTAATTATAAATTGACTTACATTTTTCGATTTAAAAGATGCCTCAGAAGCCAAAAAATCATGTCATATTTAAGAAAGTATTTTAGGAAGAAGCTCTATAAGTAGAAAAGATATAATGCATAATTTTAATATTAATAATACAATAAACGTTGATCTTAATTTTTGTACATTAACCGAATAAAATCGAATTACCTTAATTTTTTTTTTCTAATGTAATTAACGAAAACTTGTAAAAATATTTCATTCAATTAAAACCATTCTGAGAAAACTGTCCTGTGAAAAGTATAGCATTTAATTCCGTTCAGGATAAAATGTTGTTTAAAAATATGTTGTTTTCACATACTTAGGACTCTGAAGTGTTGTAGAAAAAGAAAATATATACATTTATGTGTATATTTACGACGTAATTACAAAATATTTACATCCGAACGCGTCAAATCCCATAGAACTCAATGGTAAATGACCCAATGTTTAGGTCACCACGTAGGGATCGCCGGTGCTTCAGAGCAGGGTACGGGAGAAACTTGTTTAGGGCGACTCCATCTTACTTCCTACCTCCATGGGTTACCCACTCGCCGAATCCTGGTCGTTTAGGAACATCATCCACCACCTGTTTTTAGTTCCGGCACTACTATACAAACATTAGGTATTTTTGAAGCAGGAGTACATGAAAAATAAGCAATGCCCTCGTCGGGACTCGAACCACGGACCTCTCGAATACGCGCCAAGTGTGCTGACTATTACATCACAAAGGCATGCTAAGAAGGCGGAAGAACTACCTTATATACAATTTATAAGCATTATGTAAACGTTATAAGTCAGATTAGTTGCCATCCGAAAAGCAAACATTCTACAATATATTTTCGAAGGTTCTAAGCTTTCATGAATTATTTGAAATTGGATATACTGCCAAAGGTATTCTGCACGGAAGTAAGGATATGTTAAAGACATAAGCAATTTATGCAATCGTTTTAAAAGCCAACTTTTGACAACGTGATATTTTTTAGAGTTATAAGCCTTATGAAATTAAGCCATACATCGCAAAAGTGATTCGACGCAAAACTGAGGCCACATTATAAGCGTTATAAGCGATATGTGTCTGAAAATCAAACATTAGACAACATGATATATTTTAGCGTTCTAAGCGTCTATGCCTGTTAAGCGTTTTAAAACTAAGTTATAGGCATTATATGCGCTTTAGTGTCACTGACAGAATTTAATTTACAGAAATTTATAACAATAGCTATTCTATTAGTGATTCAACAGCATAGGAATTGCCGACTCCTGTATATATATATATATAATGCATTCTAGATTATCCGTCCTGCGAATTATCCGCAGGGGCGTAGCTAGAGGGGGGCAAGGGGGGCATCTGTCCCCGGGCGCAGAATCCAAGGGGCGCCAAACTGATGTTACGACATTTTAGAATTAAATGTTTTCCATCCTTTGCAAGCAGTAAGGGGCACGAAATCTTCAGTTGTCTCTGGGCGCTGAAAACCCTAGCTACGACTCTGATTATCCGGTGTCCAGATTATCCGTGCTTGGCGGTGCCCACGCGCGCACACTCAAAGCTATGTGCGACAGTGTGTAAAAAACAACATTCTTCCTAATTTAGAAAGAAATCTTGGCATAAAGTCAGTGGTTTATCTAATTTGTGAAGAAGTCGAGGTAATAACTGAAGTTGTATAACCAAAAAACTGAAAATGTAAAATTCGTCGAAAATGTCGATCGGGAAAATATCGAGGTATGTCTCGATGGCGATTTGACTGAGCAGAGCTTTCAATGCTTGAGTGATGCGGAAATCGTTCCAGTGTCAGAAGAACAGAACAAGCAGAGGGTGACACTGAATATACAAAAAGCAAGACGATACTGACAATTGCACCAGTCTCGGAATAGCAAAAACTTCTTTAGACTTGGTCGACCAAAGGTGATTCGAATGCAGTGATAAGATAACAAATATTTAAACTCCCTGAAAAACAAAGTAAAGGAGTGTGGGTTCTTACATATTTTTGAACGATTTCAAATCCATTTAATTAATATTTAAACTGTAAAGAGTAATCTTTTTAAATGTTCGATCTGAGAGCCTTCTTCTAGACTATAAGTCTGCATTGCTATTTCCATGTGAGAAGGAAGGGCTTTTGGCAAAATTTCACGGATTGATTTCCATTCCTCTCTCACTGCTTTCCAGAATCGGGGTGGGTTCACGCTTAGAAAGAATTCTTTTCAGAAGACCAGAGGCACTATAGTCTTTAGGTAAAAGGTCAAGATGTTTTTTCAGAAATACTTTGAATAAATATATATGCAGCACCTGCATCAGTCTACAGTTTTTCAAGGAATGTTGTGGAATTTTTAGAACACGTCTTGCTTTGTCTTGAGTTTGGTTCTTTGAAAGTGTATGGGATAATGAAATAAAATTTCTTCCATAGATATCAGACGTAATACTTTCTATGGATAGTAGAATTAATCTTAAAATTTTTCCGCACTTCTTATTTATAATTTCTCATTGTAAGAGAATCCTGCGACAATCATAAACTCCCTGCTGAAACTTCTTTTGCATTGATGGAATCATTTTTGTACATTTTTCTCTTCGCTTTCTATAATAGATAGCCCTTTTCCTGTTGCAATCATTTAGGTGAACGCATGCTTCATCAAGGGTCGGAATTTATTGCCATTTATTTCCTGTTAAATAGTATTCATACAAAATTCTACAAGTTGAAAATAAAATCTGCGTTGAGCCATATGTCTCGATAAAAGCTGTTGAACATTACATTTTTTTTAAGTTGTAAATCTTCGTTTGTTACTTTTTTTTATTGTTGCTAAAGATGTACTGAAAGACTTTACAACTGATTTCTGCGTTGGCAAATTTTCTCTTGCTACGAACGATTTAATATCAGGAGCATTAGAAACTGTGCATATATTTTTCGGGTATTCGCCTGTCGAATTTTCTTTCATGCACGGGTAATGATTGACGATTTCTCCCTTTCCGATTAATAGTGTTGCATATATTGCATTGAAAAATATTTATGCCATGCATTTCACAACAATTTTTAATTGTGGACTAGGAATATTTCTCTTCGAAAAATGCAAAATCATATCTTTTGATCTCGTTAAAATCTTGTTTAAAAGCGACATTTTGGAAGAAGAATGTATATAAAAGGAGCAGACTATTTTTCTGATTTCAAATAATTAGATGTTGGCAAAATTTTTATTTTTGAACATTTGCTTTTTTTTTAATTCTTTATCAAGGTGGTTTTAAAAATGTGAAACACCCTCTGTATTTTACGTGAAGTTGGACATCCCTTCTACTGTAGAACCGCGGATAGCGTAAATATTATTGTAAATTTTCTGTACGTATTTAAATTCTACAAATGTAGCTTATAATGCTAATAACTTATTTTTATGTCAGGCATGGACGCTTATAAACATGTATCTTTTATAGCACATTTATAGCTTGTAACTTGTCCTCAGTTTTGAGCTGAATCACATTTGTGATGTATCACTTTTTTAATAAAGCTTGTAATTTTTATAGCGCTTATAACGCTAAAAATATGTTGTCGAAAGGCTGCATTTCGGACGATAACGTGTGTTGTTTATGATTCATAGAATGATTATAACTTATCCTTAATATTGCGTTGAATCACTTCGACGGTGTATCACTTTTCGAGTAACTCGTGGACGCTTATAATGCTAAAAAATATCATTTTGAATGCTTGCTTTTCTGTACGGTAATGTATATGACGTTTATATACGGTGACCATATTTTTTCGGAGAAAATAAAGGACACTTGTAACGTGACATGAGGGGGGGGGGGTTATGGTAATTTAAATTCGTGCTCAATAATTTTGTGTTAGGGGTGGGGGTTTGTGCGTTCGTGTGACGTCACAAATGTTAATTTGGGGTCTTCCAAGGTGTGACAAATTGTGACATGGGGATTGGGGATGGGCAGGGTCAAAATTATCCCAAATATTGCGATCATTTATGGACGCCTCCTGATAAAAAAAAACTCCAAAAAACTTAGTAATTCAAAAGGTTTTTTAAAACAATAGAAGCAGACATTAATATGTTCAACGAGTTTTAAATAATGTAATATGTAAATATAGGATATTAAATAATTTATTGCTCATACTTTCCAGATGTATGGATTTTTCGCAAAAGTGCCGGTTCACGCTTCAAAAAGTCGTGAAATTCAAGGCAATTCATTTCAAAGTTAAATTTTACAGCTATGCTGGCTTGTAATGTACTAACACTTAATTGGGTTTTGTCACTGGTCCACATATTATTTACTAATGAAAATATTCTTTCGACGGGAGCATTAGTTCCAGGTAGACATAAAGCAAACTCAATGAGTTTACAAGTATTGTTGAAGGCAATATGATTCGCTTTAAAGTGATTAAATATCTCCACCCACCTTAGGTGGCAGGATTTGCTGTTTTGCCTCCATTCGTCAATTTTTTCATTGGTAATGTAATTTTTTACGAGGGTAATTTCGTCAAATAATTCACCGTCGGATATTTCGACCGAACATTGTTCTGATATGAAAATGTAACTTGCCTCCACCTTCGACCACACAGGGACTTCTCGCAAAGTGATCCATTCAAAAACTTCTGCTTCATTGAAACACATGTCCCAATTGCTTAGATATTCAATGCATGTTTGATAAAACATGCAAGCTTCAGAGATAAACTGTGTAGATTGCATATCTTGCACTTTTGATAACGTTTTCTTTATCACTATTGGAACAAACTTCTCATTTTTTCTTGAATTTAGCTTAGTTTTTAATTCCTTAACAAGTAACGATGTTTCACACATTGAAATTTCTTGACCTTCAGCCTTCAAAATATATTGATGAAACATTGACGCTTGATTATGAACAAAAAATAACCATTCCTCTGATAATTCCCCATTGAAAAAAGTTTTAAGTATTGTTGGGCATTTATCCCGATTTAAAAAGTAAGCCTTTAAGGGTTCAAATAGTTGTAAAACTCTATCCAGTGCTGGCAGAAGAGTTAACCATCTTGTTTTACTGTAGCCAAGTAGCTTTTTGTATTGGACCTCTGCCTCATCACAAAATTGTTTCAATATTTCTACTCGTATTGTGTAAATATAGAAATGTGAGTAAATTTTTACCAATACCACTTCAATATCTATCGGAAGGCAATCGACCGCAGTGTTGATGCAATTATTGAATATGTGGGCTGCACAATTAACCCCAATCAATTTCTTTTTGCTCGATTGTTGCATTTTGTATAAAACACTGTTTTTTCCTCTTCTTTGAGAACCACCAAAATTAACATTTGTATTATCCGCGCACAAGGCTACCAATTTCTTGGTGGCCCCAAATTTCTCCAGCGATTCATTGATACAATTTGTCAAAATATCGGAATTTTCACCGGGAAGCTGTTTTATATTCAAAACTTTTACTCTAACTCCAAAATTGGGTAAAAAATATCTGACGAGAATTGTACATAATTTGGTGTTGCCATGATTCGAACAATAAGAATAAATGGTGATATAATTTGTTTCGCTTAGGTCACTTTTGATCGCTTCAAATGAATATGGGGCGAAGACATTGCAAATAATTGATTCCGTTTTTGTCCTTGCGCAAGAATATTTTTCTTCGAAACACTTCTTAATTAGTTTGGAGGAGCAGTCACTAGATCTAAATGAATAATTGTGTTGAACTGAATGATAACATCACGATGCTTCTTTTAGGGCTAACGCGTTTTGGGTGTCATTATCTCTTTTATTAACAAAAAATTCATCTAAAGATTTGCTCGTCGAAACCTGCCTATCCGCATCTTTGTGTTTTGAAGTTTGAAGATGCTGATTAATTGCTGATCTGCCGCTATTTGCAATGTTGAAAGTGGCTAAACATTTACTGCATCTGACATCGCTATCCGATTTTCCTTTTTTTATGAAAGGAAATTCTTCCTGCAATGCTTGGTTGAAAGTGCACTTTCTTTTAGGCGCCATCAATGGTAAAAGTCAAGATTTCTATAAAATTTAGTTAGATAATACCGAAATATCAAAACTGAAAATACAAAGCAAACTTACCTAGGAGCTAGGACCAGGGTAAGTCATAAATTGATTACCGTTGAGTAAACTAAAAGCTGTAAAATACAATATTTGGGTAACATTGAACGAAGGACGTGCCGCGCGCACAAACCGTAGAAGGAGAATGAACACAAAGATTAAAGAAACTAAGCAGTCCCTAGTTATGTGGTGGTGGTACTAACGCGAGAAGCAAGCATTGCTCCGGCCCGACTGCGTATTTGTCAGCGTACGGCTCGGCTGGCATTTAGAAAAATACGTTGCGGGTGCTATGATCTAGAGTTGCAGAAAACCAATTTGAGAAATTTGATTTTGCCACGATTTCTCAAAATAAAGGACAATATGCTTATTTCAGGAAATAAATAAAGTTAGAGGACAGAGCCTTCAAATAAAGGACTGTCCTCTGAAATAAAGAACGTCTGGTCACCGTATGTTTATATGATATGTGAATTAGAACGTCGTACCAGTGAGTTTGAACCTCCGGTGAGACTTTTAAAATCTGAATCCTTACAGTTTTTTTCCCTAATTTAATGTTATTTGATGGACTGGTGCATTTTATTTTACATTGTAGGTGAACTAGTTTTTTATACCTTTCAGATGTTGGGGCCAAAATCTAAAAGATCAAATTGCAAGTGTTTGTTTATTCTGGGTTTGAACTAGCAGTTGCTCTCCGTATAAAAGTTTTTCCCCGAAATTTCAGCATCCACTTGACACATTTTCACTGTTTTCATTTGCTTTTTAATTCAGCGAAGATGATATGAATTCTAGGACTTAGGGCAAACTATTCCATTTTTGTTTTCTACTTTGACGAACACGCTGAAGGTCCAGCTAGCATACCAGAAACTTACAAACTCGTTATATGCACGGTATAACGACTGTTAATTATACTATACCATATGGAATATTTTACATTTTAGGAAAAACATCCGATGTCTTAGATTTACGGCATAAAGTGATACAGCTAGTAGTAAAATTCAGCCGTTTAGGCAACGGTTCGGCTACACCGACTCCTAAAATATTTTTAATTTAGCAAATTGATTTTTGATATTTATGTAGCTGGTGTTCAGACTACTAGCGGCTTGTAAAATTTCTGCATTCCACTTTCGAATAGCCCACCATGAAAATTTTAAAATTGTAACTGAAAAGTGATTTTGAAGAAGAAGAAGTCTGAAGACGCGCATAAACTATGACAACAGAATAATTGCTTGGACTGAATATAATAGACAAAGGGCAAATCTTAGAGGCCAAGCTAAAATTATGTAATGCTTATTGCATCCTCAATACTGACGCGTACGGCACACTTTATAAAGTGGCAACTTCTAAAATCTTTCAGCCGATGCTGCTTCCCGTCCCAGCCAATGCTCAGTCGTCTTACGATAATAACATCACCATTAATACCATCCTGGATCATGTCTTTCTTCCGGACCACACCGATTAAGAAACCCTCATGCAACAGGAAATAAAAATGTCAACTGAATATCCCAACTCAAACGACGATGTACCTTTCACAAAGAATGAACTGCTATATATAGTCAAAGCACTGGACAATAAAAAGGCACCGGGCCCAGATTTTATTCCCGACAAAATACTAAAACTCATAAGTCAAGTTAATCCTTTTATCCTTCTGAACCTTTATAGTAAATGCCTTAACCTCCACTGTTTCTCGGATTACTATAAACAAGGACAGATTATCCTCGTTTCAAAAAATAACAAAAATTCAGAGGACAAAACAAAAACTCACTTGTACCGATCCATAAACCTATTACCATGGAATACATTAACCTATTTCCCATTAGTTATGGGAAAATTCTTGGAAAGATTGCTGATCAACATAATCGAACATCACGTGTACAAAGACAACAAAATCAGTATGCATCAATATGGCTTTAAGAGCTCAACTATCCAGGCACTCGATGCTGCATTCTCCCAAATTCACAGCAATAAAAGCAACCAAATGCACTCAGCCCTCCTCTGCCTATATTTAA
Organism: Stegodyphus dumicola; assembly: GCF_044657685.1. Taxonomy (NCBI): domain Eukaryota; kingdom Metazoa; phylum Arthropoda; class Arachnida; order Araneae; family Eresidae; genus Stegodyphus; species Stegodyphus dumicola. The sequence continues at coordinate 52,744,778 of NC_140777.1, forward strand.
AGAATGCATTCGATTCACTCTGGTGGCCAGCTGTACGGCAAGCCCTCAGGGAGATGCAAAGCCCAAGAAATTGCCAAGAATGCCTCTTGACAACCGACTACCTACAAAATAGAATCAGCCTAATTGTTTATAACAACACTGTAATCTCCAGAAAGCAAGCATGAGGATGTCCTCAGGGGCCGTGTATGAGCGCAGACTTCTGGAACAATTATGTTCAATAGTATCGTTGATCACAACTGGCCAAGCCACACAAGAATTGTCGGCTTTGCTGACGATGTAGCGTTCATTGTACAAGGCAGCACGCAGGATCAGCTCCAAGATAGCTGCAACACCACGCTCAGCTTATTTAATGACTTCTGCAATAGTTTAAAGCTAGAAATTTCACACATCAAATCCCAAGCAATAATTTTTCATAAACCTGGACAAACATTGACAAGGAATCCCATCCTGCGAATTGGCCAAAATAGATTAAAATGCATATATATTCAAAACTGTCAAGTATCTTGGTCTAATTATAGATGAAAAATTTACCCGGATACCTCATCTTCAAGATAAAATATTAAGAACCCTCAAAATGGCACAACCACTAAGGTCAATGAGAGGTTACTCCTGGGGCGTCAACTCCCATATTATGATAATGCTGTTGACAACAGTCCTAAATAAGATCATCACGTATGGGGCCAATGGCGACCAGGAAAGTTCGCACTCTCAATGCCATCCAGCGTCTATTCTTAATTAACATCACTCGTGCATTTAAAGCAACCTCCTCCAACGCCCTACAAGTTCTGGCAGGTGTGACTCCTTTGCCACTTCAAGCTGAAACTGAAGCACTGTCCTCCAAAATTCTTCAGCTGAAGAAATCTGCAAGCTACGATGATATCATCTTCAATTCACAAGACTACGTAGATACACCACGGAAGTACATTAGATACCCGAGTAACTTTCTTCATAACCTACACTGCAACCTCAACAACCCTCCACCATCTACTAAATTCACAGCATATACTGATGGATCGAAGATAGAGGACAAAGTAGGTTGCAGAGTCACTATAAATTCCGGGACGAGTACCTATATTGAATGGCAAGGTGTCCTCAGACACGCAAACAGCGTATTCCAAGCTGAGCTTACAGCCATTCTGAATGCTCTTCCACCAACACATACGGGCACCATTCATGTGATTACCGATAGCCAGTCTACGCTATCAAACAACAGTTCCCAAACTCACCAATTGCATATCTAATTCAGGATTTAATACTCAACAGCAACAACAAATTTATAATATCATGGACTAGAGGTCACAGCGCTTATGTAGGAAATGAACGCGCTAACCTCTTAGCAAAAGATGCAGCTATCCACCAAATAGACACTCCAGTCTCCATTCCATGGCCAAAGTCAGCATTGAAATGCAAGCTGAAACAGCTTGCAATCGCACAATGGCAACATCAGTGGAACCACGGACAACAAGGAAGACGAACGTATGAATTTCTAAAGTAGATGAAAAAGTCACTCTTTCATCCCCCTTCCTTTCACAGTACTTCTCGGGCCACGGCCCATTTCCACTCTACTGCTACAGCAGCCACAAAGCCTCCTCTGACAGATGTATTTGCGGAAGCAACAGGAACCAGAGCACTACATCTTCAACTGTTCAATGACGTCTGTTCACCATATCCGTTATCCAAGCAACCCAGGTGTAGAATTCAGGCGATTTCTAATCAAACACCGAAAAACATTCAGTCAGATAAAGAACATTATCAACTACCTCCACAGATAAGGAATCAATATGTGCCACCCTTAATCTTGAATCCTCTTATTCTGCAATAATTTTAGAGTGCCATTTTTATCTCCAGCAAACAGACACTTCTAACGTTCCTTCAGTCTTCATTCATATCTGTGCCTTACCTCTATATCGTGTAACAGAGCTGATTCCAATCGAGTGCGATGCACTAAACTGACATGAACTATTACTAAGTGTATCATACTGAACTGTGTGCCCTAACAACTGTGTGCACCACACTGTACTGAGTCGTACTATATGGATGGACTGACATTACGAACTTTACTGTAAATGTTTATTGTATCTTTATAGTATTTATTTATTATTACGAACTTTATTATATTTCACCTACCTATGAACATTACCATCACCAAATGTAGCAATATGCAGCGCCGTATATCCAAATGTATAACATCTGTATGATTGCATGTCACCTTGATTAACATTCAATAAATACCGAAAAGTAGTACACCGTTTTTTTTTTCTGCTCATAGCGATGATATGGTGCCCCCTGTACTTGTTCCTGTCCTGTCCTGTATCTATCTTTCTGTGGAAAATTGTTTTGGGGTGTTGTTCTATAATGGAAAGTATCCCGTATTTTAATATAATTATGGTTTCGCTATGTAAAATTTGAAATGATTTGTTATTACAATTAATTTAGTAACGTCTCAAAATCCCTGACAGCATTCAATTTACACGAATAATACCTTGCAAAATGTAAGATTGACGTAATAAAAACATCATTTCATGTTGCAAAAAATGCTGTGAAAATGTCTATTTTTATGTTTCTTGTTGGGTTTATATTTAATTGGTTTAATTCCATTGCTAATTTGAAGTATGTTTCCTACATTTAATGTAATCATTCAATTAATGTTATCCAAATAGCCATGGAGAAATGCGATCACATTAAGCGGCGCGTACTGCATTTTCTTCAACAGATGGTGCTACCTTCAAGTTTCTTTGCTTCGCCCATTGCTTTTTATGTAAATACGATCATAGTTCCTCCCATTTTTCATAATTTTTTCGGCTTCCGAATAAGAGGGACTTATGTCTCATCGCCCCAGAAATCGGTAATTTTATTCGAAAGCGACGCCAAAATAAGGTTGCCATTTTGACAAATTTTAAATACTTAATAACTTAGAACTGATTCCAAAATTCCTTGCGTTTTCTTATTTTTTTTCACGGCTGGTAGCTCACTCTGCACAGTAAAGAAACCTGCAAAACCGCCTCATTTCAAAGTGAAATAAAAGTTCCCAACATACATTCACATTTTTAAACCCGGCTAATTTCCCTCACACTCATTTTATTCAACTTTGATTGTTCACCTAATATGGGGGGTCAAAAGCCTTCGACCGACATATTCATTCCTTGCTGGATTTAAACTTATCAGAGATACTTCTTTTTCATATCGCTAACGATATTTACAACAAACATCATATATCGCATTGTAATGCAGGGAGGGTGAGTGTCGACAAAGCTTCTCGTGTTATGTCGCGTGTATCCGCGTCATCTACTGTCAGACAGCGGACGTAACGCATAGATGATTTTCCATTTTTCTGCGACACAATGTTACACTTTTGAATTATTGAACTCACGTTGGAAAGGGGCAAACAAAGACCGAGGAAGAATGACCGCGACCATCGGTCACGCCGCCCGACGCCCTTTTATTTGCAGATTAGGCAGCAGCGAAGCCTCTCTTGCATGTTAAACTGCAACTGCACACACTTCTTTATTGGCCGCATATACTTTTCTGCATTAATTTAACAAAATTATGTACAACTTTGTTTTTGCTGCAGTAAGGTCTTTCTATATTAGGAGTTCTCAACCGAAAGGGGGGAGAAATGTGGTCAACTTTTATTTAGCTATTCAGTATTTAGTTTTAGTTTATGAATATAAAGAAAGCTACATTTATTCGAGTTTTGGTATTTTTCAATTTTTCTGCAGTTTTTGTTGTATAATTAATAAAATACGATAAAATAATAAAAATCTAAATACATGTTTATATATTTTTCCAGTTCTGAAAAGCAAAACTACAGTGGTAAAAGGGGGTGCATTGCCCAAAAAAGTTGAAAATATCTGCTCTATATTATGCACGAGGTATCCTTTGCTTTGCGGATATGCGCTCACAAATTTAGTAGTGTCAAGTTTTTTTAATGAACTTTCTTTTAGTTTATTAATTACTATTTATTTTCTGTATTATACTATATTCTAGCTGTTATATGCATAACGAAGAGTGTCCCTTTGTTTGCGTGTAATTCATACCAATTTACACATTTTTTCCAACCGGGATAAAAATCTGGCATACTTGAGTTTCAAAGCAAAAGAGTCAGTGTCTACATAAAATTTCGAAAAGCCCCGCCACTCGGTCCACATGCAGAAAGTTCATATTATAATGTTGCGCTCAGGATACCCATCTTGCATTCACGTCACCTGTCTTAGGTTCTTGTCCCCGTCGTAGCATTCTCGCCTGTGAGTTTTTACTAAAACAATTAGATGGCGTCGTATTCATCTACTCCTTAAACAATGCAAACCTTTCAAGCAGAATTTAAGTGCGTTTTTTATCAATTTTTTTGCGAATATTTCGAAAAAGGTGAAAAACAAATTGCCAAATAAATGTGATTTTCCGAAAGTTCACTTCGAAAAAGGGCATCGACCGCTAAAACCATTCTATGGTGCTGTGTTAATTCTACATTGTGCTGTAGTTTTCTATGAGATTGGTAAAATTTTGCCCAATTCATTTTAAACAAGTAAAGGAAAATCACTGTCTAATTGATATTTCGAAAAATCTACCCACATCCCTGTAAATGAAGATTCTTCACTCTGAGTAAAGCCCAGAAAGAGCCGAATTCTTAAATTAATAGAAGTAACAAATACATAGATAATCGTACATGTAAATTGTGATTATACATTTAATGATTCTAATGAGTCCAGCTAGAGTAACTAAAAAAAATTAATATATCTAATTAGAATTTCATGATTTAAATGCATTTTTCTTTACATTTATCAGATTTAGTAGGAGAAAATATAGTAATAAGCATAAAAAGTATTCTTAATAACTGCGCTTATTGCTTTTAAATCGCTTGGTTTGGTAATGAATAATAGATAAATTACGTTTTAAGTTAAATTACGCTTTTCCAGATGGTACTCGAAGTGATTTTATTTTATTTTCTAAATAAATAAATAATAAATTTCTTAAATAAAATAATATTAAACTTCTTAAATAAAATAAATAAAAATCTGAAACTTTTCAGATTTTATATTAAACCCAAAGGGGAGTATTTAAACGTTTTGTTTGCTACCTTTATTTATTAAATATCATGTTCTTCGAAATTGAACCATAAAATTCAATTGAAAAGCAATATCACAAAGCATTTAACAAGAGCATCTTTAGAATTTCCGATACACAGTCTCGCTCGCTGGAGATGAAAATATCTTTTTTCGTACAGTGTTGCCATTGCTCGGTTTGAAATCGTTAAGTTTGTTAATTAAAAATTTCTTAAATTTTTACAAAATTTCTTTCTTTTAATATAAGTAAATAATGAACCAAAATCCAAACTTGGGCTTCTAGATGCCCATATTCGAGTGGAGGACTACGTTATTCAGAATTTGATGTCTCTAGATACCGTTGTTTTATCAGAATGCGAGAAACATACATACTTTTATGCAGATTCTTTATTATTTATTTTCTTTAAATATAACACAGGGCGATAATATTTGGTGGTCACAATTTGAAAAAGTGATGCAGCCTGTTTACAGCGATTCGATGCAAAATGCCTTTTCGATGCTAATAGCCCTTCTGGGCTAACGCCCCTTTGAACTAAAACAAAACAAAAGCCAGAAAAAAATCTGATGGCTTTCAGATTATATATTTCGCGGAAAGGGAAGTTTTTTTTTTTTTTTTTTTTTTTTTAAATATCATGCTGCTCTCACTTCAATCACATAAAATGCAATTCAACATCAGTGTCACAAAACATTTAAAAACAGTTCTTTGCACTTAAACCATAAAATTCAATACAAAAGCAAAATCATAAAGTATTAAAAAGAGCCTGTCTTTAGAATTTCCGATACACAGTCTCGCTCGCTGGACATTAAAATATTTTTTCCTACATACATTGTTGCCACTGCTCTCTTTGAAATCATTGAATTTATTAATTAAAAATCCGTTACAGTTTCACAAAATATGAAATAGATAGTAAAACAAATTCCAAATTTGGGCTTCTAGGCGCCCATATTCGGGTGGAGACGTACGTTATTCAAAATTTGATGGATCTAAGTACCGTTGTTTTTTCACAATGTGAGAAACATACATACATTCAAGCAGATTCTTCGTTATTTACTTTCTTTAAATATAATGCAGGGCTCTAATATTTGGTGGCAACAATTTCAAAAGTGAAAAGCCGTTTTATAGCGGACAATGCAAAATGCCAAAACGAAATTAATAGCCATTCTGGGCAAATTGCCCTATGGGCTAATAAAATAAAAGAAATAATAATAAATTTCTTAAATAAATACTTGTATTTCCACGGTGGCACTTGGAAAATAAAAGTATTTTATTTAAGGCAATGGCAACACATTGCTTTTAAATAGCGGAGCTTGTGGATTAAATGCAAAACATAAATACCCTGCAGTTAGCAGAATGGCAATAACTTGGACCTCTAAAGTTAAAAATGTTTATTTCGGGCAGTTTTACCACTGCTCACGTTTAAATGCAGATATTTTATCCCGTTACAATTATAGCTTTTCTCAAGTCGAAATGAAAATCTGCAATGTACCACAAATTTATAAAATGAATGAATTAAACGATAAATGAAATTCAATAAAACGAATGAAATTAATATCAGATAAGTAATATTAGGCATTGCAAATATCTTCCAGTAAATGCAATATATTGAACATTTTCATAAAAGTTTTAAGCTAAGCACACAATATCCTAAATATATTTAAATTTATAATCAACGATTAAAGAAGATGCATTTTTATGCCAAAATGTTAATTTTAATTAAAAAGCACAGGTTATTGAAAAGCAAATATATATATCGTATATTAGTAGTAGTACTATTTGTATTAGTTTTACAAAGACATTTTATTTGTGTATTTTCATTTCAGTTATAATTTTTCTTACAGTAACAGTTGGTAGAATTTTATCTGAAAAAAATTTTTCTTCTAATCCTACTTGTAAGAATATCATAGACTTTGTTTACCGCATTTGTGATATTTCATATCACATAAAAAATAGTTCATTAATAAGTACTTACTCAACGACTTCATTAATAAGTAGTTACTCAACGACTTCATTAATAAGTACTTACTCAACGACTTCATTAATAAGTACTTACTCAACGACTTCATTAATAAGTAGTTACTCAACGACTCCAAACTCTGCATCAGCATATTTCCCTCACATGATATAGCCCTTTGCGCAGCCGCCTGCACGAGCACTGGGTGTTCATGCAGTGGTTCGGGCTCTGCTGCACCTTCACTGACATTCATGTGAAGGTTAAGTTCATCCCAAAAATAATTGTAGATTAGAATACCTCTGTTTAAAAGTCATTCAGTTTCAGTTATTTGAAAATTTCAGTTTCCAGTTTTCTAACTAATAGAGAATTAAATTTCTATCTCAAGCATGGGCACACCAATGGCCGAGCAGGGCAAAGTCGCTAAACACCGGTGGCTCCGACCTGGGTTCGATTCCACGCGTACGGGCTGGCTGCATGGATGTTTTCTTGGTTTTTCCCTGTGTGTAACGAGAAGCCGATTTCCCTTAGAAAATTCTCCACGAAGGAATCCCTCCCGCGAGCTTTGCTATAATAAAGTAAACCAAACCTAACCTAACCCAAGCATTCTCCGAATACAGTTAAAATTCATTAACAAAGTAAACTTAGTAATAAATTCATTAGTATTTTCAAATTTGTTTTTTGATACTGATATGGAGCAAAATGCTACGTAACTAGAATTTGTAATTTTTTTTCAGCTTTAATGACAAACGGGAAAATACTCTGATCATTGATGAAGCTCAATGACTTTTAGTCCCTATATTGAAAACGATCCGAAAGTACGGCAGTCATTTTAAGTTACTATGGGGTAAATCGCATGATCCCGCTCTCATTACATTCCCAGCCTCTGTAACAGAAATTATGTTGTTACGAAATGTACAGAAGCGGTAAGATAAGATCACCGCAAAGCAGTTTTAGGGTTTCCATTAAAAAGGCAGGGGCGGCAGGGTTCCCACATTTGACGAGAAATCGCCCATTTGGCGACATTTGGGACAAAATTGGAGATATACCATGGACGGATGGAGAACCTTCTGGAACGAATTCGTACCGGTTTAGCCCAGAATGTTTTCGAGCACAAGCCAAAAACTATATAAAACCTGCTGATACGCGGAGAGTCAGTGCGAGAGAGTGTGTCTCGTGTTAGTCAGTCCATGCGGAGTCGATCGAGTTGACAGCCGTGCAGGATTGCCGAGTGGGTCATCGAGTTCATCGAAAGAGTCTCTTCGTGTATCGCGGTTAGTGCATCGTCGAGAGAGTGTGTTAAGCTCCGGGAACGACTGAACCGAAGAGTCGGGAGCTGTGCTCTGTGTGTCGTCGAGTTCATCGCGAGTTGTAGCGTGGAGAGTCTCGAGAGTACGTGGAGTTTCGAGAACAACCGAGCAGAGTCGGGAGCTGTATTCTGGTGCTTTGCAGTGAAGCTGTCTCCACCGTTATTGCCTGACAGTGTGAAGGCCGTGCTCTCTAATTGTTCCAGCGGTTTATAGTAGATCTTCGCCGCCTGTAAAAATGTTTTGGAACTGTCCTGATTAATATTGGTAAATAAATTGTGTTTCGATATTCCATAAAGTGCTGTCGTCGTTATTCACTCCAAATCCACACGAGCCCCGTACCGTACTTACGAACGTGAAGTAAAAGAAGAAACAAAAACGCAACAATATGTTAGTTAATCTAATAGATATGGAAAATCATCTTTCCTCTTACGTTATATGCATTTCGTCTGTAAGCCTCTTTATTTTAGTAACTGACCATCTCTGTTGCCTGTAAAGATAGAGCTCTTCTTTACATTGCACCAGTCACATAAACAAGAAAATGCTGTATATATAATGTATAGTTATTATGTATAGTTAATAGTTTTGTGATTGATCATGATGGAAATCCACGTCAATTATTACGTACCTAAAATTGTTGACATAATTTAACAAGCTTCGTACTCATCACTTTGTTTAAAAATTGCTTAATCGAGAGCTTATTAATGGGTAAAAACTGGTGGAAATCATTCAATATGCAATGTCTGCTACGTCTGATGGATTCGCATCACCTTGAAGAAGTTTATTTTTGAGACTCCTCACGGCCATTAACGACAGAAGGTAAATTGCAGGCAATTTGAAAATGTTGTTGGTCATTTGCGCATAGATTTCACAGATACCATAATCCGATGGGTGATGATATTTGTGACATTGTGATCTAGCATCGCAAACACAGACTCGTGCCCATTCTTTATGGCATGCTCTACGAAGCACAACGCTAAATCGGATTTCCTTAATCTGCAAGCGTGCTGCCTACATCCTCTGTGGCATAAGAATTCTTTTCTCGTATGCAGAGTAAATGAGGCTTACTGAGAAAACAGGAATACGTCGAGTTTCGGGAATAATATGCTTGCAATAAAATGCATACGGACAGTTCTCACTAAAAAACAGGTTGTATCATGTTTTGAGAAGTAAATTCGAGAAGCGTACAAAAGCGAATTTATGATATTTTTAGGAAATCCCAGATTTTATCTGTTATAAATTCCATCGATCGAGCCATCCAGTTCACTTTTGAAACAGTCTGACAAAATTTTCTTTTCTTTGATATTCTGCAGCAAATGTGATATTACTAGTACTTTGTTTGCTTAAAACCCTTTTCTATTTGTTTGCGATACTAAATCACGTCGCCTGGCTAAGCTAAAAAAATGTTGTTGTTTTTTTTTTACTTTACGTACTATCTCACGCTTTTCAAAGTACATTCCTCAGAATCTTTGCTTTCTAATAAATTAAATTATTTGAAATCAACTACCAGTAACAGAGAATTTTCTCCTATGGTCAATGATAAGCCTTTTAAAAACGTTCATCTTGCCGTCAAACGAAGACATTTCGCTCTTCGAAATAATATTAATAACTTTATCCTCTGTTTCATCTTTCTATCAGTTACAAAATCCTAAAGATTCACCAAAAATTAAATTTTCAGGCCCTTTTCTCACCTATCAGTAAAATCCATGCTTCGATTTTTAAAGATACCATTTCTGATTTTAATTTTTGGGGAATTTAGAGCATGTTAGTATGAATCGAGATATATCGGCCAAACTAAAAGAGCATTTACGTTACAAAATAAATCCTCCCTCCTTTCCGCATGCCTTCATGGTGCAATTGGAAGCATATTCGACGCTTATTCGAGAGGTCCAAAATGTAATAGCAAATTAAATGGCGAAAATGAATTGCGATTGCAGAAAACATCATTAGAGCTAGACTTCCATAGTTTGGGCAAAACATGCAAGCACATCCCTGCAACTAAATATAATACGAGGATAGGTGACATCTGGAGCACGAGTTATTGCAATTAATGAGCAAATTACATTAATTTTATGTTCAAAATTTTTAATAAGAAATGCAATATTTATCTTTAATTGTCTTTGCATTAAGTACTTATAGCATAGTCATCTACTTTATACTATATTAAGATACATTTTTCTATGTGTGAGGTAAGGTTCCTGGGAAGCAACTTTATAGTTCTAAGGGTTCCCTCATTCGATAAAGTTTAAAGACTACTGATGTAGACAATTTTAGACAGCTAGCCGCACAAGCTGCTAGTTATTGAAAACGTTCCTAAATCATTCAGATCCTGTCAAACAATTCCAGCAATGATTTGGGCGGTGTGTTCTTTTTTTTTTTTTTTTTCTAGTTGTTGCACATCTCAGGAGGGTATTCAAACAGAAGTACCAAACACTTTGGAAAAAATGGTATAAAATCCGCAGTATAAGATTTTATAAATAACAGTAGCTGTAACATAATTAGTATATAAAATAAATATGATCAAAAAGACAACAATTAATACGAACTTTTATCTTACGCAGTTAAGTTAAATAAATTACTAGTTTTGTGTCCTTGGTTATGTAAATTGATTTTCCATAAGAATTATTCAGGTAATACTCATTACCGAAACATAAAGAAAAATCTGTTGCTATGAGCAATCATATCTCGGAGCAATTGCAATACCGCAATGTGCGAGAAACGAAATTCTGTTTTCAGCAAGGAAGTAACACATTTCTGTCAACTACTATAAGTGTTAACGGGATATCTCAGATAATCTCTTAGCATACTAGTTCCATCAGCAGAATGTTAGCAATTTATCTGCCATCAGCAAAATAAAACATTGTATATCTTACACGATAAATTTCGCTTAGATTGACGTTCTCGGATCTTTAATTATTTTTCTTTACCATATTTTTCCCTGGCAATTACTGACCTTTAAGAGGACGGTGACCCTTCCACTTCTAGCTTATTAAAAGTAATAATTACTGAAGATTTATTGAATCTGCTCTTTGTGCACACTTAAACAAATGTCCGATTTAAGATAAACATATATTCAGTAGCTATTACCCATGACTGCGTTAACATGCGTCCTGTATTAGCCCAGACGATCTAGGATTTATGACTGCGTCCTGGGTTTTGTCCAGAATTAACTATGTACTAATATATGTGTGTGCCCACTGTCATCATATTACTGATTCTTACAAATTTTAAACGCATTGTATAGATATGCGTGCATAACGCATTTTTGTATTTATAGATACTTGCATACATATCTGCTTGTGTTTTTATTTATATCTCTTACTAGTATTACTGTGTTAATTGTAATCGACATACAGTGTACTCTAAATTACCCGGGCAGGGATTATCTGGGAAAGCAGGTTACAGATAATTGTAAAACATGGATAATCTAAACTACCAATTCGCATGCATATTGTACATGTTTATTTCGTAAAAATCCGTAATTTTACTTCTTTTTTAGAATGCTTAAATAGCTAACTAATTCCACTGCGTGTTTTTCGAAGCACTATTTTATCATAGTATTCCAATCCCCTTTGGTCGACGAAGTCCAATAGAGTTTCAACAGAAGTCATGACTGCTTCGGGACTAGTGCAATTGTATTCGACTTCTTCGTTTGTATTTCCACTGTCACTCTCTGTCTTTTCGATTCTTGTAACATTTGAAACAATATCTGCATCAGTCAAAGCTTAAAAGACCGGCTAAGTCGAATCGCCATCGATATTTTTTCAATCAACATTTTCGAAGAATTTTACATTTTAAGATTTTCGGCATACAACTTCAGGCAGTTCATCAACTTCTTCACAATTAGATTACAGAATCATTAGGTTATATGGATGTAGGAACGTGAAAAATATTCAATATCCTCACCGAGATTCGAACTCAGGACCTCGCATCGCGTACTTCCAGTTACAAAACAAAGGTATGCGGTTCGGAGGGAGAAAGTACCTTACATGATAATTCTAATATTGCTACACCAGGAAGAATCTTGCTCCATGATCGAATGTTCTACTTTGATGATGTTCTACTTTCGAACAAGCTTTTGCTACTCCGTACATAGCATCCAATTTCATTAAACCCCTTCGAGCCGGGTAGCGAAAACGCGCGCTTATCGCGCAGGCCGGCAGTGTCTTCCGCGAGCGTCTCTCCAGGGCTGGGGCTTTTTTGCTACTAAGCCTAAATCCATGAAATTTCCGAAGTATCAACGCATTGTTTAATAATTCTCTATAGAGTATTTAGACGGCTTATGCTTTATAAATATTTTTATATATATACTTTAATTACCTTATTTCTTGTTTAAATGCATATTTTATACATTTTATTTTAATTAATCACCATTTTATGACTTTTAACATTATACATCTGAAAACTAAATATATTACTTAAAATTCTCTTTTCGTATGAAAAATTTGAAAACAGGGATCTACACACAGTCCTACGTTACATTCCTTGAACTCGTAATAACTCATTTGCCGTTTTGGAGGATTTTTCCGGGAATGTGAACAAACGATGCATCGTCGTCTCATTCTCTTATCAGTCTCTTCTGAACAAAGTTTTGGAAAATGTCTTTCAGTTAATCTTTCAGAATCAATATCAGAATATCAGAATTTCAGAATCAATATCTGAAATATTTTGCATCATTTCTGCTATTTCATGCTCTGTTAAACATTTTCGACGCTTCGACATTGCAACGGTAAAAACAGAAAGAATTCACGTCTAACAAGATCTAATTATTTTCTAAAAACTGAACTATAAACCGAAATACTCAACGCTTTAGCGCATATAAGACTTCTACTTACAATAAACAACTACCACGTGCGAATAAAGTGCGATTTAAAGAGACGTCACAAATCACGCCATTCGGAAACATTTAGTTCCCCGTTTGTTTATATAATCAAAAACACGTGTATGTGAGTCATGCTCCTCTCATTTCGAGTAGAAGGTCTAATGTACATGTATCTGAAACCATATGGACATACAGTGCCATCTTGTGGCAGAAATTATAGTTTCTAAAACGTTCCAGGGTACTGGCACAAATACGTGACAGTCGGTAGTAAACGGGAAAATGCTCTGGCACGCCTGCGTGTCGGCCGGTAGGTGAGTGTGTTCGTTGCTGGCACGTAGACGTGACAGTCGGTGCGAAGGGGTTAATCATCATCGTCCTCAACAAGAGTTATGAGAAGACAAGATAATCCTTGAGACTAAATCTAAAGATGCAATTCAGCTGTTTTGAGAGCATTGCTGAGACTTGTGCGTGTTTGCTTTTTACACACTCTCGCGCATAGCATTGAGTATGCGCATATGAGCACCGCCAAGCGCGGGTAATTTATACTCACATAATCGAGAGTACACTGTACTTCTTTGTAACGATTACAAATTTAAGAAATGTAAAACCTTTTTTTTTTTTTTTTTTTTTTTTTTTCATTGTAACAGTTCAACGTAGCTTCAGATAATCTCTGGTCTGCCATTCCGAGCCTAGGCTACGGTATAGTAGATAGTTGATTATCTCCGATAAAGGATGACGCTCAAATTCCAAGTAGCGTTGTCGCGTGGGTCGTCTGCGCAGTGGGAAATGTAAAACGTCCAGGAGTGAAAAATATACGAGATTTTTAAATCAGACTAATTATATGCCTAGATAATTATTTTCTTGCAGCGGTATTATATTGATACGTGCGTATGAGTTCGTAATGGCTTGAATGCCCATAGAACCGATAATTTCATAAAATTTATTTTCCCAATAGAAACATTATACAGTTCTGGAACTTTCCACAGAAGTACTCGTGCAGTTCCCCTCAGTATGAGTATGACAGAGCACAATCCGTAGTTAAAACTTCAAACTTCTAAGGCCATTAAACACAACGTAACGCAAAGCGCGTCTAAAGTCGAAACTCGCATGCATAATCTCTCCAATACTCCTAAGTCAACACTTAAATGAAAACTGAACTAAACTGGGAACCCCGGCTGCCGAGAAATTCCCACTGCCTTCGATTTCCGAAATGGACCAAACTGTCGTCAAATAGTAACCATAATTGCCTGCTTTTGGCGATTTCTAGCCAAATTTGCGCCAATGGCGACGTCTCGGCAATTTAGCGAAATAGCTAATTACCTCAATGTTAAACAGACTTGTGCCTGTGATCTTTATTTTTTTCGGCAAAACTTTGATTATCTCGAGGCCGTGTTCATGTTGCATTTACCAAACGTTGGAGATAATAATGTTTTATTTGGAGCAATGTTGCCATTGCTCGCTTTCAATTCGCTGCGTTTATTAAACAAAAACCCCATTTAATTTATGCATAATGTGAAGTAAATCGAAAACAATTTCGAAATTTAAAATTTGGATTTCGAGGTGCAACTGTTTTGGTGGAGGATAAAATGTGTTCAAAATTTGATAGCTGTACAAATTGCAGTCTTTCCGTGATGCGAGAAACATACAAATTTACAAATACACAATTTTTTTTTTATTATTTACTACTAGAGATTGTGAAAATAATGCAGCATTCTTAGGTGAAATCCTCACTTCAATTAAAAAAATTTGGGTCATCTTTAAATAAAAAAACAAACTGTAGTAAGTAAAAGAAGTAGTTTATTCAAAAAGTTCTCAAACTCACATAACTATTCAGAGAGAACAGGTTATATTTAATAAAAGCATGAAAATAATGGGGCATACAGTACTTCATTAAATATCCATTAGCTAAAATTGCTATTACATGCGCTTTTACATACATTTAACTAATTTTTTCGAAATAAGAACGTTCCATTTTATTCTATTCTTCCGAAAGACTGGTTTTTAGTACAGCTTTCGAAGAAATTTTACGTTTACTTATTTTTTCTCCATCTCAGTCCGTGCATGTTCTGTAGCATTTAAATCCGAAGAATTTGGAGAAGCTTTGAAAGCTTCGAGATAGTTGTATAAGAACTAATAGCGAACGTTTAGGGTTGCATATTTAGGATCGTTATCCTGATAGAACTTAATGTATTTTGTATTCCAAGTTTTCTTGCAGATGCTTTCATGTTTTCGTTAAGAATATTTATATATTTATACTGCTTCGTATTATTTTCTATAAAAACTAAATTTCTCATGGCAACGAAGCATCCCCAAATGATCATACTTTTGTCTTCGTGCGTACGATTAGGCAATAGGTTTTGCAGATTTAATTCTTCATTTGATTTTCGTTTCCATTGTACCGTAATGTATCAAATTTCGACTCGTCTTCCTTATTAACTTTATTCCAAGGTGATAAATTTTTCCTTACCTTGCATTTTGAGAACGCCAAGCATATTTTCGCTGTTGACAAAGGACTTTCTTGCTGCTGGTCGGCCATTTTATCCCTATGTCTTAATGACTATTGTAACTGTTTCCGGGTTAACTTTTATTGCAAGCCCTTCTTTCTAAATCTGCTGCAAGTTTTACAGCACTAACAATTTTTCTTAGCCCAAAAGGACAATTTGCCCGGAAGGGCTGTTCTCCACTTGAATATAGGCATGTGGAAGCCCAGATTTGGAATTTGGAATTTGTTTTATTATCAATTTCATATTTTGTAAAACGTTAACGAATTTTCGGTTAACAAACTAAAAGACTTTAAAGTGAGCATTGGCGACCCTCTATGGATAAAAAAAATCTTTTTCTTCGGCGCGCGAGACTACGTATCGGAAATTCTAAAGATATGTTGTTTTATTGTTTTTAAATATTTTGTGATATTACTGTTGAATTGAATTTTATGTGTTTTAAGTGCAAAGAGCATGATATTTAATAAATAAAACTAACACACGAAACGTTAAAAAAGGCGTAATATGAAATCTGAAAGCTTTGATTTTTTTTTCTTAATTATTACTACTACTTTTCATATGATAAATCTTGGGTTCTGTCCTCTTAGCTTGGAATGCGGTCCAGACTTCAGTGCATTTTGAATAGTTCCAGGGCCCACCAGCGGCCGAGCGGTAAAGTCGCTGAACACTGGTAAATAAAGCTAACACACGAAATGTTAAAAAAGGCGTAATATGAAATCTGAAAGCTTTTAGATTTTTTTTTCTTAATTATTACTACTACTTTTCATATGATAAATCTTGGGTTCTGTCCTCTTAGCTTGGAATGCGGTCCAGACTTCAGTGCATTTTGAATAGTTCCAGGGCCCACCAGCGGCCGAGCGGTAAAGTCGCTGAACACTGGTATTCGGTCCGAGGTTCGAATCCCGCGAACGGCCTGGTTGCATGGGCGTTTTCGTGGTTTTCCCCGGGTGTAGCGTGTATACGAGCCGGTTTCCTTTAAAAAGGTCCTCCGCGAAGGCATACCTTCCCTTAGGCAGATAGCTCTCGAGGCTTTGCCATAATCACACACACAATGGAATAGTTCCAAGCAGTTTCTATCATTTAAGTACATCAAAGATTATGGAACGATTTTACCAAAGATATTTTAAATACTTTTATCATCTTTAAAATTGTGAATAGTTCGAACAGAACTTGTTAATTTGTAACGTCTCGCCATTTTTCATTTCAGACATGAAACTCTTAATATATTTTATTAAACAAGTAATAATTTCCAAAAGCAAAGATAGTTCTTGTGCTTTTTTATTATTTATAACAAAAGAAATATTACAAAAAGCCTCATCTTCCAAAATATGTGAACAAAATTTTCGAGTGCCCAAATTATTACGCGAGTTACTGACTAAAAGTTTAGGAATGAATTCTTTTATTGCAAAGAGTATTTTCTTGATTTCTATTTTGTAACAAGAAAGTCATAAATTAGCGAAAAAACAATACATTAAGAAAATATTTGGAGTCTATGGTTTCAAGATTTAGTACAAGATATATGCAAATAAATTTCAAAAATACAAGTGTCTAAAACCAAATGTCAGCAACTGTAAGAACTTATGTCGTACAAAGCACTGGTTCTCAAACTTTCTTGCTGCGTGCAGCCGTTTCAGTATATTGCTAGAAGATCATTTCCCTTGTCTTCTCCAAACCTGGAAGAAGTCTTATACATTTAATTAAATTTAGATTATTTTTAATATGTTTTATGAGTTAAACAAGAAAACATGTATAAAATGTTGATAAATACCAAAACTTGAATAAAAATAGTTATTATTTCCTTATACGAAGCACAGCAAATATTATAATCGAAAAAAAAAAAATCGGTTATCCGATTTCAATGGAAAAGTCCATTTTGACTATTTGTTTGCGTGACGTCTGTACTTGCGAACGGAATAAAGTGCTCTTTATTCCAAAATGGATTCAAAAGAGAATTTTTTTTGCAGGACATCAGTACCCACGTTATATGTGGGATTGCTATAACATCTAGCTGCACCTCCCTTTTTTATTACAATCGACAATACCAAAAGTACATATATACTATAAATTTAGAAGGTTCCACCCCCCTTATTTGGCTTTAAAAAGTCCTTACTCGACCTTTAATTTCGAAATCCTTGGTCGTAATCACATACTTCCAATTACAGAAGTGCTTTAAGTGAAGAAAACATTCATGTTTGGGCAATGTCAAATTTAAAAAAAAAAAAATAATAATTTCGTACAAATAACGTAATATAACTTTTAATATGGTCTTCTAGTTCTTATACGTACTTAAATTCGGTTAAGTTTTATATTCGTTATGAAAAACTAAAAATACAAGAAACTTGACTCCCGTATGACAAAAGTTGACCGGGATATTTAATTTTAAAATTGTAACTTTTTATAACATTTTCAACTCGCCTTGAGGAATCGGTTAATTAAGTTAGAATAAATCGAGGAAGTGCAGCAAAAACTATGTACAATTTAATACGCATACAAGAAAGTCATGCAATGTCCACATCAGACTTTTTATATTCGTAAACTAAGTACTTAACATGTCAATAAACGATAACCACGTCTTTCCTGAAACTATGAAATTCGTCCAGGGGGAAGGGATTCGCTTTGGTTGAGAACCCCCTGGCACAAAGAAAATTAACTGGACAGGATGGAAAGAATTATGATATTTTTGAGCGAAAAAGATGTATTCCCTAATCTTCAATAGCATCCACCTTTATCGCTAAGATAGTTTACTAAACATAAATCAAATGCTGCACTTTTGACTAATATCACATAACTGAGAAAAAATCTATGAAAATATCGGAGAAACACCCTCAAAGGTATACACTTACGGCTAGATACTCACAAATACTTTGAAGAGGGAAGTGCTTGAAATGTTTTGGAAGTCAACTTCAGATCATTCTTCATAGAAACGTGTCCCGAAGAGAATAATGTAACTTTTCAAATGTATTTTTTAGAACAAATGGTTACCTTTGGAGTTGCATGGTATCTTAAAAACCATTTCCGGTAACATTTTCTTCGCTTCAAATGCATTCAGGCGGGAGAACTTGGATATCTTTTGTGCTTGAAGAAAAACACAGGCTGAAAATGGTAGGCTACACCTCGATCAGTAATTATTTATAACAGATCTAAGACGTTACAGCAAATATCCAAGGAAAAGAAATTTAAAAAACACTCATAAAAGTATTTACGGCAGTTAAAATATGGTAACAGATTTAGGGAGCATACAGTCAGTAAATGATTTACCGGCATGATACTGGGCCTGACGTGCACGGTTAACGAAATTCGCAGTTCATCTGAGGACAGCTAAACATTTTTATGCTCAGTCATAAAAATTCGTTCTGTTTGGTAAAAACTCTCCTCCATTCTGCACCTTTCTTACAGTTAGCGACATAAATTGCAACTCAAACTGCATCAATATCGATTTTGAGTCTCCAAAAGTTTGAAAGTTTGATTTGTTTGACTTTTGGAACACCCTGCATATAAGCCCTGCATTTTTAAGGGGAAAATAGTGTTAAACTTAATTTTTCCATTGCGAGCATATTTTATATTGGTCTTTAGTTAAAATGTACGGTATTTTCTTCCTCCTGCGTGCTTCGTGATGTAACTGAAAACCCGTCTGGTTAGCAAATCGGAAGGTTTGGAGTTCGAATTCCGGAGAAAATATCGCGGACTGTTCCTGTTTCCTCCGTCTATAAATGATTAATAGCATTAATAGAAACACTCATAAGTAGTAAAATATTTTCTCCCTCTTTACGGTTATTGAAAAATACATAAACATCTTATACAGAGGCTGTTCACACATTTTTTAGACGATGTATATTGTAGTCACAAAACTAAACTACATAAAATTCTTGTGTTTTAAATGTTCTATTTGACATCCCTTATTCTGAACTATCTTTCGACCCCGCAATTTTCAGGATAATAATGCCTTTTGAAGTGGCAGAAGAGGTATTCTATCCCATTCCTCCAGAACAACTTTCCAGAGTCCTGTTAGGGTTTTGGGACAACGTTTGGATAATGCAGTTTTTAAAAGTCCGAAAGCACAAAAATCCATAGGTGACAACATCGGGAGATTTAATAGGGATATCAGTGAAGAGTATCGCCTTGATACCAGTTTTTTTGTTCCATTTCTTTTAGGAAATTTACAGTGGATTTTGATGTGTGACTGCTAGCTTTGTCCTGATGGAGTCTCACAGATTGATGGCACTGTGGGTAAAAAGATGGTATTTCATTCAGAAAAATTGGCGATAAAATATGTTCCTGATAGTATTTGGAGTTAATCTTGACATTTTTTTGCACTCTCTTTATTTTTAACTTGCCATTATAAGAAAAACCAGCAACAATCATGAGTCCCTTAGAAAAACTTTCTATCGATTCTTTGAACCATGTACTTAAATTTTTTTCTCCCCTTTTATGATAATAAATGGCTCTTTTTTGTTACAGTCATTTAAATACACCCATCCTTCATCTATTGTGACAATTGTTTTCCATTTTTCTTTGGATAAGTGTTTCTCATATAGAATTCTGCAGCATGTCCTGCGTTGAGCGATATGCTTTTGCAAGAAGACGATGCACATTGCGTTTTTTCGCTTTCTTAAGATTTAAATCAACGTTTATCATTTTGTTTACAGTGGACATCGAGCATTTTAATGATTTTGCAACTGTCCTTTGACTAGGGGGATTTTATTTTAATATTAAACAACGTACCTTTGCAATAGTCGAAGATGTCCGTTTTTTCCTTGGATACTTGTTTGGAATTTTTGTTCCACTTGAGGCTCCAATTTGACGTTTTTTTTTCTTTCTTGTTGATGATATTACCTATCGACGCTTTAGATATCACAAAACCATGATTCTCACATCGTTAATTCTATAGATAAAGATTTTAAAGGTATTTCTTTAAGGAGAATGTAAAGTACATCATCGTTACTATCTCTCGATACTGCGCGCTTTCGTGGTGTGATTAAAAGCACGCCTGCTTAGCAGTCGGAAAGTCAGATGTTTGAAACGGAGAAGGGTGTAGCTCCTTTCTTCATATTTCTCACCTTTAACAAACCTAAGTAAATCTGTTTTTATTGTCATCAGGTTTACTGTCATTAGGTTGGAAATGTTCTTCCACCCTCTTTTCTTCTTGTTTTTCTTTTTAAACAGAAAGTTCCAGAGACCCTGATTCAAATATGAGAAAATTTAGGATTCTTCCCATCTCTAGTTTTAAGCCTTAAAACACGTTCCATTCGACCAAATGTTATTCGATTTCTTTAATAAAAGAATATTTCTTTCTTCTTTCTGGTAGGAGCAGAAAGAGAAAAAAGAAAGGGAATGGAGAGTTTAGAAAAGAAAAATAAAAAAGAAGTTGGTCCCCTCTAAACGTCCCTCATTAGCCAAGCGGAGCGATCTTCAAAAAGAAAAGATCTCAAATAACAGATGATAATCTCCCGTTTAGATTTCCTGTGTGTTGGAATCGAAGGAGGAAACAGGATGCAAGTGCACGGATTCTTCTTCTCTTTTACCCCTCCCGGTCTCGTCGTCAACGCGCCCCCATGGAGGGATGTCTGTATGTCTGTCGTTAAGGTGAAGGTCTTCCTTCGCCCTCTTCAGCTCATGGAAAGAATTTGTGGCTTCTTCCATCACGACTCGCAGGTTGTCTTTTATTTTTTTCTTTCTTTCTTTATGGCTTAAGTTGTCTGTCTAGGCTGACTTGGAAAATACGAGAGTTGAAAAAGATAATTTCCGGAAAGCGAGACAGAAAGTAAATTAAGCGAGAGCTTATTTATGCATTTATTTATTAAAGTCTATTTCCTTGTAGAACTTAGTTATTTCTTGTTCAACAATGTATTTACTTAGAGAGTTACTTTATCTTTCTTCTGAGCAGAATTTTCTGTCACAGCAACCAGAGACGGAAAGCCTCGTAATAAGAATAAATATAGGATGCATAATTTTGGAGGATTTTTGTGTCTCAGTAACTGTTTCGTTGTGATAATCACCAAGTCAGTATAGCTTTATATATAGACTATTTCTAATATTCTAGATAAAACAATTTCTTTCGATAAAGATTTCTTAGATAGATTCTACAGGTAGAAATAGTATCTTTTCTTAAACAGAAATATACATTCCCTAGATGAAAATAGATAGAAATATATATTAGATAGATACATACATCGGATATAAATACACAGGTACGTAGATTCTATAGCTAGTAAGATTACCAATAGATAAAACCTATAGATAAACAGACAAATAAAAAAATAGAAATAAATATAGATTGGATAGAAATAAAAAAATACAGATTCTATTGATAAAAAGATTATCTGTAGACAAAAATTCTGTAGGCAAACAAGTAGATAAATAAATAAAAATTCCATAGACAGAAGTAGATAGAAAGAGAGATTAAATAAAAATATAGATTGGATAGTAATAAACAAAAGTATAGATTCCATAGATAGAAAGATAAAAATTATACTGGCATTTCTATAGAAACAAATTCTAAAGGTTCTATAGCTTCAGAAATATTCTATAGATAAACATATTTCCAATAGATAAAAATTCTGTAAATAAAGATATTTCCTATAGATACGAATTCTGTAAATACAGATATTTCCTACAGATACGAATTCTGTAGTTAAAAATATTTCGGATAGATGAAAATTCTATACTTAGATTTTATAAATAATAATTCTATAAATAGTAAGATTATCCATTCTTGCATAGAAATACGGATTCTATAGATAGAAATAGTTAGGGGTATAGATTAGTACAGATACAAAATTTATCCATAGATAAAAAATTATATAATAGAAAGATTCTATAAATAAAAATTTTACGGATAAAATATTCTAAAGATAGTTCTATAAAAATTTCTATAGGTTTCTAAAGACATACAGAATTTATGTTGTTATTATTTAGAATATTTCAGAAGTACTCTGTACGTAAAGTATTTTCGTAGATTAAAAAATTCCATAGATAAATTTCCTGTTGTTATTATTTAGAATATTTGAAAAGTATTCTGTACATAAACCTATTTCTTAGAAAAAAAATCCATAGATAGATTCTCCATTATCTGGAGAACTTAGAAATATTATATATCTTAGAAATATTATATACTCTTAGACAAAAGTATCGATTCTACAGGAAAGAATAGAAAGAAATATGGATTATATAGAAGTTGATAGAAATATAGGTTCTATAGATAGAAAGATTATCTATAGGTAACGCTTATGTACATATATGGATAGGTTCTATAGATAAAAGTTTAACAAATAGAAAATTATAAAGATAGAATGTTTTATAGATATTTTATAAATATTTCTATTCAGAATATTTCAAAAACGTTTGGAGTTACGCAGTAGGTTTAGTTCATATAGAAGGCAATAACCAATATTTATGAAATAGAATTAAGAGAAGAGGAAATCGTAAGACTGGCAGAGGATTTGAATAAAACTTTAGCAATTTCGAGGGTCATCAGACATATGAACCTCTTCTTTAAAAAAGAAATTTTTTTCCCCTTTGAACTCGGTAAAGTTGTATTCAAAATCTATGCATACCTCAGGGCACCCCCTTTTTTTGTTGTTGTTGACTAATATCAAATTTAATATTTTTTTTCAGCTCGCTGTTGTTGTATAACTGTATTTATAATTCTATTTTTCTATTCACTTTCAATTAAATTTAAAAGTTTATTTCGAAATCTGGCATTTCATATTTACGCCTTAAATTTTCTAACAATAGAAAACTCGAAAGAACTAGCGATTAAAACAGTTTTCTTACAAATATTTGCGAAATGTAATTCTATATTAAAACATGCAGTAACCTTAATGGTTATATATACGAAATATACCATAATGATAGAAAATAAGATGATTAATTAAGTAAATTAAGATTAATTAAGTAAAATTAAGATGATTAATCATTAAGTAAATAAATTGGATTAAAAATATAAAGAAGTAAGATGTAATTCAAGCAAATAATTTTTTTAATTCCTTTCAACTAAATAAAATATTTTCATTCAACAGTCCATCATTTTTCTATTAAAACTTTCTAAAAATTAAAAAAAAATATTAAAAGATAGAAAATATGAAATTCTTTACAATTATTTTACTTCTCTTTTTAAATAAAAATAATAGCAGACAAATGCCTATTCATGAAACTAAATTTTTATACTAAGTAATAAAATTAAAACTTATCTCAAAAGAATTTTAATATTGAAATCTCCGACATTTGCTTCTACATTTCTGTTTTTGATAGAACAAAAACGAAACAGAAAAACATATATTAAATTTATATATAGCTTTGTTCTAACATAGGCATTCTGACACAAAATCGGACTTTCTCTAAAAGAAACATACCCATTTTCTTCCATATTTTAATTCTACGACTCAAATTAGGCCTATATATTAAATATTGCAATTTTTGATGAGAAATGTATGGAGAAATTTAAAAATTTATCTTGGCGAATTTTTTTCAGTTTGCGCCAAGAATAATTCACTTGGACGAACTTCTTAATTTATACCAACCTATTTTCCTTTACCTTTTAATTTATTATCCGTGAGCGGGAAAAAAGTCATCGTATATAGTTTCAAATATGTTTAACAAAGTGTGTAAACCACATTTTCGTTGTTATCGCTTATAACAAATACCCCAAATTTCAAAACGCGCCAAAATGTAAATTGACGTATATCTTAGGAAATTTTGAGTAAAAAACTTTAATTGTTTGCAGGTATACTCAGAAATGCATCTATTTTAAGATGATGGAAAAATTTTTATAGGTTATAATTCAAAGTTTTTTCGAAAAAATTATAAAAATTATTTAAAAATAAATCCATAAAAATAGGTGAATTTTATTTGGAGTGAATCTAAATTTCGAAATGTGAAGGGAAGAATCAAATATGTTTAGTAAAAAAAGAGAAATTAATAAATATATACCAAATTCAATTAACATTGAGGAGCTAAAATTTCGAGAGCTAATTTTTTTTTTTAATCAACTCGTGCGATTTTTACAAAACTTGGCAGTTTGGCATAATTTGTGTCGTTGAATCGAAATATGGGGAAAAATTGGCATGCCATTTCAGAAAAAGTCCGATTTTGTGTCAGAATACCTATATTAGAAGAATGCTATATAAAAATCTAATACATATCCTATGCGCGCTTTCATGACATGAAAAACGTTAAGTTGAATTTCGTCAATCGGCCCAGTAGAACGGGAGATATAGAATTGTCCCTTTTCCCCCGCACAAAATTTAGGAACATTACCGCTTGAATAAAATTAAATTTATGAGGCTGTACGCTCATAAATTTAATTTCTCGTTTCTGCAAAAGTTCATCGTAACTATTCAACTTTATTCAGTATGCAGACGATAGTCTGTAGAACAAGTGGCATTAGGCTGGTGATGATTTTAATGCTACCTTTGCTTCTTCTATGCGCTAAAATCTCTTTTGAGGAGAAACCATAATGTACGGATTTAAGAACACATCTGCTGATGTGAAAAGATTCGAGCAAAAGAAAAAAGAATAATAATTATCATTTCAAAACTGGCAGCGATTGCTAACGACTGCATTTTCTTCTTTCTAACATTACATTAAAAACACTAAACACTCGAAATCTTTTAAAACAAATTGAAGGACTTCTTCCGTAAGAAAATTTATAATCTAAAACACAGGCGATTATTATGGATTATATTTATGCAAGCGATTCGAAATCTTTTAAATAAATTGAACGACTCGTTATGGAAGACAGTTTATAAGCTAAGACTCAAATCATTATTATGGATTATTTCTATGCAGGAACTGAGAAATATATATATATGTTAAATAATGTATTCAATAAGGAGAGAAACCAGTCAGATTAGCATTAAAATGAAAAATATCACATGCGTGTAATCAGAAGAGGAAACATATTATCATTTATTGTCCTTGGAATTTGCCGAAGCTGTTATCAGTAAATTGTTATTTTATGCAGAAATTCTATAACACTCGTGTAAAGTAATTTTGTGTAGCTACTATTAGTAATGTTTCTCAAAACATCATAGGAGTTCCAAACCTTTTTCTACCATCGACCCCTTTTAAAGCAATTTTTTTCATCAAATCCCTTAAACTTTTCTCTTTTCATGTAGCATGCAATATGCTTAGAATCCAAATAATTGCTCATAAGCAACTTAATGAAAACACTTAAGAATAGGAACAAAAGTTTTGAAAAAATGGATTATTAGATATATTAGCATCAGAAGTGCTGTTTATAGTCCCGAAATTTGCATTTTGCCCACGTTTCTTTCCAAATTATTGCCACCAAATGTTATCGCGATGTATTATTTTTAAAAAATTTAAATAATGAAGAATCTTTACGTATGTATCTATGTATGTTCCTCGCATTCTCGAGAAACGATAGTACCTAGAGCCACCGAATTTTTAATACATGTGGTCCTCCACCTGAACATTGGCTCCTCGAATTTAGAATTTTTTTCTATTTATTTCGTATTTTGAACAAATTTAAGGAATTTTTGTTTAACAAACTCAGCGACTTGAAAGCGAAAAGCAGCGACACTGTTTACAATAAAACATTTTTATCTACAGAGTGCTAGTGCTAAACTGTTGCCATTCGGCGAAATGTAAGATATTTATCTTTCAATTTTAACTCACAAATTCGGATCTTTGAAAGCAATGTGCTGCCGCTACCTCAAACAGAATAACTATTATCTCCACGCACCAGCGTGTTACCATTCAGTAAAGAATACGATTCAGTAAAGAACTTGTAAGCTTCAGTGAAGAACTTGTAAGGTTTATCCTAATTTTATAACAGTTATTTTTAAGCTCCTTTCCTATCTCTTCTAGCTTCACCTTACAATTCCTTACCAGAATGAGTTTTTAGAATCACGTTAAATGCAAATGAGAAGGAGTAGTCTTTAAATCGAAGTTTCACTGACTTCGGGAGACAGAATTCAATTTCCGGAACAGCGCGCGTTCGCAGTTTGATTGCGTCTCTCTAAGCTGTTACAACGCTCGGCCGTATTACGTGCCCTTGATAGCTTCGCTATAATTTAATAGTAGGGGCCAACTGGCTAGAAATTGTGTTAGCTTCAGCTAAATATCTTTAGTTAATCATTAGTTAAGTTCTTATTTCTTACACTTTTGAGTTTAAGCCCGAGTGGAGGCTTTACTGTACGCCCTGAAAAAAGGGTTCGGCTGTTATTCTTTATTTTGAGCTATAAAGGATAATTAATCCTTCTTGAGCTGTACGTTTCTGTACTTCTACATATCTAGAGCCTGGATAAATAGATTTCAGCATATCTGGAAATTGTATTATTGAAATTGCACATACTGGAGTTTGGAAAATTGGAGCTCTGCATATCTAGAGTTTGTTTACTGAGGTCGAGATACTTGGAATTTCGCATATCTAGAATCCGGATGTTTGATTTTCCGCTCTTTGGTAATCGGATAACTGAAATTCCTTATAGATAAAGTCCAAAAAATTAGAATTTGCACATCTGGAATCCGGATTATTGGTATTCTGGATATTTGGAATCCGGAAGAAGGGAATTCAGCATATTAGGATCCAGATAATTGCCGTTCCCCGCATCTGAAGTCCAGGTAATTGGAGTTTCGAGTACCTAGAGCTGAGAATAGAATTCTCCACATATCACGAACAACTGGAAATCTTCACGTGTGGAGTCCACATATCTGCAGTACGGACAGTTGTATTTCAATACATCTGGAGTTCGGAGAAAGGAAATTTTGCCCACTCGGAGTCTGAATAATTGAATTTCTGCTTACTGTAGTCCAGTCGATCACCATTTAGGATACCTGAAGTCACATAAAATGAATTCCACGCATATGGAGGCCGGATAACTGGTTTTCGCATTTCAAAGTCAGATAACTGGAATTTCTCATATTTAAAGACTGAAAATATAGAATTTTGCAGATTTAGCATCTGGATATTTGAATTTCTACATATTGCAATCCGAATAATTATAATTTCGCATATCCATAATCCAGATATCTGAATTTCCATACTTTGGTGACCGGATAATTGGAATTCCTTATAAGGTATTTCTCCCGCCTTCTTAGCGAGCCTTCGTGGTGCAGTGGTCAGCACACTCAGCGCGTAATTGAGAGGTCCGTGGTTCGATTCTCGGCGGAGGCGTTGCTAATTTTTCAAAATGCCTGCTTCCAAAATAATTAATGTCTCTACATCATCATAGCTGAAGTCCGAAAAATTGGAATTTTTGGATCCGGACTATTGGTAGTCTGGATATCTTGAATCCAGACGAATGGAATAAAGCATGCTGAAATCCGGACAATTGCCGTTCCCCATTTCTGAAGTCCAGGTAATTGGAAGAACGAGTACCTAGAGACCAGAATAGAATTTAGCTTATCTGCAACACGGATAATTAGAGTTCTACATATTAGAACACAGATAAATGGGATTCTGAGCAAGTGGAGTCCGCGTATCTATTCGCGTTCCACAGATCTGTAATCCGAACAGTTTTATTTCCCCTGATCTTGAACCCGGAGAAAGGAAATTTCACCCACTTAGAGTCTGAATAATTTAATTTCCTCTTACTGAAGTTCGGTAGATCACCATTTAGGATACCTAGAGCCGCACAAAATAAATTCCACATATCTAGAAGCCGGATAATTGGTTTCTGCATTTCAAAGCCGGATAATTAGAGTTTCCTACATTTAAATACTAAATAGAATTTCGCATATTTAGGATCCGGATATTTTAATTTCTACATGTTGCAATCCGAATAACTGGATTTTCGCTCATCCGGAATCCGGATAAATGAAGTTCCGCACATAGAACACTCGGAGTTCCGCAAATGGGAAGTCAGGTTAACCAAAATTTAACCGTACTTTAGTTCCGGAACTAAACGCTAGTTTTTTTCCTCATGTCACTTTACGCAGTTTAAAGAACTAATCCGAGGCTTCAAAAGACTCATCGAAAGCAAGAAAAATGACTTTCTTTGTTTCTACAATAATTACGCATTCAGATGAGAAAAAGGAAGAAATTTACGATTTGCATTTCATATTTACAAATTTATCAAGTTATTGTTAATCGCCATTCTTTTATTTGCAATTCTAATTAACTTCGAGGAATGTCTAAGTAATTAATAAGAGGAAATAATTGTTAACCTTATCGAGCGTTTTAAAAATTGATTAGTTTAAGGAAGACGGTAATTTGTCACTGATTACAAAAAATGAAACTGTAATTAAGAATTCAAAAATTACTTGTTTTTAATTATTTTATATTTGAAGACACTAAGAAAAAGTAAATGATAATGTTTTCTTTTCTTCTAATTAAGTACAAGTGATAGTTTTCACTTTTATGCAAAGTCAACTTGTTTTCCACTCCTTCTTTAATATATCCAGTTCTGCAAGATTTTAATTTATGTTTTTGATCCAAAACATTTTTTCCCGGTCAAGGCCTATCGTGAGTATAACCAGGTACATATCTTCAATTTATTTTTTACTATCCGCTGGAGTTGCATCTCTTAATTTGTTAATAAGTAACGAGCACATTAAATTTGAAAGAAAAATTCAGTATCTAACACTTCACCAAATAACTACGAACTGACCCGTGGAAGATACAAATGCTTTATATCGGGTAGTGGCAACACATTTCTTCAAATTCCTGAATTTTTTTATTAAATTTGGAAGATGAATATTTTATGCCTTGCCAAGTCGCAACGTATTAAATCGTTGAGTTCGTTGATCAAAATGTCTCTAAATTCGCTCAAAAGATGAAATAAATAAAATATACATACGTATATATATATATATATATTATATTACTTCATCATTTAATAGCAGATATTTACATTTATTCTTCTCAGTATATTATATTTTTGTATTTTTATTATTTCTTTTACTGTTACATTGTGAAATTTATTGAAATACTTTTTTTGCTTCAAATTCACAAATCACGTATGAAATTTTATGTTAGTTATATAGCAGTCCTTTGACACATGATAAGTTAGGCTAAGTTATTTGAGTATGGCAAAGCACGCGAGGCTGTATGCCTTCGTAGAGAAGTTTTTAAGGGAAATTGGCTTGTATTTACATTACGCATGGAAAAAACTATGGAAAACACCACCCATTCAGTCCGTTCGCCTGGGAATCCAGGTCGAACTACCAGTATTCACTGGTTTTAACCATTTAGTCACTATGGAGCTTTCACTCATAGAGTATACGTCCTGATATACTGATATAGGATACATTTAAGGCATGTTTAATTAAGTATAATTTCAAATAAGAGGTACCCAATCTAATGCACAAAGCCTAAGTTAATTAACATCACAGCATAGCCTAACCTACTTAAATGAGGCCTAAATGTTAGCATTAGTCTACTGTTTGGTTTATGTGATTATGACAAAGCATGCTAGGGCTATCTGCCTGAGGAAAGAGGCATGCCTTCGTGGAGGGCTTTTAAGGGAAATTTGCTCGTATCCACATTACACATGGGGAAACCCACGAAAACGCCCATGCACCCAGCCCGTTCGCCTGAAACTTAACCTAGATTTAACTATCAGGGTTCAGTGACTTTACCGCTCGGCCGCCAGTAGGCCACCTTCGAGGAGGAATTTGTAAGAGAAATGAAACTAATATTCATGCTACACACAAGGGAAAAATCACGAAAACCAAACATGCAACCAGCCCAACCCAGACACTAATAATTACTTATTAATATTTTTTAAATTATAAGAATTGTTAATAATTATAATTAAATAATTAATAACAATAAATATTATGAATATATTAAAAATCTGATGTGACGCCTCATAACTTCCTTTTACGGCCTATTAGATTATGTACATTTCTTGTTATACTTCATTTCCTAGATATAAACTTATTTCCTCGATATATTCTAACTTAATTAACCAATCCCCAAGTCAAGTTGAAAATGACATTAAAATTTGTAAATATTGAAATTAATATCGCGGTCAGTTTTTGTCATATGGGAACTAATATTTGTCCACCTTTAATTTTTTTTTAATCTGACATTGTCAAAACATAAATATTTTCGTCATTTAAAATATTTCTGTAATTAGAAGTACAGCCAACGATTGCGAAAATAAAGGCCGGCTAAGGAGTTGGGTAAGGGGGTGGGTATAGAGGCGGAGGGTAAGTTTATATATTATTGGAACTGCCGATAGCAATGAAAAAAGAAAGTGCATAACTAAATGTAGCTTAAATGTTATAATAGTGCCAGATATAAAATTTTAATATTCTACGGCTTATTTTTCTTCAGTTTTGCGAAATACGTACGCACATAAGTGTGCACAAACTTCACGAAAAAATCCATTTTGAATCTATTCTAAATCCATTGTACAGTCCGTTTTGCAATTAAGAATCCTTTATTCTGTCTGTACGTATAGACGTCAATCAAAAAAAAAGTAGTCAGAATAGATTCAGGGAAGGTCGAAATCGATATTTCCGCTGAAATCTGATGACCGAAATGTTTCGTAATTTCAATACTTCCTTTGCTTTGTACAAAAAAGTAAAAGTTAGTTACAATAATTACTGTAATTTTAATTAATAAATGAATACTTAACTTTAAAAGTAGAAAAAAATGAATATTCGACTAGACCAAGTTTTCTTAATTCTGTTGCCCCATGCATCTCTTTCACAATTGCTAGATCAGCCATCCCCTCCTTTTCAAAAATTAAAATAATGCATATGTATTTATTTAAATGTCTATTATTAACTTGTTTTTATGAATAAAGCTACCAAAAATACATAAAATGTTGATAAATATTGTTGCGTTATTTTCTGACACCAGTTGTTACGTTATTTTCTTCCTTCACGTTCGTACGGGGTTCGTGCAGATTTGGAGTGAATAACGACAGCAGCAGTTGATGGAATATCGAAAAACACTTTATTGGCCGGTATTTATTCAAGACAGCTCCAATAACACGTTTTCAAATCATCGAACGCTGAAGCAGTCAGAGACACAGCCTCCAGGCTATAACGGTGGAGACAGCTTCACTGCAAAGCACCAGAGTGCAGCTCCTGACTCTGCTCGGTCGTTCTCGGAACTCCACGTACTCTCGAGACTCTCCACGCTACAACTCGCGATGAACTCGACGACACACAGAGCACAGCTCCCGACTCTTCGGTTCAGTCGTTCCTGGAGCTCAACACACTCTCTCGACGACGCACTAACCGCGATACACGAAGAGACTCTTTCGATGAACTCTATGACCCACTCGGCAATCGCTGCCCGGCTGTCAACTCGATCGACTCCGCACGGACTGACTAACTCGAGACGCACTGTCTCGCACTGACTCTCCGCGTACCAGCAGGGTTTTATAGTTTTTGGCATGTGCTCGAAAACATTCTGGGCTAAATCGGTACGAATTCGTTCCTGAAGATTCTCCATCCGTTCATGGTACATCACCAATTTAGTCGCCAAATGGGCAATTTCTCGCCAAATGTGGTAACCCAGTCTTCACTTGCTATTTTATGGCAACCCTAAACCTGCTTTGCGGGGAAGCTATCTTACTGCATTTCGCAACAATATCAAAACTTGAATAAAAGTAGTTTTTTATATTCATAAACTAATTAAAAGGATTAACCGCATTCGCCCTCTTAAATTGTGAAATTCACCTTCCCTTGGTTAAAACCCTTGTCCTAGACACAACACACTTAGTTTTAGTATTATTTGAGCTGCGATATTTCGAGTTTATTTACCTTAATGTGCTCAAATACAAAATGCTTTTTTTAAATATGTCGAATCTAAAATATTTATAAAACCCTCAAAACCCTTTATATGCAATATGTAATGTTCCTACTAAAATGTTTTTTTAGAACGGATCAAAATTCACTTCGTAGAAAGCAATTTTTAGTTATTTTCTTTACTTTTTACCTCTTTCTTGGTTCAAAACGTTTCCTTTGTAAAGTAAGGCTTCTATGAAATCATCCTACGAGCAACGCATATTTCTTGCTTTATCATTTTATATTTTAACGATTTCAGGGAATTCTATTCGAAGCTACTCGAGTGATATTTAATCTCAACAGTTTTGGGAATAAAATTCAAAGGAAGAAGTTATTTATGTCTCCTATAATTGGACTACCTACGTTTGGTTGTCCGGAAGCAAAAGCAATGGCGTATTTCGAGAATTCACTCGGAAGATTTAAAAATATATCCATCTCTGCTTTCGCATGGTACTTAACTATTTGAAGAAGCCATACCTAAAATATATACGCGTAAACATAATTTGGTTGCAGATCTAAAAATTCGAGGCAAGTAATAATCGTTTAAAAAATGACATCAAGGTGTTTTAGATAAATCTTAAATCTCGAATTCATGCATTCAAAAGTACTGTTAAAATACACAGAAAGAAACCTCTTCCGAGGTCATAAAATTAACAAAGCAACATTTTTGTGTTTAGCGTAGATTATGGTAAAGATTCTACCTGTTTCGAAGGCAAGAAAGTACGGGTGCATCTTCATCAGGAAGCAAAGATCTGCAGCGAAAGGAAAGCCACGGTTGTATTTAACCAAAAATAAAGCTAACCAGAAACTTCTTCCATTGAATTAGATTTTCTTGAAGCTTTTTCATATTCACAAAGATTTTTCCTGTTAGCCCGAAAAGGCTATTAGTCTCGAAACGGGATTTGGTGTCGTTTATTATAAACGACGAATCACTTTTCATATTGTTGCCACCAAATATTATCGCTCTGTATAATTTTTAAATACATTAAATAATGAAGAATCTGCCTGTATGTATGTATGCTCCCCGCATTATGATATAACAACGGTACCTAAGGGCGTTCATATTTTGAATAACGTAGTCCTCCACCCGAACATGTGCACCTGTAAGCTCGAATATGAAATTTCGAAGTTTGTATTTCCTATTTTGTGAAATTCTAATAGTTTTTTATTAATAAATTCAAAGCAAGCAGTGGCAACACTGTACGGAATAAAACATTTTTATCTCCAGTGCGCGAAACTGTCTATCGGAAATTCTAAAGGTAAGCTGTTTTTAAATATTTTGTGATTTTGCTGTTAAATTGAGTTTCATGTGGCCTAAGTGCGAAGAACATGATATTTAATAAATAAAGTTAACTCACAAAACATTAATATAAGACAAAAAAGAAGTTTTGGAAGTCACCTTGCTAAGAAAACTGAACATTGATATAATGAACTGAGAAAAGACTGAAAAGAAAAGGAAGAAAAAGTGCATGCCAATACTTTAAGCTGCATCGGGAATTTTAAATACATACTGCTTTTAAAGGCTTTTGTAATTTTGCTGTCGAATTGTATGGGGCGTAAGTGCGGAGAAAATGATGCTTAATAATAAAGCTAAAAAGATAAAATGAGTTGGATTAACGGGAGTGAGTTTAACAGCAAACTCTGCAGACTGCAAACTCTTCGAGAAAAACCTTAGCAGACCCTTTAGGGAGACTTAAAATCTGAACCCCTTTCATATTTTTTTATTTATTTATTAATTAATGACTGCAATCCATTCTCTCCTAACGCTTTTAAGGCTCATCACTGGTCGAGCGGTAAAGTCGCAAAACACTGGTAGTTCGATCGGAAAATTCGATCCCGCGAACGGACTAGCTGCATAAATGTTTTCGTGCTTTTCCCTAGGTATGACGTGTATACGAGCCGGTTTCCATTAGAAAGTCCTCCCCAAAGGCATCCCTCTCCTTAGGCAGATAGCCCTCGAGTGCTTTGCCATAAAGATATAAACTAAACCAAACCCAACGCTTTTAAAATGCCGTTACCTTAAATTTTCAATTTTTGTTGGTGTTTCTGCGAACAGAAAAACCTTCTCGTTCGCTTTAATCCCTTTGGGTATAACCATGGCTTTCCCTTCGTTGCATACTTTTTTTTCTGCTCCTGGTGAAGAGAGACTTGCATCTATTTGCCTTCGAAATCATTAAAGTCTTGATTAAAATCTACGCCAAACACAAGGTTATTACTTTGCTAATTTTATGTTTCACTTTGGTGGTTTTTTTTTTTTTTTTTTTTTTTTTTTTTTTTTTTTTTTTTTTCTCTTTAGAGATAATCAAAAGCTCATGCACCCATACCTTTCGAAGGCATCCTTTTCAGGCAGATAGTCCTAGTGTGTTTTACCGCATTCAAATAACTTAACCTAAAAATACAAAAATTATGCGAAAAATGTGGTACGCGCACACTCATCAACTATATATTATTCGCTGCATTCTTTTCTTAACCACATTTTTTCAGCTTTATCCAGAAACGTTCAAACTTTGTATACGAAAACAGCAGCGTACAGCGAAACCTCCAACCGAGTGCACTTCAAAGCCCGAATTTTCAATTCCGAATGTTTTTTTTCCCTTTAATATCATATTTTGAGCGATATTAATGAAATTTTGATGAACAAATTCAGTAACTGAAATGACATAAAAAATATGTTTCCACTCATAAAGTGTAAACCAATAATTTTAAAAGCACTTAGTCAAAGCAAAAGATATTAGTCTTTCATATTTAATTAATGAACTCGGCGATTTAAAAGAAAAGCAACAAGTGATGGTAATAATGTAAAATAAATTAAATGAACATAATAAAAATGTTAATTTAATTTATTTTACATTATTACCATCACTTGTTGCATTTCTTTTAAATCCCATATTCAATTTGGAACAAACAGTATGCAGTAATAAAATACCAGAAGCACAATTATTAGTTGCATGGAAAGGGCAAAATATATTCATACCAAAAGTAAAAATTGAAGAAAAAGGGGGGGAAAGCTGAAATGTAAAATCAAAAAAAAAATTAGTTTATATGGCATGTGTTTACTTCTTTCGTTGCACTCCCCTCTTCGATGAAGATACTACGAAAGATGTAAATAACATTTTTTTTTTTATTCTAGTTAGTCAAAAATCGGAATCTCTATATATAATCGACTTTTGATTTGAAAAGTCATACACCATAACAGAGATTCAAAGCAGAAGGAAGAACCGAGAATAGCCCTTCTAATGCTAAAAATATTACATAAGTAATTATTTTACATGCTCTTTTCATGCAATTTATAATCGTGCATCTGGTTTTTATTATTGCATACGGTTTGTTCCGAATTGATTATGGGATGTTTTTTTAAATTCTTCATTTAATTTATTTCGCATTATTACCACCATTTGCTACTACTGTCGCCGCGCATATGTTTTTCAGTTGCTTTTTATTTTGTATCTATATCTATATCTATATCAATCTATCTACTTCTATTATCCGTATCTACATTTATATCAGTCTATCTATATCTATATCAATCTATCTAACTATTTCTGTATCTATATCTATCTATCTACATAAGGCTCTATCGAATCCAGTTGAGAAGTTGCCTATAGTTCACCCAACTTGAACATGGAAAACTGAGGTAAAACTAATATTTATACTGAAATTCGAAGATTACGGAACAAAAGATGTAGGATCTTATAACAAATCGCAGCATCCTGAGACTTAAGCTGGATCAAGCGCATTGTCTTATGACATAAATCGAAAAATCATCTGGAAAAGATGCAATAAATAGTTTGCCTTTTTGATCACTGCACGAACTTACTCATAAATACGTACGAATGGATAAATTAAAAAGAAATAAAGGGTAATTAATGAAGTTGCAAAGGAAATCGATATAGCCGATGTCTATTCGTCTTCAGTGGAATACTTTATCATCTAAGTTGCGACAACAGCGCCCTCCCGCAGGCCCAAATCTTCCCCCTACAGTGACGAAACGCAGTTCTTAAATAATTCATTAACTTTCATCTATACGCCATTAAGGACCGATAATTGATGGCAACAACCATCCAGCAAATGTTTTTTTCTTTTTTTTCCCTCCCTCCTTACCCTCTGCAAGATGGGATGTAACCAACATCAGATATCGACTCCCAGCATCTTTGTCGAATTTGCTATGTATATAAACAACGGTTTTCTGTTACATTGGTGAAGAATGGACCTATGTGTGTGCTACGTATAGAGTCGTCGCTTCTGGAGATCATTAACGATGGCAACAAAGGAGGATGCAGTTCTGTTAAGGGAAGTTAATTATATTCTTGGTTTTTGAATCGGAAAGTTACACAGTAGACACCGCTTAAATGAGATAATGGTTAATGTTATCATTCAGATATTGTTATCCATTTACTGAGATCCTGGCCGTTTGGATACAAAAATGGTGATCATACATCTCTTATTATGATCAACATATATTCGGTTCATATATCCAAACTATTGCAGAATACTTTTTCTTAATTGAAGTAAATTTACTAAGTAAGAAATAATGTCGCCAAATATGGTAGATTATAGAAATTTCCCCGCATATTCCCCCCCCCCCCAGCCTTTTAGCACTAGGTTTAGAAAAAATTTTAATTATCGTATAATTTTCCCCTTTCTCAGTTGTACATAGTTATCCTCTCTGAGGGCTAGTTTATCGGTTAATTATTGTTACGTTATTTTCTTCCTTTACGTTACCTATGTACGGGGTTCGTGCGGATTTGGAGTGAATAAAGACAACAGCACTCGATGAAATATCGAAACACATATTTAGACAATATAATCAGCACAACTCCAAAACACTTTTACAGTCGTCGAAGATCTGCTATAAACACGCTGGAATAATCAGCGACACAGCCTTCACACTGTCAGGCAATAACTGTGGAGACAGCTGCGCTGCAAAGCACTAGAGCACAGCTCCCGACTCTGCTCGGTCGTTCTCGGAACTCCACGTACTCTCGAGACTCTCCACGCTACAACTCATGATGCACTCGACGACACACAGACTCCCGATCCGTCCATGGTACATCGCCAATTTTGTTGCCAAATGGGCGATATCTCGCCAAATGTCGCAACCTTGCCGTCCCTTGCCATTTTATGGCAAACCTAAACCTACTTTGCGGGGAAGCCATCTTACCGTGCCAGTACATTTCGTAACATTATATTTCCTTCAAAACGAGCGTGAACCCAGAAGGGCTATTATTCTCGAAAGGACGCTTTGCGTCGATTCACTCTAAAAGGCATATCCCTTTTTTAATTCTTACCATCAAATATTATCGCCCTCTTTTATATTTGAAGAAATTAAATAATGAAGAATCTGCATGAATGTATGTATGTTTCTCGCATTGTGAAAAAACGACGGCACCTAGAGACATCAAATTTTGAGTAGCGTAATCCTCCACCCCGAACATGGACACTTCGAAGCCCGAATTTTGAATTTCAAATTTGTTTTATTATCTATTTCATATTTTGTAAAATTTTAAAGAATTTTTGATTAACAAATTAAACGATTTCAAAGCGAGCAATGGCAACTCTGTGCAGGCAAAAAACGTCTTTATCTTCAGCGCGCGAGACTGTCTATCGGAAATTGCAAATACATGCTGTTTTTAAATACTTTGTGATACTGCTGTTGAATTGAATTTTATGTGGTTTAAGATCGAAGAACATGATATTGTTACAAATTTTGTATTTAACTAGCTAGTTTTAGTAGAACTTTTGTTAAGAATTGTTGTGTTTCCCCGTGCAGTGCAGCGCGATATAAATTTTAAACTACGCCGGAAAAGTAAAAATACAGGAGCACGTGGCTTTTAACTTTAAACAAATGGATATCAGTAATTTGTATTGAAATTGAATAAATGTAATTGACTATTGTGTTAGCTGTACACGTAATTACATCCTTTTATTGCTTTCTAGAAATCTCGAGAAGCAGAAATTAAAAGAAATTTCTCGCGACCGATTGAAGCTATAAAAAGCCAGAGTGAGAATATCTCAAGTTAGTTGCTTAGTTATTCTTATTGCGATTTATTTAGTTCCGCGTAAACTGAGATATCTGAATTAGCTTTCTTTTTAGATAACGCTTTGCGTGGCGTTATATTTTAAAGTTTTTAGTAGTTTGAAGTATAACTACTGATTATACTGCGTGATATTGTGAACACTTGTACGAATATCTGTGAGAAAATTTTCAGCGTTCTGTTACATTTCTTTTTATAAAAATAAATTTTTATTAACCTTTTATTGGACTTGTGCCTTCAATCTATTACGAACCCGTACGCGCGCAACAATATTTAATAAATAAAGGTAAGCCAGAAAACACCAAAAATAAACGCTCCTTTGGGAGTAATATAAAATCTGACGGCTTTCAGATTTTTCTTAAACTTTTATTTTTATTCAGTGCATTTAATATGCGTTTGCTTTTCGGTTTTAGCATTTCATCCATTTTATTCTGCCTTGCATTTATTATTTGAAATGTATTATGTGCAGATTCTTCATGTATGTATTTTGTTAAGCCACATGAGGGTAGTTCAGCGAAATATTACATTTTCTTCCAAAAAAAGGGTATTGTTAGTATTACTATGTATTCTTAGAATAATGAAAGTAAAATTCTCAACTTAGAAACTTTCCCAAACATATAACTTCACTGTTGGGAACTGCGGTCAAGATTCATTCATATGATGTGCCAGTAACTTAGCCGGCATAGTTACCGTCAGATATTGTACATAGTAATGTTAGTATTACTATGTATTTTTAGGGTAATAAGAGTATTGTTAGTATTAGTACTTTGTATACTTAATATACTAAGAATACATTGTAATGCTAGTATTACTATGT
This sequence comes from Stegodyphus dumicola, assembly GCF_044657685.1. Lineage (NCBI taxonomy): Eukaryota > Metazoa > Arthropoda > Arachnida > Araneae > Eresidae > Stegodyphus > Stegodyphus dumicola. Next base: position 52,783,982 of record NC_140777.1, read on the forward strand.
ATTCTTATTCAAATATAAGTTTCTTTAAAGAAATAATATTTTGATAGTTCCCAGTGGCTTATCATATGACTGTTTTACGTTTGTTATGTTCTATTGAAATCACGTTCTTTGGAAATTAAATGGCTGGCATAATTTTTGACTCTCGATTTTCGAATTATAAAATTAGATAAGAAAAGTTAGAAAATAAGCAAGATAACACGGTATACATTACCATCAGCTAAGGAACTTTCGAAGCTAATTTGCTAATAAAAGTTACGAATCTTGCGCATAAATAAATACTTTTAGTGAAATAATATACGAAATTCTAGTTCCCTTTTTTGTGTGTAATGTAACATGAAAATCTAAAGGAGTGATGTTCTACCCGAAAAATAAGAATAAAGGGGCAAGTCTATTTAACTTTTGAGCATGGCTGTGGCTAAGTAAATTGGCGAGATATTGCCAACATGGCTACAGTTTTGGCGACTCATTTTTGTCGCCACTTTTTTTGAGAAATTTTCAGAAGTCGTTAAAGTTGGCGAGCATTTGGCGACATTTTTATTCGGTTTCTGTATAACTCTAATGGGTATTGCAATTGAATAAATGTAATTGATTACTATATGCAACTGTATCCGTATCCCTTACGTGTAACTTTAAACGTGTATGCCTTCCAGTAATATCGAGAAATGAAATGTACTAGAGATTTTTTGGCGAACGGGTGGAAACTGTATAAGACCGAAAAGGACATCTGTTTTCAGTTGTTAGTTCAGAGCTAAATTCGGAGTACTGAGATATTCGTGCGAGCTTCGCCGTTTAGATGAGCTTTGCACTGCGTTGTGTTTAATGTTCTTAGTAGTTGGAAGTGTAACTATTCATTGTACTCTGTGATACTATGAAGAATTATACCAGTATTTTTGTCGAAAGTTCGAAACTGTGAAGTGTTCCTTTTGGTAAAATCAATTTTATCAAGCTATTATCAATTACGTGTGCATTTAATCTATTACGAACCCGTAAGCGTGGAACTGTACCATATTTGCATACCATTCTGATATTTGCATACATTCTAAAGCACTTGCATCAGCTACACAGTACATCCGCATGTTTGATCCTATACATTTCAATGAATGTTTTCTTCGGTTATCCTAGTTCATGTTTACCCATTCATTCTACAGAAGACCTGAAAACGAAACTTCCTTTTCAATGACATAGAGAAGAGTTCCTTACGAAGATCTCTCACAAATGGTGGGAAAGTAATCCTGCTTAGCAAGCGAATTAACTAAATGAGCTCACGCAACAAATGCACACGTCCACCACCTGCATTTAGGGAATTTGCACGGACGATATGCTTATACCACTTGTAGAATTGTTTGTCACAAGTTTGTGAAGGGTACCTAAGGAGTTGAGAGTCGAATACGGACACACGCAGACTCGCAGGGCCTTATCAGTTGGTGAAAAGCGCACGCAAACGAAAACCATGCATGGAAAACTGAGCAGCTAAAGGATTAGAATAATGCTGCTGATGGCGTAGTTACCAGCTGGTTCAGCGAAATTCGTAGCTGCTGATGCCGCAATTAGACCTTGTCTACAAGGGCAGTAAAAATTAAGCTCTTAACAGCATAATTCTGCAAAATGATTTTCTTTTCCTGCGTTATTGAACGTATTGAGACACGAAAAAAATAGCATTTAGTGTTTCAGCGAACATGCTTATAATGAAGGAAACTTATTAGAAAATAAATTTAATCATTGTTTAATATACAGAGGCTGTTTACCCATTTTTAGAATGATTTCTATATAGAATTAAAGCAAATGTTTTGGAATAAAAATTTCTGGCAACAGTTTATTATTTGAAATGAGAAATATCGTCTGCTAGAAATATATTTTTCTTTGAAAATGTCGCAAGTAAACAAGCTGTAGATTAAAGGACAAGCTTCTGCGCTTTCCGAAGAGAATATCCTGAGTGCAAAATAATCAGCGATGTAAATCGGTGAGGGGAAAAACTGTCAGTCATTACTTTTACATGAAATACTAGACCCCAAATGAGTACCTGAAAATGGTAAGCCGTCTTTCTAATGTTTCTAAATTAAATCATTGATAACAACACAAAATCTGCCGACGCAGAACTGAATTGAAAAGGCTTTAATGCATCTGTAGCAGCAATAAATGAGAGTTAAGAAAATCTGAAAGCTTGGGCGTAATATAAAATCTGAAAGCTTTGAGATTTTATATTACGCCCAGAGGGGCTTTTTCAACATTTTGTGTATTACTTTTATTTATTAAATATCACTTTCTTCTCACTTAAATCATAAAATTCAATTTAACAGCAGTATTACAAAATGATTTAAAAAGAGCATATCTTCAGAATTTCCGATGCACAGTCTCACGCGCTGGAAATAATTTTTTTTTTTTTTTTTTTTCGTACAGTGTTGCCATTGCTCGCTTTGAAATCGTTGAGTTTGTTAATCAAAAATTTGTTAAAATTTTACAAAATATGAAATAGTTAATAGAACCACTTTCAAATTCCAAATCTGGGCTTCCAGATGTCCATATTTTTTCACAGCGCGAGAAACATACATACATTCATGCAAATTCTTCATGTTTAATTTCTTTAAATGTAACACAGGGCTCTAAGTTTTGGTGGCAACAATTTAAAAAGTGATTCGTCGTTTATAATGAATGAACGCAAAATGCCAAAACGAAATTAATAGCCCTTCTGTGCAAAATGCCCCTTTGGGCTTAAAAGAAGAAACATTGATATGATGGACTGAGAAACTGAAAAAACAGAAAAGTGTAATGCCAACATTTAACGCTGCGTCGGGAATTCTAAATTTATACTGGTATGCTGCTTTTAAATTTTTGTAATTTTGCTATTGAATCGTATATAGCATACCTGCGAAGACGATGATGCTTAATTATAAAGCTAAAAATACAAAAAAAGGTGGGGGTTAGCAGCAGTGAATGTAACAGCAAACTGGTAGACTGCGAGCTCAGCGAGAGGTTAAAAAAAAACCTTTATAAAACCTTTTGGGAGACCGTTAAAATCTGAAGCCTTTCAAATTTTATTTTATTTTTTAATCCTCCGTTTCCTTTTTATTATTATTATATTATTATTATTTTACATATATTCCATATTATCTCCTGATCAAGATATTATGTATTACTGTAGTGTATGATTTTTGTATTATTTCTACTTTGTTTTAATGAGTTACAACAATATGAACTAGTTAACCCGGGTTAAAATGCTTACGTTTCCTCATGTTAAATTTAATACGTAACATAAATTAAGATTTCTAAACCACAATCTTGAAATCGATATATTACATATATATCTATATCTACATACATATGAATGATGAAGATGAACTAGCGAAGGCGCAGGAGATTAATGCGTTTACTAAATTTCGAAGATGCCGGTCAAGCTTAATACTATTAACATCACAAAAGAGTAATGTTATGATCTAGTTTTACATTAATATTTCAGATACGTCGGGTTAATAATGTTAGCTCCTTCATTACTTTAGATAAAATGATGATTATTAACGCTGGCAAACGAATTAGATTTGCATTATTTGCAACTCGGACGAAATATTACAGGAACAGTAACTGTTTGGAATGCTCAGTAGAAGTTGAGGATTTTGAGGAAACTAATAGGAAGCTGTATTTTAAGAGAATTTAAGAGTTACTTTAATCCACCGAATTAAAACAGATAATATCTAAGGCAGCCGGTACATGAACTGCCGCCAGTTCCATGATAGAACACAGGATTGACAGAATCGCAGCGAAATTTTAAGTAAACTGTCAATTCCGCTTGACCGTTTGTAAATAAAATGTAACTGGTTTATAAACTTTATGGCTCATTCCTGAGTATAAATACTACTCACTTTTTGTTTCCTTGTACGAAGTAAAGAAAGTATTGTAATCGCAAAAAATTACCGTTATCAGATTTCAACAGAAATATACATTTCGACCGTTCCCGAACCCATTTTGACTACTTTTTTGAGTGACGTCTGCAGACGTGGGTAGAAAAAGGAATCTTTATTCCAAAAAGAATTATAAAATGAATTTTTTTCCTGACTTCTGAATGTACGTACGTACGTATAATATACCGCATAACTCAAAAACGATTAGCCGCAGAACGTTTAAATTTAGTATATGGGACAGCTACAACTTCTAGCTGTGCATCTCCATTTTTTTATTGCCATCAGCAGTATCAAACGTTTATGTATGTGTACACTCACCCCTTTACCCGGTTAAAAAGTCCTTACCCCCCGGCCTTTATTTTCGCAGTTGTTGGTCGTAGTCAAATACTTTCAACTACAGAAGTGCTTTAACTAACAAAAATATTCATGTTTTGGCAAAATCAAATTTAAAAAAAAAAATATTTTGGACATATAATGAAATCTAACTTTTAATGTGGTCTCCTGGTTCTTATATCTATGTTCCGGAATGTTTTATACTCGTTATAAAAAAATGAGACACAAAGAAGTTTGACTCCCGTACGACAAAAATTGACGAGGAGATTTAATTTCAAAATTTGCAATTTTTTATGTCATTTTGCACTTGCTTTGAAGAATCGTTTAATTAAGTCAGAATAATTCAAGGAAATAAGTTAAAGTCAAGGGCAACAAAAAATATGCATAATTTAATAAGTCATACAAGGAAGTCATGTGGTGTCCGCATCAAATTTTTGTTATTCTGTTCTTCTATACAATGGGCAGTGATAAATATACTTGCTCATGTACAAATACGCTTTCATGCTTTGATTTGTAAACATCGCATCGACTGTAATATGTTCTCTGTGCATACAGTGCTTCGGATTCGCTAGCCAACAGCATAACAATCACAAAATTTTTATAAGCAGCATATCATTAGAATTCCCGAATGTTTATATATTGCTTTTTATATTCGCTATATTATTTATATTTGCTATATTATTTTTTAAAAATTCAATGCATGGCTATAACATTTGATAGCAGCATCCTTTTATTTAAAAACTGATTCGATACAAAAGTGAAACGGACACAAAACTGAGGATGGAGGTATATATTTGATTGCTTCAAAAGAAGATCTCGCCTTCGTTATGAGCTTATTCTAGCTGCATCTAAGCATAATCCCGAGAGTACATTAAATCCTCATAAATGTAATATTCCGTTCTCAGTCACATACCTATTTTCAATACCGAATTCAATACCAGATTTGAGATTATCTCGTGATATATTCTTTTAAAAAAAATCTATTCAGAATTTCAAGTGAAGTATCACTTTCGGGTTATCATTTTCAACCCAAATCTAATATATTGTTTGTATTCATATAAATTTAAACACTAAAACTGAAAAGTTTTTGATTATATTTTAATATGGTTTTTCTTTCAAAACTGTTACATACCACTTCCGGTCGTCCATTAAAGACTGCTATGGGCTTCATGTAAAGAACCACTTCCAGTTGTCTAATTTTACCCCAAATCTAATCAACTTAAAAGGTATTTTATCTCTCCTTTCTGCATACCTTCGTGGTGTAACCATAGCACACTTGTTGCGTGCTCCAGAGGCCCAGGTTCGAGTCCCGGCGAGGGCATTGCTCATTTATCCTCGCTCCTGTTTCAAAACAACCTAATGACCCTACAGTAGAGCCCAATCTAGAAAGGCGGTGGATGATGATTCTTCTCCACAAGGATTTGTTGATTGGATCCCCTCATCGTCATTCGCCTTTTAAAAGTATTTTTTCCCTCCCTTCTGCCTGCATTCGTGGTGTAACGGTAGCACACTCGGCGCGTATTCGAGAGATCCAGGTTCGAGTTTCGGCAATGGCATTGCTCATTTTTCATGTCTCCTGCTTCAAAAAAACCTAATGTCTCTACAAACTCGTTATATGAGTGTAGAAAGCTTAAATGTGGAAAACATAAATTATTGGCAGTCTCGTATAAGAGTTATCGTGGACGAAACAATCGTCACACACATACAGACAAAAAGACATCATTGTAAAATGAATGCCGCAACAAGTCAAAACTTGTTGTGGGGAATCTAATTCGTGCTTGTTCATAGAGGACTCATTATCGAGTTCTTGGACAGAAAACATTACCTCTCTTACCAGTATTTCATAGCTTTGGAAGGAGATAAAAAAAAGTTTAATAATGCCTTATTTATCATAAAATGAAAAGGTAAAAAGGAGAATTAGTAAGTTTTCTTTCGAATTAGAAAACATAAAAAAGAACAAGAAAAATAAAGAATTTCAAAGAATACTCTAGTTTTAAGAAATAAAATAAGAATAATAACGAAAAGTTAAAAAATGGAAACTTTCGAGTTACTTATTGCTTGTGCTGAAATTGAATTGGAAAAAGAAAAAGTGAGAGAGAGAAGAAATTTAGAAGGCAAACTTGAAAAAGGGAATTAAATAAGAATAATACTGAAAGAATAATAAACTGAAAGAAGAAACTTCTGCTTTATTGATTATCCGCATTAGAACATAGCGTGAAATTGAACCATTTTGTATAAACCATTTCAAAATAAATTGTCTTATAAAGTGGAAAGAAAAAAGGAATAAAATCAAGAATGGCATTAATTTTAATCGCTGTTTCGGTTCATAGACACAACGGAAATGTAAGGAAATTACAGTGTCTTTTAAGAAACTTTAAGAGAATGAACTTTGAATACAATTTCTAAATCTCTGTTATTGAATAAAAGAGAATCTTTATGTAGTGTTACGAATTTTGTATATACGTAAATAATTTTAGTGAAATAATGTGTAATACTGTAGTACCTCTTGTATAATGTAACATGAAAGGTCTCAAGAAAGTGAAGCATAGCTGGAAAAATAGAGTTTACAGGGGCAAGTCCATTTAACATTGAGGTAAACGGCTATGGCGAAATAGCCCCAAGCTGGCAATGGTTTCGGCAATTATTTTTTTGCAAATTTTACGAGAAATCGTCAGTTGTCGCCAAACATGGCGATGAATTGGCAATAGTTTGGTCCTATATCTGTATAGCTATGCTGATCCTTATATGCATCCGGCCCTATATGTAATTATGTAACTGTAACTGTATATGCCTTCAGGCAATTTGGAGGAATCGAAGGTAGTAGAAAATCCGTGACAGCTTGACGAAAACTGTGTAAGGGCAGAGAGAACACCAGTTCCGAGTTTTTTAGTGCAGAGTTGGGTTCACAGTATTCAAATATCTCCAAGCCAGCTTCCCTCTTTAGATGCGCTTTGCATTGCATTGTGCTTACCGTTCTTAGTAACTGGAAGCGGTAACTGTTGATACTTCTCTGTAATACTGTGAACAGCTGTACGAATACTTTTGTGAAAATTTCCAGAACTGCAAAGTGTTTCTTTTGGAAAATAGCCTTTGTTAAGCTATCATCATTTCTGTGTACATTCAGTCCATTAGCAACCCGTACGCAGCTAATAGTTTTCGGTGTCAGAAGTGGAATTCAATGCAGGTGACAAGCGTGATGGACGAGCAACTCAGACAACTATTGACAGCCTTTGCTACATTTCAAGAACATATGAAAGCGAGTCAAGTATCCATCAAAGGAGAGATGAAAGTTGGCCAAGAATGCGTTAAAGTTGAGAGGAAAGCTTTTCCCCCAACAAAAAAAAATAGATCAGAGTCGGCCATGAAAAGATTGAAACCGGCCAAAAGGAAGAGAAAAGAGGAATTACTGCAGTAATAGAAAGTAAGTTTGAAATAAGGTAGAATACACCCGATTGAAAATTAACTTGAAGAAATTGAAAAAAAAAGTTTCTGCTGTCGAATAACAAATCGATGGCAGTGTTTCACTTATTGTCGCAAGGAGATTGACAACTGGATAGTATTCCGACCTCGTACCTAGGATTTCCAAGCCCTCTTTAAAGCTATCCACGAAGGAGAGAAAGACTTCCTGAAGAGTTCACAAGACTCCGTTCTGTATAATGTCAAACGCATGGGATTCCGAAACTAAGGTTTGTCATCTCGCTTCTCTGAGAACAACTCTGCCCGAAACCCAGACGCTAGACTTCGAAGCTCTATCCGGCGTGTTGGAGCTGTGATTTTGGTGATCAGTTTTTACAAGCTAAAGACACTTCAGGACGCTGGTAAAATGTCGCCAACAGAAGCCAACACTCCAAGAGCTCGCTACAGCTGTTCAGAAGCTATCTCATCTCGTCCTTCCTGACTGTGCATCAGAAACAAGGGAAAACCTGTCAATGCAGTACTTCATCTATGACATCTTGGGCAGTGATATAGAGAAAGCCCTGTGAATGGCGTATGTCAAGGATCTAGAAAGAGCTTTAGTATACGCCCATGAAATTCTAGGCAGACCAGCAAACAACCCGTAGAGACCGCCACCCAATCAGAGCTCCTAATGTTCAGGAACCAGTGGAAGAACTAACGGCTGGTCTAGGCCAGCGGTCGTCAACCCTTAGAACTTCACGGACCACTACATATATAATCTTATATTTGGCGTACCACTAATATGAATTATTAAAAAAACTTACATCAGACCTTAAAAACAACATATTAATACTCAAAAACAATATTCAATTTTCCGATACATGTGATTCTAATTTTCATTTGTTAATATAATTTTCGAAACATTTGGTGTTCAGCAGCTTCCTTTATGGGAATTCAAGCTATGCCCCTGATTATGGTGTGGTGTGGTGTATTTAATTATGGCAAAGCACACTAGGGCTATCTGCCTAAGAGGAGGGATGCCTTCGTGGAGGACTTTCTAAGGGGAACTGGCTCGTATACACGTTACACATGGCCCCTGATTATGAGAAACAATTAAAACACTATTAACATCTCACTGATACACATATTTCGTTCACATTGAAAAATTATATGAAATGTACAAGAGTCTTTCCTTCTTGTACAGAAAGCTTCCCATTTCCATATCACTGAAAAGGAACTTCACGAAACGCCAGAACAAATCGGCAAAACAATATCAATAAACTGAAAGTGTTATGCCGCCAATTTTTAATTATTGTAAACATAATAATCATCGCCTATTCCGCAATGGCGCCATCGATCAATGGTTAGACAAAAAAAAAAAAAAAAAAAGGAAACTTCCAATGATGGAATTATAAACAAGAATGCAGATGGTTCTCATAAAAATCCATCAAGTTGCCTATTGACACCGAGAAAAATTGTGTTATTAATAACTATAATAGCATATGTTTGTAATTCAAAAGGAAAGAGAATTTTCCTTTATTGATAACAGCAGCATATCCATGGATACCAACTCTTCCTTTCAAATGTTGCTACATACACCTGCAAAAATAGCTAAAAAGTCACTAAATTCAGAAGAAATTTCGCTGAAAGTAGTAGCTAAAATTTTAAAAAAAAAGTGTAATCCATATTCCGTAATAGGTTTTGTTACTTGTCATTTTTTAAACTGAATCTTCATAAAAATATAAATAATGTCCCAATTCTTCTGCGGACCATCAAAACGCTTTTACGGACCACCGGTTGGCGACCGCTAGTCTAGACGATTTAACCGTGGAAATCAATGTATTAAGGCGGAATAGGTGGTAACAAAACTATCCTAAAGTGCTGGAATTGCGATGGTGAAGACCACGAACGAAGATGCTGAAGAACAGGAAGGAAGGTAAGACCGTTCCCCAGCAAAGAGGGAGTTAACAAATTAATGATCATCTCGCAGAACGGAGGTTGCCAGGTATTCAGAAGCTATATTTTAAAACACTTCAGATTTCTGCAATGAATGGCGGCAGTAATGAGCTCTTCACCATGGAGATATAAATAGAGTTCCTTGCAAAATGTCTGTTGATCAAGGAACAATGTTACCATTATCCGAAAAGATTTCACTCAACAGTTTGAAGGCAAACTTATTTGGATGCCGACCTCTGTAACCCTCTAGATTGTATCTGGCAATAAAACTCGCATCGATGGAGATCAAATTAACATCCCGTTTGGAAATGCCGCCTGCCATCACACTGCAACATTGCGCCAAATATTACAGACCCCTGAAAACTCGGGTTAGACTTTCTAAGGAAATACAATTTTTCTCTGGACTTTAAAAATGACGAACTTGATTCTGCCTCCGAGGATATAATCCTATTTGGAATTAAGATGAAGGAGTTAAATCCGTCCAACAAATCACAGCTCAAAATGATATCGCAGTAACAGGAAGAACAGAAATTGTAGTACCTGGATCCATAGCTGAAGGTAAAAATTTCCGATACACCATGTTGGAATATGCTAGGAACTGTAACAGCCCAAAAGGAGTACTAGTGCCTTGGCACTCGTCGACCTATCGAAAACCGTCATCCCGGTGAGAGTCTCGGTAGTTATCACAACAAACTAATTTGTATTCTGGAGAGGACTAAGAGAAGAAGAAGTGAAGATTCAAATCCTAATAATTGGTTAATCAACAGAAAATTTTACAAGATGACCTATATTATCTCAAATTAAAATTAAATTCAAATCTCAAACAAACTAGCAACTCTTACAAATCACCCAAGGAATACCATGATACCCACCCTTAATTCGTGAGGTATTTCAATAAACGCTTGCTTTTTAATTGACGCATCCAACAAAAACACTAACCATTAATTATCCGTATCTTTTTTCCTCCAATTTTAAATAAAAAAATAATAATGCGCTAATTACGCATTGTGTATAATTAATGAATCAAAACACGAAGGATCCTGCGCAATTTTATTGCTTCCCAAAATGTCGATATCGAAAATACTTGCAAAACTGTTTCTCCTGCCCTTTCCCATTTGCAGACAGAAATGTCATTTAATTTAAGGCAGTTAGTTCCAGGAGCCATGGCACTCTGAAAGGCCCGTAATGGTCGCATGATGCGAGATTCCTCCTTATTAATCATCGCCGCGCTTCGCATTGTCTCCTTAATTACCCTGGCCCCATACATCAGCGAGGAATCATTATTGACTCGGATTTCCTATATATAAACTACCCAATTAAACAATTAAAAGAGCGAAATTCAAATTCGGTTCTGAATTCTGATGAGGGAAAATAAGGCGATCGGGTTTCGTTTCGATGCCGAGGTTCTCCTTTCTTTGGGGAGTGCGTCTGATGTCCTTTGCTTCAAATTTGCAAATAAATGGAATGTTTATGCATATTCGCTGAAGAATGATCCGTAATTGGTTAAGAAGTTTGATAAAATGTTGCCAGTGCATCAATGTGACTAACGTAGACTTAGTTTCGTTGCCCGCGATCGTAAGGGGCTAGCTTAGGTATAAGCTCTAAATAACCGAATTAAATACGCACAGTTGCAGATCCGGATAATTGGGTTACCTTTTCGTTTATAGACCAAATGAGTATACAAACTAGCTCCTTGATTGGCCAGCCGGCTAAAATGCAGGATAGTTAAAAATAATTGACCGAGATCCAAAACTCTGTATTTGAAAAACCTGGAACAAAGAATAATACATAAAAATAAATATTTTCTAAATTTTAGATCCTATCCTCACAAATTTTCGTCCAAATTTACGTTCGGACATGTACCGTCCTCTGTCACAAAATTTACACTGCACGGAAAAAAAATAAAATTCTGCCGTTGTACTGACTGGAAGAAATTCAACTTGCGTTTTTCATGTCTCGAAAGTGCGACTTAGGATATGTATTACATTTATATATGGCATTGTTTTACTATAGATATTTTGACACAAATTGGACTTTTTCTGAAATAGCATACAGATTTATTTTTCCATATTTCGATTCTACGACTCAAATTATACCAAACTGCCAAGTTTTATAAAAATCGCACGAGTAGTTTTTAAAACATTAGCTCTGAAAGTTTTAGCTCCTCTATGTTAATTGAATTTGGTATATATTTATTAATCTCTCTTTTTTTTATTAAACTTATTTGATTCTTACTTTCACATTTCGAAATTTAGGTTCATTCCAAATAAAATTCGCCCAGTTTTTATGATTTATTTTTAACATTTGTATTTTTAAATAATTTTTTGAAAAACATTTTGAATTATAACCTATAAAATTTTTAACATCATCTTAAAGTAGATGTATTTTGAACCATACCTGCAAATAATTAGAGATTTTTATTCAAAATTGCCTAAGATATACGTGAATACATATTGGCGCGTTTTGAAGTTTGGCATATTTGTTATTAGCCATAATAACGCCAAATGTGGTTTACATACTTTGCTAAAATTGTTTGAAAGTACAAACGATGACCTTTTTACCGCTCGTGTGCAATGAAAACAAGGAAAGGAAAATAGGTTGTCATAAATTAAGTTCGCCAAGTGAATTAATTATTTTTGATGCAAACTGAAAAAAATGCGCCAAGATAAATTTTTCCGTAAATTTAGCAACAAATTTTGCAAAATTTAGTGCTTACGCATGATTTTGAGTCGTAGAAGCGAAATATAGAAAAAAACTTATATGTCATTTCAGAAAAAGTCCAATTTCGTGTCAAAATACCTATGTTAGAACAATGCTATATAACATATATATCCTAAGTCGCGCCAGATATTTTTGTTTTGCTTTGTCATATTTTCTCTCTATTCTTAATTATTTATTATTATTTTATTATTTAATATTTTTTATCATTTTATTATCTTATCATATCCCCCCTCTCCCAAATACTGTTAATAATGTAAAAGACCAGTGAAGCACGAACTTGTGCACCTATTTTATTTGACATAATTGTGCGTAACCTCTGATGCTTGAAGTTGTTTCAGTAAATGTTTGTCTGCTGATCGTTTTTTTAGGCACCACAGCCTTAAGTCGGATGTGATCTTGACGACGAAAAGTACATTTATATGGAAAAAAATTTAAAAAAAAAAAATGTAAAAATGTGACGAAGTTTTATATATTTTTTGGAATATGAAACAAGAAAATCAGCTGAGCCTTCGCTGGGATTCGAATCACGAATATTCCACTGGCCAACTGGATGTCATTCTAATCACTTACACCATTAAATTAAAAAAGCACAAATAGGAGAATCTGGTAATTTCTTACACACAACTTATGCTTAGTTTACAATGCTGATATGTTGTTTTTCCCGATGGCCGGATATTTGCAACTTAATGTTATTCGTCCGGAATGGCGAGTACTCATTGGTCATTTAGATCTTTCATCACTGAGAACGTTGTCGAGAGTGCATCACAGCGGTGACTGAATTATATTTATGCGAAAGAGAAAGTTCCATACTATTTTCCATGGAGAACAGCGCAGGAAAAAATCTTAGAGTCTCCTTCTTCTCCTATCACTAAACCACTCCAGAAGACTTTTGGTTCGTCGGTATTTTAAGTACCCCCCTCAGTATTTTAAGTACATCCAGTCATTCTCTGGGATTGGAACCCGAATCCAGTCATTCTCCGGGTCTCCTTCTTACTCCCGTGTTGTCGAGGGTGCATCACAGGGGTGACTGAATTATATTTATGCGAAAGTTCCATACTATTTTCCATGGAGAACAGCACAGGAAAGGATCTTAGAGTCTCCTTCTTCTCCTATCACTAAACCACTCCAGAAGACTTTTGGTTCGTCAGTATTTTAAGTACCCCCTCAGTATTTTAAGTACATCCAGTCATTCTCCGGAAGTCAGTATTTTAAGTACATCCAGTCTTTCTCCGGGATTAGAACCCGAATCCAACGGTATGGCAGCCAGTATCGTTAACGACTATACCAGAACTGCACAACACTGCCTTATTATTTAATATGCTGAATTTTGATTTTGATATTGATACCGCAGCAGCTTATACACACTGGTGTGCAAAACTTAAGGAACAGGTGTTCTTTTGGCCATAACTCCACAAATAATCATCTGAGAGGCATGAAATTCAGAAATGAGAGACAGCATTTTGTATTTAAACGATGACAAAAGAATAGTAGAGCGAAAATGAATACAATGCATATAGTATGGAATCAAACAAAAAAGGCTTTATTGAACTCATAGTATCGTTACACATGATTGTCTGCACAAGAGGAAGAACAACAAACAGATGTTCTTTAGTATGGGATATACCCTCCTGTTACTGCAATGGTTGCTTTGCACCGTCGTTTCATACCCAGCACCATATTGTCCAACAAATCAGGAGGTAAGAGTGTCCATTCCTCAATCAGCGTCTGTTCAGTTGTTGGGTGTTCTCCAGAGGATGTAATCGTGCCGCAAGGCGTCTCCCTAAAGCATCCCACACATGTTCTGTGGGATTTAAATCAGGGGAGTACGGTAGCCAAACCATTCCAGTGATATCTTCGCTTTCCAGTAGCTTCTGAAAAACAGGAGTTCAGTGTGGCCGTGTATTGTCATCCATAAAAACGAAATTTCCTCCAATGGCACCTCGGAACAGACGCACATGGGGAAGGATTACCTCCTGACAATAGCAATCTCCGGTTACAGAACCTCTGACGAAAACGTGGAGCTCTGTCCGCCCGTGCAGCATAATACTTCTCCAGACGAGAACTCCAGGACCACCGTAACGGTCTCTTTCCGTGATGTTGCTGGGATGAAACCGTGTCAGGACCTCTCTCCAAATCAACTGGCGTTGAGAATGTCTTGTAGCACTAAAACGACTCTCATCCGTAAAGAGGACAAAACTCCATTGATGAGATGTCCAAGTTTGTGCTCCTTGCATCACTCTAAACGGTGGCGCCGACGGCCAACTTTCAAACGGATGCAGCGTTCGAAACGGCGGACCTTCTGCAAAAGGCTACCTACTGCGTCTGGATACGGAGACGTCTGGACACAGTTAACCGCGACACTTGTCGCCCAGTTGCTGTACACACTTGTAAAGCTCTTTATATACCAAAACAGGGCACGAAGATAGCAAACCTTCGAAACCCAATTATCAAAATAGCACAAGATAAAATAGCAACAGTAAATTCACTACTATACCTAGATATCATGCTTGATAATAGACTTTCATGGCATCAACATATCAAATATATCAAAAATAAACTTCTAATATTATCAAACTCAATAAAAATAACCACAGCAAGAAACTGGGGAATTTCTTCTCAATATCAGAAAATTTGGTATACAACAGTAATAGAAAAGATTCTTCTAGACGGCGCTTCTGTTTGGGGCACAGATCTAAATCAACATGCAAAAAGACAACTTCAATACAACGGCTTTTTCTGCTATCAACAACAAAAGCATATAGAACAACACCTACCAGTTCTTTACAAATAATTTCAGGTATTCCACCAATTACTCTGACTTTACAGAAAGAAGCAGTTAACCCTTTGCGACACGCATATTTAAAATATATTTTAATCTTTAAAAAAATGCCTTAGAATAAGTCAGATGGACTTACTTAAGTGCCTTTAAGGCTTGAAAAAAATTCTGCGCTTTTATTTTTTACGGTGGAAGGTGGGATACCATTTGTCCCACCATGCAACTAGCACATGTCTTATAGCATATTGGTGTATAGCAGGAAAAAAAAATTATATGTGGAATGAATAAACAAAATAAAGCGTGCATTCTAAAATATTCATAATAAACACACTAAAATGCATTTTGTACTTATTGCATATATGCATGACTTGTAAAATTTTGCATATGCACATTTTGCATGTAGTATATATTTAATATTTTTAAATTTTAGGAACAAAAGAAAATATTTTCTTGAATATTATTTTAAGATTAAAATTTGATATCCGTACATATGATACTAAATAAAATATTAAAATTGGCACTTGATTCAAAAACATTTATATATGACTAAAATTGAAAAAAAGTCACTTTCATGAAACTTTGAAAAACATGTTATTTCATTCTTTTGTAAGCATAGAGGCACTTCACATGTTTCACACATGCAAAATG
Organism: Stegodyphus dumicola; assembly: GCF_044657685.1. Taxonomy (NCBI): domain Eukaryota; kingdom Metazoa; phylum Arthropoda; class Arachnida; order Araneae; family Eresidae; genus Stegodyphus; species Stegodyphus dumicola. The sequence continues at coordinate 52,799,705 of NC_140777.1, forward strand.
TTCGTCGTTCTTCTTTCGATATGCTGCAATATGCACATCTTCTCCTGCTCGTTCTCTTTGGCATTTTACTTACATTTTTTAGTGTCTTTTCTGGTTGTACGAACGGGTTTTTAGTTTTATTTGAACTGGGGATTTCAGTTTTCTTTTCAGCTCTTTCTTGCCTGCAAGTGCCATTAGACCTTCTGTAACTGAGAGAAGAAAACCTTTCATTGTTTTTACATCATGATCAGGTTCGCGAACAAACTTGAATAAATGTGTTTACTATACTCGCATCTAAAAAGTGAAAAAAAAAAAAAAAAAAAATCATGTGCCACCATTTCTTGCTTTTGCGGTCTATTTCATATAGTCCTTTCAGTTGATCAATCAGTCGACATATCCCATATTCTTATTGTATGAAATAATGCTGTTTGGGCACAGTACTTTTTTTTTTTTTTTTGTCTTTCCATCTCGTTCCTTTCTATTAATTTCTTTCATTTCAGTTGCCTTTTCCAAGCAAGACAGGATAGAAACGGATCTTTTATCCTTCCATTTTATGCAATAAATTGAATCATCGCTAACTGAAAAGTCTATATATCCTCTTGACATAAATTTGTGGGTAGATACTTCCGATTCATATTTACAGTGCCACATGCATAGATGCATCTGTGTCTTTTTAAAAAGCGAAACAAATTATGACTACTTCCCTTTCTTCTTCAGCAATAACTTCAACCTCAGTTATTCTCTCCTGGATTTCAATTTCATCTGAATCAGAAACTGACATCTGAAGCATTTGAGTCGCAATCGGATGGCAATTCAGCAAAAAGATCCAAAGCTTCCTGAGTTGTTAATTTTTCCCTAGACATTTTAGCACATCAGAGCATACAACGGATGTAAAAGCGCGCGCAATCACGAAAAAAGTAGATGCAAAAAAGAAAAGAAAAAATAATCGTGAGTGCTGCCATCTATTGAGCGGAAATTCAAGTGTGTGGTGGGACAAATTTTAACCCACTTATTTCAACTGCAAAATTAATGTTATAAAATATTGAATACAATTAAGATTTTTGAAAATAAAGTACTTTTGAATATTAAAAAGTATCATACATATCATAAATTGTATACCAAAATTTTTAAAATATTGAAAAATGCGAGATACAGGGATATCACTCTTGTGATCCTATTTTGAATATTTTTTGCTTATAAACTTAACCCCTGGTATAGTAGTAACATCTACTGAGAAAAATAATAACTAAAATAGATTATTTTTAAAAGATTAGAAAATTTCTAACGGAAATTGCTAACTGAAAAAATAAATATTAATTAGGTGGGACATATATTGACCCACCATGCCGCAAAGGGTTAAAACAAAAGTTGCACGCCTGCGACAAACAAGCACCTATAATTCTAATATCTATCATCCAACAGAATATGAAGAACTCAAACAAAATGTAAACTTACATCCAAATCAATTATATTCAGAAAATCTAATAGTAAATTCAAATATAGGTAATTTTCAAATTCAAATTTTTACAGATGGATCAAAAACAGAGTTAGGCGTAGGCAGTGCTTATTGCGTTTTCAGAAATAATAATCTTATACAAACCTGGAAAACAAAATTGAATCATACAAATTCAGTATCTCAAGCAGAACTATTGGCTATAAGAGAAGCAATAACATATGCAAAGCAATTCTCAATAACCAGTGTTATAATTTCTGACAGTGCATCAAGTATTCAAGCAATAGCTGGTCATAATCGCTCTCCTTTGGTTCAAGATATGCAATATTTACTCGCATATTTTCCAACTGAACAAAAACCTAAACTACATTGGACACGTGCCCACGTTGGAACATTGGGCAACGAAATGGCAGATAGCTCGGTAAAAGAAGCAGCAAATAGTACTATAACAGCAATAACCTATTACCAAATCCAATATCACTTTTAAAATCAAGACTTGAACAAGACTTGATTTTACAATGGAAACTCATGTGGTCACAAGATAATACGGGCAGACGAACTTTTATGTTTCTACTAAAACCAATACGAAATTTAGTTACAACAAATAATGCAATAACATATCTTCTAACAGCACATGGACCCTTCATCTTCATTTCATATCTTTTTCGTTTCGGCTTGTATCATACAGACAACTGTATATGTGGATCAACAGGAACAATAGATCATTACCTGTTTGAATGTACAATCACTAAAGACCTCCACTTTCGTCCTTTCACAAGTGAAAATGCCCAAGGATGGTTCAAACAACTACTCAGAAGTAAATCTCTCCGCAAAAAACTTCATAATTTAAATGAATATCTCATAGAAAATTGTGATAATCTAAAGGCAGCATAAATTAAGGCATCACAATTCCACATCAGTATTTTTTCGGCCTAATTAGCATCACTTCAAGACAGCCCAACTTCAATAAAAAAAATATGAAACTTACTTTACACTAACTTTTCTCAGAGCTTTATCAGAGCTCTGAGAAATTTCTCAGAGCTTTATCAGAACTTACTTCAGACTAATTATATACTTCAACAGATAAATAAACTTTAATAGACTTATGAACTGTGCACTATAATGAACAGTGAACTATTTTTAAATTATTGTAATATAAAATATATTATTGTAATATTATTGTAATAAAATTTTAAATAAACGTGGTCCCACTGAGTGAGCAATAAAGCTGAAAGTCTTCAAGGAGGCACAGCTGCTCACCCAGTGGTCTCCTGTCTCCTTGTACAATAACGGGTGTGTACAGCCAGGTGATTCTCATCCAGCTGATTTCTTCTAGCCATATTTTACAAAAGAACTCATTTGTACTTGCATCGAATGTCTTTAATTGCGTCTCCGTCCTTCCTTTTATTGTAGTCTCGAGTTGAGAACACCGACTGCCACGTGTTTTGTGTACACTCACGTCGCCTGTGACGTTCTGTTCCTGACATTTGCATACGCATGACCTTTCTACTGAATTGCGTATTCATTGTACTGATCGAAAGAACCCCTTTTCTGCAATTTTATGGCTATCTGATTAAATTTTACATTGTTGCTTAAGCTTTTGCACACCAGTGATTATTAGGTATTAACGGATCTGCTGGGCATTGTGTGTGTGAAGTTCCCCAGGAAATTTAATTATTTCTGTCTTATATGTGTAACTTAAAGTTACAAATTAGCTGAAATATGAATTTTTTATCTATTTTTGAATTCTCAATAGCCCTCTTTAATTGAGTTGTTAATTTCATAAATTTGGAAGAAAGAAAGTTGTCTTTAAAAAAATAAAAGCAAGAAAGAAAAAAGAAAGGGGGATATTTCAGTTTATTTCTAATCAATTTGAGTTTCATTCTTTGACTTAAATCAACTTTTAAGAGTTAACAATATTAGTAAATATAATATTGTTATCCGATAATTGTTCTTTATCGAAAGATTTTTTTTTGCAAAAATTTTAAATTTCCCTATAAATTCTTTCATTTTACAGCACATTTCAATGTAGTGCATATAAAATTTTCTAGCTAACTGAATTGTTCTCGTCTTCCAAGAATGAAACGCATTTGAAATAGAAACGAAGAAATTCTTTCAGAAGCCTTTTTCGTTCATTCTTTCCTTCTTTTTTTTTTTTTTTTTTTTTTTTTTCAAAGATTGCTCAAGCTCTATATAAAAATATTTCTGCAGCAGACGATATGATGATATTATTTTATTATTGAAAGTATTCTATTCTGATCTCGCAAAAATATTTCTTTTATAATAAGGTTCCTTTATAAAACCTTTTATATTCCGATATAAAACGGCACTAGTTAAATTCACTTCCACAATTTACAAAATTCTAAGATTATATAGCCCTAGGTTTTTGAAAGAAATGTGCAGGATATGGTATATTTTCTAGACAAATGTACCGAAACTTGACTATTAAAACCCGGCACGTCATCACCTTAGCATGTTACGTTACATGAAGTTGTCATTTAGTTACATAAGATGTATTATATTGCTATTAATAATTTGAAATTATAATTACTGAGGTATACTAAAATTAAGGTATATTTTATATTATCAATAGTTAATACATTTTATAACATAATAATATTAATAGTTAGAATGTATTGCAGTTATCATGTTCTAATATAAAAAAGTTGTAGACTCATTGGGTTATTTTGAAGCAGGTGATGTGAAAAATGAGAAATGTCTTCGCCGGGACTCGAACTTGAACTTCTCGAATACACGCCGTGTGTGGTACCGTTACACCACGAAGGCATAAAGAAAGGAGGAGGGGAATACCTTATAAAGTACTAATAATATAAAACGTACCAGACACTTGAAAAGTTCGTAGCTACTCATTTTACCTGATATCTTATAAAATTACCCAACTCTTGTGAAAAATACAAGAAATATGGTGAAGGAGTACGAGCACACAAATCGCCAAAAACCCCTCATGAGCTTACATCCCTCCACAGTCATAGATGCACAGACACGCATGTGCAAGCTTAGGTATTTCGACTCTTAATATTTGCATAATTCTTCGACGGCGTATTTAATACCTTTGCTTCAGCACTTTTCATAAAAATAGATATAATTTGCAAATTCTCTTGATTTTGCCCACGACTGTATACACTGTATATTACGAAAATACGTAAAGGAGTTTATAAAGAAAACCATTCTTTTAAAAGATGGTTGATGCAAAGAAAAGGTTGGGAATCCTGCGTTAAACTATAAATAACACAAGAGAAACTTTCTCCTTCAATATAAATCAGATGCAGGGACAGAGTATTTAACGTGAACTTTCTTATTTGCCTCTTGAAGCATTTATATAAAAATTCCCCCGAGCTCATATATACTTAATGCACGAAAGTTCAAAATGTAAACTGCAGCGATCAATAAAGATCATTTCAAGCTGTTAAATGATCTTTATTGATCGCTCCAGTTTACAGCCTGAACATTCTGTGTGGGCTGAATAAAGATACGGAAAGGGGAGAGAGAAAGAGAGGGGGAGTGAGAGAGCAACCAACTTGTTTCTTTATTCGGGCACATTTATAGCAGGCAGTATGATCAATGTGCGGAATCTCATTCGGCACACGTTCCACTATGGAAGAAAACCAGTGGCTACTCAGTCATCTAAACGAATTCGCACGGGGTTAAATTCTTCGATGCGAAAAGAGCTCTGCATCCCCATATATAGCTATCCCCTTCTATTAGAGCGCGCGAGGCTGAAATTCTGAGTTTCCGATTTCCATTTGTGCTGCGCGAAACAAAATCGAAAATGTCGATCCCTTCGTTTGATTTATGGTCCCCTTCTTTAATCATCTTCCGCTCTTTTCTAACAAGAAGGGAGCTGCACTTCATTAGTCAATCGCAAATGCGCCTCGGAACGGTAAATTTTGCTGATGGGTTTAGTTGGAGCAAGAGTTTTAACGGATGGACAATGCCAGCAATTCGCCAATGTCTCTCTTCTTCGACTGATTATAACGTTTGGCATGCTTGCTGGGTTAGAAAGCCTTGCGTGATTAATCAACATTTTAATTCCGCGAAGGGCATCCCTTCTTAAGAGACTGCACAAATATTTTGCTTCAGAAAACACAATTTTGTTTAATCTTTAAGCAAGACCTGTTTTAGAGTATCTGGCACCTTAAGCATGGCACTCTTTCCGGTGCCTCCAATGTCCACTGTACCAGTTATGTTATGTAGTCCACTGTACTAGTACTTATTCTGAGGTATTCTCCTCAGAATCCTGAATGGATAATGTATACTATTAAATTTTGTATATTCCCTGAAAATTGGGAATATAGATCCAGTCCTGAGCCTAAGGCTTTCCAATTTAACTTACACAGACTATATATTTTTCGAAGAAAAAAACATGTTAAAGTAATGCGACTTAAATTTATTTGATTACGTCAAAGCCAGGTTATCTGCCTAAGGGGATCTATGCTTTCGTGCAGGACTTTTGGAAATTTGCTCGTATCCAAGTTACACATTTGGGAAATCATTTAAACGCCCATGCAGCCAGTTCGTTTGGCTGGAATCAAACGCAGGTCGAATTACTAGTGTTTAACTTTTTTTACCTTTCGGCCACTGGTAGGCCAACTGTATCTTGCTCAGGATTTGGATCAAGATTCTCCCACTTGATAACTTATGCGTGCTAACTACTTATGTACACCATGACAATATGCCAAGTACAGGTATAAGTGGGAATATGGCATATCCACGCGAAGGATATCTACAGATGTAAACATTTCGCTCTTTACTTTGTGTCCTCGCCGGAACTTGATTAATTAAATATATATATCGGTCAATTTTTGTCGTAACGGGTGTCAACTTTTTTGTTTTTCATTTTTTATAAGGATAGAAAATTTTCCTATCTATAAATACAGGGATCAAAAGAACGTGTAAAAGGCTAAATTTCGTATTTTATTTTTAAAAAAAAATCTTCTTAGTTTAAAAATACGAAAGTATGAATCTTTGTTCTATTTAAAACTTTTTTTGTAAGAGGTATAAGTCTATGATCAACGGATGCGAAAATAAAGGCACGGTAAGTACTTTTGAGGACAGGATATATCTAAACTTATATATATAATAATCATTTTAGAAGGCTGGTTGCTGGTGATTGAAATCTTATACAATTAGGAAAAGCGAAGAGAAAAAAAAAAAAAAATGTGTGTGGCGTGGATGCACTCAGCTGATCAATGCTTATTAATGTTTTACAATGTTTAATACCGTTTTTAGCCGATCACATACTGCACAGTGACGATTTTGATTAATTTCATGAGATGATTTATTTTATTAACTTTACTGATCATTGTTACGTAAAGTTTTGAATTGTTATAAAATGAAACAAAAAAAAAAAATAATGGATACACCTTCGTTTAGTCTGTATTTAATATTATTTATTTATTATTTAATCTCCCTTTGATTTTTTTACTAAGTCTGAAAATGTATATAGGGCTTTAAATTTAGATAAATTCTCTATTTTTTAATTCTCCCATTTTCATTCCCATGCAAGTCACACGGTAGAGAGTTTCAGGCATTCGCTTATTCGATTCGTTACAATAGCGTATCCTAAATTTTTTTCGCGCATGACCCCTTTTTATCCCTTTTGTATGATATTAAATACATAATAAGGATACAAAACTTTCTCCAAAATAATTTTTTTTTCGGTAAACAACACAGGAAAAAAGGCAATTTTAGGATTTGTTTCAAACATGAAAATTTAATGAAAGAAAATCACGTTTTAATGAAACGAATGCACTTGATTTTGCTGCGCAACAAGTTAAATTTTGGTATAATATTTCGCACTGCTGGACGGGAACCATCCTGAGTGTTTTTCAGTATTGAACGATATTTGGATTTAAGCATTAAAGCTGAAAACGTTGTTTCGCATAAATATGCAGTAAATTCGCATAAATTACTGAATGGCATTTAATGCCATTTCAGAAATTATGGGATATTCAATTCTTACTCCAATCCAATATTTGGTCGAGGAATTTTACGAAAACTCTTTAAGCCGCTCGATTCTCAACGAACTCCTTTTGGGCTTAATAGCAGTAAGGGATTAATCTCATTAACGTTAATTAAATGCAGTTTCTTTAAATGTCCCATTAATGTAATTTCTTTGAATCCATGTATTTGTATTAAATTTTCGCTACCTCAACATTTCGATTTGCTGGGATCGCTATCCGCGCTATCCAAATGCTGAGTTGGATAATCGGAGTCTTACTACTAAAAGAAGGAAATGGCTAATAATACGAAGCGTACAGGTTAAAAATCGCTGCTTTTGACAAGCACTTTTGATTTAAAAAAAACCACATCTTTTAAAATTATAAATAACACTCTAGTACTCAATTTCTCCCCTGTACAAAATTTACTCCTTTACATTTTATCGTTATACTTTCCTAATTCTTCATCATTTAAACTTACAATTCTCTCTTCGTTTCGGTCAATCTCACCTTTACCTTAGCCCGTTGTTGTTAAGTCACGACTCATTCCGTTATCAATGCTCAGAATTTGGGACAAGAAGAAATGGATGGATGGTATAAGAAGCCACCGAAAAGGTTCTTTCACGTGACCTCCCCTACAGCATTTTATCAAACTACCAACAGCGTGATGGGGGTCACACGAGCTGCTTCTGACAACGCCCAATGGCTGATTACACGTGATGAAGGGGTCATCCATTGTTCCTCAACGCCCACGCACGACAATCTCGCTGAACCCTTCTCCAGCCACGCGCTCGAATTTGTCAAAAGACGGAAAAGCAGTCAGTCTCCCGCTATCTCCTGCTGAAATTGGCCCCATGTTACTGAATGTCACTGGGAACAGAATGTATTCCTTTGATATGGGTAAAAGTAAGGTTCATCAGCCTGCGTAGGAAGGAGGGTTTAATGGAAAGGTAGGATAAGTATGATGAGGCTAACCTCTTTTTTTTTTTAAAAAAAAAGGCTTGTTTGTTGTCACATGTGGGAGGTGGAAATTTTATCTCCACGAAAAAAATATAAGCGAAGTAAATTTCGTTGTTTGTTTCGAGCAGAATTCTCCATCTTGGATATCTTACAAAAATAATGAGTTCGAAATTTGATATTGTATTTTATCATCAAACAAACAAGTATAGATCATTAAGCTTGTTGACCGGAATTTCACAGGGCTTTGAAGGATTCCCCGGACACAACAAAATTCATATAGAAGCGCATAATTAACCGGAGCCATATTAGGGACAGATGGGGTTATCGAGAATCTGGAAAATTTCCTGACGCGTCGATAGATGTAATTCCGCCTTCCTAGCAGTATCTAAGGGATTATCCTTTATGAAATGTATATTGCATTTGGAAACTTCCGCCCAGCCGGTATAGTGGTTAGTGACAATGATTACTGTACGGACGACCGGGCTCGAATCCAAGAGAAGGTATGGATGTTCTTAAAACGTATAGTATTTGTGAGGCAAGGAGACACTGAAAATAACGGTGAGCCGAAAGTCCTCTCGAGAAACTGATGGTAGGGAAAAAGGGCTGAAAATTGGGGTGAAACTGCACAGTTACTGAGGGGAGGAATATACCTGTACGATTAAGGGTAAATTTAATGTTTCCTGCTCGCTTCTACTTGTACCTGCCTTTAGAAATTCTTGTATCTTAAGTACGTATATGAGCTTGATTGTAAGTGTGCACCATTTTCTATCATTAATGTTCTTTGTACAAGCTGAGAATTTTAAAAATAAACAGTTTCTCTCGAACTATTTAATGGATTCCCACTTTAATGTATTAATAAATTAATTATCACGTAATTGTATAAATCAAATTTATAGTTGCTATCAAATCGGATCAAAATAAAAACTCAGTTATGGCTTCCCGTGTGAAAAATGTAGCGCCTCTGAAAATTATTAGATTTTAGTTAAGAATGGGTACAGATTTGATTTCGAGTTTCGTCCATTTTACTACCACAGGTTGTTTTGTTTAAGCTAAGAATTTGACAAACAAGTTTATGCGTGAAATTACTAAACAGATTATCACTTATTAGGATTACCTAATGAACAATGTAAATATATACAGGGTGGTTATACAATAACTTCCCCAATATATGAACCCCTAGCGGTCTAATCTTTCAACCATTTGAAATTTTTGACGGGCATCACCCATTTTTTTCTGTACAGATTAATCAGTGCATTAAAAAAACCATAAATCTTGCTGGAACGATACACGTATGACGAAAATTGCTGTCGTAAAACATCTGAAAAGAAGAGCATTGTGAATGACCAGTGACAACACAGGAGGGAGAGAAAAAACTCTTATTCTAAGTTTTCAACATAAACAAAATTTGAAGTTAGAGTCATCTCCCGTAACTTTGCAGTTTCGTGGCCACCACGATCCGCCGACCTAACTGCGATGGACTTCTGGCTCTCGGGTTATCTGAAATCTAAGGTGCACACATCTAATCCACGAAATGTGTCAGAACTGAAAGGTGCCATAAAACCCTCCTGCGATGTTACATTCGTCATTGTTGTCAAAAATCTTCCACATGCAATGGTGTATACGAGCCAGTTCCCCTTAGAAAGTCCTCCACGAAGGCATCCCTCCCCTTAGGCAGATAGCCCTAGTGTTCTTTGCCGTAATTAAATAAACCACCCACATGCAATGCGTTATCCTCTACGAAAGTGGGCACGTCCAAAATTTTTAATTCCAAAAAAAGTTATTTTTCCCCTTACCTCTGCTTTCTTGTATGAGTCCTTTAGAATGCTATTCTTTGAAAATGTTTTACGCCGGCTATTATTTTCGTCATACGTGTCATTCCAACTCCATTTATGGTTTTCAATGCGCTGAGCAGTTTGTGCAAGAAAATTTAGTGCAAACTTTCGAAAATTTCGAAATTTTTCCGCTGTAACCGTAATCGTGAGAACTCTATTGTTTTAAATCATCACAATCTCAATCGCATACCCTGCAATAACAAAATCTGAAATTTCATTTCGATTGGTTGAGCGGATAGGTAAAGGTTGAGGAAGTTCATATATCGCGGAAGTATTTTTATGACCACCTTGTACACATTATACAGTGCTTACTCAATTTGAAATTTATCTTTTCTAACGACGAAGTTTTCCTACGAAAAATAAATTACGTAATTGACTTATACGGCATAAATCATGCAGAAAAAGATGTCAAGGTTCAATTATTGCTCAATTCCTCTTAAAAAATAGCAAATCGAATGAATTTGAATGAGGTCTGGTTGTAGAAGCTATTTACTAGTTCTACCATAAAATGCTATTTTCTTGGCCTTTATACGCATCATTATTAGTGGGACTTCAAAAACATTCACGCCCAGAAGGCGGGGCAAACGTCCCGAAAGTAATTCTTCCAATCTATTACTATTCTGTCGATGATATTCAGTTGACCATACCATATCACGCCCCTTAATGCACACTTTTTTTCATGGTACAATCGCATAACTAACAACAGAAACAGCCAGTAAGATCCTACTGAAATAAATAGTCTCCATATGCAATCGAGAAAAGTTAGGGTTAAGATTTCAAAAATCCTTTGTCAATATTTCTATGATCATTTAATTTTTATTAGAACCAGAGCAGTTATTACTCTCAATACTCACTTCTACGATGAATCGATTTTGCGATATATCATTTTCCAAACTAAATTTCGATCATATATTATACATACAGTAGTTGGCCACCCCTGCGTTGTACAGTGAATATTGTTGTAAATTTTTGTAAATATTTAAATTCTGTCGGTGGTGTTTATAACACATATAAACACGTTTTACTTATTTTCATAACACTTATGACGCGTGGACTCTTATAACACTAAAAATATCATGTTGTCGAACGATAACGTATATAACTTATTCTAACTTTTGGCGTGAATGACTTGTATGTTTATAACATATCCTCACTTTTGCAGTATATAAACTATTTTTATAACACTTATAACGCTCAAAAATATCATGTTGTCGAATGGTTGGACGATAAGACAGATCGCTTATAAATTTTGTTTGTTTTGTATGAAAGCTGGATTAATAAAAAAACAGTTTGGAGTCTCAAGGCATTCAGAGGAACGAAACATGTCTTCAGCACTCAAATCAACTTGATTTAAGGCTTTTAAAACACATTTTTCTCTTGACAAGTACTGTTTGAAGCGTTAAACAAAAGAGATTACAACTTTTATTATTTTTGGTTTTATTTTGTACAAATTTCTGGCATTTTCTATGATTTTACTACTTGAAGTGAACATTATTTGCTTCCAATTTTGTATTTTTCTTTAATTTGCGTTCTACCAGTTTATAATGTAACCCGAAAAATTAGGCTGGACCTTCAAAATTTTTAATACGGAATTTTCTTTTTTGATCCGATTTTTTTTTTTTTTTTTTTTTTTTTTTTTTTTTTTTTTTTTACTTCCTTGTACGAAGTAAAAAGGAAGTATTGCAATCGTGAAAAGTTTCAGGCAGAAATATTTCAACGAAAATACCCATTTTGACCGCTATCGAATGCAATTTAACGATGTTCTTGCGTGATATCTGTACGCAAGGACAGAATAAAAGACTCGTTTCCTCCAAAAAAAATTATAAAACTGCTTTAAAATTAATTCTGAAGGGAATTTTTCGTGGTGTCTGTACGAACGTATCTCGCATAATTCGAAAACGAGTAGCCTCAGAACGTTGAAATTTTGTATATAGGACTGCTATAACATTTGATGTGCACCTCGTATTTTGGTTGCAATCGGCCGCACCAAACGTATATAAATATATTTATATATATATCCACTTTGTTACCCGGCTGAGTGATCTCAGTTTCTTTACTCTTATATGTTTGTAAATTGTGCATTTTTTTCTTTAAAAATAATTGAATTATGTTGTTCTTATCTTCCGGTTAAGGTTTTTATGCCTTTAGTAAATCTGCAAGCAATATTTGTACAATTATCAACAATTTAACAGCTGTTTAAGTGCGGTTAAGCCTTAAGTTTTAAATAACATGGCGGACATATTTGTTTACATTTGAAACAGCAGAATAGTAGATTTGTTGCCAATCTAGAGAGACTAAGCTTCGCAACAACAAAGATAGCGCCTTCATTTATTATTGCGAATTATGCTTAGTCGTTTCTGGAATTTTTTTGGAGGAAATAAGTGTTTAAGATTTACTTCTTAATTTTTAATACAGATATTTTGAGCTTTTATGTATTTTTGCCTTGTCGCGAAGTGAGAACTGAATTAATTAAATGAGAAATACTCAATCGTCTGTGAAAAACTTTTTTTTTGTTTTGTTTGCTTAATTTCTTTTTTATACATTGTTCTAGATATATTATTTATTTAGTATTTGAATAGAACACGTGGCAACGATTGGATAATTCTTCAAATGATATAAATTTTGTGCATTCTGCGTTATAATATGAATGAAATATAACGCTGTTAACTGAACCTAGCGCCAGAGTGTCGCTTTGGTAAACAAATACAGTGAATTTTAAAGAGTGCATTTATTCTATTGTGGTTAATGCGCTAACGACAAAGTAGATTTAATTCAATCCAATAAGTTTAAATGAAATGCAAGAAAAAATGCGTATAATTTAATATTCCGTATAAGCAAGTCATGCAAGTCATGTGGTGTACACATGAGATTTTTTATTTTTATAAGATATATGAACATATATCAGAGAACCGCAACAGAGGTTTTGAAATCCCTCTTTTGCAATTTTAAAATCGGTATCTTTCCAAATTTCTTATTGTTATTTATTTAATTACTAAGTATTTTATTATAAGCTGATCCTGTTTCTTTACACCATACTAATAGCTGAATGCTTATTTTTTTATTTTTTTTTTTTTTTTTTAATTCGTAACCCATTCTACACACCTTTTTCAACCATGGATAAAACTAAAATTCAGATTTCTTTTCAAGTTTTCAGTAGTAAGATCTTTACGGAATCCTACTGCAAAGAACTTTATACCAAAATCCTTTGGTCCAATATGATAACTAAGTTAATTCAAATAACACTTTTCACACGTGTACAATTTCTATACAGCTTTACCCTGTTTTTTGACTTATTACCCTGTTTTTTGACCCTTATGTCCACAAGAAAAGTTGCTTCAGATTCACCAACCAATTGCCTCAAAGACTGCATAACAGCAATGATATATAGCAGACTCTATGGCTCCATCGTGTTACAGAGAAGGAAAGAAAAGAAAACTTTTTTTTTCCTTTCCCCTTGGGCTAACTGTCAACATTACAGGCACATCATTTCGACAAGAAGTCACTGGCCTTCCGCAAACAATGAGGTGGGGGAGTGTCCCCTATAGGGGCTAGTATCTAATGGCCCAAGACTAAGAGCCATCAAGCTCAGAAGGTTATTGCAGAGGAAACTCTCGCCCTCTTGACGTCGCTCGAATCTCGCTAAATAATGAATGTCCTCAACAGGAATCCGAGAAGATACTTAATTGCGTGGGTAGGTAATAAGGATACAGAATTCTTCTAGTAATACTAAGAAGAGATATCCTCCTATGGTGGCCGGAGTTCCTTTGGAGGAAGGAGTCCTCCTTCTAGAAATCCTTATAAGAGGGAGAGAAGGACGCGTTACATTTCTTCCGGAAGATTTTTTTGAGGGAGCTATGGAATGGATGGATGTGGAACAGTGAGAAAATTCCCGTTTTCATACTTGATGCGGGGGGAAAAATATCACGGGTATGAACAAGTAAAAAACTCTGATTTTTGTTCAAGAATTTAGTACAATTTCGATTTTTCTTGTGCGTATGGGGATGAAAAGGCTTTGGTTTAGGTAGGCATCATATTACTTGAGTTATGTTATGCTACGCCACGATACATAATATTATTAGTGCTGCCAAGCAAATTATTAGTTCTGCTTCTCTGTCCACTACTTTTAAACACGTGATCAATGAAAATTCCTGTAATTCCAGTCCTGCAACGTGTTTCCATTTCGCATTTGTTTATAATTTATATTTAAAGTTATAACAGCATACTACTTAAAGCACATTGGATTTTAAACTTGACTGATTAAAATACTCATAAAATGGTTTTATTTTATTTTTATTTACATACATTTATTTATTTTTATTCATTTGATTGTTATTCTTTGTTTCATTATTGTTATTATTATTATTATTTGTATATGTGCACTTGTAGTATAAACATTCTTGAAATGCACCACTGTAAAATTTAAAATTAGACAAAAAAAGGCAACCTTATTTCTCTGTAAATTTTGAACTTTACACATACGCACACAAGCACGGGAAAAAAAAGTGCAGTTTCATGGGAATAAGAGGGAAAAATTTTGCTATAAATTTCTGCAGAAGAATAGAAAAGAATGCAGTAATTCTGCATTTAAACTTATAAACACTGCTGACCATTATTATAGGCTCACCCAGGGTTCAAACTGCAGTTAAAAAAAAACTGCTTGCGTGACCATTTTCATTTTCGTAGTTTCCTTTAAGGCACCACCAATGACCGGAATGGTTAAAACAGCTGAGTGCTGAGAGTTTGACACGCGTTCGATCTTAGGCGAATGGGCTGGCTGGATTGGTGTAAGATGAACAGGAGCCACTTTTCGTCCTTGTATTCTTTACTATATTCAAATAACCTAACCTGTCCCTAAAGTGTTAAACGAATATGATCTAATTTTATTTAAAAATCGTCCACGAAGACATTCCTAGTGTACTTTACCATAATCCTATTCTAACCACACTTAAAAGTTAGATTATGGATATGTTTGTTCTCATCACATTTAGCAATCTAACTGTGATCAGCGTTGTCAAAGTGCGGGTTCAGAAAGAATCTTTAGAAGGTGGCGAAGTTTTTGAAGTGTTCCCCTTCAATTTATTGTGTAACTATAAATTTTTGCTGTAATTGTGAATTATTTATCACTGGCCACTTGTGCGGCCAGTAGCCCAAAAATGGATATCATAAAAAAGAAAAAGTATATATATATATATATTAAATATCTTGATCAGCAAGTTAGTATCATTTAACGAACCCAGTTGTTAGTTAATTAATAATAATAAACAAGAAGAATTAGGTTTATTGCTTTTAAATCGCTTAATTTATAAATTAGATAACAGATTAGTAATAAATATTAAATTTTAGAGAACAATTAAATATTTTAAGCTTTGGGAATGGCAACATACTGGTGAGTGGAAGATGAAAATATTTTATTTCGGGCAATGGCAGCGCATTTCTTTTATAGTGCTGAATTTTCTGATTTAATTTGAAACATAAAAGTGTTACTCTTTACTAAGTGGCAAGAAATATATTTTAAATCGCTGAGTTTTCTTACTGAATTAGAAACATAAATATGTATGCTTTGCCGAGTGGCAACGCGTTACTTTCAAGTCGTTAAACTTTCTGATTAAATTTAAAACATGAATATGTTACGCTTTGCGGAATGGCAACACATTTTTAAATCGTTGGAATTTCTGATTAAATTTGAAACATAAATATTTTACATTTTAGAAATTACAATGGCAATAATCTGATGGATGCAGGATAAAAATATTTAAATACGGGCATTAGCAATACATTGATTTGCAGTATGTTAATCAAAATTTCATTTAATTCGCACAAAATATATAACTAAAAATTAAATTCACAATATAGATTTCGAGATGCACATGTGCATCTAAATTTGGTAGGTTCTAAGTACCATCGATTTTATATATTGCGAGAAAAATACATACGCACATACAGATTCTTCCTTATTTAATAACAGAGATTACTTACTAATTTTCATGATTATTTTTTCCCATGATTACTTAAACTCTTTATTTTTTTCCCCGTGATTACATTTTTTTCCATGATTACATTTTTTGGTACTTTTCCGTTTTGCTGGCGCAAGCGATGAAGTCGCCAATAATGGTACAACTGATGCCAAACATCAGATAGTTCAATTTTATGCCCTAAGACCATTCGCGGTAATTAAGTCAATTAGGAAGTAATCACACCGCTCACCTGAAGACGAAAATACAGTAAAGGCAAAGTCAAGGGTTAAATTCATCAATTCTAATGGAATGCAACAGCAAAGTAAAGCACTGCGGTTTTACATAACTAGAAACGCTAATCTAGATATTATAAATTGTAATTAAAATGATTTGTGCAAAGGTGACTGCTAATTTAAACTGAATTACCCAGGCCAGGCGGCGCCCCTTTGCTTACTGCCCCACGGGGTTTTCCCCTTCTACTTGATTAATTGCTTAAAATAGTAAGCAATGAAGGAAACCATTGGCGGTACATTTCTTAAGAGCCCACCGGTAGCTCAATCAATAAAGGTCATTTAAATAATGAAATTTTAATTCACATGTCAAAGATCTCTTTGTACACAACATTACTTGTTGCTTAAAATGATCTTTCCATCATTTTTAAGCTCGCCTTGCAGAGGACCATCAGGTAAAAAAAATGCCAACACGCTTAAGCGTTTGGCCCTGAGACTTATGGATATAGTAGTTTTACAGGAAATTGTCTACGTCTCAATTGAAACGGCAAACCTGTGCCGTGGCAACTTCACCCCATTGGCTAGTACAGTTACTCAAGCAACCAATAAACTATCGGCGGCAAACAGACACTTAAGCCGCATATATATGCGGGGTGAAGTAACATCATCTCCTCCGAAACGGCTGGCTCCCGGGCTTAGCGAAGCACACCGTTGGATTCCGCAGGTCCGTGGCACGCCATTTTGACTATTCGCGTCTTCTTGGGACTTCAATTAGCCAAGATATTAATTGAAAAAAAATTTCCCCCTACGTTTTCTCTACATTTTTCACTTTCTTTCTTGGATTTCCCACATTACAGGGATCGTGCCAAATTCTTTTTTCTCGAACTTCTACGGGACGGCGCCGAGTTGAAATTCGAGACGCGTATCCTCGGATTCCAAAAAATTCTCCGAATCCATCGATACCGTTCTCATCTTCGTACGACTATAATCGGCTGAGACATTAATTAAAAACTGCGGAAACGTTAATTTCCGCCCTCATTTTTCCAAGTGGCAACAATAAACTATCGGCGACACACACTTTAGCCGCTTATACATATAAAGATTTCTGAGTAAGCTATTCGTACGAATTAAAACAATTCGTGCATTTAAACTTGTATTTCAAACTAAGATTTAACTTGAAATTAATGTAGATAATGAGATACATTCCGATGACCTTAGAGATCACGTGACTTATGTATAGCTTTTGTAACCAAACAATGCAGATGACCTCAGAGATCACGTGTCTTATGTACAGCTAATGTAAACAAATAAGGTCAATTTTCCTCTTCCTCTCCTGCGGAATGTATCTCATTACTGAGAAAATTATATTTTTGTAGCGTAGTTTACGTGAGATGAGATTTCTTGGGGTCACGTGATACGAACCGGCGAATCAGGATGTTAAACAATGAAAGTGTATAGTAAATTTTTAAATAAATGTCTTTTACAAATTTATTGTCTTTATTTATTGGCTTTTTACAAAATTTTAAACGCTATTAAAATGTTTATGCCTTCAAAATAAAAATTCTTAGAACTAACCTTTGTTAAAATTTTTTATGTGTATACTGTACGTTGTCGCCAATAACGTCTGATTGGCGAGATTTGCGCCGGCAAAATGGAAAAGTACCCATTTTTTTCCTTTCCCCCCCCCCTTTTTTTTTTTTTTTTTCCGCAGCAACTTTTGCAGCAAATTTACATCTGTAGGTCACTTGGTTAAAAAATTCAAAAAACATTGCGCTACATCATTAAACACCCATCTCAAAATACATTCCATTCAGAACTGAAAAAAATTGTGTCGGAACTATCTTGAAAATGGGCCTACAAACAAACAACTTTATAAGTTATATTTTTCAATTAACTGCACCCATTACTGAAATAGTAAAGAATTCTATACACCCAAATAAAATACCCAAAATCGAAAACCGTTTCCAAGGTTTCACTCTCACTAAAGCCGTAGATGAAGGCACATATGCTTTTAGCTTAGGAGATGGATAATCAGATTTCAGAGAAAAGGAACAGCTTCTGCAACAAATGTTACCTCATCAATGAAAGCCATTTTCTTTAACTGGTCGGTTATTAGAACAGATAAAGAGTCTTTCCTAGGATTACACGCGCAGAACAAGTACTATACTATTCTCACCCATTTTTCATGGACTGCGGTACGTGACACTGGCAAAGTAATCTTTCGTTTACGGATATTAAAACAATTTGCTTCGGTCATTCAAAAGGAAAACTGCACCCGTGACTGTTGTTTGACTAATGAAAATAGAAGTTGCGTTGATAATATAAATCTATTATCCCAAACGACGAATCTAAATTTAACTTATTCCTCTGTGCAATACGATGTCAGGAAGCACATCTTCGATCTGAGAACCTGTTTTTTTTTTTTTTTTTTTTTTTTTTTTATATATATATATATCTATGATTATTCTATTTCTTAAAAGATAAATGGGTAGGAATACACGTGATCGATCTTTCCTTATTGCGCTTCCATTAAAAACAAAAATTATATTAAAATATTTATTATCGCACATGCTCAGAGCCCCTAATGTAGCATATTTTTCCATAAGCAGCGCATGATTTTAAAATCCTTGAAATCTTGATTAGAACTTGCAATAATTCAGCGGTTGCTAAATTTTAAAATACAAAACATTTTCTCCATTGCAGATCTCCATACCCATTTTGTCTATTAAGTCATGTGACACACAGTGACTGCCTAGTTACCACTTGGGATGTTAGGAGAAAACAATTCTGATGAGGACAGCACATGAATTCCTAGTAAGGAGTATTAAATTTCACACATCTTTTGCTGCATTTCATTTAAACTTATTTCCTCGAATTATTCTAATTAATTAACCGATACCTCGAGGCAAATTGAAAATGACATTAAAGACTGCAAATTTTGAAATTAAATATCTCGGCCAATTTTTATCGTACGGGAATCAAACTTCTTATAATTTTACTTTTTCATGACGAGTCTAAAGTATTCCCAAATATCAGTATAGGAGCCGGGAGACCGCGTTAAAGCTAAATTTCGTAATTTTCCAGAATATTTTTTTTAATTTGAAATTGCCAAAAAATGAAATACTTTTGCCATTTAAAAGACTTCCGTTTAAATGGAAAAATATGCGACGACTAAGGATTTCGAAAATAAAGCCCGGATAAGAGGGTGGGTGTATACATATACACATATTAAAAAAAAAACTACCACCGGTTCCAAATGTTGTGTCTGCTACTCCTTAGCCTCAAATCTTCCATAAATAATCAGAGAACATCAACGTGCAGGCTAACTCAGCGAAACCCGCAGACTGGGTGTCAGTTCGTGTTTGCTTCGCTGTGATGCGTCGTTTCTCGTATTAGGCTGGCATAAAGTTAATTAGAATGGAAAGGTTCGACGTGACATTCGCAGGTAGTCTACAAGACTGTGGACGAATCCATTTTAAAATTTAGGGACTTATTTCTCTGAAGCCCTGTAAAGAAGGGAAAAAATGTGTGAATATTTTTAAAATTTTCAAAACCTGGCGCTGAAAAACGAAGGAGATAAATACGGTATACATCACTGAAATACCTTCGTTTAAAAAATGGTGTGTATTCATATAAAGTTGTCAGGTAAAGACTAAGTATTTTGAATAACTTTTCGGCTGCGGTCTCAGCATTAAATTATTTTTCAGGCAGCATTCCCTTAGCCTCGCGTGATTTAACATATTTGATTAAGAATTTATTCATTAACGGAAACATACAGGCAAACAAATACTTTTCATGTTTGTATCTATTTTCAAATTAAGCATTTGGATTAATGACTATTTCATTTTTTTTTCTAGGCAAATAGCTTCTATTTATGATTGTTTTGATGCTTGTTGTGTTTGTTTTATTTATGATGTTGTTATTTGTGAGAAAAATAAATATTTCTCTCGGCACTATTCGATTTATATTTTTTAAGATTCTTACTTTTCCTTGCAGCTTATTGGTTACTTCCAAATAATATTTAGAAATCTTTATGAACATTTCAATTTTAATGGATGGATTAGCAATAAAGCAGAATTACAGGGGGTGCTTACATATTCTTAGAATGATTCCGGAGCCTTTTTCTGGTTTATAAGTCTGCGTCGTGATTTCTGTGACAGATGGGCTTTACATAAAATTTCAAGAAGTGTTGATTTCTATTCCTATCCTATTACTTTTTAGAGTTTATCGGTCGTGGTGGGTTTACGCTTAGAAAGAGCTCATTTCAAGAGAACAGATGCACAAGAGTCCATGGGTGAAACATCAGGAAACTTCGCAGGAATACGTGGAAAAGGTGTACGTGCAATATCTATATCAGTTTGCACATTTTCAAGGAATGCAGTTGTACTTTTCGGAGCACGAATTGTTGCGACGTCTTCACGAAGTTTTTACTCTTTCAAGTCATTCGGATGAGGAAATGGAATTTCTTCTGTAAGTATCGGACCTGCCCCACCAGCGGCCGAGCGGTTAAAGCCACTGAACGCTAGTATTTCGGTCCGGGTTGCATATTTCACAAGTGCACATCAGCGTAGCCACTGAGGGAGGGGTTTCGAAAATGGACCAATGAGCTTCTATTGCCCTTGTGACGCTAAATCTTCACGCATGTGAACGTTATATTGTTTAAGTTTAATTTGTATTTGTTTCGCAGTTATAAATGTAAGGCGTAATAGTACAAAATCTCGTAGTGCTTTCGTTTTATGACATTAATTAATCACTGGCATTTCACTTTCGCGATTTTTACTACGCATTAATATTTGGATTGATGTTCAGGGCATATTATCGCTCTCGAGAAAATGACTCAAACTACAATTAGCCTGGAGTATTATGCATTTACTAACACCTGTGGATTAAGAGAATTCAAGTGTATAGTTTTATTTTAATCGAGCTGAGAAAGGCTAGAAGTGTTACAATGAATCTAGTGTTTTCTTATTTCAATGCTTGCATTCTTTTGATTTTTAAAGTATAAGATTCAGAATACATATTGCGTATGATCTGATTATATCCATTGTTAACATTAAAAGATATATGTGAATAAATTGAATATATTCTTTGTGAATAAAATAAATTCATTCTGTCTGATGAGTATTTCTTGTGCAAACAGTACATTTTAGAGTGAGCAGTTAATAAATGTGAAATTTAACACACTAAATATATACAAATGAAAAATTAGTAAAGTTCACTTTGAATAAGATTCTGCATTGGCTATTATTATCTTTCTCATATAGACTGCAATAAAAAGTGCTGACTTCTATTTACATATATAATTGGTGTAAATAGTTTTCTCATATGCATAGTTTTATGTAAAGATAGCATTTGGGCTCAGATAATTATCACATATTTCTTTCTTTATCTTAACACTTATTAAGTAATATTTCAGATTGATAGTTTTGAGGAGTATCCAACATGTGTTTGTATTTATTTAAAATTCTTTCAGCCAGGTAGTGAAATCTTCACAATTGCTTATATTTGATCTAACTTTGCAATGAAATTTTTCAGAAGAAATCGACGATGCTTTAATTATTTTGTACAGAAAATGCGTGGCAGAATATTTTCAACCATCTTGTTTAAATCTTAAAGCACGCGAGAGATCATGTTTCAGCACTGAAATATTACTGGATGCCCATTGGTCCATCCTAGAAGCCACTCCCTGGGTGGCTACGCAGATGTGCACTTGTGAAATATGCGTTCGGGTTCGATTCTCGGTGAACGAGCTGGCTGTATAGGCGTTTTCGTGGTTTTCCCCCTCTGGTTACGTGGATATAAGCTACGTTCCCTTAAAAAGACTTCCACGGGGCATCTCTCCCTTTCCGTGTAGTGCCTAAAGGCGGAGCACGTAGTAAGTAGAGAAGTATTGGACTTAAAACTTTCTCTTGATAGCAAACTGAGTTAATTTTGAGACCTTATTTTTATTGTCCCATCATAAGTCAATCCTGCCACAATCAAACCTCTTACTAAAACTTTTTTTTGCGTGGAAGGAACTCGGTCTCTAGTTTTTACTCCTTGTTTTCGGTAATAAATAGACCTTTATTTGTTACAGTCATTTAGGTTAACCCACTCTTCATCAAGGGCCACTATGTATCCTCATTTATCTCCTGCAAAATAATCTTCATATAGGGTTCCACAAATTGTTCTGCTATCAGCCACATGCCTCGACAAAAGCGGGTGACCATTACGTTTTTTTTAGTTGCAAATCTTGGTTTATTATTTTATTTATTGTTACTACAGATGTATTTAAAGACTAATTGATTTCTGCGTCGGCGGATTTTTTCTTGTTACCTATGACTTAACTTTAGAAGCATTAGAAACAGTAGCTACCTTTTTCGGGTTTTCGTTTGGAGTGTTCTTTCTATGAAATCGGAAAGGTTTTTTTCCATTTCCGATTAATAATGTTGCTCATTTCGCACTCAAGAAATTTTAATAACAAATATTGAGCAGTGCTTTATAATTACGAAATAAGAATATTTCTCTTTTGGAAAGCGAAAAAAATATGCTTGAATCCCCGCCTTGTTTACACGCGACATTTTGAAAGAACAATTTAAAAGTAGCAGACGATATTTCTCATTACATATAACAGGCTGTTTCCAGTAAATGTTTTTCCAAATCTTCTCTTTTTTAGAATTCTTTATCGAAATCTTTCTAAAATCGTGTGAACATCCATCTGTAGTTTGAAAGACCTAATTAACTACAGTTTTAAATACCATATCTTCTTTTCCTTTTAAATACTTTGTTCAGAATTATCTGTAATGAAATAGCAACTATTTTTTTAAAGGGAATGATTTTATTAGTTACACATTTTTATAAATTGTGAGGATTTATTTAATTTACTTACCAGTTATTTTATGTTTAAGCAGCTTTGCGATCGCTCTTCCTTTCAACTCACACTTTCTTGTCAAAATGCAAATAGACTGGCGCGCTTGTATTCAAATGAAATTAGTATTACTATAAGGGAAAGTTTGGGAAGGTGAAATTAGAGTGTGTTCTGCCTGTTTGAAGGCCATGTTGCTAACTTTGATTACCTAGCGATTAGAATTCTGTGGCGTTAAGCTGTTCTTGCCATTAGGTTTGTTTACGCCAACGTTCGAATCAGAGCCAGCTGTAGTTAGCCTGTGAAGCCGTTAGAGCAATACTTAACTGCATTATTCTTAAATTTTCAATTAACTTTTACGAGTTGGCGCCAACTGTTGCTTTGAGGAAATTGGTCATAATTTACCTCGGACAGCCAAGCATACAAGACGTTATAAAATGAATAATTATTATTTGTTAGTTAACTTTCGCTTTTGAAAATAAACTTAAATAGCTTAACAATTCTCAAAGCCCTCATACTATGATAACGTAAACTTTCGAAGTTAGCATTTTTCAGTGAATAAAACAAACACAGCTCATACAAGAATTTTATTGTATCCCGCTCTCTCAATGGATGATTTTGTCATCATCATTTTTTTTTATGTGCAGTAAAGGTTCCTTTTTCTTGTCTTAGTCTTTACTATTATCATAAATACATGTATTAATACTGATACTTTTGTTCATGATGTTATACAATTAGATAGATTGATAAAAGGAATTCTACTGTTATGTACTTAGAAACGTATTGTTACGAAATGCCCAGCCGTGGTAGAAAAGCTTCCCTGCAAAGCGGGTTGCTAGAAAATGGCTAGGAAGAGCAGAGTTGCAGATATGGCGCGAAATCGCCCATCTGGCGATATGCCATAGACGGAGCGAGAACATTCTGGAACGAATTCTTACCATTTTGCCCCAGAATGTTCTCGAAGGCAGGTCAAGAGCTATATAAACCCTGCCTGCACGCGGAGTAGCAGAGCATCGTGAGTTTTATCATGGAGAGTATCTAGAGTACGTTGAGTTTAGAAGTAGTGTCTTGAACCCCAAGAGCGAACGACCGAGTCGGGAGCTGTAGTTTAGTGCTTTGCCGTGAAGCTGTCTTCACCGTTATATCCTAAAGGCTGTGCTGTGCGGCCAGCCTAACTGACAAGTATCAAAGTTGATTGTTTCACCGTGTTTATCGTAGTTTTCCGAAGATTCTGACGCGGCTTTTGAACTGTACTGAATAATACTGGCTAATAAATTGTATTTTGTTTCTTCATCAAGTGTTGCCATCAATCACTCCAAATCCACGGAGCCGTAGAACGCAACAGTATATATATATAGTACACTAGTTAAAAGGGATTCCACAGGATCCCTTTTAAAAGTCTGCATCCGGACCACGCCAATTCCGGATAAGAGGTTTCCTCGGATAATTTAATGTACATATCTAAGACTTACTTACTGAGGTTTTTGTGATGCCATTAGGAAACTGCAGCATATGAAATCCATCAGTAGTGTTTTTGAGTATCCGTCAAAATCAAATATAGAATTTTGAAAATTGTACATATTATTTAAAATTAAAACGCTTTATATTTCAGAAAAACAAAATTTAAAAACATTTTAAAATTACCATCTTCATTATCGCAAGAAAAATTACAAATTTCTTAGTATGATGTCATATAATTTTGAAATTCTGTCTGCTTACAAGATAGTCGCCACAGTTTTAAACATTCTCCGAGTTTAAAGTGAAGCTTCATACCATCATGTACGGGCGTAGAGGAACATTTTTCGGGAAATGTTCTGAAATTCTGCAATTCCTCATCAGTTTGCTTCCATGTAATATTTATTCTTGTTCTGTGTGTCTTCTTCATCTTCCCTCCTCCTCACCTTTCTCCAATACATGTTGACTTACGTAGCTATCTTGAAAGAGTGCGGCGGGAACATACATAACCGTCAACGGGAACGTATTACTCTAAATTAAACCTTTATTTTTCAGTTTCCGTGCAAATTTATGTATTTCTTTTTTTGGTTTTACTTTGTACTTTTAATTAATGCAACAAGACATAAAGGATTCTACAAATGCTTTTCCAAACGTTTTGTATTTTTTAGTATTTTAAATTACAGCCTGAAATGTTATTAACTATTTTATCACATAAGTTGGGGGATAACTTTTTTTTTTTTTTTTTTTTTTCCCTGGCGTCCAACATAAGCTTTCATCAGGTCCGGCAATAGGAATTTTGCCACCTGGCGTAATCTCTGCTACGAGTTAAAATATTCATTCTCCGTCATCTCCATAAATTCTAAAAATTTTAAAAATTCTGTCGTCCCCGAATTTCGTGCCCAGTGCAGCCACATCGCCTTTGGTGCCGGCCTTGGCTTTCGTAAAAGAAAGAGAAAAAATATAATAATAAACAAAGTACCATTGCTGCATTCTTTTTTTTTTTTTAAATTTCGTTAGATCTGGATTACTAGACGTCAAGGGTTAAAAAATGTCTAGGATTTTCAAGCGAGACTGATTGTATATCTAGTTAACCAGGTTCGACTCTAAACGCATCAGCTCTATAGTTGATTTGATTTAAGAAGATTCTGGAAGAATGTTATGAACTTTGTATGTATGTAAAACATTTTACAGAAATTACAATTATACCATCTCTTGTATAATGTAACATAAACGCCTAAGGATGGAAAGCATCGCCGGAAAAATACGGTTACAAGGATAGGTCTATTTAACACTGAGGTAAAGGGTTATCTCGACAAACTGGTGAAATAGCGCCAAGCTAGCAATAGTTTTGGGGACTAATTTTTAACACCAAAAGTCGACCACCAGTCCGTATGTAACTGTGTATGCCTTCTATCAATTTCCGAGAAAGCGAAGGTACTGGAAATTTTTTGGCAGCCTACGGAAAACTATGCAAGATCAGAGAGAGCATCAGTTTCCAGTTGAGTTTAGACTATAGAGAGATCATTATGTGAGCTTACGCATTTGAGGCTTTTTATATTGCCATGTGTTCAAAGTTCTTAAAGTAGTTTGAAGTGTTAACGATTGATTGTGCTTTGTCGTAGTGAGAAGAGTTGTACGAATACTTTTGGGTGAAAAGTTCCAGAACAGTAAACTTCTTTTGGAAAAGTAGATTTTATCAAGCTATCATCGGTTCTGTATGCATTGCATGTATTACTAATTCATACACAATATACTAAAAAAGTTACTTAAATTTTCTTTTATGGAGTTATATTGAGAAAATGAATCCTAAAATTTAAGAATTTTAATTATGTACTAGTTCATCTAACTAAATTTTCATTTGTATTTTCTAAATATAAACGCAAATGTATTTAAAAAAGTTTTTTACCATTAAACGCAGATTTGAAATGTTGCTTTCTTAAACACCAATATTAATTAAAAAATCTCCTTCTCCTCCCCATTATTATTCTTTTATGAAATAGAGTGATACTTCGATACACGTCATTAATCTCTTCCAGGTGGCAAATTGGCGAACTTTCCCGATAAGAGATAAAGAGAAAATAATTAAACCGTTCTTATAAAAAGAATCCTACTGTTATTATAACAACACTGCTCAATATCAAAATAAAAATATGCAGTGTGTGAAACGTATAGTGGCATATAAATGAAATATCGTACATAACAGTGTGCATAAATGAAATAGTGTACATAAATGTTTTTTTCTGTTATCTAGATCAAAAGTAATTTCACAACATGCCTAATATCTCTGACTTTTGTTTGGTAATAATGGATACGATTCCCTTCGTAACTTTAGTCGATTTAATAGCATCCTTGTTTTCACAACATAGATCACGCTTCTCGGCATACGCTGTACAACAGCCAATTAAATCTTGAATACAAATACTGTCTTCATATTTTTCATCTTTTTAATATCCGTAGCGATCCTAACTATTTTCTTTGTTGCTTGATTTTTCTCACTAATTTTTTTAAAACTCATTATTAATACATTTACAATAAAATTACACGAAAAAATGCAAAATCACGGGAAAATTCAGAATTTTACAATGATTTATTTATTGAATAGTTGTACTGACCCTCATGTGCAGTCGTACCATTGTTTCGAAAGAGGCAAACAAAGGTAATGGACTCATTGAACTTGAATCGTCTTCGAAGCAAAAATTTTCTTATCCAAGCAGCTGGATTCATTTCAAAGCGGACGTATATCATGATATACGCAAGGTACCAGTATATTCCAGAGTTTATCTGAATTCATGAAAATTTAAGTTTCGTACAAATCTACTTAACATTATATAGTAAAACTCGAGACTGTAGAAATTATAATTACGTTGTTTATATCAATGAAATATGTGAAATAAATACACAACGCATTTTTTTACTACTGAAGGTGTTTAATATTGCTAAGTGCTACAGGTGACAATAAACTGACCCAGAACGGACATGTATATATATATTTATATATAATATATATATAACAACACATCTGTCGCATACTTAGCAATGAAAAAGAATTTTTCCGTCGTTCCACAAAATTTATTCGCATTTTTTTAATCATCGTTTTCTGTTTTTTTTTCCATGTAGGCTGAATAAAACTGATCACTTGTGCATCTTAGCGGCTTTATATTGATCAAAGTTCTTGTGTGTTGACCAATCAGTGGTTGACTTGGACGAGACGGATTAAAAAAAAATTATGTTGTCCTCACGCTCACAAACACACGGGAAAATGACACAATCACACGCCGGGTCGACAACCGCCATGTTTGGTCAGCTAATGCGGTATTACCTTAACGGCTACAACGGGACTGTAAAGCAGAGCCGTTACATTTTATTTTATTACATCTATAACACTGATATTTAAAGATGGCAGTCTAAACGTAATAACACACAACACATGTCCAAAAAATTTTCTCAAACAAAATCACAGGCTTCATAGAAATCTGAAACAAGTCTACCATCTAATAGTTCATATTAGCAAAAAGATTGATTGAACAATATAAAATTTTTTTTAACATATATGTTAAAGCATACGTAAAAATCAACTCATCAAATTTAAATACATTTCATATAAGCAATTAATTTATATTTTAATAAACAAACATACATTTCACATTTTTTAAAAAATAGTAAAATATTATAGCAATAAAATATTAACGAAAACTCGGAGAAGAAAAAGAGTTGAATTCGTTTGCAAAATTTTGGTTTCCAAAATGACCATCTACATGTTTAATAATCTACACGATTTCCATTTTCAACATATATAAAGATAAAAAATTTTACATTTCTGCAATATTTTCTACTATTTAGCTTCTAAAGAACTCCTTCACGAAGTACATACATGTATATACAAAAGCAATACAAAAAGGTTTTAAAATAGTTAAATTACACTAAACAGTTACCTCTGCAATTCCCAAGAACACTTACAATATTAGAACGCTATTTAATGCAATGAAGCAATAACACATACCACTTTGAAAAGATAGAAATGGAACATGGTCTCACATTTGTTAACATGTATGAAAAATAAATTCACTAAACTTTTTTTTACTCAGGGAAGAGGACTGACTCACTGGGTAATAATCTACGGTGATAACGAGGTACTTGACATTTTTAAGTTCTTTGAAGTCTTAAAGCACATAAAGGAATAGTCATACCAAAATACGCGTTGTTAATGTTGAAAGTTACAGTGTCGTGTCGGCGAGTAGAATTACAGTTAAGTGCAATGTTATGAAACACCAGATACACATCATGTAAAACTATATACAATTTTTCAAAAAATATACAGTTTTTCTATACACCTCTGTAACTTGTAATTATACAAAGTATAGTTTTCATAATCTTAATTTTGTCGATGATTAAATACTTATTGAAAGCAAAGCTCGGAGAAAAATTTCGCAACATGCATATGAGTAGTAAGAATAGATTTCGCAAGCGAATTAATCATGTGAAATAATAGAAAACATGCTCTGTAATTAGTTCATCATTTCGATATCTGTAGCAGTTAACTCTACCACACGCTAAAGTTTTTAATACCTTTAGAAAGAAACTCGTTACCCTGAGTCGAACTCATAAAGACGGGCACACACTGACAGCATTCAACACCAAAATATAACTTAAAAAGAATTTAAGAAAGAAATAAAACAGGGTTTTGACAATAAGTTAACATATTGGAACCTGGGCAATAGCTAAGCAAAATGTGGATACCTGAATAATTTCTGACGTCACTACTGACTGGACAGTTCCTAAATGGACATCTATAATAAATAGCATTCGTTACATACAGAAACTTTTCCAAGTATATATTTTTACTACCGTCATAAACCATGTTCTGATTTATATTAGCCGACTGATTTTTTTCATCAGGTGTAACGGGAATACGAGTTGGTTTTCCTTAAAAAGCTCTCCACGAAAGCATCCTTTCCTCCTAAAAGGCATTCCTCAATTACTTTACCTTAATGGATTAAAAATCAACAACAATGCAAATACTTAGTATGACTGTACACCGTAGAAGAATTTATTATTCCCAATTTCAGTAAAATATCCCTTATCCGAACAGCTAGCTTATTTGTGTTTCTAGGCCACGTAAAATTAATTTTGTCGTTCATTTATTAACGTAGTTTTAGTTATACTTTTATTTTTCAGTGCCTTAAAAGTAATAATTTTATACTAGTTGAAAGTTTAAACGTTTTATGCGTTATTTTGTACGTTTATGTTACTTTATATGTTATCAAATTTTAATTTTCATACGTATAAATTATATGCTTTTTTAAGCAAATAAAATCAAGTATTTCAGCAAAATAATAATATTTTTGTTTAATATAAATTAAATAATTTTTAAAATCAATTTTAGAGACTACATAATTTCTTCCTTCTTTTTTTTTTATATGTTATTCTAATTGCATTTTGCTTTAAGACAAAAAAAAAAATATAACAACTCTATTACGAGCGAAAAAATACGTGGGAAAAAATATGTTTCATGTTTTAGTTTTATAGATATCAAATTTTTTAACCGTAGAATCTTTATAGAAATAACTGCAAAGTAAAAGAAGAATAAAACTACCTCGTCTTCCATTAAACTCATATCTACAAGAAGGGGTTATCCTTACGTAAAAGTAAAACTATACCTACAAGGAGGGATTATTCGGATATTTTTAATATCCAGATAGGATGTGGTATTTGTTTATCCGGATATTTGGAAACCTTCTACATATGACCGTAAACAAATTTTGAAAAAAATCAGAGTATAATTTTCTTTGAAAAAAGTAATTACAAGAAAAGGAATTATTTAAGAATACCTTAACTCACTAATTGATATCATATAGTAAATAGAAAGATACTAAAAAACGTTCCCTTGAATTATTCCAATTAGTTTCATTTATGGTCGCCTGCCATTAACAATTTTTACCGTGTTCCTACCTGGCACATCCATACAAGATGGATAAAAGGAATTTTAAAAAGTAAACCAACTGTCCTTTACATCTTTTCTGTTCAGTGTGCTTCCGTCGAAATACTCGGGTTCTCTGGTGTGAACCATGAATACAAAAACAAACCCATGATCACAAAATAGTGTTTTACAGGCTCATACATATGAACCATTAATATCTCAACTTAGAAGGCACTACAAAGAGTATCTACGCAAAAAAATAATTTTTTCAACGTTATCAAAAATAAAAAAGGCAAGGAAATTAAGACCACTTGGTTTTATAGTTACACATATCACAAAACCCTTTATTTTTTAAATTTCAGTGTAGTTTGGTTCCTTGAATAAAACTAAAATATATCGCTTGCGTAATATATATAAATAAGTTTTTTTTTTCTTCACGCAGAATATAGACTTTTTTTATAAAGTAGAAATCTCTTCGATGGTTTCAGAGAATGGTATTCGTCACACTCTAGATATGTTTGGACAAACATTAAATCAAAGAATATATTTTAAATAAGGTAACATTTTATATAATTTTTAAGATCGATTAGCGTGAAAAATAATAAGAATTTACCTGTCTAAAAGAGAAATAAACAAAATTAAAAGATGAGGATCGAATGCATTGTCGAAGAAATTTAAGATCCTTTAAACGTGTAATTCAAGTGTTATCACGACATATTAATAAAATATTCAACAAAATGCATAATATAAGACAAACAACAAAATGCATAATTGTCAATTAAATGAATTATTACGCTTTATAAAATAAAACTTAAATATGACACTTTTATTCCAGGACTATTTTAAGCCATTATGAGAAATTATTTAATGGCACATAATAATACATAAAGAATCACTGAGGTATTTAAACTTCGGTCGACTTGCGTTTAAATATATTAACCTAAAAATAATCAAAAACTAATCTCTAGCATAGTAATGCAGCATAAAAGGAAAGTGCAATGCATGCAAATTACGATACTGCTCTAACTTGCTCAAGATTTCACTTTCGAATGGGAAGGGTTACCAAATTGTTTCAAATATTCTTTATATCAGATTTCAGCATTATTAGTTATTAAAAATAATTCTGATGGTACCAAACTGTAAGTTATAACAAATGGTTTTTGAATAGAGAACATAAAATACTTTTAATAACTCAAAATCCTATAAAATGTTTAATTCTGCATTAAAAGATTAAAAGAAAGGTACTAAAATATTACTATTATTACAGTAATATTCATCATCAACTCAAAATTTTTAAAGTAGCTGTAAAAAATAACAAACTATTAAAACTAGACAGGAAAAAAATACACGTAACAAGTGTCATACTCTTCCTTCACAATAATAATAGTTATTTTAAACATACTTTTAATACTTAAAAAGCAAATGAAAGCGAAAGCGTTAAACTCTAGCCTTAACACCAACAAAGGATAAATATCATTCAGGAAGCAAAAATATCACATGTTACCAAACGCAAAATATTACTTTCAAAATGAAAACTTTTCTTTTAAATTCAATTCAACAGAAGTTGCAGCAGAGCACACTAGTTCAATATCAGATTTATTACATTCATATATGTATACACATTTTGCAAATTAATATCTCAGCAGCAATCAGTTATAAACTCATAATTCAATTTCTAAAGCTGACAAATACCATTCAGTTAAATATATATCTTGTTCCCAGGTACGAAATCGTTACCGTTTGGTGGAAAATGCAAGTCACTCATAGTTATATGTTTAGTCATAAACAGTGTCATTACAGCATCAATTTCATTTTTGAAACATAGAAAATAAAGCCAATTTATATATACATACTTTTGCTTAAATTTATCCACCGATTAGCTGACCAGTTTGCTCAGGCAAAATAATATAAAAAAATAAAGTCAAAAGTTCAAACGAGACGAGGCGGCGGCAACCCTTTTTTTTTAATAACAGACACACACAGGCGCGCGCGCACACTTAATACATAAGAGTTGGCTTTGGATTTTTTTTTTTTTTTTTTTTTCCTTTTCATTTCTTCCAAGCGGAGTAAAATAGTCCCCTGGTGGGATGAAGTCATCGCGGCGGAACGTTACAACGACGAGAGATTTAGAGAGACACATTGAAGAAGGCAGAAAGAGAAGACGGTCAACACATCACCTCACAATAGTCGCACCCTGTTAATCTGAAAAGAAAAGGAAAAAAGAAATTAAAATTCCAGAAGACACGTAACTACAGAACATATTTAATGCAAACATGCCAAATGTTACTATAATACATGTAAATTCACAAGAGAAAAATCATCGAAGTTGCTCAGTTCTGTATCACCAGTTACGCATAAAAATGTGTGTGTGTATTTAATTATGGCAAAGCACACTAGGGCTATCTGCCTAAGGGGAGGGATGCCTTTCGTGGAGGACTTTCTAAGGGAAACTGGCTCGTATACACGTTACACATGGGGAAAACCACGAAAACGCCCATGCAGCCAGCCCGTTCGCGGGATTCGAACCTCGGACCGAACTACCAGTGTTCAGCGTCTTTACCGCTCGGCCGCTGGTGGGCATTACGCATAAAAAGCCGCCCAGTCCGTGGTTAGTGATCCTTACGGTGACCACCTATTAGGTGCTTCCATAATGAAATGGCTTTCATTTCCGGCCCTTATAGGGGAACAAGGCTAATAGCTATTAAATAAAGAGTCCGACCACTTAATATTACGCAGAAATAGTTCCCTCGTCTTTAGGTTACATTACACTACAAGAAACATAGTTTAGTGGCACGTCGCACAAAAATACCGTAATTCTCCCTCCCTCTTTTTTTTTTTTTTTTTTTTTTTTTTTTTTTTTTTTTTTTACTAATTTTATCGTCCGATTCCAAAGGACGCGATTACGGTAAGAACATAAATATAAAGTAGTTATGTAAAAACTACAAATAACTATCACAAGATTGTTTCTTTCAAAGAAACCTACATACTATTAAAAATACATAGTAACGCGAAATCGTAGACTGAATGTCAGTTCTTGTTTGCTTTACTCCGACGGGCTGGCATAAACTTCAGCAGTTAGAAGGGAAAGGTTCGGCCTGACAGGCACAGGTAGTTTGCGAGGCTTTGTTAGTAAGATGAAGATAATCAATACGCGGACGAATCTATTTTAAAATTTAGGGAAGCTCTCTCTCTTAACGCACTAGGGAAGGGGCGAATTTACACGATTATTTTTAAAATTTTCAGAAGATGGAACTAAAATGCTAAGGGGAAGAATAAGCGGGGTATACGATATTTATTAATGGACAGGTAATTCTGGTTTGTGTAATTTAATGGCACTTCCGCACGACAGCCTTTCCTAGGTTACCTCAGTTTCATGTCTTGAGTAGAAGTGTCACACCACCAACAAAGCATACGTCTCTGCAAACAGTTATAAAATTCGCAAACATATATTAATTCAAGAATGTAAATTAAATTTGAAGCTTGGATTGATTATTTTAATGAAGATCCTGTAAAAATTACAATAACTCTATAAATGAGATAATTATACAGCCTAAAGGAGCTGCATAGAAAGGAAGGAAATGCACACGTCTTAGGTGTATTTGCTTTGAAATGCGTAATTTCGAACAGAACTTTCTAAAAGAAACTGGCTCGTACTAAATTTGCTGGAAAAATAATGAAAAATGTATAAAGTCAAGATCAAGTACTTTGTCTGCTCGTCGAAAATAATTCAGAAGGAAACGAAGGCGTAAGAATACACATCATTATAAGATATCGAGAAGACAATATTAAAATGGCAACGAATTCTGCAGTTTCGAAATATCATTAAAAAAATCGTCGCAAAAGCAAAGCAATCAGTAAAATGTTCTTTTATTTTTGCGGCTTCGTTTTTTTTACTTCGGCATTTTAATAAACAATTTCGTCCTCGTTTTAATCCCCGGCCCACGATGGTCCACACAGGATAAACTGTGAAGCTACTGGCTAGAATATGTACCTAGGCAGTATCGGCCAGGGGGTATAAGATACACGGGCCCGGTTCCTGATGCCGGAAGGGGCAGTCAATATTATTCTGGAAGGTGGTGGCTTCGGCCCTCCGAGTAGGCTACCACGTCGGCCAGTCCTTCGACTCTTAAGCTCCACGCCCTGTGTGGTGCGTTGAGCCTAACATCATCTGCCTAGAATCGGGAGTAACTAATGGACAAGCCTTGTTGTGCGTCCTTGAATGGATACGCTACAAATCAAAGCTCTAAACTAGTTCCCCCTCTCCTCATTTTGCGCAGATTATGCATCGAGATGTTTTCATTCGCAGTGTTCCAATAGGAATCAACGTTCACTGTCCTACCCGCTCGATTGATATTACGTTATTACTGTTGATATTATGCAGCCTCAAATAACTTTTCGGGGGGGGGGGGACCCGCCTATTCCTGAAAAACTACAGTGAGATCATATTTAGATTCTTGAAAAGTATTTGAAGACGGAGCAGTAGGCGTTAACAAGTTAGCAGCAGAAAAGCAATAAAAGAAAATGCGATCCAAGGTAAATGTTTGGCTCAGAATGATACAGTTTCAATTAAACTTCATTCTTATTGGTTAATTTATGTTTTGTTTCCTAATTTGAAATCATTATCGAAGCGTTACGCAAATATCGTATGATATGGATTAATTAGGAAAGGACACAATTCAGAGGAATTCGTTATGCAGTTATTATTTTTAGGATAGAATGAAGAAATACCCAAATTAAAAGGAGTATCGCAAATTAAAGTTAATAGAATTTTGATTTATACATTTTGTGACTTATTTCATTTCCTCATTAGTTTTCGAACTAAGATTTTAATTGGAAAAATCTTGATTGTGATTATTTAATTAAATTTTCTAATTACTTTGAAGTAATTTTAATGCATAACTCAAAAGACTACATACACACTGCATTAAAATTTTTTCGGCTTGATGCCAACACAGTTTTAGAAGAGTAATAATAATGCCAGCAAAATTTTAAGAAAATTGTAGAAAGTTGAGAATAAACAACACTTTTTTGGGAGGGGTGAAGCTTTTAGCTTTAAATCCATTTCTACAAAATAATAATAAAAAAAAAAATCTAAAATTATATCCAGAAAATAACAGGAATAAAAAAAAATTAAGAATGAAAATTCTGAAACTTCTTCCACGGCCTAATGGCCCAGTTCGCTTTCTTCCACTGGATATGCTCCATTAGGCTGGCCATTTTCTCCGACCTCTTCCGAGCACAAAGCTTTTGTTAAAAACATCCATGGGTGGGTGGGGGAATCTCATAAATACGCTCGGCTTTTTGAAAGAAGCCGCCAGAACGGAAGGTCCACAATTCTCGCTTTGTGTTCCTCCCAGCGACCGAGTTTGGCATCCGCAAAAGCGATTCGCGAATATATGTTTTTAAACCTATTCATTTAACATGTCCATGAACAGACACCTCCTGAATCAAAGTCGAGAACTTATTGTCCGCTCCTGTAGCAGCCTCGTCGCACAGCTATTAATATACTACCAGAAAAGCCAAAGAAAAACTCGGCATTCAGCTGATGTAATAATACTCCAGATTAGGGATGGTGAAAGTTTCGCCGCCTTTTGCGGGAAAAGAAGGAAGAATAAAAAAGAAGATCTTTATTTATGCTGAAATTTTATATGAATAACAAAGTGACTAAAATCTTAAGTTTATAAACATACTTTCCCATATAACAGAAGAATAACAGATTATTTTGTCCCAGGCAGACTGCAGATCAACTGCTAATACGTCATGCTACTCAATATTCAATAGTTAGGTTATCTGAATACGGCTAAGCACACAACGGCTATCTGCCTAAGGGAAGGGATGACTTTGTGGAGGATTTTCTAAGCGAAACTGGCTCGTATTCATGTACACACGGATAAAAGAAAAGCAACCAGCCTGATTGCCCTGGGTTCGATTCACCAGCATTCAACGGTCTTAACTACACGATCACTTGTGTAGCCCTCAATATACAGGTACAGATAGAAGTGGCCAAGTCGGCAAACATTCACCATATGTCGTACAGGTATAGTCCCGTCGCACTAACTGTACAGTTTCGCTCCAATTTTTAAGGAAGAACACTTCAGAGATACTACCAACAAGACCACCGACCCTAGCGGGAGGCAGTCCGAGAACCTCTTGGTAGTACTTTCGGCTCGCCGTGTATTTTGAGGATCCCCCTTGCCGCATAGACGCTATACGCTTACAAACATCCAAGTCTTCTACGGGATTCGAAAACGGGCCCATCGGTACGGCAGTCAGCGTCATTAACCACTTTAGATATTGTTGACGACAGAGGCGCCGTCTGTGAAAAAAAAGTAATATTAGTGTTCTGAAAAGATGACGCTGATGTTTTTATAGCGCCATCTTGCGGCTACTTGTATTGAGTTTTTTGAGTGTGTTCTGAAACGCCGCCGAGAGATGTGAACTAACTATGCGGCTTTTTTGAGTAATTAATAAATTTGAGTATACAGTCCATTTTTTGAGTTTTGTGTAAAGTGATTATTTATTTAATTATGAGTTTTACTGAGTTATTGACGGGCCCAGATATATTAAATTAATCCGTAATAAGTAAAGCTGAACAAAGAACAGCAATAATACACGTATACACTCTAGCGCTACATACTACGGCCTTTTGCAATAGTGAGTTTAATACACACTGAAGTATATAAAAATTAAATCCAATTTCTCAATAAAATAAAGAAACCAATTTGAAAAAATTGGTTTCTTTATTTTATTCTGTCCACTGATCATTCCTCCCAACATTAAGCGACAATCATTAAATTTTAATTTAAATCATTTCACGATACCATTACAAGCTTACAGAAATGTTAACTCTCTTGTAAAAAGAATAATATCAGTCTTCTCTTTCTACGGTATTTTTGTACGCATTTTACGGTACGTATTGCACCAAACCTGCATGGTTTCTTACTATATACCCCGGGTGTCCCCTCAGCTTGACACAAAGAATTTTCAACAAATTCCTTTAAAGCTCAAGACTTCACTACTTGCTAGTGGCCAAGCAGTAAAACCACTGAATACGAGTAATAGTAGTTCCCGAATTCAAATCCCGCGGAACGCACTAGCTATATACACAACATGAACAAAAACCAGTTTTTATTAGAAAAGTCCTCCACGAAAACATTCCTCCTTTAGAAAGACAACTTCCGTGTGCATTGACCATGGCCACAGGAAAATAAAGGTAAGCTCATGGTGTGGAGATTGAATCCTGGATAAGCTATGGACGTTTTTGATTGCAATTATTTTCGCAGAATGCAGATACATGAAATCCATTGATCTGAAAGTCCTCTCAAGAAGTTGGTGTAGCAAGAATACTTACATTCATATGACTGACATTGCATAACATAGACACCGGTTACCTGCAGCATAATTTGTAAGCGCACATTTATAAATCGCAACCGAGAGGAAGCCTGGGAAACACGCTTGGGGTACGAGATTTTTCATGGTTCCCCGCCCCATGCGTAACGTGAATACGAACCATGTTTCCTTTAAAATGGTCCTCCACGAAGGCATTCCTCCCAATAGAAAGATAGCTTTTGTGTGCTCTGCCATGTTCAAAATTAGCTTAAACTTGGTTCATGTTCACGCGACCCGTTTTCGTTTCATCGACATCTCTAGCATCACTGCAATTTTGTCTACCATTTAAAACTTGAAAACTTGGTTCTCTGCTTTCTATATCTGTCCATTCCGAAAAGGCATCCTTCTATTCTTTAAAACAAACCTACCAAATTCATTGTCGATATTTGATACATGTAAACCATATTTTTTATTGCACTGCATAACAGGAAGGCTGTTAAGTAACCAATCATTAACAAGAGAACAAAAACATATTAACAATCACTGATGAGAGAATTCGCGAACGTTACTGATTTCGCTGTACCTTTCCTAATGTTACAAATTTTCAGTGATTTCTTTCAAGTGATTGTCTGCTCGTTTACAGAGATCCCGGCTGACAGAAACCGAGTT
This sequence comes from Stegodyphus dumicola, assembly GCF_044657685.1. NCBI lineage: Eukaryota > Metazoa > Arthropoda > Arachnida > Araneae > Eresidae > Stegodyphus > Stegodyphus dumicola. Next base: position 52,838,287 of record NC_140777.1, read on the forward strand.
AATACCTATTTTACTGTACTAAAATATTAAAGTTAGTGCACCAACATGTAAGCAAATTCTGGTTAAAACGGGTACAGTTCCGAAACTCTAGCCCACCCAAAATCAATAACATTGGGTTAAAGTTTCGTAACTAAGTGAACTAATGTAAAATCATTAACAAAATTCTAGAAAGAAAACGAGGAGAGTTAAATAATGTAATTCTAGTTTCCAAAAATTTATTTTATGTTAATTATTCTCCACTTCCTCAAATGCTTAATCTTAAGATATAATTTTTTCATCATAGAATTCAAAATGTTACAAGGAAAACACAATAAAATCACTCCCATTTTTTTAAAAGCGAGATCTACCCCCCCCCGCCTCTTATGGTTCGTAGGACAAACCATTGATCAACGCCGCGGTTAAGTACGAAATCCTTTTAAAAACAGCCTTTAGTACGTAACACAGAATTGATTCTCTTGCCGGAGCCAGCAGTACTGAGTGACTCCTGCAGTTGGGAGATCCCATAAAAGCATATTCTGGTACCAGATGTAGCATGGGTAAGTAAATTCTATTGAAAACATTGTGAGAGGGAAATCCAAAAGAAATCTTTTACACTTTACTATTATAGTCTGAAGAATGACTGAAAACCGTTTCAACACCGAAACAGATGTTTCGGCGATGTTTCATTAACCTCTCTTAAGAACAATCTAACAAATGTTACATTCCGGTTAATAACTCTTCAAAGGAATCGAAAGATTATGAGAGCAACTTTTTAACTATGAAGGCGTTCCCTCGCCCGGTAACTGGTGGTTTTGAAACATCTCATTTCTGCAATTTTCAACAGCCGAAGCTATGGCTTATTAAAAAAAAAAAGTTTAATTTATCATCAAATTATTTTATGAATAAATTATATAACGATAAAAATTCAACAGGTACTCTGCAAGTTAAATGCTAAATGACATTCACCATCCATTAACATTAAAGCCTTTCGTAAAAGATGGATTTATGTTAGGTTATTTGAATATAGCAAAACATACAAGAGCTATTTGCCTAACGGAAGAGATGTCTTCATGAAGAATTTCCTAAGGGAAACTAGTTAGTATTCTCTTTGCACATCGGGAAAACTAATCATACAGCCAAACTATTGCCCGGGCTGAACTAGGATTTAACCACTCCGCCACACATTTGGAAAAAAATATTAAAAAAAGTAATTGAACAGTACAAACGCACAGGTACCATTCGTCAGGAAGTCAACAGTCCGGATGCAACGGAACTCCGCCAGTGCCCCAGTGTTTAAGACCGCTGAATGCTAAGCGTTTGATCCCGGATGAACGAGCTGGCTACGTGTTTAGCCCCCAGCCGGTATTATGGTTAGTGACACTTGATATGCCCGGGTTCGAAACCCGCAGAAGGCAAGCCTATAGTGTCTGGGCGGCAGGGCGAAATCCATCTTGTTAAACAGGCATCTGTAAGGCTCAGGAAACAAGCTTTGAATCTTATCATGCTTGAAGACATATTTACCTCAGCCACTTGTAACCCAGTGTATTATTTAAGACAGAACAATTTTGGTCCAGCAGGCAAGTATATCATGCCTGATTGGGTGAAATATTTTGTATACTTCTGTGTTTTAAAAACAGCGTTTTTTATTTGCCGTATATGTATTCCCAGTCATACATCTCTAGGATATATAGTTCAAGAAATCGTTCAGCTCTTCATCTGTCTCCACCAATCAGGACTCAATTACAGAAGATGATATAACAGGATACATTACAGTATTTAGAATGCGTTATCTAGTACATCGTGGCATCCATTAGGTAATGACTAATGGACGTCATAAGGACTTGGGATGCCACTAATGGATGCATATCCGGACAGATATGTCACATGAATAATTATTGTCACATGATGCATATCTGTCCGGATATGCATCATGTGACAATAATTATTCCGGTTAAAGATGGACTACATTGAATAGCCATTTAATAAATCATTGAGAATGAATGTATCGTCTGGGTCACAAACGTACCAAAACATGAAGGTAAGACATTCAGTAATAGTATACTATCAACGGATCAAGTATTTATAAAATAGTTGAGAAAACAAACTCGTCGTCTCATCTTTAAGCGCAATTTTTTCAAGCAAGAAGCTTAGGAAAATTTTCCCGTGTAAATGAATAACAAAAATGTAACTAAATGTAAACAACAGCAGAAAACAGCTTCATTAAATGCACCATTTGTACAGTACATATCAATCTGGATCTGCTGTAGGTGGTCGTTGTGAAGCAACATAATTTTATCCCGTTAGATATAAGCTTAAATGCAGTCCCCTGAAAGCAGTATGAAATATTATAATACTGTTGATAATTTCGTGCACAGTGGCTACAAGTGTTAAATGGCACAGTAATTTTTCTAAACCACAAATCGATTACGAAGCATCTATGGCCTTCAAATGAGTACTTTGCGTTTGCACTGGAGTAATAACTGGTGTAATGAAACAATCTTCTAGGATGTCATCAAGGATTTGTTGGCAGAAAGAAAGGACAAAAATAGCACTTAAAAATGTTGGAATTAAAGTCTTAGTAAAAAAAAAAAAAAAAAAGAGAGAGAGAGAGAAGAGAGGCAAACGCTCTAGCTACGTCCCTGCATATACGGCTCAAATGACGTACTTTTCTTCTAAAATATCAGAAAATATTTGAGGCATTTAGCTCACGTATGCTTTAAAACTTTGACTTGAAATTTTCCTGTTACTTATCAGACAAAGCAATTATTGACGCATTTGAAATACTTGTATACAATCATTGCATTTGCATTCTTACAGCTGTCTCTATCATGATGACCTCTGATGAAATAATCTATATAGTCGAGTATCATCGAAGATTTTATCTCTTTCTCAGCCTGTACAAGGTTTCCAGCCATAAGTCAATTTCTTTATCACTCATATTTTTTTCGAAGGAAAACAAAATCTAAAAATTCCAGTTGTTTGTTCGTACTATTATTTCTTAGCCGAACACTATGAAAAATTCTTTGAGTTTTTATTCACAACAACACAAAATGCGTTCATGCTCTTTCGGCTTGCAGAAATGCCGATTAGATTAGATTAGATGGACATAATGCAAAAATAAATTTAAATGTTTTTCTTATTAGGATAAAATAATGAAATCAAAAGTGTTAACTGGGGTGCACTTTAGTTCATATCGGTTCATACACAAGCACGTGATGGCCTTCGGTTTTTATATATAAATGACGAGCTCTGATGGCATCATAATGACGTCAGTTCGTCATTCTGTCAAAACAAGAAATACGTGTCCAGATATTCAACAAAGAGCTTCCATATAACCGTGGATAGTCAGTAGGAAAGTTAAAAAAAAAGCCCTTTTAATGCGTGAATCCTGTTTCACAACCGAAAGAAAAAAAATGTCTGTCTCTACACGAGAAAGAACTGTTTAAAAATTAATAAAAAATAGCTTTTCATTTTAGCTGGTTTTAGCAACGGTTTCTGCTGCTCTCTTACCGAAAAGCGGTCTAATTCTCCTCGCCCTCCTCTCGAACAATTTTCGTTGGAAAATAAAAGTTACAAAAATATTACACCGAAAATCTAATAAAGCACGGTATTTTCTTTAATGCCATGTCAATCCATTTTTCTTACGTTTCTTGGAAGAAGTAGAATGCATGGCTAGATATTTTGGTATGATGCAAAGGGGCGGAGGAAGTAGTTGGTTTCAGAAGAGTTATAAGATGATTCCCCACAAATTATTAGAGTAGAAATATTTGGATTAAAAAAATGGATGAAGCCGTCTCAAAAAATATTGCCAAATGACGATGGAAAATTACTCTTAATACAAAAAAATAATAATAATAATAATAATAATAATGTCTGATCATTCTTTTAAATTGTAAATGCGAGACATCAGATGGTATTTCTTATGCTACCTTTTATACATTTTTCAAAATTCTTTCGTCAGCATTAATCATATACATCATCGTATAACAATTTTACAAATTATGAGCCAAAATTTTACATTTACTAGACACTAAAAATTATATGTACTTTACATAGACTTTGCCTAAAAAAAAAGAAGAAAAAATTTAACTTAACTGCGTAAACCACAGTATAGCTGAAAATCTCATAGTCCGGAAATTACACGCGGCAGTAGTATAACACAGGGGTTTTCAGACAGCAAGAATATTATAGCTTCAAGAGAAAATGCTGACATTCTTGTTTAGCTGTTTAGTTTTAGTTTATAATTGTGAAAAAACTACTTTTATTCAAGTTTTGGTATTTATCACCATTTTCTTTACCAGGGGTACTCAACCAAGGGGATAATGCGAACTGACATTTATTTCCCTGTTAAGGATTTTTAGTTTATGAATATCTATGTGGTTCCACCGACCCCCAAGGTTTGGTATTTTTCAACATTTTCTATACTTTTTCTTGCTTAATTTATAACACGCATTAAAAAACAGCCTGATTAAAAAACGTGCGTATGCATTTTTCGAGTTTTAGAAGGGGAGGAATGATCGTCTAGCACTCGCGATAGAGGGACATAGAACAAAAACGGTTGAAAATCCCCGTTTTATACCCTTTGTCGTTTAATTAATGAAAAGACATTACAAAATATCTAAATAATAACTCATGAAAAGACGTTACAAAATAATCAATCTAAATAATAACTCATGAAAAGACGTTACAAAATAATCAATCTAAATAATAACTCATGAAAAGACGTTAATCAATCTAAATAATAACTCATGAAAAGACGTTAATCAATCTAAATAATAACTCATGAAAAGACGTTACAAAATAATCAATCTAAATAATAACTCATGAAAAGACGTTACAAAATAATCAATCTAAATAATAACTCATGAAAAGACGTTACAAAATAATCAATGTATTTTTCGGGAGGAGGGGTGCGGGGAAATGATCTTCTAGCAATGGTAAAACGTATGGGCACAAACGATTGAGAACCATTGTTCTAAATAACGCGTCGGCAGCCATTTTTAGCTGCGGGTCAAAATCAACCAAAATCTGTGTATTAAAAAGACGTTTCAGATCAGTGGTACTTTCAATTTAAAACAGACCTTTTTGATGAATAATAAAATTAATTTTATTGGGAAAATAATTACAATACATTTAAGCATAAGAATTAAAATTACAATCCTAATTATTATAAAGACAAACATTAATCTTTATTTTTGTCTTCGATATCAATTGCTGCCCTGATGCTGAAATTGCGACGTCAGTTAAATCAAGTCAGGCTCATAATTAGTCGTTTTAAGGCGAATTCAAGTATCTATTTTCGATAATTAAGCTGCTCCTATTCTTACTTAAAATTAATTTCATCCGTGAAAATATTTGCCCGCATTTATTAGATGAACTAAATGTGGATAAAATAGCAAAGCCATTTTTTGGAATTATAGATTACTTATCGGCGTTGACAGTCTTCTTGATTTCTACTTAAATTATGCTACAATTTTTTAATTTTTTAAAAATAAAAATGCATATTCGTTACAGCAACTTTGTAAGCAAACAAATATAATTATTAGCCCAGAAGGGCTACTAATTCCGTTTTGGCATTTTGCGTTGATTCACTATCAACGGCGAATAACTTTTTAAATTGTTACCACCAAATATTAAAACCCTGTATTATATTTAAAAAAATTAAATAATGAAGAATCTGAATCTACATAAATGTATATTTCTTGCATTCTGATAAAACAACGGTGCCTAGAGCCATCAAATTTTGAATAATGTAATCCTCCTGCGAATATGGGCATCTGGAAGTCCGAAATTTGAATTTGTTTTATTAGCTATTTCATATTTTATACAGCAGTTATGAGTTTTTGATTAAGAAACTTGGATAAGAAAGCGAGCAATGACAACACTGTACCGGTGGGGGATACCTCCAGCGCGCGAGACTGTGTACCAGAAATTTTAAAGACATGCTCTTTTAAATATTTTGCGATATTGCAGTTGAATTGAATGTTATGCTTTAAGTGCGAGGAACATGATATTTAATAAAAAAAAGGTAACACACAAAACGGTAAAAAAAAAAAAAAAAAAGCCCCTTTAAGCGTAATATAAAATTTGAAAATTTGCAGATTTTTTGGTTCTTTTTATTATTTATTTTCAGTTTAATTTTTTTACAGTTCTTCAAATGTTCGTTTCATATTTACGTTTTATAATTTGTTTTCAGATTACACTTTATTTTCGGAGTTGGAGGTCACTTGAAATTATGAAATGGGTTGCCAAGGCCCGGTCTAACCGATTTCCCATGTTATAAAATCTATTACCGGTTACCCAACTAACAGAATTTCCACTCTAGTCTTAGCAACAAAAGAGGGATTTAAAGCACTATGAAAGCGGTAGTTCTTAGCAGTACACATCCAAACACAGAAGAGCTATGCAAGAATCGGTAAACTGTTATTAAAGCGAGTACCATCATTTATTTAATTTTTGGTTAGTAAGATAAAGATTATCCAAACTCTAATACGTTTAAATTATTTAAAACAAATATATATATTAATTATTTAATACCAATAAAAGTACACCATATTTTAAAACAGATAAATAATATAATAATAAATTATTAATAAATTTAATAATAAATTATTAAAAATAAATATAGAATTTAACTATTTAATATCAACAAAAGTTAAATATATTTTAAAATTGCAGTTACTTAAAATTCAAATATATTCGTGGTAACGAATGCTAAAAATATTGTTATCGAAGGAGCAAAAATAAGGTGTACAGCAAAACATTTTAATTTACAAAAGTGGTCGTCAATAGAAAAAAGATTCAGAAATGCTTTTCATACTGAAGATATGCCGGACAAATTTTACGCAAGAAAGGAAACAAAGCCATCGTAGCTAATTTGGACGCAACGTTCCCAGATAATTTCTCAAATATTTTTAAACACTTTCCCACTTCTTGCCAAAATAAGAGAGTTAAATGTAATACACCTGACATTTTATTTTATAGCAAACTATTTTAGAATAATTTCTACTACAGTTTTTGCAAAACTTTGTACAAGTTTGCTTTTCACATAATACTGTTTTATAAAGAACAGCAAAAAATACAGATATAACTTCGCAAAAATGTTAATTATTTTTAATTGGACACCTCATAATTTAAATGCTATTTTTATTTCAATCAATCAGATTAAGAAGTAAAAAACATTCTTAAGAACTGTATTTATTGTTTTAAATTGCTTAGTTTGTTAATCCATTGTATGTCAAATTAAATTTGAACTTTAAATATTTTACGCTTTAATGAACAGCAAAATCCTGGCGCATGGAAGAGAAAAGTATTTTACTTCCGGCAGGTGACAACACTTTGCTTTCAAACAACTCAGTTTGTTGATTAAAACTGAAAGATTCTTACATTTCGCTGAATGGCAAGTGTGGGCCCGCCACCCTGAAGATTTGGGGGGGGGGGGAAGATGTCTTATTCCGAGCGGGATTGCCACTACTCGCTTTTACACCATAGAGTTAGCTAATAAAAAATGTATAAAATTCGCCCGAAATATAAAACAAACAGACAAAAATTTAAATAAATAAATAAATAAAAATTCGGGGTTCAAGGTGGAAAAGTTTTGTTTTTTTTTGTTTAGTCAAGCATTCGAGAGCTATTTGCCTAAGAGAGGGAAGACATTATGGAGAACTTTCAAAGGGATTAACGGCTCGTATTCATGTTACACGTGGGAAGAAACACGAAAACGCTCATGCCGCCAGCCCGTTCTCTGGGATTCGAACGCCTTTGCTGCTGACATGAACGTATGGAAAATAAGAATAAAATAAATGTGTATTCAAAACTGGGTGGTTGGTTCTAAATGCCATCGACTTTTCACAATGCAAGGAACATACATACATACAGATATTTAATCATTAATAACGAATTCGAATTTTATTAACTGCAAACTGGGAACCAATATCATACTTCATACTAATTCCGTTGTTTGATGAGAAATTTCCTGCTTACAAGTATGCCGCTAGAAGACTCCGGCTATCTGAAAATACATGCAATTAAACGAGGCCTGTCTAGCAGCCAGTCAGTTAGTTATATCAAGTTTATTTGACAAGACGATTTCCAAGCCATACGAGTCTAGACGGCTTAAGATGATTTATCCTAATGATTATGATCACAGCTTCGAGGAATGGTGCAGACATGCCAACGATGGAGTGACGTCGTGGCCGAATCAAATTCTGATAATGCAATGCCTTCCCTTCTCAATATTTCATGCAAGGGAGCCGATATTTATCAGAACATTCTGATAGAGAGACACTGTCTTTGATTTGAAGGAACTTAAAAGAATAGAGTATGACAAAACGAATTTTAAGACTTTATTGGAACTCAAGCTACTGCATTTGTCGCCATTTCATAACAAACTAATAAATTAATGGAGAAAAATATGCAAGTAATGTGCAAAATAAGAATATAAAACAGTGGTACCTCTGTCTGTCATTAATCTATTCCAGATCTTTGGGCTTACACCAAACTGGATCAAACTATTCTCTTCATTGCTTGATTCTTCTCATTAGTTTTCTTAAAACGCATTTTTAGAATGGATGCCTATATTTATACAAAGAAGAGTGTCCGTGTGTGTCTTTCATACAAATTTACAATTTCATTCCGATCGTGATAAAATTTGGCTCACTTGACCTTCAAAACCAGAAGATCGCTGTCTGCATAAAATTTTGAAATTAGAACGTTGTGCATAGGACGCCCAACTTTTAAGTTCACGTTCCGTTGTTGTGTTCTCGCTACTAGTGCAAATCGTTCATGCCAAGCAAGAAATTTATAATTTTTTTAAAACTAAAAATGAATAATTCTACGCAGCTTTAGTTTTGAAATCGCATTTCCAACATGCTAGGTTAGATGCTGCCAAGTTTCTATATTCTTTTGAACATCTTAGAAACCTTCAAAGCAGAATTTAAGTGTAACCTCTATCATCAGTTTTTCGGGAAAATTGCGAAAAAAAAATCGGGCAAATACGATGGTGAATTTTGAAAAGTTCAATAAAAAAAGAAAGAAAAAAAACATAACCGATAACAAAGCACTACACTGTTTTATAGTTTTATACGAGCTTCGTAAAATTTTCCGCAATTCATCTCGAGTAAGAGGAAAATCACCATCTACCTGAAATTAAAAATTACCCCATCCCTCGTAATGAAGTCTCTTCACTCTGCGTAAAGCCCGGGACAAGATTAAAGAATCCTGTAAAAAAAAAAAAAAAAAAAAAAAAAAAAAAAAAAAAAAAAAAAGAAGAAGACCTGATTACTCATTTAAGCTAATAAATTTACACGCACAAAATAATAAAAAAGCTATTTAGAATAATGAAAGGACTACTATATTACACACTAAACTACCTTATTTACATTATCTGCAAAACTATCAGTGAAGCAGGCAAGGCACAGGAAAACACAAGCGTTACTTAGTAACAGATCTCCCGATAGATGTGAAAACAAACAGATTAGAAACGGTATGTACGTGATACAGTTTTACAATATCTGATATAGCCGAATGGTGTTTTCGTTTCGGTAGGATTAAATTTAACTATGTAAACGAAAAGAAAGAATCCAACACACACATGGACACACACACAGATATTTCTGAACGTCCAAAATTATCATAGCTATTGTTTCTTCGACAGTTGTCGCAAGCAGGACATAACGTAACTATCGCGTTTACGCAGTTAAGTAGTTTAAGATTGCGATCTACTTGATGGATTACTATAGTCACGATATTCATTAAGTCTTCTAAAAGAGAAAATGACATGCAAAAGTTTGTTGCTAATAATAATAGCCGACGCTAATTAGTTTGGAAAAGAGTAGCAACTTAATGATGGGTTAGATGAAAACAGACAGAGCTGCAAGAGCTTGAAGATATTGAACGGACGTTTATATAGTTTCTTGAAAAGAGAAATGTTTCGAATTCTATATATGAAGACGGAATTACAGAAAGCCAATATCGATTATAGTGCCTCACAATGTCAGCTAGACGTTATTGATCCTTGGAGTTAAAATTCTCATGGGCATCGGAGAACCAGTAGGAATGGCTCATCGGTAATAAAGATCTGGATTATTCCGTAACAAATTAGGTTCTCGTAATTTGCGACAGAAGTCAAACGCGCGTCAAACATTTAAGAATGCATGCATACTCTGGCTGAAAGGAAAAATAATCATCGATAATTCGCGACTACGCAGATATCATTAACGCCCTTTTTATCTAAAACTAAATAGAATTACTGCTTATTAGCGGCCTCTCTACCTAAAATTAAACAGAATTATTGTTTATTTTGCTGTTAGTTACTGCCCTTTTTATCTAAAAATTAAACAAAATTATCGTTTATTAACACCGCTTTTATCTAAAAGTTTATAAAATTATTGTTTATTAATGTACTTTTTAACTAAAACTGAATAGAATTCTAAATATTTTTTTCTCTAAAATTATTGTTGCGTTTGACGGTCTTTAAAGCAAATGATTTAAAAACAGTCTTAGCTTTTAAAGGCGATTCCAGATAGCTTAGTGGATCTTAAAATATTTAATCATTTTCAGAAAGTTTGGTTTATTGGGATTACGGCAAAACACACTAGGGCTATCTGCCCAGGGGAAAGGATGCCTTCGCGAAGGACTTTCTAAGGAAAACTGGCTCGTATACACGTTACACGCGGAGAAAACCACGAAAACGCCCATCCAGCCAGCCTTTTCGCAGGATTCAAAACTCGGACCTAACTTCTAGTGTTCAGCGACTTTACCGTTCGGTCGCTTGTGAGCACAAATTTTCAGAAAGAGTCTTTATTACAATGCTGCTGTAAATGACTCACCAAATTGAATTTCCATGTGGTGGCATAAATGTTTCTGCCATGATATAGCAAAAGTACCAGGAAGAGCTTCTTCTCTCTTTTTTTTCCAATGGCACACATCAAGTAGTGGCACGAAAGTTTCCGTTATAACACGCCAAGTGGAGCGAAAAAGAGTTTCTTTTTTGGGGTTTATTTCGTTTCCTTTGCATATCGAAGTAAAAGAGTTATCTGCTTTTGTAGTGTATCGTGCATGCAGAAGGAAACATTGAAAAGTTCATTATTATTTTTTTTGGTACTGCCAATTTATGAACACTGGTTGTCTGTCTAAATGGAAAACGTCAACCAAATGTGTCTGATAAATCGGTGAAGAGAATGAAGTACTTGTATAATTTTAAGAAAGTCCACAATAATCACTGTAAAGGGCGAACTTGAAATTCCAGATAGAATGGCTTACATCTGTTCGCATGCCAGCTCCATACCCTAGGTCATCTCATCCAACTAACGTTCACCACCACTTTCTTACAAGTACGTTTAGTACCGCATTTACGTATTTAACACAGCAAAAAAAATTTAGTTGGTAGGTTGATTTGGTAGATTATGACAACGCAAACTAAAACTATCTTCCTAAGGGAAGTCTTCGTGGAGCACTTTCTAATGGAAACTGGCTCGTATGCACGTTACACATGGGAAAAGCCAGGAAAACGCCCATGCAGCCAGCTCGTTTGCCTAGAATTCGAACCCAGGAAGGGTTCAGCGATTTTACTGCTCGGCCGCTGATGGGCTCCCACCGCAAACAAGACTGCCATAGCTAGAAAATGCATGAAAACAGATGTGATAACCGTATAAGATATTTCTCCCGCCTTCCTAGCGTGCCTTCGTGGTGTAATGGTCAGCATACTAAGCCGGTATTTCAGAGGTCCGTGGTTCGATTCCCGGAGAAGGCGTCGCTAATTTTTCAATCTCTCTTGCTTCCAAAACTCCTAATGACTTTACAACCGTTATGAATAATTACAAAAAAAAAAAAAAAAAAAAAAAAAAAAAAAAAAAAAAAAGAAAGAAGAAGAAGAAGACCGAAATCGACTATTGTTTGATTGAGTATCATGTGACCAAGAGGCACACACAGAGCATTTGCAGAATTTGAAGAAAACTCGATGAGTTCTCGCTTCTTTTTTCATGTAACATCATTAATGTACGAGTAGTACTTCTGATAATACAGTGTTTTGAAACCTGATCAATTTGCAGCAGACTCGCAAATTCTTAAATTACATATGTAAAAGCTGAATATAAATGCAATACACGTTTGCCATTTTAAACTGTTTTACAGATGGAGAAATCAAATTTTCATTATGACACCTTTAATTTAATATTTATTTTTCCACGAAACAACGAAAAGAAAATAGCTTTTTAGACATACATTCTTATTCAGAAGGTAAAAATAAGTAACTTATTACCGTAGATTTCATAAAAATATCAAGAAGGATTCGCAGAAATTTTCAATTAACCAGATCCAGTTTATGAGATATTCAAATTGGATTTTATTTCCATGTGTCAAAAGCGAACAGGTTCTTTCAATCCTGTCAGTAATAGGCAACACAGGGGGAAAGTACTCATATTTTTCACCTTGATATTAGTGGAAGGGGAAGCTTTTAAATCGCTTCAAGCTTCACGAGCCAGATGCTACTTGCAACACGATTTTCGTGAGAAATAAAATTAGAATTTAAATTGCGTATACATTACAACTAAGTATAGTGTATAAATATTCAATTTACATCACCATGTCGTCAAACCGCTAATAAGCTATTAACGTAGTTAAAGACGCGCATTTCGAGTTTCATGAGAAAACACTGAATAAATTTTAAATGTAAAAAATGCTAATAACGGTTTGAAATTGCTAAAGACTTTAATATTATTAGTCATGCGGAAAGATGTTTGCGTCACTTAACGTCGCAAACAGGAAAGCCAGTTAATCACGAATTAAAAGTAATGTATAATTTATTATATTTTACACGGGCATTTTTTAGTACAATTTTGATTTGACAGCATTAGAATACGATAATCTATTTTTTTCCGCGAACAAGGATCTAATGCAATTTTATTTAAAATCTCCCCGATTTTATTTCTTTAAAAGCAAAGAAGATGGAAACAGAATTTACATTTATAATAAACATATCACTCGTGGTCAACATTTAACGTAGTATTCTGGAGGCAACTGTTAGGTTTTTATTACACTGGCATTATTAATTTCACATCTGGAAAAATGGACACACTCTTCAATCAGCTGCAAAGTTTTAAACGTATCACGTTAAAGATTATAAAAGGAATGAGAGTCAACTCAGGTTTTCTATGAAAACAATTCGAAGAATGGGAATGTAGCTGAAAGAATTATTTGATAAAATATGGCCTTTAAAATAATCAATAACAGATACAAAAATCCAATTATGATCAGGATAGGTTAAGTTATTAGAATGTGGCAAAACACGCGAGGGCTATTTGTCTATGGGAATTGCTTTCATCGAGGGCTTTCTAAGGATACCCGAGTGTTTTCTAATGATCACGTTATACATGGGAAAACCATACATATAGCCAACCCATTCGACTGGGATCGAACCCGCGACGCAATTTCATTATTGAGCGGTCTTAACCATTCGAAATTGGATAGGGCACTACGGTCAGGAAATTAAACTGAAATTAAAGCAAAATAAAGTTTCCTCTATTTTTCACAGTACTCACATTTTATTCAAAGTTTTAATATCGACCATTTATGCCTTTTGTTTGCAATGAACAGATGCAGCAACTGAATTAACAAATTTATAGAACCGTAAATTGAACAATATAACTTTAAATAATTATATATATGAACATAGCAGGATAAAACCCACGTAAATGTCAACATGATGAAAGCTACGACAAAAATATGATATTGTCATATCGTACAAAGAGTTTAATAACAGATAAAGATTTAAGATTTTGTTCTTAAAGATTGTGACAAAATATGCAGAAGACTAGCACGCAAATTTGGTTAAGCGTTTATCCCATACAAATTATTAAAAATAATCAATTGTTTACAACAAATTTACCGGTTTTATCATTCAAGAAAGACATTTTTTTCTTTTATTTTTCGCTCAGGTATGCCGAAAAGATATTCTTTCTCCTTTATATTAATCGACTATCATTCTATCCGCCATCTTAACCTTCCATGCAGCTAAGCCATTTCTTCTCTAAATTAGACTATACTTAAATGTCGATTATAACACGAATCAGTTTTAAAATGTAAGGGTAATAAATTTCCTTATAACACGAGATGCTGATGAAATAAGATTTTTTAATTGTTTGAAATAAAACCTACGCGAAGTTTTACAATTTATTACTTTTAATATAGCCTTCGAAATTATCATAATTTAGATTGGAATCAGAAACTTCGATTCAGTCCAGACATGGTGGATTTTCTCAGAAACAAAAGAACCTTCGATCACGAACTCCTTACTTCATGCACAAAAACGCTTCGGGATAATGAACGATGTGCCAAGTTACGAACACTCAGCTGGCAAACAATCATTTAAAATATGGTTTGAATTAACCTATGCTACATAATTAACATTCATAGACTTCTGGAATTATTTTAATATTTTCCATTGCTTAACTCTCATTAGCAAAGCCTTAAAACATACGACTTATGGGATTATGAACTCGGCCTGGACGAAATTAGAACGATAATGGGTTTTTAAAGCATGGCATTTAGATAAGCATGGATCTATCTAAATGACTACAACAACAAGAAACAAAAATAAAGTTCCATTCATTATCAAAAACAAAGAAAATATGTACAAATCTGATCCCGTCAACGCAAATAGTTTCAGCAATGGGTTTATGATAGTCACAGGATTTTCTTACGATGGAAATTAAAAATAAGAAGAATGTGAGGAAAATGTTAAAGGTAATATCAAGAGAAAGTTTTTACACGCGACATTTACAAAAGAAATACCATTTCTTCATTGCAATGATTTGATTCCAACTTCATCAAGACAAATCAGTAACATACTTCAGAAAATACCACTGTAAATTCCCCTGATGTTTCGCTTATAGACTATTGTTGTCTTTGGTGTTCTGGACAGAGCCCTCTTTTAAGCACAAACCCACCACGACCTATAAACTCTTGAAGGTAGTGGAACAGGAATGAAAACCAACACCTCTGGAAATTTCACGAAAAGCTTTTCTGTTTCATTCATGGAAATCATGATAATTTATAGTCCAGGAAAAAAAAAAAAAAAAAAAAAAGCTATCACGTCGAAGATTAAAAAAAAATGCTCTTTCCATTTTAAACATTAATTAAACTGCCCTGAAATCATTCTAGAAATGTATAAACACCCTCCATAATTAATCAACGAAGTAATCCATTTGACACTTATTCCCATGGAAAAAATTATTTCGGCTTAAAAACGCTTAAAGGAAAGAATTAAATTCACGGACCGAAGCTTCTCTGTAATCCTAACGTTGTTTTTATTTTGGACCAACAGCAGAGCGTTACGGCACACAAATTGAGCAAAGTTGCTTCGTCGTAAATCATGTCAATCACGTACACCGCTTAAAAATGCAAGGAAATAACGTAGTAATACTATCATCATCTGTCACGGAATGAAAAAGAAAAGACGAAGATAATATTTATGATAGCATATGCATTTCTAAAACTAAATCAACATCTGCAACTGGGAGTGTAAACACGGTCTGAAGAACATATCCCCTTTTTTTTTTACCCTCTTAGTTGCTGCAAGATGCAAGTACCCCTTGGGCAATTTTAGCTGGGTTTGTATGTAAATTCCTGACGGTATTGTTTGCTTTAGCGTAACGTATGGTGCAGAGTTTATTGGGAGAGAAGCCAAGACTCCTCCGAAAAAAGTTTTTTCCCGCGCGCTCAATTTTAAGTTTGTTACGTAGCAAAAGCAAGGAGTTAAAATGCAATTTTCCTAGAATCGGTGACAATTTTTACATTAAAAGCCAGTGAAATGCTGCTAACAGAACATTAAATTTATATTATTTTTTGCTTCGCTCAGCAAATTTTGATCCTGACAAGTTTACTTTTCTCTTTGAGGGCGTAAATTAAAACTGCTGGAGCTGCGCCAAATCATCTAAATTCTAAAGTGTTAAATATGACTTCAGAAAGCGTACGTTAACAGATAACGTTTTTATTTATTTTAATGCATACTTCCTACATGCGCAAATATTATTTTATGTCAGGAATATGCATATGAAAATTTTTTCATATCATATAAGCATTTTAGAAAGATTATTTTCTCTACGTGTTCAAGGAGGTTAATTTAATCGACAATGGCAAAGCATAGGAGATGCTTTCGCGGAAGACGTTATAAGGAAAACGGGCTCGTACATACGTTGGAAAAAACAAGGGAACCGACCTTGCAGCCTGCCAGTTCGCTTCGAAGATTTTAAAAAAGGTTAAACAGCAAATATGTTAATTTTGCGGATATCGGTACATTTTGACAGTGTTCGCAACAATTATAATTCACCTGATGGTCATTACTCGGCAGTAATTTAGTAATGTAACAGAGTGGAAATTAAATCCTGAATTTGAATTGAACTTTTATACAACTGATAGCTACGCCAGATTACAAAGAATTATTGTACTTTCTCTAGCGCACTCTTGTGGAGTGAATATTTATCACGGCCAGCCAGCAAGTGGATGATCTACGGCAGCTGTTCTCAACTTTTTTTACTAGCATCTAAACCGTACATCTAAACAAAAATTGAAAACCTTTAGTACCACCACTAGAAAGTACTACTACCACCACCACTCTTGAACAAAGCTCAGATCGCATAAATTTACGAGTGTTAGAGAAAAACTTAGGATGAGCTCAAACTCAAAATAAAAAAACTCAAGATGTTCGGGTTTTAATTTTTGAATTTAATACTTAAAAACACTTTGCTCCTTTGCGTACCACCTATTTTTCTCTCGCGTACCACCGGTTGAGAACCCTGATTACAGTTTAAATCCGGGCGAGGGTGTCATCAATTTTTCATGATCACTCATTTCTGAAATACTTGATGTCTTCACGAGTTAAATTATAGATAACAACTGAAAACTGGGGGGGGGGGGGAATCTGTTTTCAGAATGTCTTACTTTCTTCATTCACCATGCGAAAATGTGAAAGGTCAACTTAGGTTAGACAAAGCACACATAGGCTACCTGCCTAAAGGGAGCGGGAAGCGATACCTACCTGCAGGATCTTCTGAAGATAACTGTAGAAAATGAGACAGACAGTATACTCTACACACAATATGCATATAACGTAATTTACTATTACTTTATGTAATGTAAATGTCTTAACGGGAATTAATTTAACTTTATCGCATTTCTGCATATTAGACGAAACTGCACCACACATGCATATATATAAGTAAGAAGAGACATGTAAATCAAAATTCTAACTTTAATTTGCCTAGTCGCTCAACTCTCCATTTTAAATTTGTTTTTTCCCCTTTCCGTCCTAAAAGTAGTAATTGTTGATAATAAATGATCTTATTATCAATATGGTCTTATTATGTTCTCTTATTATTATTAATGCTCTTATTTATAAATGCCCTTATTATGTCCATATTATGAACTACGTTTTTTCATAAATTAAACCATGTCATATGATTCTAATATGACGCAGATACTTTCATAACGATTCAGCCAATGGCGATTTCAAATCTGGGACGTGAAACTTATTATTAACCACAAATGGTCATAAATTTAAACTAAAATTATTTCATTCTGAACCAAACTTTCATCTTGGAAATACGACACATTTCTCTCTCTCGCTTTTACCCTGCCAACCCGCTTTTCTCTGCTGTTACACTTCCTTTTAACCGAGCGAGCTTACAGCGATAGTGTATCAGAAACGCATCGAAAATATTCATCTACATTAAAAGTATTGTTTTGTTAAGAAATAAAAAACGTCAAAGCTGCCACGGTTGCGTCAAGTTTTTCATCAGTCCGCATCGTTAATAAATACGTCATTAGCATCTAAATTATTTCACATTTCATATGTATATATCGCAGTGGCGTCGCTAGAGCTTTTGCGTCTCTTAAGATAGACAAATAACTATAAAATTCAAAAATGACATATAAGGAAATAAATTTAAACTCTTTGTATTTTTAAAATTTTTTTTCCCTCAAAACCATAGATAATATCGTAGCTTCATTGCTCCAGTTGCTGCACTGTGCGCAGTAAAGAAAGATTTCTTAAACGCAAAATAAACATTTATAGTTCTAAAATACTTTCTAAATGATTTTCATTTAGAAAATTCTTCCCACAAACAGCAAAGCTTACAGAAATTGTGAGGGTAGTTCGTATGTATGTTTGGAACTTTTCCTGGATATCGTATTCAGGAATAAACTGCAAAAAACTTCAAAAGGACCGCCCCTTGAGGTTCCTGTTTCATTGGCCTAGCAATTACGGAATTAAAACTCATAATTAATTCTTTCTTATGAATGCCACAACGATTATACATTTAGTTGATATTCGTTAATCCGCATTCAAAAGTTTCGTCGGAATACGGCGATTTCTTGGATTACTTTACCGCGAGTAAAAGCTATTGTTGCGTTCTGCGGGTTCAAGGATATAAAGTGATTAACGACAACACTTGACGAAGAATGAAAACACAATTTATTAGCCGGTATTACTCAGGATAGCTCCAAAAACACATTTACAGTCGTCGAAAAACTACGACAAACTCGCTGAAACAATCAGCAACACAGCCTTCAGGCTATAACGGTGAAAACATCTTCATGGCAAAGCACTAGAGTACAGCTCTCGACTCGGGTTCGGTCATTCTCGAAGCTCAACACACTCGATAACCTCAACGACGCACTATCTCTATGCACTATGAGACACTGCTATTCCGCGTACAGGCAGGGTGTATATAGCTTTTGGCCTGCCTTCGAGCACATTCTGGACCAACTCGGTAAGAATTCGTAATGTTCTCCATCAATCTATTGCACAGTGCCAGTTTTGTCGCCAAATGAACGATTTCGCGCCAAATCTGGTAACACTGTTTTCTCTTGCCACTTCCTGGCAACCCCAAACTTGCTTTGCAGGGAAGCTATCTTACCGCAGCTGGGCATTTCATAACACAATTTTTTCCCCTCAGTTTAACTCGGTGCGCAATTCAGTATCTCATCATTCAGTACCTGAACAATACACGAGAAATACGCCGTTCGAAAAATGTTGCTGCCCGGGGCGGACATCCTCATCCGCCCCTCTCTAGCTACACCACTAACATATTGTTCATATTTTTTCACAGGTATATCTTGCAACTTATTAGCCGCGGATATATACGGGCAATACTTTATGCTATTACCTCCCTCATCTCTGTAAAGTTAAATTCGACTCTGTGTTGTATTTACATTGAAAGAACGCATTAAAACTCAACGAAATTAACCCGTATGAATGGCTAAAAAACTATCCAAGTTCAGTGGTCCCGGTAACTGGGTAGGCCTGTTATCCCCCACTAAGGCGCTGACAATTAACACGGACAATACAATTCTCTTTTTGATAAATTTTACCGTTTACGCTGTTGAGCAACATAAGATATGTCGCCCATAAACACACGAAGACAGACGCAGGATTGCTCTTATCAACAAGAACACTGACATGGCAGTAAATAAACAGCTAGAAGAAGCTTATTGTTGGTAGCTGAGGGAGGGATAAGCAACTGGGGAGGAGTGGGGGGTCAGTTAAGACTCGAGTCAAGGAACTCCGTGTGGCAGGAGAACGGAAATCTTTGAGAAATGGCAAGCAGGTGAGAGCCCAGAACACAGTTGAATGGATTCCAAGAGGGGAAAAAATTGTGAAGATTTGTGAGATAAAGCACTTTACGGAGCATTTGAGAATAATTAATGGCGTGCATAAACAGATGGCTGAAAAACACAAAAACAACATCACAGGTCGATGATTTTTCAGCGATCAAATAATTTGAAACAGCATATCTGACGTGCCAAGCGATTCAGTTTATATTTATTTATCTTTGAGTTTACAACAAACGACATCGATCCTACCATCACGTCAATTACTTCAAGAGCTATTAACTCCTGCCTTCTCAACTGTTTACCAAAGTGGTAAAAATCTAATTAGTCAAAAACACAGCCAAAGAATTTTAAAAAGAAAAATTTGCAAGAAATGATGCAAAAAGATTTGGAAGGATTCACACTAAAACCTGCAACATTCTACGATAAATGCAAAGGAAACTTCATTACTGATATATTGGGTCCTTCCACAAATAATGTGGTTTTTTTTAATTACGTGAACTAAAGGTCTGGAGGAGACAAGACCTGTAGCAACTTGCATCAAGACTATAAACTTGCTATAAAGCTGATGGTCATGTTACCCTCCTCCTCTTCTTCGAGCAAATTTTGAAGACTGCAATTTAATTTTAACAGTTATGTTTTTAAAGTTCAATGGAAGTGACAAAGGAGCACATTCGGCGTATTTTGCTTTATGAGTTCAATTAAATAATTAGTAACGAAAATACTAGTGCAGTATATGGAGATAGCGTAACAATATAAGCGTAAGCCCCGGTGGTTTCAGAAAATTCCGAGCTGGAAACTGCAGAATAAAAGATGAGCATTTTCCTAGAAGATACGTAGAAATCGAAGAGGACCTGGTAGAAGATAACTATTTAAGGCAAAGCAACACAAGGACGATTGCTATGAGGAAGTATGCCTTTGTGGAATACATTCTAAAGGAAACTAGCTCCGTATCCACACTACGTATGGAGAAAACCATGAAAACCCCCATGCAGCCAGCCCATTCGCCGGCATTCGAAGAGTTAAACTTCCAGCGTTCAGCGACTTTACCACTTGGCCGCTGGTGGGTTTCAGGTGAAATATAATCCCAGCGTTAACTTTATGGAAGTAGCAGGGGATGAAGGACAGTGTATTTTATATTTAAAAGGAACTTCGCTTACCTTAATTTTGGAAAACAATAGAAGTATAACAAACGCATTATTTATGGGATGATCTAATATTTCCGTATACTTCATGAAAACTACGATTATACACTCTTAGACAAAAAAAAAAAAAAAAAAAAAAAAAAAACGCACCGCGACGCACTGAGAAGATATAAAGCAAATTGGACACTACTTGATATGCATAAAGGTTTTGACGGAAAATGAAAAATTTTACATTTTGGCTACCAATAAATGAACGGTTGTCGCTACAGTGCATCTGAATTGCGCAACTGGCAGGATATTTAAGAGGAGAAATTACGATTCCAGGTCATAAATTCTTCACGAATTTCATTCCGTGTACTGTGGTAGACAGTAACTAGGCCTCGCATACAGGTGCGCGAACGATATGCGCAGATGTCAGAATTTGAGAGAGGTCGTGTAGTTGAATTAAAAAAAAAACCGTTTGCTCTTATCGGCGAATAGCTCGACATTTGAGCAGGAGCGATGCCACTATTAGACGATGTTGGCAGGAATGGGTGAACCATGGCCGCACATAGCGTCAAGAAGAAAGCGGTAGGCTTAGAGAAACGACAGAACGTGAAGACCGAGCAATCGTCAGAGCGGCACTCACAGCCCTAGATGCATCATTATCATCAATTTCACATGCAACTAGTGTTTCAATGACCGCAAGGACCATTCATAGACGGTTCACAGAAAGGGGCCTGAGGTCAGAGCGCCCCTTGTGCCGACTACCATTGACCTCTGTACAACGTCAAGCCCGTTTTCAGTGGTGTCGGGTTCATTCGCACTGGAATGTCACTGACTGGAGTAGAATAGTCTTCAGTGATGAGTCCCGCTTTGAACTGAGACCTTTGAACCTCGATGACCAGCGAAAGCGAGTCTGGAGACGCCCCGAACAGCGGTGTGATACCAACCTGACTTTCTTCCGGCAGACAGGCCAACAACCAGGAGTGATGGTCTGGGGTGCCATTTCATTTCATAGTAGGACCCCCTTTGGTTGTCATCCGTCGCAACCTTACAGCACAGCGGTACATCGACGAAGTTCTAAGACCCGTTGTGTTGCCCTTCATGTCACGCCACCTTGGCTTACATTTCAGCAAGATAATGACCGCCCCCACACTGCACATGTTTCTAATGCCTGCCCAATATTACCTTGGTCGCCGGATCTCTCTCCATTGAGCACGTCTGAAGCATTATGGGCAGGGCCCTCCAACCAGCTCGGGATGTTAACGATCTAACGCGCCAGTTGGGCAGAATTTGGCGCGATATCCCTCAGGAGGACACCCGCAACCTCTATCAATCGATGCCAAGCCGAATCACTGCTTGCATAAGGGCCAGAGGTGGACAAACGCGTTACTGACTTTTTCACTTTGTAAAGCTCTATAACTTCAATAAATCATCCAATTTTTCTCAAACTGTAATCATTTGTTTTTCTGTATATGTACATCACTTCTACCGATTTCCGTCCTATTCGGATAACTCCTTCTTGGTGAATATTTTTGGGGGGGTCTAAGAGTGTATATATGTAATAATTTACAATGCTAACGAATATACTATGTCCTATACTTACTTAGACAACTTAAAGGATTCGGCTCTTACATAAAGCCCTTTGCTGAAGTGCGCACTATTGCTCTGCTAGTTCAAGTCTCATTGCTTCTCTTTATCACTTATAGCCTCAAAATGTAATAAATTGTACAGAAATTTGTAGGGTGGTTGTCGAACCCATACTGATATGTAATCAAGAATATGTCTTCTAAGAAATTATTCCTCAATAAAATTAAAAGTTATGCGGCGAATATCCAGCTATTTGTGGTTCCCCATATTCTATCCATCTATTACGCATCAACTACCTAAAATACCTCGGCCAAAATTAAGAAGTAATTGTTATCATCATCTACAAAATTATTACACTATATTAATTTAGAATTATAATAATTTAGAATACCGTAATGAAAAATTATATGCAGTAATTTAAATAATATTCAGTTATACGTTTCAGCTTCACGTTCCTTCGTTCATAATCTTATTTTAAGAATATTATACTTAAACTAAAATCTTTAATATCCACATATTACCTCTTACAATGAATAGCAGTCGAATGGATAAGACCACTGAATACTGGTAATACGACCCAGGGTCGATTTCAGAGAAACGGCTGCATGCAGTTTCCCTGCGTTTTCTTCCCCTTTATCGTGACTACACGCATACTCTGATGTGATAAACATATACAGTACACCTTCGATTATCAATTATCCGATCTTAATGAACTGTTTGGGCAGACATTGGCCGATCTTTAGAAACAAGAAACAGGTATGATACAAGAAACACTTTGGAATCTTATAATCACTTTTCCCTTATGCGATTCCAGTGCGCGATTTTGTGCTTGTACTAACTGTTCTTTTATTTATACAACCTACCCCGCCTTCATCTCTCTTATTCCAAACTTGCTTCTTTTATGCGGTCTGCTCGTCTTCGGGACTAAACGAAAAAAGAATTTGTTTTTATGTGTATATTCCTAATTACAAAATCTCAACATAAATGAATTATGCTTTCAAGTCAAATTAGCAATTATCGATCGATAAAAAAATAAAGTGAAACAACAAGTGCTTTCGGCTACAGGGTATAAAGCGAGAAAACTACCGTATTTATGGGTATTTAAATGCGCAATACCAGTTATAATCGATATTTATTACGATATTACATTTTTCGCGCCGTTTGTTTTGCTGAAAATTCTAATTTAACGTCGAAATAAAAATGCTGAATGCTTATTCCGCTTTGCCGCGACGCCAATACCAGCGATCGCTTTTGGAAACGATTTTCAAAGATTTTCTGAACGTCCGATTTCCTTGCCAATATCAAATAAATATGAGAATTTTGCGCTCTTTTACCTTCATAATTTTTACTTCCTCCTATGAAGTAAAGGAAGTATTGTAATAGCGAAAAATTTCGGATATCTCAGTTCAACGGAAATATCTTTTCTGACCGTTCAAGAGTTCCTTTTGACCTTTTTTGCGTGACGTCTGCACGTGCGGACACAATAAAGATGCGTTTTTCTCCAAAACGGATAGTAAAATGGAATAAAAATGAAATGTTTTATTTCTTCCCCGACATCTGAACGTACGTGCGTACACTTCTCGCATAACTCAAAACGATTAACATAGAACGTTGAAATTTTGTATATGGTTCTGCTATAACATCTAGTTATGCACCTCTCTTTTTTTATTACAGTCGTCAGTACCAAAAGTATATATGCACGCATACTCGTGTAAGGGGTATTAATTTTTTCAATTGGTAGTCATACACTTCCAATTGCAGAAGTGTTTTAAATGACGAAAATATTCAAGTTTTGGGAATGCCAAATTTTAAAAAAATTCCACAAATAACGAAATGAAACTTTGTCTAGCAATGTTGAAAAAATGGAGAGAAGTTAGCGAATCACTGTAACTAAATCTTCTTATCATTTATCAAAAAAGAACCGAAGTACATAGGTACTTACAAACAGGAAAGAAAGATATGACTCGACATTTTGAAGTAAATACTGTTAACAGATTAGGAAACGGGAAAACATTTCCTTGTTTCTTATCGGCTATAACATGTTATCTGCCATTAATGAAGATTCAAAAAGAAATTCAAAACACATATCGATTCATAAACAACTTTTCTCACGCATTCAAAATAAATAAAACAAAACTTTCGAAAACCACAATAATAATTACATGCATCGATAGGTATTAGGGCACAATGCATCGCGGCAAGTGGAAAACTACCCGCTGTTATGATCACTAGGTGTAACTAACTACTTTTATCATATCTAATAATACCGGCATGCTCAACCAACTAGAAAATTAATTTAAACTAGAAAGTTCCGCCAAAACTGGTTTCTAATTGCCAAATATTCACAGATGATATTCTTCGTTACGCATATCATATCATGCTGTTGAAAGCTTTCCTTTTTAATAATACAACTGAATTTTGGTCGTAAAAAAAACTACTTTTTGAGCTGACAGTTTCTTTCTATTTTATTTTTTATATCAAAGAGAAAAAAAACAGATTAATTAAAAATAATTTTCTGATAATGAAATTGGAAATTTCGCATTCTTTAATTCTTATTTCGTACATTTATAGGATATTTTTAAATTTATTGGTATTGAATTTCACTTATTTGAGTCTTTGCGTAAAAGAGGTTTTGAATTTTTTACTCTTTGTCTATATATATATATATATGTGTGTGTGTGTGCGTGTGTGCGAGTATGTATGAAACTTCAATTGCGTAGAAGACACCGGTACTTTTAACTTACGATAGTCATCATGGCTGAGCGTGAAACCATACAGACGAAGCTAACAAAACTGTATTTTAACGAATCACCAATCTTTATTTTCACACATATCAAATTATTTTGGTAGTGGCATGCAGCCATCTCGTAATATTATTTGCATTAATTAAAACTTAAATATATTCGTACTTTAGTGAATTTTTATGCGATGGCCAAATTATGATTCTGTAATAAAACTTCATGAGAATATTAACAACGTATTTTTAGACATACTTATAAATTAGTTCCATTAAGATTCTTTCAGTATAACAAATGTAACAAATTTATAAATTAAAGAACTAGTAAATCTCAAAACAATATCACTGAAAGGTATTTAAGGGGAGAAAATCAACTCGAATTATTCTAATTTATTTATTAACCGACTCCTCAAGGCAAATGGAAAATGACGTCAAAAATCGCAAATTTTTAAATTAAATATTTCAATCAATTTTTATTCAATTTTTATTGCACGTTAGTCGAACTTTTATTTATTTATTTATTTATTTTTTTTAATGAGCCCAAAATTTTCCGAAGTACAGGAACAGGATAGACATATACAGAAAGTTAAATTTCGCAATTCATAAATTTAAAAACCCCAAAACATGATCCTTTGCGTCACTTAAAATATTTTTGTAAGTATATATTTACGACCAACGGTTGCGAAAATAAATCCGGCTAAGGACTTTCGTGAAACAGTGTATCTATAAATCATATAGTAATTTTTCAATATAAATTTCAGAGATCCTATTACTATGCAATAATTTATATATACATATTCCTAAAAATTTTACCCATATTGTAGAGAAATTAAGTTATTTCGAAGCAGAAGACATGCAAAATAAGCAATACCCTCGCCGGGATTCGAACCACGAACCTCTGGAATACGCGCCAAGCATGCTGATTCTCACACCAAGAAAGCATGCTTGGGATAATAAGTATTATATTATAAGTATATTTGAAACTAATATAAACAAGATGATTATGGCAACTACTTGATGACTCTGTCATCGATACTTCTCAACGAACACAATTCTTCTTCTATTGAATACAAGCATTTAAATTCGGCAATCGTTCTCATCAAACTGTATTTTCCACCGCTAAAAGAGATCCCAGTTTCCAAAAGCCTACAGTCAACTCCAGCGGTCAGCTTTCGTTAAAATATAACATCATTGATAAACCGAAAATTTGAAGAAAGACCTTTGGGGAGGGGGAGAGGTTGGTGTATTTAATTATGGCAAAGCACACGAGGGCTATCTGCCTAAGGGGAAGGATGCCTTCGTGGAGAACTTTCTGAGGGAAACTGGCTCGTATACACGTTACACATGGGGAAAACCCCGAAAACGCCCATGCAGCCAGCCCGTTCGAGGGATTCGAACCTCGGACCGAATTACCAGTGTTCAGCGACTTTACCGATCGGCCGCTGGTGGGCGGGAGGAGAAGATGTTTTTTTTTTACATTAGTTTTCGAAGCAAATTGTATTTTTTTCCCCTATACACATAAGTCGTATCTGGCTAATAGAATGAAATTAATTGCAACTAGCTTCGTTGTTTATAAACATACTTGCCAATCCACATACGTAGACATCTTTGTCCATCCGAATATAAAAACAAAGACGCCACAATAAATGTGAAATAATAATAAATGTGAAGAGAGAAAACGTTTTCTGAAGTTCGTCTGCTGTCAAAACTAGTAAGATATACATTTTAACTATTAGTTTATCCCTAAGAAGTAGAAGCATTTATATGTAGGAAAGACTTTCAAGGAAAAATCTCTCTTTAATGTGTTAAAATATTTATTCCTTAGAAAATTAAATTAACGCAAGCCGTTAAATATGTTTGGACCGATTAAGTATTCTGTTTATAAGGTTCTTAAAGTGTACAGATGCTGTTTGGACATTACGCACGGTCATACAAAGACTGCATATGGGGGTTGGATTAATGGAATATGGAAACACACGAACGCAATCAATCTGTTTACGGGGAGCGATGTCTTGGTGCAGACTGTTAAGACAAAACGGCTGGCATTTCACATTCTTGAAGGAAACCATGAAAACAACCCCGCATCCAGCCCGTTCGCCTGAGTCAAGCCAGAAACTTATATGACTGTCCGGTATATAGCCCAGTTTGCTGAATTTGATGCAACATCTGTATATGTGTATGAAATTAAAATGGAAATGTAAGCGGGACTAAAGACCCATTTGTAAATCACTCTAGTCTCATTCATTACTGGAATAATCCATGTTAAAGGTGCCGGACACGTTAGCAAGTGTTTCGTAACTTTGTGAAACCCTTAAAACAAAACTTGTCACGGGAAATCCTTGCACATTGGCTCAAAAACAAATTTCGATGTAATATAACCGATTTCTGGTGGAACCTCTACCGATTTCTTACCGAACATTTGGGTTTTGCGAAACTTCGTTTAGAAAGGATGTTAAGCAGTTATACTGCAACTTTCAGTATACTGCTTCTTTCAGTTATACTGCAACTGCTTCTTTCAGTAAGTTTATCATACCTACTATATTTAATGTCAGATCTTACATCATAACCAATTAAACTTTCAGTTTGCTCTTAATGCCTCCATGAAGCTGAAGTGTTTTTCCAAAAGCATATTTTGTTTATTGAAGACAGTCTTTCCTGCAATTAATACGTTTACACCTAACGGGAAGAGGTAACACTCTCAAGAGGTGCAGAAGCTCGTCGAATTGCGAATAAGCGGAGAATGCAGATAGTTGAAACAAGGGGGGGGGCATTGGTAGATACTGTTTTAAACGGGCACTGAATGCTTACGCAAATACTACTACATATGAGGAATACTTAGGAAGTGTACGTTAATAACGTCCGGTATTTACAATTACATCCAGATTTTTACAATGAGATTAACTGTATGTCTACTTAAATCTGTTTCGACGCTATATACATGAACCCTAATACAAAGAATATTTTCAACTACAAACAACATTTATCTTCAGAAAAAAGTCGGTTGCAGGTATTAACATTAAAAAAAAAGCGTTTAAACATAAAAGTGAAACTTAAATGTTCATGAAGTGATTTTTTGTGAAATTCCAAAGAAGAATTTCCAAGAAAAATATTAGCTAATAAAAATATACGAGAGCGAAACGAAGGTTCCCACACATCCACATCATTTTCCACAAGTAAAATGTTGCATAACGTCGCCGCTTATATTTCAGTATCTTGAATATTTTGTTCCTAGTGCCGTACGATTTCCTTTTACCTTCGCACTCCTTTCAGTTTGTCATTACAAGCTTGAATAACGTGCATGCAACAGGATCTCTAATCACTGCATATAATCTTTTAAAAAGTGTCTTGAATATGGGCATCCGCAGAAAGTTTTCGGGGAAGAACTGGAGTAAGGCGTCCGCAGAAATTTCTCGGGAAGAATTGGAGTAAAATAATTCCTTCAATGAATTTTTATTTGTTTAATTGAGGTTTCACCAGTAGATTACAGAATCCAGTACTGCTTCAATACAAAACACAAATTTTTTTGTAATTCAACTCTAGCAGGGTCATATGCGCCATCCCCTGACCGTGAATACACATGGATTTTTGTTCTTAAAAATATGATAACTGTAATGAAATTCGTAAATGTAAGTAAGTTGTTTAAATATTGTTACCTTAAAAAAATAGCATTACGTATGAAGCCTCAAAGAACCGTTAGTATCTGCAGCTGTGGTCTAGCTTTATTCATTTTTCCCCCTCTTCCTACGTAATATAAGTAGTCAATTGAGGGATGGGTGCATAGAAGGGGGAAAGTTAAGGTTATCGGATTTGGCAAAGGGGTTAGCGGGAGGATAACGCAAGTTCAATCGATAATTCTCTCTCGAAAAGAGGTGATTTCCCTCGCCAAACTACTTCAGATAGCAGGCTGAGCTCCAGGGAATACAACTAGTTAAGGGAATAGGTATCTGAGGGGGACGATCTTTTGAGTTATTAACGAGCCTCTTCAGAACTGGATCGAATGTCTAGCCACGCAGGCAAAAAGCGAAAGGCGAATTTATCTTACTAGACGTCGTCTTAGCAAAAGTTTGCGGGAAGGATTTAAGTTCTTTGTAAAAGCATTCCTTAAGGTACCGAGGCAGAAGCTATTATGCTAGTTCAAATATAAGATGACTAAAATGAGATTGGCAGTTCAGGGTAAAGGTTTTGGAAACATAACTAATAAAAAAAAAAATCGGAAAGGACCTGTAGCATAGAAATAGAATGCTGTTTCATTTGGTTTTTTAATGATAAATCTTTGCTCTGTTTGGTAACTTTTATTAACACTTGTCTCGGTGAAGTTCGAAAGGTAACCTTGTCTTGTTAACATTGTTTAAATTGGGAAAATAAATTGGATCCAATCCAATCCATGTACAATTTTGACCTCAACCGATGGTGAACCTTTTTTTCACTTGGCTAGTTTTGATGTTGAATATTTTCTGAAATTCGCTTCTTTGAAGATACCTTTCGCTTCATTAACATCCATGAATGAATGCTTGTACAGTTTCTAGTCTTCTTTTTTACTCCCTTATAGCGACATATTTCAGTTATCAGATTTCAACGGAGATATTAATTTTGACTATTATTTTGCGTGACCTTTTTACGTATGGACAGAATAAAGAACTCTTTCTTCCAAAACGGATTGTAAAATGGAAGCAAAGCGGATTTTTTCATGACGTCTGTACGTAAGTCCGTATATACTTTGCATAACTCAAAAACGATTAGCTGTTAGAACGTTGAAATTTTGTATACGTAACTGCTGTAATGTCTAGTTGTATACCTCCCCTTTTTTACTGCAATCAGCAATATCAAAAGTGCATATATATATCAAATGTTGTATGATCTTAAAGTCACTTACCCTCAAATCAAGTTATTCTACTACTTGCGCAATAGCTGCAAAGTAAGTTAATAATAATTTATTTACTAAAGAAATATTAATTATATTTTCGTAATTTTCTAATGTTTATTTCAATTACTTTCAGTTCTATTTCACAATGCCAATTTCCAATGTTTAATTTTTTACAAATAGTTTTGAATTAAAATGCATGAACACGAGGGTGTCGGGGGACAATTACTCAAGCAATTCATCAATTTTACTGCATACATTGCTTTTCACTCAAAATTGAATTAGCGAAAATGCTTAATCAGAATGAGTTCTTTGGTGCTCTGCATTGGTTCTTGATCCTTTCAATTCACAGAAATATTTGGCCTAACTTAAATTGCCAGTTTGGCATCGCCTTATTACTTGAGTAAAGAACAAAACATCTTCGTATCTATTTCTTAATTATTGTACATTGAACGGGAGCTGGTTTGTTATCCCTTGAAAAGTCCACTAATTTCCGATCAATGGCAATGATTACTTGCTCTTAATTTAATTAGGGCCCACCAGCGGCCGAGCGGTAAAGTCGCTAAACACAGTCGCTGGTAGTTCGGTCCGAGGTTCAAATCCCGCGAACGGGCAGGCTGCATAGGCGTTTTGTGGTTTTCCCCATGTGTAACGTATATACGAGTCAGTTTCCCTTAGAAAGTCCTCCACGAAGGCATCCCTCCCTCAGGCAGATAGCCCTAGTGTGCTTTGCCATAATTAAATGCACCAAACACCTTAATTTAATGACTTGCTTTTAATTTAATTTCTTTTTACAATTGAAATTTTGTTATTCATGATTTAATTCAAGTCCCCGTTAAACATTTTTAACAATTTACAATCAACGTTTCATAATATTTGAGTTAATGATTCATAATATTCAAGTTACTTTAAAACAATTTTCGGAATTAAACTTACTAACTATGGATTCACTCTATATATATATAAATGGGCTCTGTTTTCTCAAGGGAACTTAGAAATTTGTATACCATGCATTTCACAACGTTTCTGAATTATGGAACAAGAATCTTATTTGTTATGAAAAATAATAAAAAATAATAAGATTTTAAAAGCAAAAAGTTTACTCCGAAACATTCGTTTCTTTTTTTAAATTATTTTTCGAAATTGTTCTACAAATGTGCGAACACCCTCTGTATCAAATTAAATCAAATATTTTGAAACATTTTCTTTATAACTAAACATGTGATTGTATTTCACGAAACCTGTTCGCTTGAATTCGATGTAATCAAGCATCTTAAAATGGAGAATACTATATATATATATATATATTTTTTTTTTAAATCCAATGACAGGGATTTCACTATTCAGCACTGGCCACTCCTAAGGCAATTTTATTGTGGCGGCACCTATTAGGCGGCCACCTCGTTTTTTAGATACTGTAATAATACAAACGATTTAAAAGAAGAAATGTGAATTATAAACCATTTTTAATTTATATAACAACACAAAGTAATATACTCTCTAAAGTAAG
The DNA here is from genome assembly GCF_044657685.1 of Stegodyphus dumicola. Lineage (NCBI taxonomy): Eukaryota > Metazoa > Arthropoda > Arachnida > Araneae > Eresidae > Stegodyphus > Stegodyphus dumicola. The sequence continues at coordinate 52,869,699 of NC_140777.1, forward strand.
ACGCAACTAACTAATTAACAGGAAAGTTAACTACAAACAATTGATCACTGTTACAAAATTCAGAAGTCCAATCAGTCTTAAAAGAAAGTTCTTGCGCTGAAGCACAACGCCCTTCCTCTACAGGGTATAAAAACTGCGACTAAGGAAGAAATATTCGAACAATCGAACGCAATTTCACGGAATATTATTTGAAGAAAACTGTATTTTCACTGTAATTAAAAAAAATGCGAGGTTATTTTTTTATACTATTCGATCACTACATTAGAAGTAAGAAAATTTACATGTAGCTCACATATATTTCATAAAAAAAATTATATTCAGCATTTATAAAATTTGAGCTCTACTGTTGCATCAAAGTAATATTGCCTGATAATTTCAACTACGCTAATTTTATTTTTAATTTTTATTTATTTATTTGTTCATAATTTGTTTGCTTTCGCAGCAAGAAAATTTATAAAAATCCCAAGTGTTCTATTACTATTTTAAATAAATAATATGGTGTTGGTGTATTTAATTATGGCAAAGCACACTAGGGCTATCTGCCTAAGGGGAGGGATGCCTTCGTGGAGGACTTCCTAAGGGAAACTGGCTCGTATACACGTTACACATGGGGAAAACCACGAAAACACCCATGCAGCCAGCCCGTTCACGGGATTCGAACCTCGGACCGAACTACCAGTGTTCAGCGACTTTACCGCTCGGCCGCTGGTAGGCTTACATAAGTAATAATAATAAATTTTAAGTAAAATCTGAAACTGAGTAAAATCTAAAAAAAAAAACAGATTTTTTTAAAATAAATGTTACTAATTTGAAATATCGGCAGTTAATGAAAGAATTTATGGTCCATGGATCTTACTATCGCAGCATTTATTTCTTTTTAATATTCTAATAAAAAGCAACTAGGATAAAACATAACGCCGATTCAGACATGTGCACATGTAAAATGAACCAAAAAGGTTACAAAATGTCGTTTCCGCTTTATCAAATTTGTTGGCTGAAAGAGCTTATCATCTCCAAGAAAAATTCCAGCGGAAGAAATGACCTTGAAAATTTAAAAGAAAGAAGAAAGCGAAAAAAATGGTTACAGACATAGCTAAAAATATCTTTTTTAAAAGCAGTGACACGCACAGCGTCAAAAATGATTTCTGAAAGCAAACAACCCCGACGCGTGAGCACCAACCGCGAAAACACGAACAAAAGCAACGGCATTTGGAGACAAGCCAAAGAAAGGTCTCAACTTCTCCATTTATGCCCACCAAGAAAAGATTTCGGACATTATAACCTCTACTGTATCCTTATATGGGGTTTCATATAGTAACTACAAATGATCATTAAAAAAATATCTCAATCTTACAACAGCAGTATTACAATTCTGGTTGAATATATTACTTCAGTAACAATTATTTTTATTTAACTATTATTTTTTGCTTTAGAACAGTTTTGCTTGATAGAATCTTCTTGTAAAATCAAATCACGCACATTTGCAATTGAAATGAATATAGTCCAGAATCACTCCCGAAAATACTTGCAAGGAGGGGAGGTAATAATTTAGTGATTCCGCAATTATGTTTCTTGGGCATAATTTTTGTTTTTTTTTAAAAAAAAAAAAAAAAAAAAAAAGATTATTTCCAGTGCGTGTAGACATTTAATAGAGGTGAAAGAAATTTTATTTAAAAAATTACTTAACCTCTTTCTTATTAAAGAGCACATTTCCTTAATTTCGTTCATTAAATAATAAATGTATTCGTGTTTCACGATTTTATCCCAATCATATAAAAAAAAATCCTACATAACTGCATCAAAGACTACGTTCATTTTCAATAAGACAAACTTTTGTTTACTGTTGATTTCCGCTAAAAGTTTTTGTTGGGTAACAACCCTCTTTCTTCATGGAAAAAAAAAAAAAAAAAAAATTCTGTGAAGTTTCTACCCTGAAGACATTTGTCTCTCGAATTCCAGTTGAAATTAACACAAAACGAATATACGCAATACTATAAGGTACTGTACCAGAGAAATATATAATAACTTATAACAATACATCGTAACATATGTTCGTTATAAAGAAATTAAGAGCAGGAATTATTTATTATTAAAGAACTTGTTTATGTATTTCAAGGAGAGATATAGAGGGCCTTTTAGAGTATAGAACATTTTAACTATCTCTAAAACTTTTTCACTATATCATTATTCTAAATTCCTCAATCCAACATGCTAATTAGTGTTACTTAATTAAAAAGAAATTATACTCCGAAGTAAATAAAAGTAAAATTGCGTTACCATTTTAAAACATGCTAAAATAATTTCCCTCCTTCAAGACAGTTTGAACAAATTAAAATAAAATTAGGCAACAATAAATGTATTAAAGAGTATTTGTTCAAAACCTGTATTCGAAAATCAAAGGATTTTAATAAAAAAATTCCAATTTTCTCTTTACCCGTTTCTTTTAAATGCAAATAATATACTATCGCTTCGTAAAAGAAGACATGAAAAATCACAGAGCGGAGTGGTCATAAATGACAGCCACCGACTTAACATTTAAATGAAGTTCGTACTAGAGGGAACGCTGCTCATCATAACACTGAACCTTGTTTTCAACTCTGAATTTTTTTTCTCTCCTTTTAACGGAACAGAAAGAAAATGCTGGCGATGCACATTTTTATTTTGCTTTCCTTTCTGTTCCACGGATCTACAAAGAATTCCAAACCCGACGAAGAGTGGCGGAGATCGGACGTCACGTCGAGATCCCAACCACCCCTGCAATCTTCTTCTTTTCCCTCCCCTTCCCAACCCGACCCCTACCCAAGAAGTTTCTTAGAAGGCTGACAAATGGGCAGAAGGCCACGCGTGTTTCCACATGACGCGATTAATCATTGGTTCCTTTTTTTTCCCACCATCTACTACAGTTCTTCAAGAAAAATCTGGGTTACCACACTTCCGAATTGCTACAAACAAAAGCACCGCATCACATCCTTCAATATTGACAAGCGTACACTCAAGTTATAATCAGAATCATTTACGGTATTCTAACAACGTACCGCAATGATGTTTTCGAATTGTTCGTTCCGGATTTCTGCGAACGCAAAACAGAAAGTGGAAAGAAACTGTTATTTCAGTTGACGCAAATGGGATTTTGAAAATCTGTTTGAAGGTGGACTTTTTATACAGTCGAAAAATCCAGGATTTAATGAATCATTGCACAGACATAGAATGAAACACAAAATTTTTTTCAAAATTTCTTACTGACAGAAAGAAATAAATGACAGGTAGTTTCAGAAAGCATGATTCAGTTAGACGTGTATGAACACTTAGAAGGGGAAAGTTGCATAAGGACAAATTGAAATCAATGCAGAGTCGAATGCTAAATGCAGAGTCAAAAATGCCAAGCATTCGTCATCGTTCAACATTATACTTGGACGTCAGTAAATCGAACTTGGCGGTCAACTGAATGGCCTGCGAGATCAGCAAACTTAAAATGCCTCGATTACTTCTTTGGTTACATTAAAGGACTGATGTATAACACCCTCGTCGACAGTGGTGAGGACCTTAAAGCATGCGTATCTGTAACTGCCTCCGAGATTTATTTACGAAACACGGCAGAAATTTTTTTAAATGTATGTGATTCCATCCCTGACGCTGTCAAGCCTGCACTGCAGCTCATGTGGTTCGCAACTTTGAACACCTTCTGCGATTTCGAAATATTTTGCAAATACGTTATTGCGAGTTATAAAACATACTTTTCTCTCTTATTAGCTTGCTTTCATTTCTCGTCCTCACTGTATATTAACACATTAAGATGACATTACTGGACTTCCACTGCTACATAATTACGATTTGCTTGTGCACAACCTACCTCCCCAGAAATCCGTATTTGCTTAGCTAAATCACATGTAGATAAAATATTGTTAGAAACTGCATGTGTGGAACAAATTACTTTTTAAAACAGAAATCTAGTGTCAATCAATCTTTAGATGGCGCTTGCTTCAATGATATTACTGTCTAATGTTAGAAGGCACTGAATATTGCATCATCTGTTTCACATGCTACCAGAATACGTTTTGAATTTTCAAGATCAGCACAAACAAGTGAGAAAGGGTCATGCTCCTCCTCGTTGTCGATTCTGTATTCATCGTTACGGTCAAGTTATACTTCGTAATTGAACAGATCCGTAAAACGAAAACTGGTAGGACTAAAATTTCATTCTCTCTTTGACAGTTCACAGTGTAACGAGTAGATCGCATTCAACTGCACCTTGAAATGTAGATCATGCTTTTTTAAAGAATTCACTGATGGTGCTTCATGTTACTTCATTCAATGAATTTAGGACAAAATTTACTGCATCAAATATATTGATATATCGCAAGTTTTTATAATTTAAATATCCCAAGTTTTAAGACTTGCTTAACAAATTATTTCTCATTCAATGGATTAATAGTTCCTTATACTTCAGTTCATACAATATTATTCCTATATTCAGAATATGTATGCATTGCATTTGTATGGTTTGGTGGTGGGGGGGGGAGGACTTTTTCCAGATTTTGGAATGGATTCATTCAAGGAAAAACTTTTTATTTCTAAACTTTACGATATGCATGTGAATAGAACTCATAAAATAATACATAATTAATTGTCAGGAATAAATCTTAAAAAAAAAAAAAAAACTGGAAATTTTACATAATTTATTAAGTTTTTGTTAGGAAAATGAGAAGGGGCATTCTTAAATCCAAATTCGTTAAATAGGGTTCTAGCATTCTTAAATCCAAATTCGTTAAATAGGGTTCTAGCATTCTTAAATCCAAATTCGTTAAATAGGGATCTAACTTATCAAATGCGTGAAGATTTCTAACATGTCTCTGCTATTCTTTACATTCACTAAAACAATGGCTGTGAACAATTCCTATGCTATACCCTAATAAATACTTAATCAACGCTTGCACCCCTTCTCGTTTCTAAACAGGCAGCCGGTTGTGTAAGGTTGCCATCACACATCCATTTGTTTCGAACGAAGAGGACATTTAAAATAATGTTTCTACCTCCTTTACCATTCATAGAAAGACGTATAACTTTTATTCTTCTATTCGCAAAAAATTGGAAATTGTTCGTTTTCAACAGCCAATCAGCTGTCAGCATGGAATTCTCCATCTTCAATCATCATTTGTGACAGAAAATAAGTTTCCTTTTACATGATAATCCTAAAGTTATTCGTACTGATTGGCTGTTTTATACGAAGTGACAAAGCAGAAAACGTTCCTACAGTACAGTTGTTCTTCCAAAATGTTTTGAATGTGATAGGACCTTAAGATAATTTCTCGTTCTTACCACGTCCGGCTAGCAATCGGGGATCCGGAATTTCGAATACTTGCGAAAGCGTCAGTCATTTTTTCTACTTTCCTGTTTAAAATTAAATAAATAAATCTAAAAGAATTTATAACGGCGCCGGAACTAAAATGTGCAGGAGTATTGTCTAGACTAGGCCTCGATCATGAAGCTGAGAGATGTACGGTCATCTTGTGTGCAAACTCTTAACGAATACGGTATTAGCAATAATCAGTTTTAAACCAGTCTTTCATGGCAAAGAAAACACACATTCGAAGTGGGAAAAAAAAAGAAAGAAAAGAAAACGCGATGTCCTTTAACAGAAAAATCGATAGGATAGATTTAATGATTCCATGAAAAACCCTCCAGAAAGCAAATCAAAAAGTGAAAACAAACTAAGAATATGCAAAAGGGTAAAGGAACCTTTCTTAGGGAAGAAATTAAATCGGCGCCCACGCTTCAGACTGGTAAGTGAGCGCATCTTAATATATGAGACATCAGAGGTTGGAAACTACACAAACACTGCCAAAACAGGTTACATACTAACCCCTTTAGGCTATTATTCTATATTGCATGTTGGCAGATAATGATATCCCAAAAAACTCCTTCTGAGCGTAGGTTAGACACCGAAGTCATTCATTTACGAGATTGGTTACTTAAAATAGAGGATTAATACAATCCAATAAAAAAAAAAAAGGTCTCCTTGAAGCAGTTACTGGACAAATTACTTAATGATGATTGATGACATGGCTATGCATTTGCGATTGCAAATGATAACAGTTGGAAATGATGGCTGAAGCACTCGTCATGCAAGCGCAACTAGAGAGATAGCTGTTCTAGAAGGTGAACTCTTCGTTCTAGAGTTATCGCAAAGCAGTCTGATAACAGCACATTTCAGAGAGCTACATTACAAAGCATGTTTAGACGGATTCAATATGTTGAGATATCTCAAGGAAAGGGAAAAGACTGCCATGGTCAGTTCGAGGGCGTGTATCCGAAAGATAATTAGGAGATTCTCAGAGATGCATATCAAGTGAAAAACTATATTCGGCAGATGTTCCTAACGTGATATTATTAGTATTATAGTTACTACGCCAAATCGATTATAATACTTTATTTACGATATTTCCTATTATGGAAAATGGTTGTCCAAAGTAGCGTTTGTGGAGTGGAGCGTTATCACGAATAAATACCATTGCGCAGAAGAAAAGTATAATAAATCAAACTATATACACCAAGAAAAACACACATTTTAGCATAAATATGCGTACTTAAAATGCAATTAAGACTAACTTACTTAGATTACTTAAAAGAAAATCTAGAATAAAATTTTTATTATTATAAATAAATTTTTAAAATTTAGTGGAATCTTTCTTTAAACACATTAAGGAAGGGGGAAATTGCGTGCATTTTTCCCCCACATGTTCAGATACTGGCATTAAAAAGCTACAAGCAAATACACAACAAAATACGGTAAATCTCGCTTTAGAATCTTGATGTCTTATTGTCAACGTCAAATCGCCATCCTCTAGTTTATATTACTAGGCTTTATTATTAGTCTACAAAAATAGACATTACAAAGACCAGTCGGGGAAAGTGCAGAATCGCCCACTGCTTAACGCGTTTTTAAGAATTGCACATACTCGGTATCCATGTTCACATCGACCTATTTTCACTTAAAAAAAACATCTCAGAATTGCACAAAAAATGGCATTGTGCACTCCCTTTATCCATGTACATATAGACTTATTTTCACTTAAAAAGTCAAAGAAAATTGACAAAAATCCAATTTTTCTTACTCTTGTAAAAAGCGACAAACAAATAAGTGGACGATTCTGCACTTTAGCCGAATAAAAATTACTGATAGCCAACAGCCTTGTCCGCGGTTTTCTGCTCTATACATCCCATAATGTTTACATCAAGAAAATAATTCTTTCTTTCGTTCTACCCCTCTCCAAATGGCGAGCCCTTGCCACTTTAGGTACTACTGGTCATTTTATTATGGAGGCATCTAACAGGCGGCTACTCTCTGGTGTATAATAATAATAATAATAATAATATAAAGGGACAGGCAAATTACACCCACGCCTTCTCCGGGGATTCGAACCTAGGCCTTTCGGTACAGCAGTCAGAATCACTAACCACTTTTCCCCTTATGCGGTTTAAGAAAATGCAGTTCCCAAACCCATTCCTAAGGATTGGGATGGTACAGAATAGAATTTAACCTGCACTTCAACTAGAATCAGTTTATACGAAAATGTAGAATCATTTATGCATCAATATTTATATTTTTCACGTCACGTTACGTTATATTACGTTACTAGACGGCCCTCACTCGAATCATTCATATGGCCTGGTAAATTGCCGATTCTGACAGCTGCTACTACATCAAACCGAATGCACGAATTAAATTATAAGCAATGCGCAATGGCAAACAGTTCTCGTGACTCCAAGATCTACTATTTATATGCATAATTATTACTACGTTAACTGAAAGAAATCAAACAATTTAAAAAGTAAAATGCATTGTTCTCAATAATGATATTAACCTTTATACTATTAGTATAATTACCTAATCGGTGTAGTTGTTAGCAATACTTGCTGCCTTATCGTTTGGCCCGGATTCGAATCCCGTGGAAGGCCTTGAATATAATTAAACGCATAACGTCTCTTCTAAACGGCATGGGGGTACTTAAAATAATGGGAGAGCCGAAAATTCTCTCAAGAGAATGAATGATGGTAGGGTAAGAGAAAGTGAGAGACCCTAGGGTCGTTTCTCTGAAGTGCTCTCCATCAATACTGGGTTGAAGCTTCTTCCTCAAAAGTCGCATCTTGCGGTGCACCTCAGGCAACGTTTTGGTGATAAGATGGCTAAATTACCAACGCTCTTCTCCATCGCGGACGAGAGTATAACTTGGGATTCGGAACAACAATAATATTATTTACAACAATTAATTCAATTTATTTTTAACTAAGATACAAGAGAGTACATATTATTCAGCAAAGTTAATTACCATTAAATTTCTTCAGACTTCTAACGCAGTTTCCGCTATTTAAAAATCGTATCATATTGTTACGGATTTAGTATTTAAATAGCTAATGTTAGTAGAATTATAAATTAATAAATTGTTTATTCCCCGTGCAGTGCAGCGCGTGGCGAATATTAAAGGAAAGCTAAGCCGGAAAATTAAAAATACAAGAGCACGTGCATTTAACATTTAATACATAAATAGCTCTTTTTTATTTCGAGAAAGTGCTAGAAAATTCTCGCGCATTTAAAAAAGCTTATATAAGCGGCATGAAAAACCTCTCAATTTGTAGCCGTTATTTAGTCAGTTTGTTGTTGTTTTAAGAGTTTGTTTAGAAAACTGCTCTTGTTTATTGTAGCGGATTCGCGGATTAGCTTTCTTTAGCTGTTTTGAATTAAGTTCTCTTGAAAGTTTGAGCAATTAAAAGATAACTACTGTGAGATATCGTAATACTGCACGAATGTCTGAGGAAATTTAAGCATTTTTGTTGTAATAATAATAAATTTTGTTCATTTTTCATCGGACTTGTGCATTCAGTTCAAACGAACCCGTACGCACGCAACAATATACTAAGCCTTAGCGATGTGAAAAACAATCGTTTAGAAAATTTATATAATACTGCTGTACGTTATAAGAAAGACAGTACCGATGGTATTAGACAGATCGCAGTTATAATTGAAAATTTATTTATGAGAGGTACAAAACTAATAGTACGAAATTCAAACGGTGTAGTTGCATCCATTCAAAATATGCTGTACATGAATAAGTAAGGGTATGTACGTTAGGTTAAGTTATTTAATTACGGCAAAGCCTCGAGGGCTATCTGCCTAAGGGGATGGATGTCTTCGTGGAGGATTTTCTAAGGGAAACTGGCTCGTATACATGTTACACATGGGGGAAACCGCGAAAACACCCATGCAGCCACCCCGTTCGCAGGATTCGAACCTCGGACCGAACTACCAGTGTTCAGCGATTTACCGCTCGGCCGATGGTGGGCTCTATGTACATTAAGAGATACTTTTATGTAAAGATGTATTAATTCCTTTACATTCTTTTATACACAGATCTACTATATACTTTAATACTAGACACATTACTTCCACTTAGAGAGTATTACTGGTTACTTCCATGCACAGATGTACTAGGTACTTTATGTACAGTCTATACGGCCTAGGGAAATGGCTCGCAGATACAAAATGATCTTTCTATAAAGACATGGATAACGAAAAGAAGCTACATGTAAAATATATTTGCTAACGTTCCTGAAAAGCAATATGCTCGATATATCACCATTAAGTGCTTGCTGACCCCCCGCCTTCTACCTGTAACCTCAACCCTCATTATGAGACAGCTAATTGGCGATTTTGTTTATGTAGCATCCCCGCCTTCCAGCGATTAAGTTTTCGTATTGTAAATGCGCTTTAGGCCTGGTGTAATTTTCTCGGGGAGTAAGTAATTAATTCTATTCCGCCAGTCACATCGCGGATTTAAAAAAAAAAAATTTGAGGTTTCGTAGTCCGGAAAAACTGCAAATAACTCCACGAATTAAACATTATAGTTTCTAATTTCTCTTCTGCTGTGTGTTGCGATTAATCTCACAAGTCTGACATCAGAACAAGCCCACGAAATTAATCACGGAATGGAGTACAACACTACACATGTCGTTGGCGAGAGCCTTGGGTTCTATATACGTGACAGTACGATTTTGCACAGTCCAACACCAATTTTAAAGATACTTGGGAGTGGACACGAGGGTCTCGCACCCTCTTCCTCTAAAACCAATCCACACGAGTTTCGGCTCGCCATATATTTAGAGTGCCCCCATGCCGTAAAGACACTATACACCATGCCTTCTCCGAGATTCGAAACCTGGTCCTTCGATACAGTAGTCTGAGTCGGTAGCCACTTTCCCGTCTAGGTAGCATTTTCTCTTCTAGCTGTTAGATTGTATACGTCGTAGTATTAACTGTTTTGAAATTGATTTTAAAAGAATTTATGTGGAAGATAGATTACAGAATAATTCTCCTCCAAAATCCAAGTTATCCTCTTACTACTTACTGTCAAACTTCCAGGCCACAGCTAAAGAATGCACATGTTTTCCAGGACCTCCAACTTTGCCAAAGTCAGTTTTAGCATAGAAAAACAACTAACAATATTTTCACATATTTATTTTTTGTTAGTTTTACAAATGAATGAGGGTTCCTGATTGATTTAATTCTTTGGATCTTTTATAGACTACGAAGCTTATTTCGAAAACGAAGACAAACTTAAATGCGAATTTTGGACCACTGAGAGTTTAATAAGTTTCTGGGTTTTCAGAACTGGTCCTTTTATTAAAGAATGGCGATCAAATGAATCTTGCTTGACAAAAATCCTGAACAGTAGCGATTTCGAATAATCCTTTTCTAAGTTTTAAAAAAAATTTCCAGGATATACTGAGTTACAGAAAATCTGGATGTCCAATTATTACCCATCAAAACAGTGCACATTTAAATAGAAATTTCGATCTCACCCAACAGGGTAAGTTAGGTTAGGTTACTGGTACATGACAAAGAATATGAGAGCTATCTGCCTACAGGAAGGAATGCCTTCGTGGAGGACTTTCTATAGAAAATTGGCTCGTTTTTATGCTACACATTGCGTAAACCAACCATGCAGCCAACCAATTCGTCTGGCCTCGAATCTGGAAGAAACGTTCAGTGTTCTATGTGATGATGTAGCGAACATATTGCTTTTCAGGAGCGTTAGCAAATAATTTCAGTGTCTTTAACAGTTCGGCCACTGGTGCAGCATGCATTTTTGCGCTTAATTCTGACTACGAGGCAGAGACTTCCTCAGAAAGTTCTCCATGAAGGCTTCTTTTCGCATAGAAAGATGCTCCTAATGTGCTTTGCGGAGTTATAATGAAAATCCTTTTCCTTTTTTTTTTTTTTTTTTTTTTTGTTTGTTTGTTTGTTTGTTATTCTTTAAAAAAAAAAAAAAAAAAAAAAAAAAAAAAAAAAAAAAAAAATTGGTCATTCGTGGAAGAAAAAATATTATATATATTAGGTTTATTAGATGCATTTACAATTTATAGTGCGGGGAGAGGTAAGCCGGCCGTAACGCCACCGTAAATCGACTCCTTTCTGTATTTTTAACTCCGGTACTTTCGAAAGAGAAAGATTTAAAAATGTCTAAATACTAAAAACATCCATTACAAATAGTTCGTTAAGCGATATTTTGTCTTCTACACAGGCACACGTAGAAGTGGGTGGGATACAAGAAATTCACCACTGGTTATACAGGATTAGATTCGCCGCACAAACTGTGAAGTTCCGCCCTAATTTTGAAAGTGAACACTTCAGGGGGCAGTCCGAAGGTCTCTCATCCCTCTTTTTTCTACCACCAACCTCTCAAAAGAACTTTCGGTTCATCTGGGGTTCAAACTAGGCCTTCCCTGGGGCTCCTTCCCTTCGAATGTCTTCCATGGGGTTCGAACCCAGGCCTAATGTTGACCAACTAAGAGTTCCCCCCCCCTTTCCATATAGCACAGGTGAACAGGTAAATGCAGGGCCGGCTTTTTATGACAAATCGGGTTTCGTCCCGTTCCGTCTAGTTGAGTACTAGTTTTTCCTATAGAACAATATTAAAGCAGAACAGTTTCTTAGGGAAACAGTTTAGAAAAACGGACATTTAGCTTCAATTAAATTTAACCCATCACTAGCCGGATGATATGACAGTTGAATGTGTTTAGTTTGATTATAGCAAAGCACACAACAGCTATCTGCCTAAATGAAGGACCTTCTAAGGCAAACTGGCTTCATGTTAGATATGGGGAAAACTACGCGAATGCCCAGGCAGACAGCCCGTTTGTTTGAAATGGAACCCAGGTCGAATGACCAAGTGACTTTTCTGTTCGGCCGCTAGGTGGGAGCAGCCGCTAAATACGATTTAGGCTCAAATCTCAAGTGACTGAATTGAAAACAATTATGTATAATTATTCTACATGTGTAACATGAAAACCAGCAAGAAAGTTATCCACGAAGGCATCCCACCCTTTGGTCAGATAACCTTAAATGTGCTATACCATAATCAATATAATCCAAACTTAAAATGATACAAAACATACGTGTAAAAATGTCATTCTAATTTACAGGAAAATAGCCGTCTCTTCATTTTAGAAACAGAAGACACCAGTAAAACACAGCTCGTACGCCCGTTTACCTAAATCTTGCAGATATCACATATAAGCTCGATGTAAAGGGAAATAATTGTTTTAATAATAAACTGTGGAGATAAATACGACTCTCAGAATTAACTCCCGCTGATCATGCCTTTTTTTATACATGTCTACATATGCCACACATTCATATACAGAGTAACTAGTGAGAGCCCGAGGCAAATACGCTACGTCATAGTGACGTCATGCACTGTACGCAGAACAGAGAAGGGGAAAAAAAGACACTGAACAAGAGTGGAGAGGAACAGTAAAAGGAACAGATGAGGGAAACGAGAAAAGAATGACCAAATCGATCCCGCTTTTCGAAGGAAAGATCGAATAGAAAGTACGGGCGTTAAAGCGACATTTTAAAAGCATGCAGCATAATCATTCAGATTTTGCAATTTTCATCGATTCATTTGCCTAAAATATCTTACGCACTTGCGGTAAACGAATTTCTTCGCACTAGTGAATGCAAGCTAGATTCATTGCAGACAATCATCGGCACGAAGTTTATTAAAAGTATAGGTAATTTTACAAGGAGAAAATGTGAAAAACCTTAGAAAAGATGTACAGTATCAAATAAGAAAATGCTGTAATTTCTGTAGCTAAGTATTAAATAAATTTAGCAACTCTGTTACCCTTTATTAAATTAGACAAATAAAAATTCTAGAGAATCTTTATCACTCTCCATAACTCTAATAATCAGTTAAGTCCGCATTTCTCTCAACTTGCATATGTAAGCATTAAAACAGAACGTTCACAAATTTGCTTCCTCACCATAAAGAATTTTCACATTAAACAATAAATTAGCACATTCCATTTTCATTCACTGGTATTTAGTTGAAAACTTCCAAGCTATTCAGATATAGATCAGAGGTTTTCCACCAGTTCGCAATTTCATACTTTCAAGGAGAATGAGGTCAGAATTTTATTTATTTGTTAAGGATTTAGTTTTAATTTTTGAATATTAAAAAATACTTTTATTCAAGTTTTGGTATTTATCAACATTTTCTTGGTTTACTTTTTTTATCATTATACTTTTTGTTTAATTTGTAAAACATATTTAAAAATATTTAATTTAAATAAATGTATATGCATTTTTTCAAATTTGGAAAAGGAGGGGGATGATCGTCTAGCAATGGTCAAAGGGGTGCATAGGACAAAAAAGGTTGAGAACCACTGATGCAGATCCTCTAACAGTTGTCAACTAAACTTAACTCTAAATTTAGCACACTTTTTTTACGTTCTGCTTACTGACATCTTGATTTTAAGCATAAAGGCCAAGAGAAAATATTTTAAAATGCACTAAAATAGAAACAAAAGATCATCTTGTGTAAACCACCAATCATAAAAGCCGTCCATCATATTCGCATATCTAAAATGATAAAAACTGCCATCTATTTTCAAGTTAATCCATTTAAAACGCGTATGAGATATATATCCCAATATGCGTAGATCCCAATATGCGTAGGAGAAGAGATGGAACTCGTTCTGCCTGCACACACTTTAAAACAGAGCTTCTCAAACGGGCTCGTCGAAAACACCAAGAAATAGGGAGGACAAACTAATAATACGGCTAATCACATGAACTGTTTATGAAAGGGTTCTTTGAGATAAGCATAATATTTCAAGGTTAAAAAAGAGCTGAGGGTGAAAAATGCATTAAAGATGTCTCGATATTTTAGCGCAATTTGGTTTCTTTCCCTATACCCCACGAATACAGGATTCTCCAAAAAATGACCGTGACTACGTTTTATATATAATGTGGCCACGTTATTTGTGACCACGCGTATTCGGGAGGTTCATAGAAAAAAAGTGCTGCTGGAATGATTTCAATACTTTATCCACTTCGCTCCGGAGACAAGTGATTTCAAAATCTAGTGACGTCACTTATTTGGCTGGACCAATGAACTGATAACTATGACACAGGTCAGTAAATGAAAATAATATAATATGATTACTTTCGATGATGCTCTCTCTGCCTGTAAATACCCTCACCATGGTCAAAGTTGTTAAGACCACTGAATACTGATAGTTCGACCCGGATTAAAACCGAGACGAACGGTTGGGTCAATCCAATACGTTTGCCTGAGCACGACAGCGTAACTGGTTTCTCCAGACTCCCCCGTCATTCACCTCTTATTTTGCTTGTTTATTTATTTAGCGTTTGCTTTTTTCCTGCTTGTTTCCACTTACTATTTACGATGAATAACAACATTCACAATGGAATTTAAAACTTACGTATTATTCCAAGAAGACAGGAAGATTGATTTCTTTGTTTTTTACTGCATCGAAGAGCACAGGAAATGATTGATGAATAAACACGATTTCTAATTTTCTTACTTGACTGATTTAACAGATGATTAATAAAAGTTGATCTGTAATTTTTTGTTACAGCTGAATGAATTTACCTTAGATTCTGTTAACTAAACAAAAGACATTTTTCCAATGAAGTGTCATTATGCACACAATTTTAGATTTCATAAAGGTATGAATTTAACCTAATATACATTTGCGTAATTTATTATTAAATGAAACTAAAATTGATTTTTATTATTTTGGCATTGTTCTCTTTTAACAATGTCATTTCAAATGCCTTGAAAATTTTTTACAAAACATTGGCCCAATATGCATATTTTTTGGTGGGGAAAAGTGCAGACTTTTCAAGGTTTAAAAATTGATACACCGTTTTTCTTTATAAAATAGTAAACAGTTGTTATCTCTTTATAAAATAGTAAACTGTATCTTTGATAACAGTTGTTATCAAAGATAAGTTATTTTTTGTGTCAATAAACTAAATATAAATAAATGTAAATAATTTTTGGCAATAATTATAAAAGATTCCAAAGCTTATAGCGCATTTTAATCAATTCACCAAAAGGTTAAATTATTGAATAATGTTCTTTCTGGCACCTATTATACTCGAATATGCTTGTTACAGTAAACTGTAAAAATATCTGCAGTGCTTTTCGCCCTTATAATGCAATATCGTAACTATAAATATATTTATAAAAGTGAAGATATTGTTACGAATTCTGTACAAATATAAGTAATTTTGGTGATTTTTTCTGTATAATCTAACATGAAAATTTAGAGAAGCTAGGAAGAAAACTAAATATACGGTAGAGTCTATTTATCATTGAGTAAATGGCTATCTCGCTAAATTGGCGATGGTTTGAACGATTAATCTGTGACGCCAAATTTGGCAGGAAATAGCCCAAAGTCGCCAAACTTGGCGATCATTTACTGTACAGCGTAATGTACGTATCATAACTGAATAACTGTAATTGATCCTCTATGCAAGTGTAACTGTATCCAGCCCTTAAACCTTCCAGTAATTTCGAGAGATACTAAAGATTTCTCGGCGGCCATGGGAAAACTGTATAAGAGCGGGGAGAGCATCAGTTTCTGAGCTGTTGTTAGTTCAGAGCTGAATCCAGAGTATTGAGATATCAGTGTTAGTTTCGCCCTTTAGATGCGCTTTGCATTGCCATGTATTTACCGTTCGTAAAAGTTTGAAATGTAATTAGTGATTGTACTTTGTGATACTGTGAAGTGTTGCACGTATTTTTGTGGAAAGTTGCAGAACTGTGAAGTGTTCTTTTTGGTAAAATAAATTTTATGAAGATATCATGAATTCTGTAGGCATTCAATTTATTACGAACCCGTGAATACGCAACAATAATGTCTTCAGCATAATGCCCCGATAAACATACCTCTAAATTAAGACACAATAACACGCCGAACAAATACTAATTCAGAAGTCAAACAACAAAAATCAGCGTTATATTTTCAAAATTTTCACAGTGCGACTTCACATTTCAAAATTTCTGTGAAAATTTTGAAAATATAACGCTGATTTTTGTTGTTTGACTTCTGAATTAATACCTCTAAATATACACTCTTTTGCAAAATAATCGAAGCACCAAGAACTTACGAACAGATTATGTATATTACTTGACATTTCCGACTTGATGACATTTTCAACTAACGAATTTTATTATAAACCGAAAATTTGTTTTCTTAGCAAGTTCTCCATTTTTTATAAAAAGCATTTTCAGATATACAGGCTACTCCAACAGGCTTCAAAACAACACAGGCACGAGAGAGACTTGCATTTCGATGGATACAGTAAAATTACAAAAGAAATTAAAGGAACTGCTACACGGATCTAAAAATTACTCTCGAAAATAAATTTGGATTACGAATCAGAAGAGCATTAAGTTTTCCAAAGATGATGGAGGAGAAACACGAAAAGAAACATGGACCGTTTATCCAATTGTTTCAAAATTCTAATATAAAGCACTTCTTCTAGTATGAGGGGTTACATTTCATGTGCAATGCTCTATCTAAAAAAACTTTACTCAACAGAAAACAATAAGCAATCTATCACTGACTGAAGACTGTTGTGTAGATAAGGCAGTTGTCTGGTTTACCGAGAAAAGATGAATCGGGTTGAGGTTTGGGTGGGATTTTGCAGAACAATGCATCGAAAGAACAGCTGTCTAGCCCACAGAACAAAAGAACAAGGATTCAGATTTGTCGAAATTTTTTTGTCCTACAGAATAAAATGATAAAATCCTTTTTATATATAAAATATTGAAAACTTTCTTTGTAGATAACTATTATTTAGGCTATAAAAATGTACTTACCTGGTTCAATAAATTATTTAAACTACGTTTATGTAAATTCATTGCTGTAGAACCTTCTTCAGTTATTTAGTGCCTTCGATTTTTTTGATTTTACACTAATGAGAAAGCGATGTGTTATTGAATAAAAACCAAACTTAGAATTTTGACGTTTTCTAAACTCATATGTGTTCAGAGTAAACAAGCGCAGCGTCTGCAACAAAAGATTCTGGAAGCCACATATAGAATCAAGTTATTACTTGCAAATTGTGAAATGAAAACTTGACAGACCCCTTAACAAACGTTATATCTTGTAAATTTCCGATAAAAGTTGAAGCTGTACTACCAATTATTTAAGAAACTAACAAATTTGCAAACTAAAAGTATATTTTTAATACCCAGCAGTGTTTTTCACTTTCAGTATATTATTACGTGCGTACGGATTCATAATCGATTGAATTCACATAGAACTGAGGGAATTTATCCCGCTCCCCCCCCCGAAAAAATTACAGTTCTGAAACTTTTGATATAAAAGTACTCGTACAGCTCTTCTGAGTACGACAGAACACATTCCGTACACTTCAAACCACTAAGAACGTTGAACACAAGGTAACGCAAAGAACCTCAAATGCGTAAGCTTGCACGGTGACAACTCAATACTCTCTAAACTGAAAACTGATGCTCTCTTCCGTTTTATACAGTTTTCCCGCCTCCCTACCGGTATAGTGGTTAGCCTCGCTGACTGCAGTGCTGAAGGGCCGGAGTTCGAATCTCGGAGAAGGCATGGATACTTGTAAATGTTATAGTGTCTGTGCGGCATTGGGGGTATTCTAAATATGCAGGGAGCTGAAAGTTCTTTCAGAGGTTGGTGGTAAGGGAAAAGGGGGGACTCTCGGACCCATTCTCCCTTCGGGTTGCTCTCCTTAAAAAAATGGGACGGAATTGAGCTTAATCGAACTGGCACTTGTAAGGTGTTGAAAACTGTTGCCAACGACAGACGTATCTTGCGCTTCCTGCCACGAGGAATTTCGTGGGCTTGTGCTGACAATAGAGGTCAGACAAGTGAGCATTAGTCAACAACAAGTTTTCTCCCGTTCGCTGAGAAATTTCCATTATCTACGATTTCTCGAAATTGTTACAAGGCATACACAGTTACAGAGCCGAATATAGTTACAGTAAGATCGAACTATAGTTGCACAGGAATCGGACCTTAAATGCTGCTAAATAATCGCCAAGTTTGGCGACTTTCACAGACTTTTTGCAGAATTTGGTGACAAAAAGTACTTACCAAAAGCATCGCCACCTTGGCGATTGGGGAGATAGCCATTTACTTCAATACGAAATGAACCCCTGTAACCCTATTTTTCCGGCGATGCTTCGCATCCTGAAGTTCATCCTTTCATGTTACAATATATAAGAAATACTATTATTTACATAAAATACTAAAATTAGTTATATGCATACAAAATTCTAAACGCCTAATGAACGCCACCGACTTTTTAACAAAATTAACGAATTAAAAAAATGATTTTAATATAAAAATAAACGGGAAGTTACTAAAATTTCACAAACATTAGCACTTGCTTCATAACATACGATAACACATAATTTAACCTGTTTTACTCAACACAGGCCTTGGAATACGGAAGACAGTTGCAAGAACTGCTTCGGATTGATTACGCGCAGTTCCTGGGTAATTCACGCTCGAAAACTATAAAACATGGTTAAGAGATTTATTGGCTGTGGTGTAAGAAGGAAATGCGGAAGTACACAAATGAAATAACTCCAAAATAGAACAGCTAAGAAAATACATAAATAGCCCCATTTTAAAGAGATTTCTTTTCTTTTAACCTCTTTTACTTTAAGTTGTCCATTTTAATAAATATATTATGCAGCAGAGGCTGTATAAAATTATCACTTCGTTAAAGCTATTCAAAACACTAAAGACAGCTTTTTCTTCCTTCTATAGGATACA
This sequence comes from Stegodyphus dumicola, assembly GCF_044657685.1. NCBI lineage: Eukaryota > Metazoa > Arthropoda > Arachnida > Araneae > Eresidae > Stegodyphus > Stegodyphus dumicola. Next base: position 52,888,845 of record NC_140777.1, read on the forward strand.
TAAACACCGCAAAAAGATTAGAAATTGGTTTCCTTTTTATTTAGAAGGTATTAAGCCAGCCAAAAGTCTTATTTAATATCATGAATCAGAAAAACAGCACTATTTTTTCTTAATCTGTAAACATTCACATTAGCTTCCTTTCTGTTGCCAAGAATAAATTTCCATTTCCCAAAATCTGAAGTGAAAATTAATTTTCTGTTAAAAGAAAAAGTGGTTAAACAATTCTGATTGTTTAGGTTGTTGATTAAATTTAAAAAAATGCTTTGCAAAGTGGCAGCACAAAACTTTATGAGCGAGTTTGTTAACTAAAATTTCAACAAATCCGACATTCAAAACTTGGGTATATATCCTATGCGTGTTCAAAACCGGGTGGCTCTAGATGCCGCAAGATGTTTTCCACAAATATACAGGAGCCCTGGATGTTTTTCCACAAACATACCGATTCTTTATTATTTATTAATAAAATGAATCTAAACTCGGAATAAAAATAAAACTCGCGAATGGATTAAATTATTGAATTACAAGATCCTGCAAGAAGAACGTTTAAGTTTTACATTTTTCTTAATTATGGCACACAGTATTTCAATTTAACAATTTTATATTAGAAAGAGACGAAAAGAAACAAAATGTGTGTGCAGTGGATGCATCAGATGATCAACGTTCATGTTTATAGAACGTTAAGCGTTGCCATTTTTTTATATTGAATAGACTATTTTTATTTGGAATATAAACTGATCGACTTCTAAAGAATGGCATCGGTAAAGATTTTAAAGATGGTCACCGTACCCAACTGATGAAGGTAACCGAATTTGCTAAGGATATCCTCACCTGTTAAAATTGTTACTGCTAGGAGCTGTAACAGAGGATAAAAATTGTTATTTATTTATTTATTTATTTATTTTTTCTTTCTGACATGTTTAGTCACAAAGTTTGTACGAACTGCTAACGCACAAAAATACTAACTCAGCATTTGGAAACGCCGGAAAGTATCCAAATGTTTAGTTTAATTATTCTTTGTTTCGATGTAGTGGATGGCGACGATTTATAAAGCAATTTAAAATGGAATTCTAAATTTTAAGACTTAAAATTTTTAAAAATTTAAAAATTATGAGATGAATGAGTTTTAATGCCTAATTTAGCGGTTTACTTTAGTTATTATTTATTGTTATTTTAGCTTTTACATTCAGCGTTAGCAGTGACATCAGCATCTTGGTTAATATAATTCAGAAAGGTGAAGGCCGCCCAAATGGTATAGTGGTTAGCGTCGCTAAAAGCGAAGGGCCCGGATTCGAATCCCGGAGAAAGCATGGATGTTTGCAAATGTCTGACAGTGTCTGTGCGGCTTGGGAGGCACTCTAAATATGTGTCAAGCCGAAAGTCCTCTCGAGAGGTTGGTGGTAGGGGAGAGAGGTGAGGGATCTTCGAACCTGTCCTCCGGTGTGCTCTCCATCAAAATTTGGGATGGAACTGAGCAAAATCGCCCTGTCACCTGCAAGGTGCTCAAGGCTGTTGCCAACGACAGGCGTAAACATGCGCTCCTTACCATTTCGTGGGTTTGGGCTGAATATACGTCAAACAAATGAGTATCAGCAGCGACAACAACAACAGAAAGGTGAAGAGAAAAAAAACTGGAAGGAAAAAGAAAGCTGGAATAGAAAGAAAATATGCACGGCGTGAACGCATTCAACCGATTACTGTGTACGTTTAAAGAAATGTTTTCGAAAATAAGAGTAATCAAAAACAATCAGAGAAATCACTAAGGCGTCAAAAAATTTTAGTTCTCACCATGCACTCAATGAGTTAGCATCAATAAACATTAAGACATCAAAAAAATTATTTGAGACAATTCATTGAGGACTGAAAACAAGGGTTGAACGGTCGGCCATTGGTTGATCATTTTGATTTAAAGTATTATTCGATTCGTTTAAGAATCCGGGGGCTTCCTTTACAGTTAAAGAGGTTCCATTAGTTAATTACTGCAATTTGAAAATTAAATTTATGTTTTTAGATATATGAAGATTCCTTTGAAGAAATATCTCGAGATATAAATCTTCTTACATAAATAACGGCAAAAAATATGAAAAACTAGTCTATATCAAATAGAAACTCTGAGGAACACATCACTAATATAGATAGGCAAAATGTTTTATACAAGAGCAAATCGAATGAATTTAAGAGAATCAATAAACAAATTAAAAACTTATTATAGAACATGCTCACAATCCACTAAAAACTCATTAACGAAATATTCAAAACTGGATTTAATCTAAGTAATAATAAATAAATAAATTTCAACTAAACACGGGAATTTATTTGCCTAGGTGAATAAAACTGGCACCTTTAGATGGATTAAAGATCGTAATTTTATTTATTTAGACCATGTTGTTGCATGTGGTACAGGTATTATTATTATAAATGCATAATTGCCAATTGATTGTAACTAGGTATTAATCTGATAAATTACAAGATAATTTTATCCAACTCTGTTAGACAAATCTTATTTGATATGCATGGCTTTCCGGAAGCGAGTTCAATAAACTAATATTTGTTTTTTGTTTATTATAATATATCATGTTTAGTTGCAATCAATACTGACAGAAAACGTGTATTTTTGAAGTATTTCATACCCTGAGACCACAATCAAAGACAAAAGACCGTTGTTAAACCTGTTAATTTAAGCAGTACGATCAGGTATAGTACTTCGGAAAATTCAGCATTAAAAATCTTGTCTAAAAGGCCTACGGACTCAAACGAGTGCACAGATCAAAGGAAAATGTTTTTAAGAGATATTAATTTGAATTTCTACTTTAATGTAAAAGTTTTAAATTGTTACTCAAAGCGGTGACTTGACAACATGCTAATAACCGTATTTTTACTCTTCAGTAACAATAAACGATTATTTTTAGATTTAGATAATCATCGCAATTTGATACTCAATAGGTAAAATAAATTTTGGTAATTTATTTTACCTATTACTAAAATTTGGTAAGTTTAACGTGAGGATTCCAGTAAAAATCGTGTTACCATCACGCATAAAAATCATCACATGGTTTGCTAAATTACTGCAAACCTGCACGTAAAAAAGAAACAAATGCATCGATGTAGAATAGCGTTGAATTAATATTTTTAAAAAGACGTCTTTGTTAGTGAATCATTCGGGCAAGGTCCTGAAAAATCTTTGCAGTCGGATTCGCAACTGTAACATAATTTTACGTGATACCATCTCATCTCCGCATATATTCTATTCAATGGATACAAATTATCCAATCATTCGTCAGCATAATATCACTCACTCACTTCGCGTGAAACATTAACGAATCTGAAGAACTTGATTCCTGAAGCATTTTACGGAAACTCTTATTTCGGATTCTAGTTCTGAATTTCTCTATCCAGTCTTTCAGCCACATTTTTTTCAAAAGCCACAATGGTCTCATCCACGATGGCTGAAACATACTGTTTCGTACTACATTGACAGAATAATGGGTAATAGGGTACAGCCTGGAGCCCACCAGTGGCCGAGCAAGTCGCTGAACACTGGTAGTTCGGTCCGAGGTTCGAATCCCGCGAACGGGCTGGCTGCATGGGCATTTTCGTGGTTTTCCCCATGTGTAACGTGTATACGATCCAGTTCCCTTAAAACGTCCTCCACGAAGGCATCACTCCCCTTAGGCAGATAGCCCTCGAGGCTTTGCCAGAATCACACACACGGGTATAGCCCGGCCCACCTAATAGACAACAAATCCATTCTATGATCAGATTGCCCAAGGTAAAAATACATAAACAAAAGAAATTAACACTAAACACAAACAACAATTAAAGAGTAATAACAATGGACCTGCAATTCCAATTTACAACAGCCGTAATATCAGATTCAGATGATCTAAGGAAAGAAGTGCCTTAATGAAGGATATTCTATGAAAAATCCGGTTCGTAATGCACATGGAGAAAAACCACAAAAAAAAAAAAAAAAAAAAAAAAAAAAAAAAAAAAAAAAAACTAAGCACACGGTCAACCCATTCGCCTGGAATCGAACCCTCGTCAAACTCGTGGTATTCAGCGGTCTTACTAGGCCAGTGCAGGGCATGTTTCACAGCAGGCAAAGCTAATTTATCCCTAGCGGATTAACGGTTATATAATCGACAATAGATAATTTGGGATTCATTTGAGATTATACTGAACACTCAAAACGCTGTATGGCTTTGCTGCCTGCTGGTCATTCGGATCGGTAAGATCTTTATGAATGAAACTCGAGTTTCTGCTGTTCAGCCATCATATCGAGAAATACTCGGACCGAAAATATAATGGAATTTCCAATTTATTTACAGCACTTATTAAAACGTACATGCATTCCATGATTATTTTAAAATTTGTAAACGAATTTCGTTACTACGCAATACATGCGCGCTGGATGTAGAAAGATTCGTTAAATTGAAATTTTAACGGTAGTGTTAAAGTATTTACTGCGCTCGCTCTCTTTCAGTCAGAGACTGTTTACCTAATCGTATCAAAATTGATAAATTTTCACACACAGACAACACGCTTGCACTACCAAATGCAAATTACATGCGAACTCAAAATCACAGATCCCAAAGGAGAACTTTATGCTATCGCTACGCAATTTATTATTCGATTCATTTTCAAAACACAGTTTTATATCGTTATTTAATAGCGCCTGCAGAGATTTACAAAGGCTGGCGCACACATGTTACACCACATTAGGCGCTAATAATCTTCACCTCTTATGTAAATTATTAATAAAATTAAACATTCCACGAGCGAAAGAGGCAACGTTCGTAACACGATCGTATGCGCATATCCGTTCCAATTTAGATATTGCGGAATAATTGAATTTTCTGTGTACTCAGCAGTAAAGTTTATATTCGGAACAAACGCTCGTAACAGCCGAACATCCTGTTTGTCTACTTAAAGTGATTCACTAGGCGCCACCAATTGAAAAGCGCGATTATACCAAACGACATCATTGATGTTTACATTTCAGTTTCGATTAGAATTCCTACTAGCCCGAAGAACGTTTAACAGGATAGCAAATGCAGTGAATTCCATCCCTTGCCCCCTTCTGTATGCCAGCCCCTAGAAAAGGTCTGATTGGGGGGACGGATATTGGCCTTTTAAGCGTTCATTTCCGTAGCAGTGCCGAAAATGTAATAACAGTTTGGCTTGCAGCTGACACGACAGAGATACGATGAGAGAATGCAGCTGCAGGTCGATTTTCATCGATTTGCGATTTCGCGGCAGTTGTGTGCGTGGCCAGGGGGCGAGAATGCGTTTTGGCGCTTTTCAGTGCCCCCCTCTCACTCAGAAATCGATGTAAGTTATTCCAATCATCGAATTCTTCGATAGGAAATAACTGAATTCCGATAGAGATTACAGAATGTACAGAAAGTGATTGCTTCTTCAATGTTGCATGTTATGAATTGACAGTTTACACCGAGAGATGCGATGGGGAGAGAACGAGGGGGATAAAATCTCCGGGAATCACTTTTACTTCTGCAAAGACGAACGTGATGTTTTGAAAAGATGTTTACCGTGATTTATGTTGTTCAAATATGCGGCAGTAACACTAAGCATGGATATCTGTTGTATTGTTTAAGTCTCAAACAAGTTAAGCATAAAAATAATATCAGGTTACTACTTTTTATACCAAATATCCTGCAATGTTCATTTAGGGAGATATATTCAAAATACGTATAAACATTTAAGTTAAAAATTCTTCTGCAAATAACAGAGATTGCATACAGTAATTCCCAAAAATACGCAAATAATGCACTCCGCAAACTTTTATGCAAGTCGAATACCTTAAGTATCCTAATCCTAAAAAGTAATCCTAAAAATAGTAATCCTAAAAACTTTTTAGTAATCCTCAAAATATGTAAAAATTATCATGTACATACGTTACCGTAAGTATTGTATGTATACCGTTAAGTATTGTATGTACGTACGTAAGTAAGCATGCAAACACACATATAGTATTTATATACTATTATTCAATAACGGCACATCACGCAACAGCGTTTGATAAGATAAAGAAAAAATACACAATATAAAAACAAAGTTAAATGCTGCCCAGGCAGAATAGCGCTTAAGGAAGTCTACCGCGTTACCGAAGGGCCCGGGCTCAAATTTCGGAGGAGGTATGGATGTTTGTAAATGTATAGTGGCTTAGCGGCATGGTGCACTCTTAGATATATGGCGAGATGGAAGTCCTCTCGTTGGCGTAAGGGAATAGGGATGGACTCCCCGCCGGGTGAACTCTCCCTCAAAATTGGACTGGAAGTAGAAGTCCAACCTCCTTGAGCTTCTGGCAACCATTTTCCCATGAAATCATTGACAAGACAACAACAACAAAGCGAAATGACACTTTTCAAATAAAACAAAGATATCTTGTGACAGCAAATTCGACTCAGTTCAGAAAAAGTTTGCGTTGGAGGTGAATGATTCTGAAGAAAAGTGCTGTTCGCTGTCAGCTTCTAGCCCATTCGACGTTGAGGTCTAAGAGTACTCGGGGTCGTCCAATTTTGTTATCTTAACGTTGCAAGCGCAAATTCAGTTACATGTCTAGAGCAGACTGTATGGTCACACGCTTTTTGTCACCATAGACAACCGTGTACTTAAAAAGCACTAATCACACATCCGTTTGTTTCGGACGAACAAAGAATCGGCTTTAGTATTTATTAGAAGAAAGACGCACAATATGCAAGTTCTACAAAAAGTTGCAGGTCACAAATCACGTTTTTACCCAATCAGGATCGAATAAAGAACTTGAATACGAGTTCTTTATTGCTGTCTATCCTTGCAATGAAAGATCAGTTTCCCCTTTAAATGATAACCTCAAACTGTCCGTGATGATCGGCTGTTTTAGATCATACGACAATGCAGATAAATTGCATTACACTGAGCACCATGTCTGACAGGTTAGAAACACCAGTTAATCCCTTTGTTGTAAATTTCTTTTTCATTTTGAGTCTATTTTAAAGGTAACTAGACAACGAACACCAGCAGTGATAAAGAAATGAACTAAACTAACTGCACGGATATTATTTAAATGCAAGAAAAGTAGATAGGAAAAAGGAGGAATTGTTTACACAATGCCATATTTCTAATTAGTAGAATGTTTTCAGTTTGAACACTGCAATTTTTATGCACATACGTATATGCGTATCTGCGAGCATTACATAAACTGAGGGATTACTGTAATTATATATGTTACCATATGTATTTACAGCCTATAATCTTAGTCTTCCTATTTATTTTTTCTATTTATCCTCACAAGTAAATAAATCAATATTAAAATCTCTAGAGATGACGTACTTATTTCCACAAAAATGGTATCTTGGATATAAAAATTTTAACTACATTAAATAAACAATAAATTTACATTCAAGTCCTCATTTACGACGGCAGAGTTACCGCGCTCTTTGTAAAAAAAAGTTTGCTTATTACAGAACGATGGAAAAGTTACCTTTACTAAGCATCAGAGTAAAACAAAAGTATCTATGTCAAACACAAAAACGCAGAAGTCAAATTCTTGAAAATATACGTAAATTGTTAACAGTATTTTTCTGTAAATCACAATACGAATTACTCTCCTTTCAGCGCTTTTCTAACTGCCCTCGAGTTAACACTGAATTAAATTGTGGTCAACGCCCTCGATATTATCCAGTCACTGAGACTTGACAATATATTCATGTCTCAGATACCTCTCAGTCGACAAATACTAGAAGTACCTCGAAGGATCAAAGCTTATTATCAACGTTATCTTTAACAACATGGTCCTTATAATGAGGCTTTAAGGTCAATGTCTAACAAACACAACTAGTTCGTCCTTACCTTAAGGTCAAGACATTTTTTAGTTCTAACTTCGAGAATCCCTAAGCACATTTTGATATGGAGCGGTAGATTTTTTTTAAAATTTATATATTTATTTATTTACACCTGAAACAATAACTTGGCGTTATTGTATATGAAAGTTTAAATTTCTTGTCCTTGAAAAAGAGGAGTTATTGTCATTCGATGACGCATAATACGTCTCATTTAGCTTTCAGAATATAAAAATGCATTACTCATCTGCGTAACAACGTGAACCATTTAATGACAACTTTTCCTAGTTATGACTTTGCAACATATTTACACGATTAGCATAAGTAATAAAAACATTCCTATCGTCTGCATCACAAATAAAAATTAAAGGCAGTGATGAAATTCTGCAGCAATCCACATTTAACAATCGTCTATATACTGTAGACTCATTAGGTTATTTTAAAGCATGTAACGTGCAAAATGCGCAAAGCCCTGACCGGAACTCGAATCTGGACCTCTAGAATACACATCCAATATGCTTACAATTACACCACGAAAGCATGCGGAAAGGACGGAGAAAATACCTTATAATAGTACTTCTCTTAATTTTATTCTACGATTATGTACTTTTTAAATGCACAGTCGAAGGCATCGTTTCGGTTGACAACTTTGTTTATTCCGAACGTATTTTTGTGCATATTTTCTTCTTATTTTTTTAAATTGATTTAAAATTTTAGAGCTAAAAGAATAAATAGCACGCTTTAATAGTTAAGTAGAAAAATTGTTTTACTGTTAAACAAAATCTTACATTAATCGAAAGGAATGAAAATGACAAATCGACAATGAAGCTCGCCGAGGAATATGGAACTTTATGCGCAAACTGTTCGTGACATTGTCGAGCAAAAAACTATACTTCGAAATACACGCTGTGAAATTCGACAAATGCTTAAACGTTCTAAAAAATAAATACATAAATAAATAAATTACACATTTTTTTAAAGAAATAAACACATATAATAAATATGTATGAAAATTCATAGTTTGGATTATCAGTGTTTTTAAATTTATCCATATCTGCTTTTCCGGCATTAGTCCGGATAATCGAGAGTACACTGTAAACAAAAAGATTAGCTCGCAAGTTCACAGTAAGTTTTGTTCCTGCCTCCCTCGAAATGCAGGTTCAGAATATTAGGTTCAGAGTTAGCGAAGTAACCACTTGACAAAGCCTGCGTACCTCGAAATGCAGATTTTCTTTCTTATTGGCTACAGTATTAATTACTGATTAAAAGCTAAATCTAAATTTCAACTGACGTGTTTCCCTTTTTTGCTTGATTAACCAATAAACCATGGAAGGGAGTGAAAGGAATTCATACCAGCATACATTTCCAACATTTAGTATTGCAACTGAAGCAATAACACAATTCTGCAATAATTACAATAGCCTTTATCTACCTTATTTCCACGGGTATACATTTCATATCTCCTCATCTACGACTAAATATGAATAGAACGTGTTATAATGCAATTAAAGTACAAAACTGATGCTACATCAAAGCTACGAAACGTGATTACAATGGTTTCTTTGTCGAACCCAGCGGACAGAAAAATTACAGAATGGTAGCTTAAATATTCGCCCACGAGATGGCGCTAAAGCCTTCGCGGAAAACAAATATCTTCTCCCAGAATTACCAATAATGTCACTCAACAAAATTAAGAATCAATGCGAGCCCAGCACACATTCTTCAATAATCTCGTCAAAGAAAACTATGGTGATTAAAATATTTTATTATGGCAATTAACTTGCATTATTCGCATATGTGAAAACGCAAAGGTAAAAGAACATGCCGCTTTTCCCAATTTCATCCTTCTTTTAAGGGCGAATGATTCTTAACGAGGTTTGACATAAAAGTTAATTTATTTTGAAAGGATAAATGACAGCATCTGCGAGAATTCTGAAAAATGAATAACAAAATAAATCATATTCCGAATGTCATCTTCTTAAATAAAATATTCAAAACATTACACATTAATTTCAAATAAGAAATTTAAATGCAAATTATATAGGAAACTACGAACTTTTATATATATGCAAATAGAAGAATTTGCTTACAAATAGTTACTTTTTATTGTATTTTGTTGATGACAAAAAGCAAATGAATAAGTGGATAAAACAAGTTTTCTAAAGAATGACACAATATGTATCAAAATATAGCGATTTGGTTTAGTTTTAACCTAGGGGAAAAAAAAAAAAAAACACTAAATATATATATACAGCGCTTATATAAAAAATAATCGGTTTACAAACAAATATGCAATGTTCAGCGTCATACATGTTCTTCAGCACTTAAAAATAACGCTCCGTATGTTTGAATTAATATCAACTATTTACATTATTAAATGATAAAATAAATATCTGAAGCAATAACAACTAGTTTTTATATCGCTCAGTTTGTAAGTATTTTCCGACTGATTAAATTCGAAAAACAATTGTATTTTACGAATACAATTGTTACGAATTATATTTATGGAATGGCAACATTCTGAGAACTAATTAAAGATAAACCAACGTGGAAGATAAAGGAAGTTTTCAGAATCAAAATTGTAAATTTAACTTTTATTCAAACCATTTAATTTGGGTCTAGTTGGGCCTATTAAAAACTTGTGAAGCGAGGTGGGTGGCGCGAGTGACATAGTTCTTCAGTTTTTTCTCAGGTGGGCGGGAGGCGGAGGTGCGTGTCCTTGTCATATTCGGTCTACCCGCGGCCGAGCGGTAAAGTCTCTGAACACTTGTAGTTCGAGTCCGAGGTCCGAATCCCGTCAACAGGCTGGCTGCATGGGCGTTTTCGTGGTTTTCCCCATGTGTAACGTCTATACGAGCCAATTTCCCTTAGAAAGTCCTACACGAAAGCATCCCTCCGCTTAAGCACATAAACTAAATCAAACCAGTCAACATCCCAAAGTGCACCACTGTAGCGGCCGTAGGGCCGAGTTAAGTTATGATTCTTGTAATGCTTAGTGGAGCTGTACTGAACGAAGTGTTGTTTCTCCAATGTCTGAGCTTGTCGTCTCACACGACCAGCGAAAAACCGCACGTATGAACTTATCTCTATGTGGGCCCGCCGCAAGACCGTGCCGACTTATGGCTCGCAGTTTTTCAGTGCTTTCGAATTTTTTAGCGGTCGTTTGCTGGTGGTGACATCTATAGGTCGAATCAGAAGCGAGGTGGGAGAGGCCGCTTGGCTTCGGGGATAAAACTTGAGACCGTAACATGGGAGCGGAAGCCTCTACCGCAAGGGCAAAAGAATGAATCTACTCTTGCGCGCTAGATTTAAGATTTTGACTCTTCAAAATTTGCGAGTGTTCAGTGGCTCCGAGGATGCCGTACTAATAACTAGCTCAGTTATATGTTTTGACGGCGAGGCCATAGGAGAGAAAAATTATGAGTATAAAGCAGCTGAAGTATTTATAGGCTCGGCTCCTTTGTTTCAATATTAAATGGTGATTGGATAAAAGCTCATAGCATTGCAGATAATAATGCTGCAAACGGAGCAGTACGGAATTTTTTTAATACGGGATGCATTTAAATTAAAATCAGGAATTAAAAGTTCTATTGTCAATTAAGTTACTTATTTTCTTTCGTATTTTGTATCTTATCTACAAAATACATATATCTACAACCTAATTATATCTACAACCTAATTCGGCCTTTATAGAAGTGTTTTAAATGACAAAAATAGTCATAATTTGGCAATGTCAAATTAAAAAAAAGATTTTGGACAAATAATGAAACCTAACTTTTAATGCGGTTTTCCGCTTGCTACACTTATATTTGGGAGAGTTTTAGGCTCCTTACGAAAAAATAAAAATACAAGCTGTTTGACACTCGTGAAACAAAACCGACTAGGATATTTGGTTTCAAAATTTACTTGATATCATTTTCAACTTACCTTGACGGATCTGTAAAGTTAGTAATTCGAAGTGTGTGTGTGTATGTGTGTGTGTGATTATGGCAAAGCCTCGAGGGCTATCTGCCTAAGGGGAGGGATGCTTTCGTGGAGGACTTTCTAAGGGAAACTGGCTCGTACACACGTTGCACATGGGGAAAACCACGAAAACGCCCATGCAGCCAGCCCGTTCGCGGGATTCGAACCTCGGACCGAACTACCAGTGTTCAGCGACTTTATTAGTAATTCGAAGAAATAAGCACATATGACAAAAACTGACCCGAATATTTAATTTTAAAATTTGCCGTTTCTGATTTGGTTTAAACTTGCCTTGAGGAATCAGTTAATTAAATTAGAATTATTCGAGGAAATAAATTTAAATGAAATGCAGCAAAAACTGTGTCCAATCTAATAGGCCAATCATGTGGTATCCACATTAGACTGTTTGAAATATAAAATCATGATATAAGTTTTGATTTTAAATAATAATATGTTAAGATTTTCAGCATTATTTATTTAATTTCGGCCGACAGCTCAAAAACACTTCCGACGGACTTCGTATGCTGCAATTTCTACAGATGGCATCACAAAACCTGAGCAATAAGTTCTAGAAATACATATTCAATTATTCAGGAAAGCATCTTCAGAAATTAGCGCGTTTCCATTGCTGACGGTTAACAGGGCTTTTATTGCATTCGTCATGACATATGGAAAATAAAAACAACTCAAGTCTCGTAAAACAGCAATACTCACTAAATCACTTGGATGATAAATGCATGGCAACATAACGGGCCGAAAATTTTGTGCGAAGACTTCCGCTAAAGGTTTTTCTAACATCCGAAACAGAAGGCAAGAAACTTTTTTTTTACCATTGTGTTTGCACGCGTTTCGCTTAGGTACCAAAATTGATGTCATTATTAAAACAATGGCTTACCACTGTCCTTTCGAACCCATCAATGACGATATAAGTATTACTACTATATTTTGCATCTCGCAATTATATTTTATTATGCTGTCATTTGACCTGTAAGTGGTTATGACTTTGGCATTCCGTTCCCTTAAGCGATTATTTCTAACTCCTGTTAGGATCAGACATTTGCTAGACTGGAGCCAATTTTAGCAGCCGGTCCGAAGTAATTAACACGTGTGGAAATAAATAAACAATAATAATAATAGAACGACAAACAAATTAAGATGCTATCCTCTCACATGTCATGACTGTATTATTTTTGTATCATTATGTACTGCGATATTAATCTCAACATCTCAAACACTTTCAACGATGCTTTGTATCTTTATTCTTTTTACAAATGATGATGACGATAATGAAGCTATTATACAACTTCGTTACTTCTCTTCACTTCATGTCGGAAACAGACAATTTTCAAACGTGTTTGGAGGTAACCTATGCCACATAATTAACACTGAACACACTTCTGGAAATATATAATTTTAATATTTTCCATTGCTTAACTCTCATTAACAAAGTCTGGCAGCCACAGCTAAATTATCTAACCATTAAGCAAAATAAGCATGTGCTTACAGCATCAAGGAGAAGAGGCACCACAAAAAGTCCTTGAAACTTACGGAAGCGAGACAAAAAATTCTCATTGTTGGTTTTGTCATGGAATGTATGGTACAGCTAAACCAAGACCGAGAGAGAGAAGAAAAACGAAAAAAAACGGGTATTATAGTATTATACTCTAAATGTATTATGTGAGGGCACCAAAATCTTTTAAAGTGCTTAAGGCTTTTTAAAGGCTTAATCCGGCCCTGTTGGCAGCAGGTGACTTACAGGACCACGAAATCGGCCTGAAGGAAATTATGGGCAAATTAGGTTGTAGACAGAGACTTTGAGCTTTTGGCACTTAGAGCTTTTTCTTTTATCTTTAATATTGTATCACTAGGAAAAACCAAGGGCCAGGCAGTTTACAGTAAAGACGTGGAGAAATTACTACAGAACTATAAAAATGAGCTCACAAAGAAAAAAACTACAACGGACTTCAGCAGCAAAGACGACTGTAGAAGAAATGTCTTGAGAAAATAATGATTGCTATTCTTTGATCGGCGGAATCTGTGTTAAATGGGGTAAGATGCAAAGTTTTATTGCATCGATACCATCTTGGGCAGTATAAAGCTACAGAATAAACAATTACAAAGACAATGCTAGGTCTTATTTTAGAAACACGTTTTAAAATAAACGTAGGCAACAACAAATCCCAATTCACAAATTTTCAGTGAAACAGACACCTTATGATTCTCAAAAAGAATGGAGTGGCACTTAAAGACAGGAGAGACAAAAGAAAAAACCCTTCTAAAGATGTTTTTATGGAAAAGTATTTCGCATCTAAACAATATCTTCTTCATCATTTTTCACTTATGCCGTCTACTCTCTTTAGTACAGTAAAATTAAATCCAGCTTTTATCTATTTTATCAACTATTTAACATTGCGTTTTTCTTTTTTGTTTTATATTTATCGATTTTCGTTCGTTCTGGTGTATGAACGTGTTCACAAATTACTGTTCTAAAGTTTAAATGAGCAAGCATCTATAGCCTAGGAACAAATCCATCCGGTTTACATTCACTGCTATGGGAAAAATTATTTCGGTTTACGAATATCTCGGTTGAGAAACGGCCTTTAAGAAAGAATTGAATTCCTGATCCGTGGTTTCGCTGTATTTAAAAACGTATAATAAACATAAGCAACTACTTATATATTCTCACATAATTTTTAGGTCTTAGGCGGAAAAATATAAATTTAATGCAACGTGCATATAATAAACTCAGTGTCACCTTGACTTTGCACAGCCAAACCGGTCTCCCCGCGTAATACAGGCTTGGGCGCGGGGTCCCAGTTCTTTGGATAGAATTCAAAGAAATTTTGAGTTGATTACTTAGTGACTGCTTTTCATAGAAGCTGGAGATATCAGGGGAAGAATGCAAAAAGACATATCAGAGGAAAAGAAATTGTAAAGCCGATCAAGACCATCTAAAACATCAAAGTAACAAAATCAAGGGGAGGGAGGAAACAAATTCAGTATTAGAAATCACGAGGTTGGCGAAATTAATATTTTCCACAGCGAGTGGAAAACATTAAATAACGGTTGCTTTAAAACGATGTAAGTGATTAATATGCTATAAAAGAGAATAGAAAATTTTTAATTAATCACATACCCGTTTCCTAATTAATTCTATTTATACTTCTACGTTAAAACTGCTTTATATAATTTAAATGTCTTTTTTACGTAATTTAAACACTTTTTAATTTACATATAATTGTCTTGTAGAATGATTAGTTTTTTTTTTTCCCTTCCTCCCCTAAAGCATCAAACAAGGAAAATGAATTATGATGCCGCCGGGGCTCGAACTCCGGACCTTCCAACTGCTAGGTGGACGTGCTTTCCAGTTACATCATGAAAGCAAGCGGTAAGAAGGAAAACAACTTTACAGTCTAACCTTAATATTCGTACAGTTGAATTAAACAAAAGAGCTATTTAGCTATCCATTCTAATATTACTATTTACACCAGGGATTCCTAACCCCATGCTCGCGAGCACCTATGCGCCATCGGTTTTACGCGTGCGTGTTGCTGCGTAACCATGGTAAAAAATTATTCAAGTTTTTAATAAAAGTTATGTAAAATATTTTACTTGCTTAATAAGTATTTGTTTAAAAAATTATTTACAATTATATGTTTATAATTGTAAATGGGCGTACCAGACGTCCAGGTTTGATCGTGATTATCCCAGTTTGAAGGTCCCGGCCTCTCAGCCAATTTGTCCTTTTGACTGGTTACTTCTTAAATATTACAAAAGACAAATATCATTGTTGAAAAACAATGAATATCATAAAATCAAATTACAGATGTCGACTTAAAGATGAATATCTTGATGACTGTTTACAAGCACGAATATCATTATACTCTCCTAATTATGAGAGAATGACCTACGAAATCCAATGCCAGATATTAAAAACTTTTGTCTACTATAGTGTAATTATTTATTTTACATGAGAACACAGTAAATAATTTTTATACCTTAAAATTATAATTTTGAAATATTTTTGTATAATATTTATGTTATTAACCATGCCAACCTATAAACTGAAGGAATAAATATGCCCGCTGCCCCACCGATATTTTACAATGTGCTCTAACATACAAAAAGTTTAGGGATACCTTTTAACACGAACGTAAAATAAAAAATTCAGTTTCAAATTTCAGATTTTTGTTTAATGACTGAAACTGCAGCCTTTTTCTCTTTTCATTTATTCACGTTATATATTCGTTGCTGTTGTTTCAAATGTCCGGTTAGGTTAGATTAGGTTATTTAATTACGTCAAAGCCTTGAGAGCTATCTGCCTAAGGGGACGAATGCCTTCGTGGAGGACTTTCTAAGGAACACTGGCTCGTATACACGTTACACATGGGGAAAACCACGAAAACACCCATGCAGCTAGCCCGTTCGCGGGATTCGAACCTCGGACCGAACTACCAGTGTTCAGCGACTTTACTGCTCGGCCACTGGTGGGCTTTCAAATGTCCGGAAACTTAAGGCATTTGTTGGAAATGGCCAATCACCGGTCAATTCGCAGTCTCATTACCAAGAACGTCACTGAAAGTGCACTACAGGATAACCAATTTTACATCCAGAAGAACGGGAAAGTTACGTCTCAGTTTTGACGGAGAAATACCGGTCTTTCATTTTTCTTTCCCTACCATAAGCCTCTCGAGATTATTTTCCGCTCGCTAGTATTTTAAATGTCCCATGCGGCACAGGCACTACACCTTTCTCCAGGAGTTTACCTACTTCTCAACTAAGAGTTATAGCTTCTTTTTTTCTTGGTTCCCAAAGTTAGCGACGCTAACCAGTACACCAATTAGGGTGGTAACTCAGGTATAACTGGAAAACTGGTCACTTCGTATATATAAGTGGCCAGTTATACATTTAAATAAAAGTGCAAATATAAAATCATAAAAATAATTCCCCCCCCCCTCAAAAAAAAGTAGTTAAAATTCTAAATACCATTTATCATCAGGTGAAAGAAGTACATATGTTGTCTTTTAACATATTGTCTTCGTTATTAGATACTAAAGAACCCGTGTTTATGTTTTGCCTACCATGGAAAAATGGCGGCACTAAGAGCAACCAAATTTTGAAACACATGGTCCGGTCGAACATGTGCATCTCGCAGTCCGAACTTCGAATTTCAAAACTGCTTTTGATTTTGTATTTTGCCGAAATGACTAAATGTTCATAAAAAATTAAAAGATCTAAAAGAAGTGTGCTGCCACTGCTGGAAATAAAATACATATATATTTGTTGTGCGAATATGTAGCCATTCGGCAAAGTTTAAAATATTTCACTTTCTAATATAATCTGTCCGATATTTAAAAAATTCGCGATTTAATAATAATAAAGGCAGTTACTATTTTTCACTTTTTAATCCAATTTAAAAAAGTTCAAACATAAAATCACGAATAATTTTAATTCATAGCACTTACAATTAAAAACATTAAATATTTTTAAGAAATTACTTATTCACTATTGTTAGACAATCATACTCATCCCCCTCCTTTTGATGTTCGAAAAATACCTATATATTTATTTAAATTCAGATTATTTTTTAATGCGTTTTATAAATTTAAAAACAAAAATTAATAGAAAATGTTATCAAGTACCATAACTTGAATAAAAGTAGTGTTTTATAATCATAAACTAAAACTAAAAACTTAACAGTTAAATAAAACGCTGACCGCATTCCCACCTGATTGAGAACCCTGACTTATTAAAATAGTTATGTATTTTTACGACAGCTTAGGCTAGTAAAAACTAATACATAAATTCCAAAGTATATAAATATAACTTTTAAATGTTAAGCCGCGTACAATCTAGATATGTATTTAAAGCACAAAATATTGTATCACATTATTAGTTAGCAATTTACAACGAAAATAAGTTCCGAGTAAAAAATGTTTAAACCTTAGCGAGTATTAATAAAATATCTTTGTTTATAATGATAACAGCTAAATACCATTACATTTAAAATAATAAGTTACAACTACAGCAACAGCTTTAAAAGTCTTTACACACAAAATGAAATCCGTGGAGACAAATAACAGCAACTTCCTTCAGCCCTTAAGAAAGTTATGACCTTTCTTAGGCATCGAGTTCAAAGCTCTCATAACGTTTTATCCTAAGTTTACATAGCGGACATTCAAGCAAAAACGTATTTAATTTTGTGCATCGGATCCGCTCTTAGGAGGAATGACTTTCCGACAAGAAATGTCAGTCACGGTTCCAGCGGCGCCAAAACTTCGATTCAGCTTGCTTCAATCTGGTTAGGAACTAACGTCTGCCATCTTTTGTACGTGAAGAGCAACATAATGTATTCACAGAGCAAACAAACCAGCAAATACAGCTAATATATTTATTTTCTTAAGAGCGAGAGCCACAAACTAAAATAAAAATTTACAATATTAAAATTTCCTCAGTGAAGTTATGAGAAATTACCTTCACATTTCATTTTGCCCTAAATATCTTACTTAAATGCAAGGAACTATTCAATCAGGCTGCGCTAAATAGTTACTGCAAAATTAAAGAATCTAGCTAGTAATTAATAATGAAAAATTGCGCTTATTTCTTTTAACCACTTAGTTTGTTTATCACTAACAGACAGATTAAATTTAAAAGAAAAATTAAGTATTCTATGCTTTGTCTAATGGCAACACACCGGTGAACGGAAGATAAAAATATTTTATTTCGACCAACGGCAATTCATTACTTTACACATTTCATTTGTTATTCGCTTGTTTATTTCATTTGTTTATAATTTTTGATATATCTACAGTTTTACTTTAACTTGACTTTAGAGTAACTTCGTGTAATGCTCGAGAAGTTATATATATATATCCGCTTAAAATTGGTAATCGTGAAAAAATTCATTTCTAACTTCATGAATTAACACAACTGTCTCAAACTGGCAGCATGAACAACCGGAAGCAATTTTATGTGGAATTCGAATATATTTCCGATTATGCATTTATTACAAAATTTCAAGATTAATTATTTGAAGTCTGAGTTTTACTTATTAAAATATTTGAAGCTACAGATATGATTAACTTTTATTCATACGTGTCAAAAGATAAATGCCCTCAGTTACGAATTTTTACATAAGAATAATTGATTCGTTTGGAATGTAATTATACGAGAATAGCTTTTTCTTTCCGTCCCCTTACAGCATAAAATTAATAATAAAAGAACCAAATTGATAGAGCAGCTTCTACGATTCGCGATGGAGATAATTTCTAGCAATGTCTTCCCAAGATTACAAACTTTATCAGAATAGAAACGCCATCAAGTGTCAAGCTGTAGTAAGAAATAAAGACGTTTATAATACTTTACAGGCAAACATACTTATTTTCAGTCATACATCGCAGAAAAATTTTATAAATAAGAGACAAGGTTGTCATTATTAGTCCAAAGGGACAATTTGCCCAGAAGGAATATTAATTTCGTTTTGGCATTTTGCGCTGATTCACTATAAATGTCGGTTCACATTTAAAATTGTTGCCACCAAATATTAAAACCCTCTATTATATTTAAAGAAATTAAATAATGAAGAATCTGCATAAATGTATGTATATTTCTCGCAATGTGATACAACAACGGTACCTAGAGACATCAAATTTTGAATAACGTATTGAGTAACGTCAAATTTTGAATAAGCCCAAATTTGGAATTTGTTTGATAATCTATTTCATATTTTGTAGAACTTTAACAAATTTTTGATTAATAAGCTCAACGATTTCAAAGTGAGCAATGGCAACACTGTAAAGGGGGGAAAGCATTTTTAACTCCAGTGCGCCAGACTGTGTATCGGAAATTCCAAAGATATGCTCATTTTAAAATTACTTTGCGATATTGCTGTTGAACTGAATATAGATTTAAGTGCGAAGAACGTGATATTTAATAAATAAAAGTAACACACACAAAACGTTAAAATAACGCTTCTTTGGGCTAAATGTCAAATCTGAAGGCTTTCAGATTTTTTTCAGTTTTTAATTTTATTTATTTTCAAGTCTTGTTTGTTGCACGAGTTGTTTCAGGCCATTATCTCCTTCAAGCGCATTTCTAGCCGAATCTCCGAGAACTTTCACGGTCGACGTGATAATACGTACGTACCAAATTATTTTCTTTTCCGATATTATTATTATGGTTCATGTATTATTTGGTAAATATTCAGCCAGAGACATTTTAAATTTAATTGAAATATTTCTTATTTTGTTGATAAAAAATTTTCATTTTGCTCAAAAATACAAAAAATATCCGGCCCGTCAACCCATGCATTCGGTCCGCATGCAATTCAAGTTCGAGAGCGCTAAATTAAAAGACTTCGGAACTCAGTTTTCACTCGACAGTATTAGAAACAAAATGATTCATCTTCTGTTGATCTAACTACTGTACTACAATGAGGTTTGCTTTGTTTGAATCTAAAAAAATCTAGTACTTTTTAGACCATAAATACCCTCTTTCCTTTTTTTTTTTTTTTTTTTTTCTCTTTGTACTTGTATTTACTCATATTCAGCCTCCCAGACAGTACAGTGGTTAGGGAAGCCGACTGCGATACCGAAAGGCCCGGTTTCGAATCCCGGAGAAGGCATGAATGTAAATTGTGTTTTCCCTCACAGAAGGTGACGCTGGCCGCCTATTAGATGCCTTCATAATAAAATGACCACCACTTCTTGCCTTAGTAATGGCGAAAGCCGAAAATGCCCAACGGCCCGCCATTTAAAAAAAAAAAACTTTCCAAATAATAAAGAGACAAAAAATTATGAAGAAATAATAAATTTTAGCCTACCATAGTTTAGTTTACTGACAGCTGTTCAGGAATAAATTTCAACCTTTCAACATTGTTGGTAATGATTTTTTCAATTCACTGAATAACTTGCCGTAGAATAAACAGATGTTCCAGAGTCTTTCATATTCTATTCAAGGCAGGCATAAGAGTTCCGTCTTAAAAGTACCCTATCGGTTGGGCAGCTGCGTTAAGGAGTTTCCAACTAACTTCTTTTTTTTAATGTTATCAAAGGCAAATGTTCATTCCCTTTTTACTTTCTCCCATAACGTTCTATCTATCTTTATCGTTGGTTTTGATAGACACCGAGACTCGTAATATAGTTTCCGGTTAGCAAAAATATTAATTTTGTTTTCTTCTGAACTCAAATAAACAATTTTAAGCTCTTTGAAAAGAAAGAGTAACTGAAATTCATAGCCTGGTTTACTGTCCAAAAAAATTGAAATAAACAGATAAGTTTCCACTAATGAAAAATAACATAACGTTAATTTTCATTTCATCTTCAAATAATCTGAATATTTTTTAGAAGTGAAAAATTATATGGTTTTAATTTTCATTGTATCTTCAATCACCGTGAAATGCCTTTTTATTTTACAGAATTCTTTTTTCACAATAAACTCAAGTACAGGTGACAGGTGACGGAGGACGGGGACGCCTGGTGTTTAACGGAGGTAAATAGGCATATGTCCCACGCCCTCCCCTATATAGATACAAGAACTCCCTGGGGTCCCACAAGGGCGCACCGGGAGTTAGAGACTTCATGAAAAAGTTTACATGGCCAGCCAGGGGCTATTCCAAACTCAAGTACAATAAGATCTCAAGGAAACTCTTACAACGCATGCTAAGATATATTTTTGCAACATTCTCGGTAGTCCTTCATCTAATTTCACTTGGACAACTAAAGGCAGAGTGGCTAAAAATGCGAAACATTCGTACTTCGCGCTAAGTCATAACATTCCTAACAACTGTCTAAGCCAGTTTTCGATTTCTGTATCAAATGTAATACAAATATGGGTCAATTTCATTACAAGAGATCACCACAAATGAACTCCTCTAAATAATATCGCGCGTCCATTACTGGCGGCGAGTGCTAACACTGCTCGTTCATTGGCAGCTCAACCCGGGTTCGAATTCCTGACTACACAGCAGTTCTCACGTCCTCCTCCATATGCAATATCAATAAAGGTAAACTGTCTCTTATGACGACATGTATCTCCTTAGGTAAATGCCCCATCAGTGGCCGAATGATTAAGACCGCTGAATCCTGCTAATTCCATCGGGTTCGAACACAGGCGTACGAACTGACTACATGACTGGTTTCCGAGATTTTCTCTATGCTTAACATTAATACGAGGCAGTTTGCATCAATTGAAATAATTCAATTCACATTTTTATTTGATTCATTACTGAAAAGTAAACAAGAGATATCTTTCTAACAGAAAAAAATGTCTTTGAGGACAACTAGGATCAATGTTCACAGAAATACTCATGTAAGTCAGCTCATTAGATGATTTGAATACCGGTCGGTATACCAGTATTAAGCGGTCCAATCGACTTATATGATATGGACGCTAGATTATACATATATATATTATGATATGGGCGCTTTTTTCATATGTAAAGATATGGACCAAATATGGGCGATTCTTTTCATATGTAAACAGTTATAATGTGTACTGCACTTCTAATATTTGTTTTCAGCTAAAATATTTTTACTTTTGGCAAACAACAGTAAATTAGGCCAAATTCGCCTCCACGGCATCTGTGAATGATAAATAATAAACACTCTCTTATTCTTGCATATAAACAACTAACAAAATTTAACTGGATTAAATGTCTTTATTGAGCACAACCTCTCTCTGCTTTTAAACATTCAATAATATTTTCGCAAAATCCAATTCCTTAGCTTCAAATTTATTAACTGTGACATTGGTAGCCACAAAATTCAAGCGAATGGGCTGACTGCATGGGCGGTTTCGAGGGTTTTGCTATGAGTAAGGTGAATATGAGTTCATCTTCTTTAGAAAGTCCTCCATGAAGGCATCCTTTCCTTACGGCAGATAGCCCATTGTGCTTTCCCATAATCTTCTCGAGACATTTTATGATACTGAACGATCCAACTCTGTTATAAATAAATAAAGCAAATTAACCAAATTTTATCAGTTTAATTAATATTATTAATTTTGTTATTTGCACTTCAGGTCGATTATTTTAAGTATTTGAAGCGTGGATACTCTATGGTTACTTTATAAAAACAGTATAAATCTGTGTTCACATTTTACAGTAGGAAAACTACGAAAGCCACCCCCTATTATGCAACTAATTTATTCAGTCGCCAAGAATAAAAACAGCGTGGCACGAGCCAGTTTCCAGTAGAACGTTCTCCATGAAAGTACCTTTTCCCTCAGACAGATAGCGCTCATGTGCTTTGCCATGATCTGATAAATCCAATTTGAATCAAGCTAGCACTGTTTAGCGCATGCAGTCACTTAGGTCGGTTGCGCTCATCAGTTGGCTTAAAGGCAGTTGTATTTTTGAAAAATTGTGAAAACTATAAAGAATTTACCAATTCAATAATTCAATCTCTATACTCCCCATTCTCCACAACATCATCTTAATTTTTTTAGGACTCGAATAATTTAATTTTGGTTTAAAAAATGATAAAAACTTAAAACGCTTCATATTTTAACGGTAGCTCAAAACGGCTTTTAAAATTTGACTTATCAGAAGGGATTATCGATACAGACAGCCAAGATGGAACAGCGAAACCTTTTACTGGATATTAGACGAATATGCATTTAGACAAGCATGGTAATGTTATATACCTTCCGCATATTTTTTTAAAAAAAGAAAATACATAATGTAATCTATAAAAATATTGAATGTTTTTAATTAGATATATCATGAATTAAACGCATTTTTATTTAATCAATCTCGCGAAAAAAAAAAAAAAAAAAAAAAAAAAGCATTCTAAAAGAATTGTATCAATTACTATTAAACAGTTTAGTTTGTTAATTAATATAAGGACGGATTAAATATGAAAGAATAATATCTTACGCTTTTTCCGAATGGCAACAGATATGAATGAAAAGTGAAAAACGCAAAATCCTGTAATAGCCCTTTTGGGGTAAAAATGCAATGAAGATTAAATTTCTCTTCTATCTGTGCCCCCTCCCTAAAAAAAAATTGTAATTCTTCAAAATAAATGCAGGAGAATTGCTGTAATAAAAAAAAATTAATTAATCCACGTACCATCTACAGCGTTTTTTGCTACAACTCCATTAACTCTTTCTAGTTAATGAGTAGTAGCAGCGTCTTTGACGGGGGCGGGGCGACGAAATAAGGCGACTGCCCAAGGCAACCAAATGTAAAGAGGCACAGCACTGAATAATTAAAATTTTTTTAGAACACAATAAAACATCTTTTGCGAAACGTTCTATTCATGATTTCGCTCGCTACCTTTGGTTCGCAGGCGAGCGAACTAAAAAAAGATTTCGGCCGGCAGTCAGTATAATCATACGTTTCCTCAACACGGCTTGAAACGCAAAAATTAGCCTCGCGACACTCACACAAACTTACGAGAAAAATCTGTTCATCATTTTAAGTATTTAGTTCTCCGTAAGTCCTCAAAGCTTTTACATACTCTAATTTAGACTTTTTCCCCAATTCCTCATACCCGAAGCCTACCTTAGCTGCTTTCTTGCTTATCCTGCATCATGCGATAATGAATCACTTAGCATAATATCAATTTTCAATATGAACTCTTTTTTGCCCCATTTCTGTATCACTGCACTTATTAGACTTTGGAAGACGCATATTTTGTAATAAGAAATATTTAACCGCCTAATTAGCAGAAACAAGCTTAAGAAAAAAATGACAGAGGCTCGTAAATGTTTAGTAATAAGAGAAAAGAAAAACACATTCTCATGAATCGCTAAATGCAATTTGTTTTACATACTCTTAATATTAAAAACAAACTGTTATAGCGAAAGATTTACATGAAAAAGTTATTATCCTGGTTTTCATTTTACTGCAAATTAAGAGCATTCCCATCTGTACATCCAGACCATTCAGATTAATGCATCTTTAATGATACCGCAATCATAAACCAAAAAAAATTGACCTCGTATATATAAAGTGGTCGGAAAAGGGGATTAAAGCAAAATACAAAGAAGAAAGCCGGAGGGGCAAGTAGTTTAGGAGTCACGGTCACGGTCAAGCGGAGTTCAACGGAGAACGAAAACGAGCTCTTTTTTCTGGGCATAATCCCTTTTCCGACTTCCCTGTCCTCTTTGCTGTCAAGACGATTGGTAACATTATTAAAAAAAGGGGGGAGTTTAAACAAAAAAAAGTTCTCATCTGCTGTCATTAGACTAAAATGAAATCTTATCCACAAGGCAAATATTCTTTCTGAATTCTTACGTCTGACTTACGTCGTTTCAATCAATACACAATGGCCCAAGTTGAAAACGACAGCGATTCACGAGGAATCCAGTCAAATCACTAGCGCTTTCGCGATCATTCTTTCACACTAACGCGAATAAACAAAAAAAGAATTTTAAAAAAGAGAATTCTTTCGCGTCATGTAATCCAAAATAAATTTAGAAAAGAGTCGAAAATTTATTTTGCTAATGTCATATAAAATGTCATAATTAGGTTTTCTAATAAACATGGGAAAATTCATAAAATTCTATCTACCTTTTAACGTATGATCAATATTTTCACCTTTTTTACATTTGCATTTTGCAATTTATAAAAATGTCCTATTTTTTTTCCTAGCAGTACGAATATACATTAACTCGTCGTTTACCACTACTCATATTAAGGCCGATTCCATATAATAGGAAAGTTTTTCGAACCCAAAGACTGCCGAAAGTCTTCCACGAAGGTCCTCCTCCCTTCTCAAGCTTCTGTCGTCACGGTTTTCTTTATCGCTTTCTCAATCTTATAGTTGGGCGCAAAAATTAGTGGTAGTCGATATGTAATTCAAAGTGTACCTGGTTAGTAATTCAAAGTGATTATATGCTCAGCGCAAAAATCGTAACCGAGTTAAAATTTTTGAATATGATTTATAATCACACTGTAAATTAATTAGCTGCATTTACAGAATTTTTAGTCCTCTACTTTCGTTCTTTTTTAATGGAAATTAATATAATTTCGGGCTTCAGATATTTGAAAAAGCTGAAATCTTCGCAACACTAGAATTAAAAAATCATTGCGGGCCGGCCGCCTAAGATTACTTTTCATACATTACGATTAAAAACACATCGGAAAATAACATCATCCCACCATTAATCAGCGTCAGGGTCACATTTCGAAAGAATCGGGCGACAAATAATCTAAAGCTGTCGGGACACGTGACCGACATAAAGTACAACTGACACCATATATTTTTTACAGCCAGTCTGTTCTTTTCTCCACTTCGCTCCTTTTCCTCCCAACGCCAATTATTATTCCCAGTTACAACAGCTTTATTTCTAAGTTCTTGCGTTTATTATAGCGGATACAAATAACTTCAATCCAAATCAGGAAGCAAACACGGTAGACACGAATAATAATAATAATAAAAAAAGCTCCCAAAACAAATAAAATAAAAACGCAGGGTCGTAATCAGGAAGAGAGAACGTAAATTGTTCATTTAATACGGGACAAGGCTCGTAAAAATATAAAATAAATAAATAAAAAGCAGGTAACGGCATGACATATAACAGTAGAGAATCGTGCGTTGGTTCAGAAGGCCCGAAGCTAAAATAAATGTGACTATTACGGTTTGCTTGCCTGGCAAACACAATCGACGTTTGAAAACCCGAGGCTGCACGTCGTGATCTTCAAATATATGGCGACCGATTTTTCATTTTTTCCATTTCGATTTATTCCTGAAAAAAAGATGATGAATTGGGCGCCAATTAGAAGAATAAATAACTCTGTAGGACGCGGTACCTCACCGCGGCATCTGCAATATTTCCCATTGTTGCTCTCTTTATGTGTTATGATAAAAAAGAACGAACGCTAGCTGCTTTAATAACTGGAAAGGGTTACGAATATTTTTAGTACCAATGAGTTGGCAACAGTTCAACCGATGCAGGTGGGATACGTTGAAGGAAAGGCTTTCTTCAGCAACGGAGAGATAATCTAACTCGACAGAAA
This sequence comes from Stegodyphus dumicola, assembly GCF_044657685.1. NCBI lineage: Eukaryota > Metazoa > Arthropoda > Arachnida > Araneae > Eresidae > Stegodyphus > Stegodyphus dumicola. The sequence goes on from NC_140777.1 coordinate 52,915,611, forward strand.
ATACTAATAAAATTTTCTGGCAGCTATTTATCAAGGAAGCATTCAAAATGCATTTAATAGTCCAAGAATTGTTCGCAGTTCTTTTAGAACCACAAGCATATATTGTTTCATTTTGCTTCCTTAGACATTGCACACTTTTGCAAATCAAAGTTTTTCGATAATTCTGCGATTGGGGCCATTTTCCCAACTAACATTCGCACTTCTGCATCACATCTTGGTAAATCTCGTAATATTTCACACATTTTCATGACTAGCCGCAAAAAAAATAATTATAAAAGAAAACTATATAATAATTTCAATGGTCCAGTTAAAGTCATTTTATAGAAAATTAATAATATGAATCTACGCTTATCCCTTTTACATAGCTTAGATTGTTAATTTGTAGAGATATTAGGTATTTTGGAAACAGGAAAGATGAAAAATTAACAACGCCTTCGCCGGGAATCGAGCCACGGACCTCTGGAATACCAGCCCAGCGTGCCGAACCACTACACCACGAAGGCAAACTAGGAAGCGGGAGAAATACCTTATATACTTCCCTTTTTAAAGGGGGACTGAGGTTTTTAGGGGACCCATTTGCCAAATCCTGGGTGTGGAGAATTCTCATCCAACACCCTTTTAGCTCCGGCGCCAATATAGAGACATTAGGTATTTTGGAAGCAGAAAAGATGAAAAATTAACAACGCCTTCGCCGGGAATCGAGCTACGGACCTCTGGAATACCGGCCCAGCGTGCAGAACCACTACAACACGAAGGCACGCTAGGAAAGCGGGAGAAATACCTTATAAATTAATAACAGAATAAATTAGAAATAAAAATCCCATACCTCACATTTTGCTTACATCATATAAACACACTACCACGTGGGAGATTAAAATATTTTTAATCGGGCAGCGGCAACGCATTGCTTTAAAATCGAGGTTCCCCTCCCCCCCCAAGTCCTAAAGGGACGTCAGTCCCGAATGAGATATTAGCCTCGAAACAGGATTTTGCGGCGAAACACTTAAATGCATATCATTTAAAGAAATTAAATTATGAAGAATCTGCATGAATGTATGTACGTTTCCCGCACTGTGAAGAAAGCAACGGTACCTAAAGCCATCAAATTTTCAATAACGTAGTCCTTTAGGCACCTGGAAGACCGAATTTCGAATTTGTTTTATTAATTCATTTCATATTCCGTTAAACTGACAAACTTTTGAAAAACAAACTCAACGATTTCTTTGCGAGCAGTTTCAACACTGTACAAAATAAATCATTTTTACCTCCAATGCGGGAGACTAGGGGGAGAAAAAGGTATGCCAATACTTAACGCTACCTGGAGAATTCTAAACGTATACTCCTATGCTGCTGTTAAAAGTTGTGTAATTTTGCTGTTGAATTGTATATGGCGTATGGCGTAAGTGCGAAGAAAATTATGCTTCATAAAAAAAGCTAAAAATACAAAATAAGAGGGGTTAATAGGACTTAACCCCTCTTATTTTGTATTTTTAGCTTTTTAAATTTGCTACTCCGCATCTGCGGAGTAGCAAATTTCGGATTAGCTGATTGCGAAAAATATCGTGGCAATGGGTACAACAGATTCATTCTCACATGTTTGCCAAGATTTTTTTTTTTTTTTTCTTTCTTTCCCACTTCAGTGAATTCTCAGACTTAGTTCATCACATGCGGGCGTTCTTCTAGGCTATTTAGAGCAAAGTGGTAGCGCTTCCAGGGGGGGGGGAACCTTTTTTTTTGCGGGGGGGGGCTTCTGAAGAAGTGGGACCTGTATCTGATTGCCCACGAAATCGATAGAATTTTGTTCAAAATATAAGCCAAACAAAGGTTATATTTTTTGCCTAATTTTAAATATCAGGAAATATTATTCCGTAAGCTAATTTTTTTAATTTGATAACCATTCACTAATCAAGATTATTGACAAGAACAGCGAATGTGATATAATCGTATGAAAAAATTGTATTTACTTCAGTTTAAAAAAAAGGAAAAATCATATTTTACTCAATACTTTTGGGGAAAAAAAAAAAAAAGAGAGTAACATTTCATACAAATCTAGACTATTCTGATCCCAATGAATTTGGCACACTCGACCTCCAAAACAGGAGGAAGGTCACTATCTATGTCACATTCTTGCCACTAGGTGGCGGGCATCTCTTCCTTTACTTTTGCTGTAATTAAGTTCCGAGATGCAGTAGAGATTGGAACCGCTCAGAGGAGCGTAAAGACTCAGAACTAAAAATGTCCTGTCTTAAAATAGTTATCACCTACCTTGTAAATAGTGTATATTAGCTTTTTATTTCAATAAATAATTAAAAGACAAGATGGCTTGCTAATTGTAATAGAAACTCTTACTGGAAAACGTGATTATTAGAAGCCTGGCGTCGAGAACACTGAAGATGCAGCAGGTAAGGAATTTTACATTAATTTTATTGTAAATAGAAGAACCTGATGCAACATTTTTATGGCGCCCGAACAGGGACGCCAGGTTTTTTGAAAAGTTCTAATAAAGTGAATTCAAAAGCTGAATATTAAAATTGAAGATTTTAATACTTGTTCTTGAAGTATTCAGCAAAAGAATAATTTTGTTTTCTAAGTAAGAGTTAAATATTTGTTTTTCATGAGACGTATATTTTTTGTGTAAATGTTTGAATCTAAGAAAGATAATGGCTGAAGTAGAAAAATTAAAAAAGAAAAGAAGTATCTTAAGAACTGCCGTTACAAAACTATTTAAGAAAATCGAAAGTGAATTAAATAAATCTGAAGGTAGTATTAATGAGCTCGAAGAATTGTTAGAACAGCTTAATGCTAAAACCGAAACGCTATCTAATGCCGATGTGGAAGTTGAACCAATTCTGAGTGTAGATGAATTCGAAAATGAATTCGAAATTACAGAACAATATCGCGAGAAGATAACGTTATGGAAATTCAGGCTTAAGAAACGGATTAAGGAACTTATTCATGACTTAAATGCACCGAACACACAGCAAAATATAAAAGATACACCTAATGTTAAATTACCAAAACTTTCGATTCCCGTATTTTATGGGAACAGTAGTCAATGGCTTACGTTTTGGAATAGTTTTGAGTCCTCAATACATAATAAACGAATCATTGAACAAAGTAGACAAATTTAATTACCTGAAAGCATATTTAGGAGGAACAGCTTCTAGCTGCGTTCAAGGACTTCCGTTATCGCCGAAACATTATGATTCAGCAATTCAAATCTTACACGACCGTTTTGGAAGGAGAGACATTCTTATTAATGCGCACATGAATAATTTGCTGAATATTGAATCATTAAAAAATGCGAATGACATAAAAACATTTCGTAACTTGTATGATAAAGTACAAACACAGATTAGATGTCTCGAAGCGTTAGATGTTGTATCGGAATCTTACAGTGCTTTGCTGTGTCCGATGATTTTGAAGTTATTGCCTTCAGAATTAACGCTTGAATTTCATAGAACACAAAATGTTGGCACAGATTATAACATAAAAGATTTAATGTCATTTTTACACGCAGAACTTTCATCCCGTGAACGCACAAGGTCAACGGTTTCGCAACAGCAAAAAGTATCCGATCGGCGACAGTCTTCTTCCCCCCCCTGCAACGAAAAGCGCATATGCTCTCTCAAATAGACATAATAAACCAAAGATTCCGACCGCTACAGATTTGTTTACAAAATCCGAATGCAGAGAGCAAAATATGAACTGCGTCTTCTGTAATCAATTTCACAAGACTTATGACTGTAGTTTCGTTTCCGGCTTATCATTACAAGAAAAAAGGGACATTTTAAAAAGAAAATGTGCTTGCTATAAATGCCTAAAATTACACCATTTGGCTCAAAACTGCAGAACAAAAATAACTTGTTCTATTTGTAAAAAACAACATGCAACTATTATGTGTAATAAACAAAATCCTTCTGTAGAGGTTTCGGAAATTAAAAAAGACGAACAGATAGAAAATAAAGTACTTTCAAATCAAGCAGGATGTTCAGAAGTATATTTGCAAACTTTAATTGTTCGCATATATGAAAGAGGGAATAACCAATTTGTTCGAGCGATAATTGACACCGGAAGTCAAAACTCATACATAAGCAGGTATGCAGCAGAAAGGTTACAATTAAGAAGCTTAGGTGAACAAAGTGTAACCCACGGACTTTTCGGTGGCATAGAAGTTTCGGAAAAACATAAACGTTATAGAATAAAATTGGGTAGCGTAGATAAACGGTATAATTGCGAAATCAATGTATTGGATGAAAGAAAAATATGTTCTTCGGTCCCTAAAATCAAAAATATACACTGGATTAGGGAACTTAGAAGAAGAGGAATTTACGTCAGTGATGTTTTTGAAAATTGCAGATTATTTCAGGAGAACCCCCAAGAGATTCATTTGTTGTTAGGGGCAGATGTTGCTGCAAATTTATTTACAGGTAAAATCGAAGTTCTTCCTTGGGGAAGATTAGTTGCTGTAAGTACAAGACTTGGGTGGACAGTCATGGGGAAAGCGAACACTGACAATTATGAAATAGAAAATTCCTTTTCCACGCTTTCGTTATCTTTACATATTTCTGATGCCACTCTGTCAGAACTGTGGAGGCTTGATGTTATCGGAATAAAAGATCCAGTTACAAAGAAGGCTAGAGAGGAAAGGGATTTGCAATCAAAATTGCAGTTCGAAAATTCTGTATCTCTAAACGAAGAGGGGCGTTATGAAGTCGCACTTCCGTGGGCGGAGAATCATGTACCACTTTCCACCCACAAGGATTTAGCGTTGAAACGTCTACAATCTACCACCCAGAAACTTTTATCTCAAAATTTATTTTCTTCATACAATGCAGTTTTTAATGACTGGTGTAACTTAGGAGTGATCGAAGAAGTTAAAGAAAATATTGCGGTTGACTATGGACATTATTTACCGCATAGACCGGTGATCAAAGAAAATAGCTCAACACCAATTCGACCGGTGTTTGATGCGTCTGCGAGGAAACAATCGTCTCCTTCTCTAAATCAGTGTTTGGAGTGTGGACCAAATTTGATAGAACTAATTCCATCTCTTTTGTTGAGATTTCGGGAAGGCAAGTTTGCTGCTATAGCAGACATTGAAAAGGCTTTCTTACAGATCAGTGTAAGGCCTCAAGATAGAGACTGGCTTCGGTTTTTCTGGTGGAATGATGTGGAAGAAAGGAAAACGAAAATATTTCGTCATACTAGGGTAGTATTTGGGGTTAAGAGTAGTCCTTTCCTTTTGGCAGCTGTTATAGAATTCCATCTACAAAAGTACATGAAAAATTCTTCATATGATACGGAGATAATAGCTAAACTCTTGCGTAGCTTCTACGTAGATAACGTTGTTGCCAGTTTTGACAAAAAATCCGAGATGATTCAGTTCATCGAAAAATCTCGAGAAATAATGAATGAAGGAAAGTTTAATCTTCGAGGTTGGTTACATAATGGAGATAACCTGAAACAGGAAACTATTTCACCCGTATTGGGTCTGTTATGGAACTGTCAGAAAGATAATTTAACTTTGAATCTGAATTGGCTAGAAGATTTTGAAATGGGTATAATAACGAAGAGAACAATTCTCGCTGTAACACACAAAATATTTGATCCTATTGGTATTGTGAGTCCTGTTCTCTTGTATCCTAAAATATTGTTGCAGAACCTATGGAAAACAGGAATTTCTTGGGATACTGAAGTTGACGAGAGTACAAAACAAAATTTTGTGAATTGGTATAAAAGCCTTTTTCTCTTAAAAGAAATATCCCTCCTACGTTGGATACATTCCAGCAAGGACAATAGGAAGTTCTGCAGCATTCACACATTCTGTGATGCCAGTAGTAATGCGTATGCTGCTGCAGTTTTCTTGAGAACTGTGACGAATTCTGGAGTTGAAGTTCATCTGTTGGCATCGAAGTCTAGAGTAGCTCCCGTAAAATCTATTACGATCCCTCGTCTGGAATTGATAGCTGCCACGATAGGTGCCAGACTATGCTCTTCTGTTTTAAATGGTTTGCAATGGCAAAATATGGAAACGCATTTTTGGACGGATTCTACAACAGTTTTGACATGGATTCAAAGGGAAGAGATTGTCTGGGCTGTCTTTGTGGAAAACAGAGTCAGGGAGATTAGGAAACTGATGGATCCAAAAACGTGGAAACATATTGCTGGAACAAAAAATCCAGCTGACCTTCCATCAAGAAGTTGCACCGCGAAACAACTTTTAGCAGTTAGATGGTGGGAGGGCCCCGACTGGCTGAAGAAAAATCAGGAAGAATGGCCTATACAAAGGGAAATACCGGACATGGAAATAGTAAATTCAGAAAAAAGGAAATCAGTCATTTCTGCACTAAATACGCAAAGGGTAGAACATTTTTTTGAGAAATATTCATCTTACCATAAAATGTTAAGAATAACTGCTTGGATATGCAGATTTATCAACAACTGCAGAAGACCAGATTCTAAACAATCAGGAGAACTCACGGTCCCTGAAATAGAAACTGTAGAAAAGAGAATATGCAAGATAATACAAATAGAAGCATTTGGCAAAGAACTTAAAGTTAGCAACCTTTGTACCTTTTTTGACTCAGATGGCCTTATTCGGTTAAAGACCAAGATTACTAGAAGAAGAGAGGAAGAAGAAAATTTTCTCTGTCCAATTGTATTGCCCTCAAATCATGACTTAGTTCATAGGTTAATTTTAGATTACCATTTGCGACTATCCCACGCTGGTGTGCAATTCGTACTAGCCAATATTCGACAGAAATTCTGGGTCCTGAGAGGAAGAAAAACAGTACGTAAAGTTCTTATGAAGTGTGTTCGCTGTAGAAGATATAGCGCAAAGAATATAGAGACTGTTCCAGCACCTCTTCCTGAAGATCGAGTTCGAGATGCTCTGGTGTTTGAAGTGACCGGAGTCGATGTAGCCGGTCCTCTTTATTTAAGAAAAGGAAAAAAGGCATGGATCTTGCTCTTTACTTGCGCGGTTTATCGCGCGATACATCTTGAACTGATAGAAAGTTTATCAACAAATGCGTTCATCTTGGGATTAAGGAGATTTATTGCCAGAAGAGGTCGTCCAAGTATTATTTACAGCGACAATGGCACTAATTTCGTTGGAACTGAAAATCTTTTAAGATCGATAGATTGGAAAGAAATAGAATGTAATTCAACTAGTATGAGAATACAGTGGAAGTTTAATCCCCCAACTGCTTCATGGTGGGGCGGTTGGTGGGAGAGGTTGGTACAAACAGTGAAGAAGATGTTGAGAAATGTTCTCGGCAAGTCCTGTGTCTCTTATGAGGAAATGTTGACTATACTTTGTGATATCGAATCAGTAATCAACTCAAGACCCCTTACGTACCTTTCAGAAGATCCAAATGATCTTACGGCACTAACTCCTTCAATGTTTCTACAAGATGTGCACGACGTCGGAGTGCCTGACTTAGACTACCTGGATACCATTAATCTGACAAAAAGATACAAGTTCTTGCAGAACTTAAGAGAACATTTCCGCAAAAGATTTCGTGATGAATATTTAGCTATCCTAGTGCAAAAACCATCTAAACGATCTACTCGGACTATCAACAAAAATGACTTGGTGTTTGTCGGCAGCGACAACAAGAAGAGAATAGATTGGCCAATAGGTCGTGTTGTAGAACTATATCCTGGGAAAGACAACGAAGTACGTGTTGTCAAAGTGAAAACTGCAACGGGTGAACTCCTAAGACCTGTGAAACGTATTTATCCTCTCGAACTTGATAGACCTAACTTGTTTAGTGACTTCACCATGAACATAAAAAACTCTGCGGATAAGTGTTACAGTGATATGAACTATCAAACTAGATATGGACGTAAAACTGTAAAACCTCTTACATATTTTTAAATTGCTATACTAATTTTTGTTTCTTTTCAGTATTTTAGAAATTTAATTGTCCTAACAGTTGTCAATTGGAACATGTTATCTGGATATGGTATGAATGTAATGCAGAAAATGTTTAGATGTGTAATCCTTCTTTGTAAGTATTAATTTTAGAGCATTAGTTACTTTTCATATTTGTGAAAGTTGTACTTGAATTTTTGTTTGATTATTGATAAATTTTGTTTTGATTTTCCCATCTTATCGAGGTAAAATCAAAAGGTGGGAGGATGTCACATTCTTGCCACTAGGTAGCGGGCATCTCTTCCTTTACTTTTGCTGTAATTAAGTTCCGAGAAGCAGTAGAGATTGGAACCGCTCAGAGGAGCGTAAAGACTCAGAACTAAAAATGTACTGTCTTAAAATAGTTATCACCTACCTTGTAAATAGTGTATATTAGCTTTTTATTTCAATAAATAATTAAAAGACAAGATGGCTTGCTAATTGTAATAGAAACTCTTACTGGAAAACGTGATTATTAGAAGCCTGGCGTCGAGAACACTGAAGATGCAGCAGGTAAGGAATTTTACATTAATTTTATTGTAAATAGAAGAACCTGATGCAACAATCTACATAAGATTTCTCAAAAGCCAATTCACTGGGTCTGCACTTTTTATACATATATAAGTAGGTCAGTCAGAAAGTTAGCTGCACCTCTTTGTGAAAACTTTAAAGGCTATTTCGAGGAAACTCTCTGGCGACACTTCAAACATTTAGCTGTAGCGTGTGGCGTAGAGGCTTTTACGAAGCAATTTTAGTCTGTCTGATAATCAAACGTAAGCATGTCTGGATAGCTGCAAGTGGCGTCCAAATTGGAAATGCGTGCCGTGATTCGCTTTTTGTAGGCGAAAACATGTAACGGCTGTGAAATTCATAGGTAGTTTAAGGTGAAAATGCAATGTAACGTCAAACTATTGCGAAGTGGTGCGACATGTTTAAGAACGGACGTATTGACGACACTGAGCGCGATGGAAGACCATCAACTGCCACAAACTCTGAAATGTCTGCTGGCGTGAATGGATGGATGCATGCTTGCAAACAGACGCATAACAATAGCCGAAATCTCTAATGAACTGGATATTTCTCATGGAAGTGTGCATAAAATTATAGCCAATCAGCTTCAATTTCATAAAGTTTGTGCTCGATGGGTGCCTCGTCTACTGACGGAGGAACATGAAGGGAAGCGTTTTGAAATTGCGTTGAAATTTCTGCAATGTTACCAAAAAGAAGGAAATGAGTTTTTGGACAAAATTGTGACTGGAGATGAGTCTTGGATTCACCACTTCTCAACTGAAACGAAACGCAGCTCCCTCAAGTGGAAACATTCCACTTCCCAGACACAAAAAAAGTGTCGAACTGATCCATCTGCGGGAAACGTGATGCTGAAGCTGTTTTCGGCAGAGAAGGTTTGCTGCATACAGAGTTCACGCCGAAGGGTGCCACAATTAATGCATCTTCTTATTGTGAAACACCAAAACGATTACGACAATCACTTAAAAATCGACGCCCAAGTAAACTGTCGAAAGACCGCATGTGACAATGCAAGATCGCATGCAGCAAAACAAACGTGCGACCTTCTGAAAACGTTTAGGTGGGAAGTCTAGAATCACCCTCTTTATAGTCCACACCTTGCAACGCGATTTGCTTTTAGTCCCATAGTTGCGGAACTTTCAAAGCGATGATATCACTGGGATGACGAGGTGAAAATAGCAACCTAAGAATAGTTATCGGACATTGGAACGGAATTTCTTTGCAAAAGGTATCGACAAACTTGTACCACGCCTCGATAAATGCTTAAATAACGGAGGTAATTACGTTGAAAGTAGATTTTTGAATGAAACTTTAAGATACAAATAAATTTATTGTAAAATTTCTCTCCTCTTTTGTTTTCTAAAGCAGTGCAACTAATTTTTGACTGACCCTCGTATATTAACGATGACTGATAAAAACTCAGCGAATTAAAATCAATGCATAGCCACTCTGCAAAGCGTAAGGTACTGTCACTGTCCGAACTGAAATATTTTTAAGTGCGTTATCGTTCAGTAAAGTGCATGATATTTAATGTTCCTTTCCAATTTATTCTGTTATAAATTAACTAACTAAGCGATTTAAAAGCAATAAATGCAGATTTATTTCAAATCTTAAGTAAGTTCTCTTTGGAACTGTATAAATAGTTCTCTTTAGAACTGTACAGAACATTCTAAAACAACGTAAAACATTGGGAGCAGAATTTAAATGCATTCCTGTCAGCTTTTTGCGAATACTTCGGAAAAAAATATCTGTATCGACCTAAATACTCTGCATAAAGCCTGGGCAGTGTTGGGTATATCCGCTGGTATACATATTATACGTAAATTACAAATCTTCCGTTCCAAAACTTGCAACAGTGCTACAAATGATAATTTGTCAGAAAAGAAATCCTGAGATACCAGAACTGGCATCTCAAGACGACTAATACAAAGAAGAATTTTGAAAATCTATGGCGGAAAAAAAAAAAAAAAAAAAAAAAAAAAAAACACAGCAATGATAATTCCATTAAAACAATTCTACAGCTTGTTTCTAATCCTAACAAGCTGACTGTAAGAACTACTAGCTGCAATTGGGACATTTTACTTGGATCACTCATTTTTTAGAAAACTGAAGGGCATATTGTTCGAAAATTTACGAATTGAAACGCATTTTAATCTTAAACAAATTTTAAAAAAACTTAAATGCTTCAGATTTAACGGTCGCTCAAAAGGGTTTGGTTAAGGTATTTTAAGCTTTCGCTAAGTTAGCAATCTACCTGTCTGCTGCTGCACTCACTCCTGCTAAGCATTATTTTTTTTTTTTTTTTTTTTTTTTTTTTTTTTTTTTTTTGCTAATTAAGCATTGTAATAATTCTCACTTACGCCATACACAGTTCAATGGAAAAATAAAAAAAATTAAAAGCAGCATATATTTAGAATTTTCATTCAGTGTTAAGTGTAAAATTTTTTTTATTCCCCCCCCCCCTTTTTTTTTCCAGTCTTTTCTCAGTTCCTTATATCAATATTCAGTTTTTTTAGTAAGATAGGTACTAAAAAAGTGCGTCTTTATTATTAACGTTTTGTGTGTAAACTTTATTTATTAAATATCACGTTCTTCGTACTACGCCATATAAATTAAATTCAACAGCAAAAATCACAAAATACTAAAAAATATCTTTAGAATTTCCGATAGACAGTCTCGCACACTGGCGGAAAAAATATTCTATTCCGTACAGTGTTGCCACTGCTCGCCTTTAAATCATTAATGAAAAATTCATTAAAGTTAAATAAATATGAAATAAATAATAGAAAAATATATAACGTTATTCTATGAAAGTACTGCATATTTTTAAATAGATAGATCACGAATTAAATAGATTTTTATCAATTAAATCAACTCGACTTTAAACAAAGAAAGGAATCTTCTTAAGAACTGCATCTACTACTTCCAAATACTTACTTTGTGAATTCGCAACAGACAGATTCGATTTAAAAGATAAGTAAATATCTTACATTTTGCCGAATGGCAACACACTCGAATGAAAGGCGAAACGACACATCTATAGTGATTCGTCGCAAAATCGCATTTCGAGACTAATAGCTCTTTTGGGCTAGTAAATAAAAACAATATTAGCAGTTGAATACTACGGCATATTTTATCATACTTTGTGCTTCGTTAGCTACTTCAACTAGCAATATTATTAAATGATAGAGTGAAATCTACATTGAAAAACACGTCAAAATGTCGTTACCATTTTCAGAGATGTAGCTTTAGTTTCCAGAGTTCATTGCATAGTGATGTATATTGTAAGGATGGCGTTTACACACAAAACAAAAGAAGTAACTTCTGGTGTAAATAATCTTACAGGACCAATCAAAATTCTTACATTATTCTACCACTTTCCGACTCAATAACAAGATATTCTATACCAAGATAAGAAATGTTTTATTTATTTATTTTTTCTCTCTTTCTCTTTTGAACTAAGGACACGAGAAAAAGAAACTGCATCTTTTCTGAACAGAACTAAGATCTCTCATCTTAGTATGAGGTCTATTCGGTTACGAGCAGAACGTGATCGGGCAGGCCAACAGCAAATATGCGCGAGAGAGGGCTACAAAAAAAAGTTCGCATTCTGCCGATATATCTTTCTTTTCTCTATACTCCTTTCTTTACTGCTTCAGATGTAAGGGAGTGCAGCTTAAAAATTGAACTTTTGACATTTCGCTCACATAAAGTCCGGATGCCACTCACATTCCCTTCCTTCCCTTTTTAAGAAAAGGAATAAGGGAAAAAAAAGAAAGAAATCGAAGAAAAGATTCTGTTAGAACTGTTCCCGAATCTGGCATGAAATTTGAGACTTTGGTATGCGATTTGAATTACTTTCGCCCTTGGCACAATCTGAAGTTTGTGGACTTAGACGGAGAAACAGTCTGTCCTGAAGATGAAACTGTTCTATCAACTCCGATAGTAGTTCCTAGGAAGAATTAAATAAAATGTGCCGTCGACACCAATAGATATATATTCCTTTTCTTAAAATTAGGTTTCAGTTCTTTCCCCCCCTCTCTCTCTCTGATTCATATGATACTCTACTGCTACTCAATATCAGTTTTAACTTTTTCAGTAACAAAATTCAGTTACCAATAACAAAGCATTTTTATTAAACAGAAAATTAATATTGCTGCACATTTCAATAACTATTTAAATTTGTTTGGCCGCAGTGTTATAATATTAACTATTGCCTTAGTTATCTATTTATTTATTAGCCCAAATAGGGTTACTGGGAAACTGGATTTTGCATCGAATCACTATAATTGAGTTGATTCGAATCTGGTATCATTCGGCAAAATGATCTTTCAAAGTGAATTTACCTGCTGTAAATTAACAAACTAAGGAGGTATTGTTTAACACACGTATTCTCCTCGAACTATTTATAGTATTTATTGCATTGAGTGTCGGTAATTTTTAACAGTAAATTTCTTCGTACTTATCTGGAATGATTATTCTAAGATACATCGACGAATCCATGTAAGGGTAATATGAAACGGAAGTTGTTAAGCCCAGAAGGGCTGTTAGTCCCGAAACGGCATTTCGCGTCGATTCACTAAAAACGGCTGGATCACTTTTCTAATTGTTGCCACCAAATATTATCGCCCTGAATTATATTTAAAGAAACTAAATAATGAATCAACAGGAATGTATGCATGTTTCTCGCATTATGAAAAAACAACGGTACCTAGAGTCATCAAATTTTGAATAACATAGTCCTACACCAAAACATGGGCACGAAGCCGGAATTTGGAATTTGTTTTATTGTCTACTCCATATTTTGTAAAACAAATTTTTCATTAAAAATTCAACAATTTTAAACCGAGCAGTGGTAGAAGCACTGTAGGGAATAAAATATTTCTCGAGAAGTGGCACCACTGTACGGGATAAAGTATTTTTATCTTCAGACTGTCTATCGGAAATTCTAAAGATAAACTGTTTTTAAATATTTTTAGATCAATGTATCGGTAGCCCAAATACTCTCGAAAAGTGTATGTATCAGTAAATGGGAGCAAAAACGCCCGTGGGCGTAATGTAAAATCTGAAGCTTTTAGATTTTATTTATTTATTTTATCGTCCAAAATCGCAAGTGACAGAAAAGATTTTACTTTAAAAAGATGGCAAACATATATTGATCCCTAGGCTCACCAGTGGTGGTGCAGCGAGTAAGGTCGCCTGTATAAAACCCGGGGCAGATTGTATACGGTTTTCGTGCGTTTTTCCATCGCGTAAATTAAATATGAGTCGAAAGTCCTCCACGGAGGCATTTCTTCTCTCAGGCAAATACCCGTTTTGTATTTTGCTGTAATCAAATTACCCAATAATCAATAACCTAATCATATCTACCATACAAAGGTACTGAATCTCATCAAGTAGAATATTACTGATAATCCGATGATAATCCAACAGCTATAACTAATCTTCTACTTCGTAAACAAATTACTTAGGTACGCCTTATTAAAATAATCAGTAAATTTGGATCTAGCCTGTAAAAAAGGTCAAGATTATATATGGTTAATCACCTGTCTAAACGTGACACAATAAATACTATCATTGAACATCCTCTCCCTAAAGCTTCCCCAACAATGATCGAGAGATTAAGATCGCGGAACATTGGTAGTTCGACCCAGGTTCAAACTTAAGCTAACTCTCTCTAAAGAGACTACTTACACACGGTGAAAAGCACATAGGTCCGCGAAGGGGTGACTTAGAAAAGTTTTACTAACATATTAAGACGTTTTATAGCAATTCGTTGCTGCAGCATACCTTTTTATAGCAGTACTGTAAGAGTTCAACAGTAAATTTTATCAAAAATAAAAGAAATTACCGAGTATTGCAGGTGAAAATTTTGCACCTGCACACGAAATACTAACAACAAAGCCTATTTAGGCATGTAGATATGCAAATATTCTCTTTTTTAGTGAATACGCCGTAAAATAGTTAATTTAAAAAACATCTATAATGGCAAGTCTTAAAAACAGTAGATATATAGAACTACATATTTTGCTTTTAAACTGCTTAGTTGTCTAATCAGTAACAGATAGATAACATTTAAAAGAGGTTTAGGTTTATTTGATTATGGAAAAGCAGGCTAAGGCTACCTGCATAAGGGAAGAGATGCCTTCATGGAGTCTTTCTAAGGAAAACTGGCTCGTATCCACGTTACACACGGGGATAACCACGAAATCGCTCATGCGGCCAAGTGCGATTCGAAAGCATGTCCAACTGTCAGCCGTTCAGCGACATTACCACTCGACTACTTTTGGTTCTAAAATTTGAAAAGAAAACTTCGTTTGCCGAATGGCGACGCATTGGCTTATGATAGATAAGTATATTTTATTTTGGGCCGTGGTAACACTTTTCTCTTAAATCTCTGAGTTTATGTATACCGTATTTAAAAAAAAAAAAAAAAAAAAAAAAAAAAAAAAAAGAATTTTATAGTACGAAATTTGAAACAGAAGAAATTTATGCGATTAATTTAATTTCCGAAGAACGTGGTTACAGTCAGAACATAACAAATGAAAAGCAGTCACGGATAAACTACCGGTAACTATCACAATATTATTTCTTTTAAAAAAATCTATATTCCAATAGGAATACATAGTAATATTAACATTACAATATCTGACGGATGCGCGACGTGTCCGGCTAATCGAAAGAAGGGAGCGATCAACAAACCCGGAAATTGAACGATCGAACACATCACCAGTTAAGGGTACCATGCAGAGTCGTAGCTAGGGTTTTCAGCGCCCAGGGACAACTGAAGATTTCGCGCCCCCTACTGCTTGCCAAGGATGGAAAACATTTAATTCTAAAATGTCGTAACATCAGTTTGGCGCCCCTTGGATTCTGCGTCCGGGGACAGATGCCCACCTCTAGCTACGCCCCTGGTACCATGAGCTAGAATGTAAATAATAGAAGTAAGGTGAAATCACAAGCTTGGAAAGTTTAAGTGTGAGAACAACTGCCACGTCCGGGTAACTCAACGAAGAGTCTGCACACACACAAAGTTTCTAATAATAAATGCAAGGGAAAATAAAACAGATGAAATGCTAATACAAAAATACTGAATAAAAATTAAGGTAATTGAGGGTATTAAGTAATCAGTTTACCAATAAACTATCCCTCCGGGAGAAATTCCATATACAACAGAGGAAGGGGTAAATTATGGGAGTATTTTTAAAATTTTCAAAACCTAGGGCTAAAATCTAGGGAGGAAAACAACAAGCGAGGAAATATGGTATAAATACATATTCTTCATTACCTTAGTAACAGAGTTAGCATGCAAGTGGAATACCAATGAAACTGCAGGACAGCTGCATCACTAGTGAGTCTGGTAAAATTTCTACACTTTCAACAAAATAAAATATACGGAAAGCAGCAAAATGAGGCGATCACGATTTAAACCGGCTTGGAGGACGAAAGGTGTTCAATAACGTAGCAGCAAAGCCTAAATTAGGCGCTGGATCATTTGAATGGCCTTCTCCAAAGAGAAAAAGAACCTGACCAAGAACAAAGCAGACATTTTTCTTTAGTTTCACCATAAATCCATCACGATTTTTCCCCTGCGTAGACACCCACGGACGAAAGAACGAACTATCTTTAAACATACATATTTTCTCCCAACAACAGGATAGACTCTTTCAAAGGCAATAAAAAAAATAAAATTTTAAAAAAACTTTCTCAATTTCTTTTTACTTTTTGCTTTAGTGCAGTTGAACTATTGTAAGTGGTTATACGAAAATTAACTTTGTCGTCATCTAAAAGATGCTTCTAATAAAGTTAGATAAAATATGCAATTTATTAGCGATTGAATATCAGCTAGTAATTGCTTCATCACCAACTACTTCTTAGAAAACCTATACTTTCTAAAACTTAACATTACACAGAAATTTAAAATCTTATTAATACACAGGAAGAAATAAATCTTTTTATGGAACACAAGAAAATGATTTGAAGCTTAAATTACATTACTTCGAATAAATTAAAAACACAAAATATCGCAAAATTTTTATTAATACGTTGAAGGTTCCAAACACCACACATGTCAAGGGACACAGAAGGTTGGCTGTCATACTTCTGATCCATCTTTGAATCCAAAATTTTTGCGATTACAATGTCTTTGAACTGTCTTCTGCGATGCACATTGCATATCGTATTTATTTATCCGTATTTTTAAATCAGAAGTGTCATCATGTCCACTCCGTAAAACTCATGTCCCCGGCACTTTGTCAAAAGTGTAAACTTTTCGGTGATTATTTTGATACCTGCCACAGTTCTGACGAAAGTAATTATATAATTTCAACGAAACTGATATAAATAATTCTATAATTTCTGGAGTATAATTTTTAAGTTGATGACCTGCTTATTGTCCACTTATAGCAATATCCTAATGTATTTGCTTCGAGGGCCTTGTATGTCCATGTAACTGCAACACAGTCACCTGTTTAGGCTTTCCGGCCTTTCGCCATTGCCGCACAGCTAATGGATTTTTTCCTCCGGAAGGCATACAACGGCAGCTTAAGCCTGTTGTCCTCCTGGGAGTGCAAAAGGAGAAGCACACAGTCCTCCAGCTACTTTTACCTTAATTAATCTATGATTAGGTAGTCGAGAAGAGTCGTCTGCCTGGGATCGGACTGCGGCTGGCAAGACTTAGGGTTAGAATAATACTCAGAGTTCTTAAAATGGGACTCGTTGTCGAACTCAACATTCCCACCTCATAAAGATAAGCCAAAAAGCTGTACATTAATCCTCAGAACTAATTTGCAAACATTGTTGTTATCGTCATTATTATTAGTACGTACATATTTCTCATCGAATCTAGAATTATTAAAATTACGAAATATTTTATGAGCAATACCAAACAACTATTATACTAAATGCTTATGCAACACAGATTAATGCTTAACAAATAACAAATACCATCTCTTTCTAACAGAAAAACTATCTTTGGCTATTTGACACCACATGAGAGAATTAAACAAATATTGTATTTCCTCGCATATTTTTACCCCAGAAATTTAGCGCCAGGCTAAAAAAATTTTAAAAATTCGCGTAATTTTCCCCTTCTTCAGTGCGTTCACGGAACTAACCTCCTTACATTTTAATATGAATTCGTCTAAGTAGAGAGTGCTTCCGTCTGATAACAATGAGAAATCCTAGCAGACTATCTGCGAAGGTTATGCCTAACATTTCCCTTCTAACTGTTGAATTTTATGCCAGCCTAATGCTAAAACCGACCTATCACACAAAAGGGAGAACTAACTGATATTCAATCTTCACATTCAGTCGCTGAGTCGTCAGCCATATATTCGCCTTCATTGAACATTCATGGGTGATTTGAAGCCTAAGGAGTAGCAGAGACAACAATACGAACGGGCGGAGATTCAAACTATAGGGATGTAGAAATGAAGATAGCTTATTAGATACAGTAATATTAGTATTACTCTGCATTCTTATTAAAATGTAGGTTTCTTTCAAAGAAGTTATATATTGATAGTTACCTACAGTTTATCCACGACTGCTTTTCATTTGTTTTGTTCTTATTTTAAGCGCGTCCTTCGGAAACTTAATTACTCGCATAATTTTGTCCTCTCGATTTTCGGACGATAAAATTAATGAGGAAAATAAGGTGGGTATTTTCATTATCATAGGAGTTTGAATTCCTATCACAGAAATTACAGGCCTCGAGTAAAATATCATAATTTTTGCTAAAATAATTCTAAATGACATACGAGAAACAAAAATTAAGATTAAAATTCAATTGCTCTACCGTAAACTAAATTTTTTGTCCTACTTAACAAGCTGTTGGAGAAATTTCGTAATTTCTTCATCAACCATCCAACGACAGAGCGTTAACAGTTACAAACTCTTAAAATTTAACAGATTTAAATAAAAAATAGTTATTTCACTCTATTCAGTTTGAAAGCTACTATTTGGCAAGGCTAGTTTTATTTTAAGGTGACAAAAGCGGAGGTTGCTTCAAGAATAATAAGCAGAAGGCATTGAAAATTACGTCACAACAACTGTCCTCACCTTTCAATGTCGAACATCGAAACAGTGCTGGAATTTTGACAAGTTTCGCCTACAAGGTGTTTAGATATCTCATAAAAAGTTGCAAAATGGTGACATTCACGCACTGCTAAAGGATAAAATCGTACCGCGGGGGGGGGGGGGAATTCGGAAATTGAAGCCCACTTTTCACGGTAACTAGTTAATACTGCATTAATTGATGGTTAAATCTAGACAAATGTGTCAAAATTACAAGGAGTTGCGAATAATTCAAATGCATTTTAATTACAGATAACATGGATATAATTTCAATATTAACGATTTAAATAATGTACTAGTTGTAAAACCTATTCTCCATACCATCTCATTATAAAAATCGCAACCTATAAAATGAGTTATATTCATTTAACCAGCATAAATTATTGAACAAGACCATGAAATGTACTTGTGATGACACAATACTCATTGAATACATGCATGCCCACCAAAGGTCGAGTGCTGAGAGTCCCTGAAGATTGGTAATTCGACCTGGGTTCGATTCCAGGCGAACGTTCCAGTGGGCGTTTTCGTGGTTTTCCTCAGGTGTAGCGTGGGGTCAGTTCCCTTAAAAAGGCCTCCACGAATGCATTCTTCCTCCCAGGCAGATGGTCCTCGCATGCTTCGCCGTCATGGAATAAACCAAAATAAACCAATCGATACAAGCACAGTATTACGTATAAATAAAAAAATTAATACGTTAGAAATGCGCCTTTGTTGCGCTTTTACAATTTTATGTCGATGTCGAAGAAGAAATTTTATTTTTAATGGTAGAACTAATTCAATATAATGGATATCAGAATAGGTATACAAAACTTCCTGATCATAAATCAATTAGTTGTAAAGTCATCAAGTTTTTAAATGTGAAAATATTTGCCATATTTTGACATGTACACTTTGCAACCTCCCTCCCTATGAAAAAGGGAATAGTTCTATATCTCCCGTTCTACAGAGCCAATTAATGAAATTTAACTAGCATTTTCCATGCCTCGAAAGCGCGACATAGGACATATATTAGATTTATATATAGTATTGTCCTAACACACAAAATTGGACCTTTTTCTGAAATATAATACTAAGTTTTTTCCATATTTCGATTCTACGACTCATATGCCAAACTGCCAAGTTTTGTGAAAAATCACACGAGAAGTTTTTAAAAAATTAGCTCTAAAACCTTTAGCACCTCAATCTCCCCCTTTTTCCCCCTTCCTTCTTTCACAATTTGAAATTTATGTTCAATTCAAACAAATTTCGCAGATGTTTTCCGTTTTATTTTTTTTTAATTTGTATTTTTTTTTAGTAATTTTTATAAATTTGTCGAAAACATTTTTTAATTATAACCTTTAAAATGTTTACCATCACCGTAAAGTAGATGTATTTCTAAGCATATCTGCAAAAAATTACAGCTTTTTATTCTAAATTTCCCAAGATATACACGTATTTATATACTAGTGCGTTCTGAAATTTGGCATATTTGTTACAAGTGATAATAATGCCAAATGTATTTCACGCACTTTGTTAAAATTATTTGAAAGCATAAACGATGCGCCTTTTTTTTTCCTCTCGTGCATGATGAAAAGGAAAGGAAAATAGGTTATTATAAATTAAGAAATTCGCCAAGTGATGTATTCTTGGCGCAAACTGAAGAAACGCGAGGAAAGATAAATTTTTAAGTTTCTAAGTCGTGTCTTACCAAGTTTAACAAAATTTAATATTTAGATATAATTCGAGTTGTAGAATCGAAATATGGAAAAAAACTCGGTATGTCATTTAAGTCCGATTTTGTCTCAAAATACCTCTGCTGGACCAAAGCTATACTATGCAAATCTATAATATATCCTACGTCGCGCTTTTGAGACTTGAAAAACCTAAGTTAAATTTCATAAACTGGCCCAGTAGAACGGAAGATCTAAAACTGTCATTATTTTTTTTTTCCATTTCTGAATTTCTCATTATGCTTGGTGTATTTAAACCAAGACCGAACATAAAAGTATTGGGGGGGGTAAGGTGTAAAAAAATATACATACGGACGCGGAAATCTTGAGCACTTAAGACCTTTAATGATATGGCGCTGGCAAGTTACCCCCATGAATACGAGGAATTTCCTTTAAAGCCTTCGTTTTAGGCAAACAGGCCTAGTTTTCTTTTTTTCTCCCTATGATCTTAACAAATCCAGGTTTACTGACAGAAATGCACTTCAAGTACGACTGTTTGGCGGATTTTATGCCAAATAACCTCACCGGTTATAATGTGCCTAACACAAGGTCAACGCACTTCAGCATGAAAACCTATGCTGGAAATGTCGATACCAAAAGTCTACTGCAGGGGTCTCAAAACGTTTTAGTTCGCGGAGCTCTTTCACGAAGCTTCGAGGGACAATACCTAGTTAGTTCACTACAACACGGTGAAGTAATACTAATGAACATACACTTAACAAGACAGGGAGATTGTTGGGATTGGATCTACATGGCTATGATATCACTAAGAGATATTTTTCTTAGACTTTCATGCAATTTCCCCTAACATAAATTCCGTAAAACTACTTATATATTTGTAAAAATATTCTTGTCTCAGAATATTAAGAGATTTCTTCGGCTTGCAATGTAACTTTACGTTTTATGTAGATTTACTTCTCCCCGTTGTAACAATTTAATAGCGAATTTCTTCGATTTTGATCAGGTGTAAACTTCCGCTCATAGGTATTTCATAATTTGGGCAACTTTTGCCTGGGGGAGATCTATAAAATTAAAGTAAATTACAACATATACGAACAAAAATTACGATTTAAACAGAATCCCTGCCGAAAATTTCTAAGCATAGACATTTAATATTATTATGAAAGTAGGTAAATATAACACGCGAGATCTTCATTCTCACAAAAAAATACAATATTTTTTTTTAACAGAATGTTGCTGTATTTCACTTATTGTAAACTTAGAAACGATTGTATAATATTTACAATATGCTTTATAAAGAAAGTGCATGGCAGGTAATGTACTAGACTGCATAGACTGTTTATTATAAGAGTACAAAATAATATATGTTATCAAGCTTACCTTAAATTTTATAAAACTATTTAAAAACCTTTGGCGGGCGGTCCGTAGTTGAGGGTCTGTTGTAATAGCTAGTAAGACACCGTGAGAGTCCAAGTCAAGCATCGAATATCAAATAATCCACAACACTTTGAAAGAACTGGGACAGGGTTTCAACATGTAAACGTCCTCAACAAAGGGCTGGCACACCGTCTCCACTTAAGGACGGAATTTTAAAAAGCAAAGTTTCTGACAATTACAGTGATATAGACTACAGGACAAGGTTACGTTTTTTGAAGACTTTTCTGTCAGAAATATAAGCAACATCGAGTCTGTTCTTATGATTACAATAAAATGAGTGTGTAACTATTTCCCCTTCAGAAGGCGACTAATATCAAGACGCTAGAAAACCACTCAAAACAGCAAATAATGACGAAAAAATCTAAAGTGTAAAATTCTGTGAAGAGAATGAATGACTAGCTATGCAATTTATCCGTTCTCCTTAGTGCTTGGCTGACAAGATTTTCATGAGTCACTACTCAATGGCATTGTTAAATAGAGCGCGAAAAAATTTTTTGTAATATAATCGATATATTATTGAAAATACAGCATTTTAACGCAATATGGACATGCATGGAAGAATGGATTTTCATTAACTAGTAATCTGAATACTTTCTTATAATTAGAAACTGAGGTCAAGAAGGTATTAGAATTTTGTAGAGCAATCTGGAGTTCAGGTGATTATGGACCTGCAATAAATGCTGGTAATTCAGCGCCAGGATGGCTAAGTAGAGTGCGTAATTCTTAAATGTACAGGCGCATTTACACTTGCTCAACAGACTTGTGCAAGTTGCAACTCGATTATCAGCTGCAATACAATTTGCCTAGTGGTGATCACATAAAAAGACAGAAATTTTCAGACTATGAATTCTTGCCATAAAAATTAACTTATCGATGAACGGGCATATTGCATTATGTGCGCGAGTAAGTGGTTATTTTTGAAACATCAAAAATGCGAATTACTTAAAAATTCCGATAAATATAGCGCAAACTGTCGGATTACAAGCTCAAATATACGCATACTATATACAAAGCTTTGGAAACGTTTCTATTTAACACTGTTGTACAATTCGAAAACGGTGGTTCGGCAAATAAGCTATGGCTCACTTGTTTCTGAAAATTAGTTTAGTAAAATCTTAGAAAATATTGTTAGAACATACTTATCACAAACAGAACGCAACATTTCTTTCATTTTCAAATATGATAAATTAGCCAATGGAAATGCTTATAAATGCAGAATCAATGGCACATTTGCTTATTTTATATTTCCACAAACATCATTATTTCCCCTGTTTTCTGCAAATTAAAAGTTTCGTACTCACTTCAAGTGTTTTAATGAAGCCATTTTGCTCTCCATTCTCTTGTGCAAGTTAGTTGAACAACTTAGAATGTCACTTACATGTTAGTTGTTAATAATTCGCATACCTATAACTCAAGAGGCGAACGCATATCCACATCAAGTCTGCCAAGCAAGTATTAATGGCTTATAAATGAGTTTTACCACAGTCTTTAGAATACAACTTCTCAGAGAGAATATTGAAGACTGCATCCGGCAAATATTTAATTACCTGTTGCATTTTTTCAAAGTCCAGGCACGGCCGCTGGATGGCTTGGCCGGTGGGGGTCCTTCGATGCCTTTTTCGAGGAGACACCGAACACAGCTCGTGTGGGGGTATATGAGCCTGGCGCAGACACTTGCTGGGTTTGTGGACGTCAGCCGGCGGCGAAGTCCTGAATTCAACGGGGCAGCACACGAAGAGCTCTTCCTCGTCCTCCTCAGTGCCACCACATCCCCACTTACGTTTCTCAGGATGGTGGTGGTGAAGGAGGTGCGGACTACCGCTGTTGATCACCTCCAGTTCCTCTTCGGAACTATGATGATCAAAGTTGTGATCGCTGTCGGAGGGCAGCGCAGAATCTAAGGCCGCATCAGGAGACCGGTTGTTGCTCGTCCTCCGTCTGTGGTGGTGGTGGTGGTGACGGTGGCGGAAGGGTTCCGTCGTATTCCCTCCCCCTTCATCACCCGTTGTCACCTGGTGTAATGGTTGCTGCTGCTGTCTTTTAGATCGCCGGTTGTCACTGTGACGACTGCTTTCAATATGGATGATGCTTTCCATATCTGAAAATAAACCACGTTTTACAAGACCTCATAAATTTGAAACTTTTGAGAGATTTCAGTAAAATACAAAGCAATCCATAAATAACTGGAAAAATCTGCTAAGAGCTTGCAAATAAATTTATGGTTGGATTTAACATGTCTTTTAGCCTCGGTAAAATTCTGAAGAATACCAAAGTCAATATCACTAAGTTTATCTTATTTTCTGTTCACAAAGAAATACATTTTAAAGGTTAAAAGGAAAGCCACACACATATTCTCACATTATACACTTTTAGATATCCACATAGGAGGATTAATTATCGAATCATAACACCGTCCGACCGCAACGGTTCTTTCAATCGATCAGCTACGTGACAGTAAAAATGTCTACAACAGCAAGCACATTTGATGTTGTTTGCACTGCACATCTGGAATACTTAATACGATAACAGAATAAGGGTATTAGTTGAAGCTGTCAAATTCAGACTACAGTTTCTAGTTATGTAGTTCTTTAGCTAGTTACAGAAAGACTATTCTGTGACACAGGAGGGAAATACGGGTTTCCAGCTGAGTCGATTGGACCTCCTGGGGCTCGATGAAATTTTATAGGGGATCACTGAGAATCATGGGATCGACTAGAGGTCGACAGCTGAATATGGACCACCAAATGATAGGCATAATCATGATCCCGTTGATTTAAAAAAAAAAAACTTAAATTGTAATTCATTATTTATCGGTATAATTACACCATTATTATCTTCAGTTTCCGTTTTAAAATTTACTTATTTATATCGACATCGAAACGAAAAGAGTTCGATTGTATTTTTTTGTTCGTGTTAGATAGGATTGTATTTCCTCAGAAGATATATTGCTATATACAGGACACTAGCAAAATTTCAAACAAGATTTCAATGCTCGCTTCCAAGACACTGAAAGTTTGAATGTGTCAACATGGCTCCCAGAACCGCGGAAATGCCATAAATCTGATTTTGAAGAAGAGTTAATTAATTTAAATGAGGATCTTTAAGCATGAATCTTATTCAAAACAATTTAAAATCCAATTTTTTGTTTTTTAAATTCAAAATCTGGCAGAAGTATCCCAAAATAAAAATAATTTTCGAGCCAGCATTATTGAACTTCTCCCTCTTTAACCTTTATACAGCACATTATAGAGAAAAAATGTAAGGGGTATAGATGAAGAAAACCATTCTTTTAAAAGGGGATCGATGGAAAAAAAAGCTGGAAATCCTTGTGTGTGTCTCTTAATAACAACTAAACTGCTTACCTGTAGGCAGCACGCATCTTAAACTTCAATATAACTGACAGGATATATAGTTACTACTAAACGATCACTAAAAATTGTCTTCGTACCAGTGCTATCACTTAATAAATTAGAATTAAGATTTATATTACCATTAACTCACCAGTAACACCTGAAAGCTAGCATGTTAGTGGTAGAATTACGAAAGTAAATGTTCTTCGGGACTTACACTGAGCTTAAATCCTAATTAAGTCATCCTAAATACATAATATGAATGCATTAAATATATTAAATATACTTATCTATATAAAATAGTAGCATTTGCGTCATCTAGCCCAGTGCTTCTCAACCTTTTTTTGTCCGCAGACCGGTAAAACTTACCATAATTTTATTTAGTACACCAGTTAGTGTGAGGAAATTTTTAAAAAAATTCGCGAACCGGTGGACCCCCCCCCTCCTCAAAAAAACTTTACAAGGTATTCAAGAATTACTACATAAATTAATTGTAATATTCTTATTACCATTTCCTGCAATCATATTTAAATATAAAGATAAGTAAACATTGTAATTATTACATATCAGTATAATTATCATATATACGTAAATAAACCTGTGAGAAAAATCACACTATATTACAAGAAAATAATCACAAAATCCCTTGCATATAAAAACGAATCAGTGACGGTCCCTGGACAAGCGAATGAGGATCCCTTATCTACCATACCTGAAGCGCCACTTGTCAACCTCTTCTCGTCCTCAAGTGGCAACAACTGAAATAATCTGAATTCATAACAATGATTTCGTTGGAAAGAACATCTCTACAAACAACACATTCAGATTTTGGATAATTTTCTTCTGATTTTGGCCAAAGGACAAAAATATATTTCAAACAGTGTGCGATATAGTGCCTTACAGAGCTTTTTCTTTTTTTGGCAGATAGTGGACTATATTCATCTTCATCTGTATTCGAAGGGGTGGACGACGTACTTGGTTTTGGAGAACCCTTTCTTTGCACGAAATTTAGTAATGTGCTTTTCGTTTTATTCTTACTTATCCTGTTTATTGATTTTTAATCTACCTAAAGTTGAAGAAATATTAGTTATAGCACAGTATTAAATTCAATGATTATTAAAAACTTATGCTGATGTATAGTTTTCAGTTGTCCAAGCGTGCAAAAGAATGTAAGCAAGATAAAAAGTGAAACCTAACCTTTGGCGCCTTAAACACTACAATAGATATTCAGCGTTCAAGTAATCAGCGATACTCAAGGCAGACAGGGGCACACTAACTGGTGCACGACAATTTATGAAAGGCTATTAGGTACATAGTTGCCAGTTTGTTATATTTTTCGTCATCGATCATATTATTTTCTAAACTAGTAAACTATTATTACTGTAATGTAGATACTGTTGTTTGTAACATCGGCTGTAGGCCGATGACACTTTGGTTTTTGGACAGATAGCTGAATATTTCGCGGACCGGCGGTTGAGAAACACTGATCCAGCTTATTAAATAAAAGACAAATCGTACAATGGGTAAAAGTATTCCAAATATCATGGTAATAATGTCACATAAATCAATG
Source organism: Stegodyphus dumicola (assembly GCF_044657685.1). Taxonomy (NCBI): domain Eukaryota; kingdom Metazoa; phylum Arthropoda; class Arachnida; order Araneae; family Eresidae; genus Stegodyphus; species Stegodyphus dumicola. Next base: position 52,942,164 of record NC_140777.1, read on the forward strand.
AATCCCTCTTCGTAAACTAGAAGAACGAACGTTGGAAGAATACTGCCACAACAATGGATTTTAGACGGTGATTAAAGCAATAACAACGAATGCTGCTCAATTCTAGTCCCAAACAAAAACGCAAGAATCCTCACAGAAAACATTCAAGAGCTTCTGAACAAAAGAATCAGTAATTCATACGAACTGCTGAAAAGGTTATTACAGCGAAGAAATGGAAGAAGCTAGTTTATGTCTTTTGCAGTGAACCAAAGTACAATTCTGAGGATTATATATGACTAGCTTCCGTATTTAGAATACATAACGATTTATGCGTATCCATGAAATGACGGAATAAGAAACTTAAGAGGTATGTTCATTCTCATCTGTGTCGTACCTAACAGAATTTATACGATAGCATCACGTCAACCGCAATAATGGTCTGAATTCTAGACTGTTCCTTGTAGCAGTTCCTAAATTGTGGCCAACAGAAAGCATTTGAGAAAAATAAATACTCCGGATATGTATTTTCAGATTATCGTTTCCGTTTACGTATTTTTCTAAAGCAAGCAAAAGCATCTGTTAGTGTTTTTGTTTTAATTCTATACAATATCATACCATATACACTATCCACGCAACGCTTAGCAGGATATCCAATCTATACGACAATCTTCATTAGCAGGCATATATCAACAATAACATAAATCCATCTTGACCTACGAAATTGCATCAATCTCCACTGGACAAAAACATATGTAGCTGACACTGGCAATGAAATCATTGACAACCTCGCAAACGAGGCTACAAAATCGCGGATATTCATGCTATTCCACTAATTCAACAAAAAAGCTCGCACCCTATGATAGGCAGATGCACACATTACCACATTCCAAAAGCAAATATGCACCAGAAGATCTAACTTTAATTAACACGTTAGACTAGCGGACATAGTTGTATTTATTTCTACGTATCTCGGATTGCACTGACTACTACACTGACCTTTCAATATGTGATAAGCAAAGCACACCGAAGCAGTACGTATAACAAGCTGCCAAATAGCAGAACTCCATGAGCAATTCCCGAACAACAATCCGTAAGCATTCAGCTAGCATCTAATTAAGAAAACATCAAGTAATATCACGTAATAAAGAAAATCTGCAAGATAACGTACGTGCTAGGTTGTGTACCAATATACCAAAGAGCAACAATAAAACCTAAGTTAAGCAAAATAAACCCGTGGTTTGGGTATCAAGAAAACTGGGCACCACAAAATTGTACTTACAGACCAAGGAAAGGAGGCACCATAAAAATTTCTCACTATTGGTTTTGCCATGGAATATACGGGCATATAAAACCAAACCCGAGAAAGAAGAAAAGGACAAACGGATAGGTGTTATATTGTAAATGTATGATGGGGAACCAAAATCTTTTAAGTGGTTAGGGCATCTGGAAGTCTTAAAAACTGGCCCTGAATAAACTCAGGGCACAACAGATGCAACAGCATCTATTCTTCCACTGTAAAAGTGAGGTTGCGGAGCAAAACCGACTAACTCCGTTCTCCATCAAAAGTCAAGAACTCTCAAACTGTAGTTTATAGATTCCAGGATGATCGTGTTTTAACGTTCAAAGGTCCTCTGGTTATTTTTTAAACTAATTGATTCCATAAAAAAAATAAAAATATCTTTTAAGAAAACGATTAGGAAGCTCGGTAAAATGCCTATCGCATGGAAGTGTCCTCGAATTCGAAATTCGATTTGCTCTATTTTTATTTTATATTTCCTATTCTATTCTATATTTACTTATCCAGAAAATATTCAAAATTCGAATGGTTTCCTCACTAAAAACAAAATCTTAAATCCATCTAAATTGGAGGCTATCTGCCATACTGATTGAATCTCAGGAGAACTGACATTCATTTTCATAACACAAACCTTTTATTAAAAACATATATTTAGGTATAAAAAATTACTTTTCTAAGACAGCCGTCATTTTAAAGGTATTTTGACCTCATTACGTTTTATGTCAAAACATTATCACAACTCTGGTGTTAAAAATTGCCATTGACATAATGTACACAACTCCTGTTCTGACTGTAAACCGTTTTCTCTAAGCACGCATGTCGTGATGGACAGAACGGAAACAAAAAAGAAAAATGATTCGCTCTGTTTCGATTAGGCTTTTCCTGTTATTCAATTTCAGTTCTATTGTACAGTTCAGAGCAAGTTTTATTCCGCTTGATTGATTATTGTGCCGCTGCTCTCTGAACATAAAGCAAATTTTGGACGTGAAACTGATCACAAATTAAATTTCTCTACAATTACTAGGGCAATCCGCTATGAAGAATTTAATAAGACGAACACAAAAATTACTTTTTCAATTTTCAAGGAGTTCTCAAACTTTTTTGCTATTTGCACCCACAAACGGTCGACTAGTACTGCATTAGGGGCCTTTACCCATTTAGCGAATCAAAGTCGTTCAGCTAGAAAGTAAATACTTAAAGCAGGATTCCATATCATTCTACAACGTTCAAAAGGACTGCCTAAGGGGAGGATAGTGAAGGGTTAATCTACGGGAAACTGGTTGGTAGTCACCCTGCACGTGGAGAAACCAAAAACAAACCATGCAGCCAAGACTGCTTTCCTGGGTTCGAAACCGGGACAAACAACTCATAATCTGTAACTTAGCCGCTCGGCCATTGATGAGGGGGAAAACCGCAAAAAAGGTTCTTTGAAGATTTCCAAAATTGCAGAGAACTGGGAAGTTCGGCATTTTTCATTACAGTTCGACTGGACTAGATTATTTAGATTACCGTAAAGCAGGCGAGAGCTATCTGCTTGACGATAGGAATGCCTTCTTGGGGTTTTTTTTTTAAGGTAAACTGGCTCGTATTGACGTTACAGGTGGGGAAATCACAAAACTTTCATGAGGCAAACCTGTTCACCGGGATTTGAACCCGGGTCGAAATAGCGGCGTTCAGCGATTTTACTGCTCGGCCGTTAGTATAGTTCGAAGAGACAGCAAATTAAAAATAACTCTGGAACACATAAGTTAATACAACTATTTAGTTTAATACACTTTGATTGATCAAATAAATATAAAGATTTAATACATTTTGATTCATGAAATATTATAGTATGAACATTTAAAACTGCATTCAGCGCAAAGCGTATACATTTGAATAAACTTGCGTCGTCAATATGTAGAGCATGAAAATAAATGCAATTTTGTCCTTACAGTGGCACACATTTGTTTTCGGACACCTGCATTTTAAAATTTATTTGCATAGATTCTGTAGTAAACATTGAAGCACAGACTCAAAATTTTTTCTTAATAATTTTTTTTTTTATTTTTTTTTTTTTTATTTTAAGACTTGCTTGTTGCAAAATAATTATCATTAATTTACTCTTTGGAATAAAATAGTTTATTCCAAAAGTGCTAATTAGTAACTCAATTAATTCGGACACTCGAAAGTTCTGTTGAGAAATTTCAGAAGACGATGTTTCTTGTTATATTTTTTCATTTTAAACAAAAATACATCACAGGAATTATCCTCTACATTTGAGAATTATTACTTGTTTCGTAAAATACATGAACAGTTCTGTATCTGAAGTGAACATGACAAGAAGCCACAAATTGACGATAAATTCTGTTCAGAATTTAATTATTCACGGATTTCAAGATGATAAAGAATCTGAGATTTATCCTATCAAAAATCAAAAAATTAATGCTGGAAAACTTGCAACGAATTCAGAAGAACGGCTTCCAATAAAAATTAAACCTGAAACAGAAGAGTCATTAGGATCCACAGATACAATACGAGCAAGAAGAAAATTCTTCGTCAACAACAAAACAATGAAATTACACCTCGCACTCCTAAAATCCATGCTAAACAAATATTTACCATATCGAAATAACGCTGTATTTAGAGATAAGTCAAAATTTAATACATATGGGTCCAATTGGACGAATTACTATGAGGTGAAACCAAATAAAGAACTGAAACGTATTGATTATTGACTTGACCTATTGAATTGTAACCTATTGACCGAAACACCTATTGATTACTGTTGCGCATGAAATTGGAAGCATAATAATTTGAGTATGTTTTCGGTTGTTTCGATGCCTCTGGGAATTAACTTTTCATAGAACATATGTAAATAATCTTAAAGAAAACTTGAAAGCAACTGCATCAAAATTTAGAATATATAATACACTCAAGTTCAATGAGGCTAACAAACCTAAATATAGAGCTCTAAATGCTCGTTTGTGGTCATTATACATCTGTCCTAAAGTTATCAGAACACCTCCATATTCTTTAGATTTAAACCCTACTGAACATGTATGTATATGGAGTAGGAATGAAACAAAATGAAAATTCTTCCCCCCCCCCCGAAAAAAAAGGTTTAAATCCATGCCTAAAAGTGTCATTTCAGCGAAAGAATATGTAACGAAGTAAATATAAACTGTTTATTCAAAGTGTTTAAATACTTGTGGCAGTTCATTTTCAGAATTTTTTGTAAATTTTTTTTTTTTTTTTTTTTTACCAAAAAGTCTTAGATTAACTTTTTTGAAAACAAGTAGGTTTTTGAAAAATGTGATCAATTGTATATACGAAATAAAATAAAAAAATCGCTTCAGCCCCCAAAGTGTTCGTCCACTTTAAAAATTTGCAGAAAAAGCGCTGTAACCCAGAATTGAATTCGAATATAAAGCCCAATAATTTTTCATATCATCTCCATGTGATTTTGAATAATACCAAGCTTTTTAATTTTTAATATAGACTAATTTTCTTTTTCTAAAATTGAAAATGTAAGAAGGCATAGATAATACGTGCCATAAAAGTGATCGCACATCGAAACATTTTCGTAAAATTATCGTCTAACACTTTTTTTTTTTTTTTTTTATTTTTTGCAGTTTGGTGACGTTTAAAAAACCGTTTTGCTTTATTTTTTGCTTGCTTACTTCGTCATATTTTATTTAATATTTAAAAATGACTCTTAGTCGTAAGGAAACGACGAACATCATTCGAAAACTGATAATTTTTCATCATAAGGGTGGACATTTTATTCGGGATATCGCTAAATTAGTAAATTTATCCCATTCTACGGTCCAGTATGTGATAAAATGCTTTAGAGAAGAAAATCGGAAGCAAAGTATGAACAGGTTGTCCGGCGAAGAGGACTTTACATGATCAGACATTTAATAGATAAAAAAATTGTGAAAGATCTACGTTTCAGTACTGTAAAGATTTCTACAGAACATACTGAAACATCTTCAATTTCACTTGAAACTGTTCGACGAGTCCTACATGGGCGCTCTGCGTTAGAAAAATTTTTAGAAGTGCAAAAAAGAGAAAGCTTAGGCTTTTCTCTGCAAAATGAATGGTAAATTAGTCCGAAGCGTATTAAAATCATGTCCTATGCGCAGATGAAAGCAAATTTAAATTTATTAATTTTGGTTCCGATGGGCGTATAATTTGTACTGCGGGAAAAAAATGAGGAACTTAATCCCAAAGATCTTGGTTGGAATAGTAAAGCATTGCGATGGAGGTGTCCCTTTTGTGAGGGTGCATGTCAGCATCAGGACTAAATAATTCAGTATTTATTGATGGCATAATAAACCCTGCTCTTTATTTAAATATTTTGAAAGATAATTTAAAATTATCCGCCCAAAATTTGGGTACCGGAAACAACTTAATTTTTTTTTATCAGGGTAACGATCCTAAGCAGACGGCCCTCAACGTTCGCATTTGATGTGTTTATAATTGTCCACAAGTTCTGAAAACACTACCTCGGTCTCCAGATTTAAACCCCATAGAACACATATGGAGAGAATTAAAGGTTGAAATATAAACACACAACATTAAAATAAAAATCGAACTAAAAACAGTAATGATGGAAGAATGGAGGAACGTTGATGCAGATATTACAAAGAACTGGTGAACTCTATGCCCAGATGTTTGAAAGCTGTCATAAATGCTGCAGAATATCCTACAAAACACTAACTGACAGAAATACAAGAAAGTTTACTAATATGTGCAGATTTCTTTAAAGTGTACGAAGACTTTTGTGAGGTAACCTTTTCATTACTGATTTCCCCCCCCCCCTCCGAGAAAACAGTTTTCCTATGTTGATAAAATAATTAATGTAGTTTTGTAAAAGAAATCTACAGATGCTATTAAAAATTCTCCTTCTAAAATATTAAATTTTATTAACGAATGAAGCAATATTTCACTGAAACTCGTAAGTGTACAAACACTTTTGGGAGCCACTGTATTTTGTAATTTGTATTCTCACATAGTACATCAGAAGAATACATGTGTCCGGAAACAAATGTGAGACACTATATATTATACTTTTGCTCACATATAAATACAGTTTTACAATAGTTTCATTTTGAGAAAGAAATAATTAAAAAATAATAATTATAAACCATAAAAACAACTGGCACAAGATTCTAGCCCTTATCTAAAGTTAATTCGAAAAACGTTTATGCAAATCATTCACTTTCAAATATCACAGTTTTTATTATGCAACTTTTTTTACTTTCTAAAGTATTGAATGTACAGAATTTTTCACTTTTAGCGCAGTTACTCATTAAAACAATAAAAAAAATTCATTTTAATTGACGGTTTGTGGCAACACTTTCTGAAAATACTGCACTAGCAAACACAACAGAAAATGATGATGTAATTCTCGCTTAAATTCTTAAATATTTGATGATTATCGAACTAGGCAGAACCGCCATTTTATCTTTCATTTCCAGTATGCTGGAATATGTAATCGCATGAATAATAACAATATGATAAGTAACAGATATAAGTTTTTAGTTAATAAATTCTATCACAATGAAAAAATAAATAAAAAAAGGGGATTACTCATGAAATCAGATTGTGGCAAAAATAAAACTGGAATGCCAAGAAGATTTATTTACTTTCAACTCTGACAGCCACACATTTTTTTTGAATTTAGAATTCTTTTCATACTAATGGTTGCCAATCGCGATAACTAAATCAGCAAATCTCTCTTTTTCGCTGCTCGCAGTGTTGCCAGATTATTTTAAAACTTCCTTCGCACAGAAATCTTTAATTAAATACTGAAAAATACTGAAATAAAATTACAATACACTAAACTTACACTTCTGGAGTTCTTCAATTTCAGCACCTTCGTCATCGGATTCGGTCCCGGAATCTCTATCATCGTCTGTCTGTTCGAATAAAAAGATAAAAAAAAAAGGCTACATTAGGAAAATGAACATAATAAAAATCAAACATTCGGCATAGAAAGAACATGTTAGGAAATAACCAGATTTTAGCACAAATAATAAACAGATATCTTTAAAAAAAAACGTAATTTAAAGGATACTGGATTTTTATCCCATTCTCCAGTGCTACTAATATTAAATATCTGAATTCTCACAATAAATGCGTATGATAAAGAAATAAAATAAATCCAGCATAATTGAAAATTTAAGTATATTCGTTATTGCAGCAATCATAAAGAAGCTCGTTAATTTTAAGTAGCTTAACATTCTTTCACCAGCGATTCTGAAGCATCTTAAACAAGGATTATAATAATATATTCTTTTTTAAATTCAACTTAAGAGCCAATTAATTTGCAGCAATGCCTTAAGCAATAAAAGCAAAGAACAATAACATAAAAACTTTAACTCTTGAAATTCCTTGAAGGATTTTGTAATCTTACTTTTAGCATTCTTAAATTATAGCCTTGCAAGAAATGTTTACCCTAAAGCAAACAATAAGCACATTTTAATTAAGTACAAAATTTTCGAAAAATATTTGTAAAGCAAGAATTAGGTAGCATATTAACACGGATTAGCATAATGTACTTCTGAGATGGAGATTCTTCTAGATATATTGAAACCGTCAGATAACAAACACACGTAATTTCATCAGATAGCAACGTATCAGCTCATATTTCAGGGAAAGTTTCTTAACAGTTACTTGATACAGACACCCGTTCAATGACGTGTAATACTTCTTTCTTTCTTTCTTATTTTTTTAACTCGTCAACGTAAAACGTGTTTACAGAAGGAGATAGGGAATATTTCCCTAACTATGCCAAGATGCCCTCTCGACAATACATTCATATTTTATTAGTTATTTGAGAATCGAACTTCTCTAAAATTTTTTTTAAATGTTCGTCTGCGATTTTTTATCCAACTACTTTCCATATTGAATTCATTTACGTTCTTTTACGCACCAAGTTCTGTAATTCTAGCTTTCAAGCTCCATAATACTTTTTTTTTTTTTTTTTTTTTTTTTTAATCCAGCAATTGGATTTCAGTTGCCAGTGTCAATATTAATGGGAGAAAATTTTAATTCAATCACAGTAGCATGAAGAGGTTTTTTTTAACAAAGGCTTTTGTTGTTTCTGAATTCCTGAAACCTGCTGAGAAAAAACTTCTCTTATACTTAAAACTGCTGTTTTGAAATAGCAACTGTCAATATCAGAAGTATTTTCTTGGCAATGCTTTAACAGGCTTGGAAAGTGACTCAAAGTTTTTCTTACAAAATCTTGAGCAAATTCATGTGAAATAACTTCTAACATCGAAAAAATTATGTTGCCTTTCCCCTTCCTTTCAAGCTGATTTAGATGAGCCTCAACGTTTACCATGAAAAAAAAAATGTTTGGATTCACTTGACAGTTCGTTAGTTCTGGATAATCAACACGCTTTTCTAGGAGAAATGCTTTAATTTCTGTTAATAAGGACGCGAAACGTTTCCTCTTGATAACCAACGTACTTTGTTATGCAGCAGATCTGAGTACGCACTCCCCATTTCAACTAAAAATTCTTTAAACTGAAGATGATTAAGAGCTTTAGCTATAGTGCAGTTGATAATCTTAATCACCAAGTCCATAACTTTGAAAATTTCTGGAAATATATGGTCACAAAGTGCTTCTTGATGAATGATACAATGCTAAGTAAGTATTTTGTGACTGAATTCCCCCCCCCCAAATAGCAACAAACCTGCTTTTTAACCCCCCCTCCCGTCTGTTGCAATTGAGAGAATTTTATCGAGCGCAATACGATGTTTTTCAATGCATCCAATTACACCATTTGCTATATCCTCTCCACGTATTTGACTTTTGAATGGCAATAATCCTAAAAGTTCTTTGGGACCTGTAGATGAACTGCGCGATATCATTTATGTCACAATACTGGTCAACTGCTATTGATAAAACTGAAACCAATTTAAGACCTTCGACTTGCTGATTAGTTATATTCGAAGACATTTTGACTGTTCTATCTTTCACTGTTTTAGCAGACAATAGCAACTCCTTTTTTTAAAATATCCGTTTTGTTCTTAAAATATCGAAATAGCTCTTCGGATGCATTTACAAAACAACGTTTTACTCGTACGTATTCGCTATCTGTATATGGTATCTCTCTTTTAGCAATCTCTTGACTAATTACAAAACTTGCAGTATTAACATTATTGGAAGACTGCATCCAGTAATTAAATACAGAACTTGATTTTTGACTTTTCTAAAGTTCAACTCATTTCTTCTTTACATCACCGATAGGGTTATTTAGCCCGAAATGATGCGTGTTTAATTGTAAAGTGTCTCTCCACAATTGATTTCTTGTTATTAACCAATGTTTTCCTGACAAATACGAGACGTCGGAAGGTCATCTGAGTTTTAAATAAACGCGAAAGCCTCAGTCCATTCAACTTAAAATTCACGGTGAATCTCATCTTCCGTTTTTCTTTGCTCTTCTCTATAGCCATGTTGAGACAAGAAAGAACAGAGCCAGAAATGAGAAATGATCAAGGACTAGGAAACATCAGTTGGGCAAGAAAATAACAGTACCCCGGGTGACAAGGAAACGGGAAATACGCGTTTAACCGACACCACCGAGACTTCGGTTTAACGCCCATGAATTCATACCCCCTTTAAGGATTTTAAAATAAAAGAGGGGGACCTCTTGCATTAACCACTCCACAACAAGCCTTCTGACTGACTAGCTCATAACAGCATACTATATGTATAGGTAATAACACTCACTCAACTCGTGGATGAATTGCGCGCGCATCGCTTGGAGGTGGGAGAACCTCGACTCAGGCAAGGCGTCGGTTATAAAATTAATACGTCGCATTGACAATCAATATCAGTGTTATTCTTGTCTGTACAATTGTACTGAAATCAGTGCCCATCAGCAATACATCAGTAAAAATCTTAATAGAATCAGTACAATGGTAGTTTTAACTTGATATATCAATGTAAAAATGAAATTCAGTGTCAAAATATCTGGGTTTTTAGACATTTCCGATTTGAAGTTTTTTCATATTATACGCAAACAAAACATCGTCTATGTATTTTATGTTACCTAAATTCAGTTGCTAGCAAACGTTTTATTTCAGACACTAGAAAAAAACTTCAAATCTGAAAGATCTAGAAGCTAAAAATTCTGATATTTTGAAACTTTGTTTCATTTTTACGTTGCTTGAGTTCTCATTCAAGTTAAAATAGCCAATGAATGGTATATTGATTCAAAGCATTTCATTAGATAAAATTTGGCATATGACAATTACTACGACAGCACAATTTACGCTGGCGGATATGATCTCAATTGTTTCATGCTTGTGTAAAATTTGACGGCTTTTGTGTTGTAGTTTCGAGATTTTCTTGCTTATAGTGATATAAACTATATTCTGTTAAAATAAAATCGAAGGTGTATGGTGTACTTAATTATGGCAAAGCACACGAGGGCTATCTGCCTAAGGGGAGGGATGCCTTCGTGGAGGACTTTCTAAGGGAAACTGGCTCGTATACACGTTACACATGGGGAAAACCACGAAAACGCCCATGCAGCCAGCCCGTTCGCAGGATTCGAACCTCGGACCGAACTACCAGTGTTCAGCGCCTTTACCGCTCGGCCGCTGGTGGGCCATAAAATCGAAGGAATTACCACCATATTTGCCGGCGTATTAGACGCAATTTTTTCCTTTGAAAATAGGTCTAAAATGGTGAGAGTCTAATACGCCGATATTCAGCGTTTGATTACATTTATTTCTGAACATTTTGTCTAATCGGAGGTTGTGCGGTTTTTTTTTTTTTTTTTTTTTTTTTTTTTTTTTCTTGTTTCCTTGCAGAGTGTGGGAATATTACACTTACGTAGAGTTCATCCTGCACTGTCATCGACGATCACAACTGCGTTCATTTAAACTTTCCAGTTTTTGTGAACGACGTTGAAGTGAGTGAAATTTCTACAGTTCAATTTTCTTAAATTTGTTATTATTTCTCAAAAACAACACTGGCACTGCTATAACAATTTGTTGTATGAGGACTCGGATGCTCATTTAGAAGATGTTTCAAATGCCTCTTCATTTAGCTCTGGAGATGAATGTTCTGGGTTTTGACGAAGAAGATTAAAAGGTGTTCTTTCCCAGATAGATTGCGTACTCACAGAAACTATTACTTTATGTTTAAAATACTGTAAATTCATTATAATGATGAGTAACAAAGTTTCATCCTTCAAAATTGTGTATAAAAAAGAGAGTGCGTCTTATACTCCGGCAAATATGGTACGTGATTTTTCTTTTTTCCCCTCATGAAACGCAATTTTAGATTTGTTCTTTTCTTCAAATTAGTCATTCATTCAAAAGTTATCATAAATTACCAACCACCCTTGAAAAACTAAACAAACGTCTTGATTATGCGAAATATTAGTTTGTTATTCAAACACAACAAACGTCTTGATTACGTGAAATATTAGTTTGTTATTCAAACACAAGAATAAAATGTTTACCAGAATAACACCAATTTTAGTAATCACACCAGAATTATTCCACAAAACAAAATACACTAAGAAATGTGTTACGAATAACTCAAAAAGAACTTGGACAGCCTTCAAGAATCTTAACAAACATCGTAAATCGAATGACAGATTTTTGCATAAACATAAACAGGGGCAATTTGCATCTGACCTACATCGTGACGAATACCAGAATAGTTTGCTTCATCAGCGCCAATTGCACGTAAACTTGATGACGCAGAACTCGATTTTCATCTCCTATCTTAAAAGATTGGCAAAAGAAATATTTACGGAGATTTTTAACTACCAACAAACATCATTTACAGCCTTCAGATTCAAATAAATAAAACCAATCTGAAAGCTTTCAGATTTTATTTTATTTTTATTATAAACGTTTCGTGTGTTTATTTATTGAATATCACGTTCTTGACGCTTAAACCACATTAAATGCAATTCAACAGCAAAATCACACGATATTTAGAGAAACAGCGTTATTTGAAAATTTCCGATAAACAATCTCGTGTGCTGGAGATAAAAACCTCCCCCCCCCCCACTGTACAGCGTTGCATTTGCTCGCTTTCAAATAGTCGAGTTTGTTAACTAAAAATTCATTACAGTTTTACAAAATGTGAAACAAATTCCACATTCAAAATTCGGGCTTCCAGGTGCCGTATTCGAGTGGAGGAGTACTTATTTCAAAATTTGATGTCTCTAGATTACCGTTGTTTTTTTCACAATACGAGGAACATGCATATATAACAATGCAGATTTATTTAATTTCTTTAAATACAATACAAGCGATTATATTTGGTGGCAACAATTTGAAAAGCGATACACCGCTTATAATGATTCCACGCAAAATGGCGTTTCGAGACGATTAGCCCATTCAGGACTAACATCCCTTTTTGGACTAACAAATTGTTGGAAATTCCTTGGTCTTTTTTAAAAGAGCAATCGAAGCATTTTCAACAGAGCCACCTTTCTGAATTATATATGGAAGCTCATAAATTTTTGAAATAATTGAAAAGAAAGTGCCAAATAAATATTATTAATTAAAGTCCGTTAAAAGTGCTATAAAGTAAAAAAAAAAAAAAAAAAAAAAAAAAGTTTGTTTATATACATATATTTCTTTTCTATTATAAATTCTTCAGGCGGCAGGCCACGCAAAGCGAATAAAATTTAAAAAAAATCCCGCCTTAGATCCGCAAGCCGACAAGGACCTTTATAGGAAATCCGCGCCTAACGCATTTTCTTGTTTCATCGCCTTCCCTCTTTCTCTCCCTCCCTTTTTTTATGAACGGCGCGTTTATTTTTTCTCACCTGAAAGCACATGTCTTCAGTGTTAAGATGCCACAATCCGAAATAATATATTCAAAATGGGTTCCTCCTCTCCCCCGCCGACATAAAAAGTATCTGGAATAAGACACTAACTGAACACAGCGATTACGGATATTCTACATATCCAAAAAATAAATAATCAGCAGCTGGAGAGGAAGCTGCCGGAAGATTTTCATATTTCGAAGAATTTCGCTCACCACACCTGTACATTATTTTCGGATTTCTTTCCGAAATATCAATTCCACCGTTGAAATGAGCCCAGACTGCCAAACTTTCGGATTATCAAAACTTTACAGGAATTAAAAGAAAAATTGCAAATAATTAACTCTTTTACAAGCTGAACACCTAAGAACATAGCACACAAAAACTTTAGAATGAATTATCATCCTAATCAGGCTTCAATATCATTTACATTCCTCAAATGGCTCGATAGCTTTCAGCGAAAAGTGATCTCATACGATAGTTTCACAGACATAACATATACAGACTTAAGAGGAAAAAAAAAAAAAAAAAAAAAGGCAGCAGAGGCACAAAAATAGAACCGATCACGTCATTTGATAAACTACGTGAAAAGTATACAGCGGGCATTCTTGCATTTCCGAAAACATCCGTCAAACGTGAAATATTTATTCGCTGCAAATGCCTCAACTAACTGTAACCGAGGAAGAGAGAGAAGTTATTGTAATTTTATTTTTACTCCGGGTCTTCCGCATTCGAATTGAAAAGAGAGAAGAATCTGGCAACGGCAAGCGAACAAAAGCGCTAATGAACTAGGAGGCACCTGCTTTGCATAATTATTCAATCAAAGCTACTTTGGCTGTCGCGCTCAATCCCTCGTCACTCCCTCCCTGCGCCCACACCCCTCCCACCTACCAGCCAAGCGAAAAGCAAATGCCTTTTGTGACTCAGAGGACAAAAAACACGCCTTTGTTCCACTGATAGATTTGGAGGATTATTATATATATATATGAAAAATATTGTCCATTTTTTTTTCTTATCTCCTTCTTTTCGCCTCCAAATATAATCAGAAGTTAAGCCTATTTCAATGCAACGTGCAACAATGGTAGCTGGATCGTATAGAATAACGATTTCGAATATATAAACTTAGGCCTTTAATGTTTCGTATTTTATTACTGTTGCTTTTTTTTTATGCCACCTCTTTTTTTTTTTTTTTTTTTTTTTTTTATGAGACTTTTGACCACCGAAAGTGGTGTGTGGGGGGGAATCAACTGCTAATTAAAATGCATCAGTCATGTCAATGTAATGAGTATGTTCTTCAGGTTAACAGCCGCTGCTTCAATTAAATATTGAATGAACCAAATATTTAAATATTTAACATTGACTATTACGAATTCGTAACGGCAATTCATTAAACGAGTTAAAAATTAATAATACGGTATTGTTTCCCCCCTTTTTTTATTAAACTTATTGCCCCAAAATCGGAAAAGGAAAATTACACGATTAATTATATTTCTGAAGACACAGTTTTAGTAAGAACATAACAAATGAAAAGTACTCATGTATAAACTATAGGTAACTATCACAATATTATTTCTTGAAAAGAAACCTGCATTCCAATAAGAATACATAGTAATGTTAACATTACAATAACTCAGTAAGATATCTTCATTTCTTACTTCCCCGCAAATTGAATCTCGCCCGTTTTTATGATTGTTTCTGCTACTCCTTAGGCCTCTAATCGTCCATGACTAATTAGAGGGGGGGAATGGGCAACGGACTTAACGAAATCGTAGACTGAATGTCAGTTTGTGTTTGCTTTGTTATCACAGGTAGGCTTTTACATTAGTCTGACATTAAGTTTAATAGTTAAAAAGGGGGGGGGGGGTCGGCAGGCATGACCTTCGCAAGTAGTTTGCGACGGTCTTTGTTAGTAAGACGGATAAAATATTCAGAATCTGGCACTAAAAAGCTTTCATATATGAAGTCCGCGAATTATTTGTTAGGCGTAAAATTTTATTTCTTAATTATACTAATTTAATCATTTATAATCAAACAATGTAGGTATCATCACTCGCACACTAATTTAATACAGCCTTTCTTTATTCGCATGTTATTAAATTGGATAAAATTTATCATAATCATATAAATATCTGCGTATTAATGAAATCTGATCCAGAAAATTTTAAAATATTCAAATATGTGAGACTCACAAGAGCTAAAGGCGTCACTTGCAATAATGCATCTATTTACACTGCATACCTGCTTGCTGTGTTTATATTACACGCGTGCAATTTCGTAAAATTCAGTACGATTCAATTCCCGAAGAGTCGTACCTTAATTAAAACAAGTTCTGAAGCGTCAGACCTGATTAGAATCAGGCAAATAACATTCCCTTCGAAAGTTAAAGTGAATGCAGATTTTAGATGGAAGCAAATGATTAACAAAATTACATAAGCGTGAAACAGGTTATATTTCCAAAAGGGATAGCATTCAAAGCGGAAATTACAGTTTAGAACTTTTCCTCCATTACACGTTTCGTCATTTAACATCAAATTCAACTTTTAATCTTATGTCGCAAGCAGTTACGGTTTACGAAGTTAAGTAACTGACATCCTCCAGCGGAAATTGACATCATAACACCTTTTATTTCTACAAAACTAGCCACTTAAAAGTAATTTATTAATAATAAAAAAAGTGTATAATATTTTTAACCCCTACTTGTACTTTCGCAGTTCTAACAAAAAAAAAAAAAAAAATTAAATACCTTACTCTTTGCCGAATAGAAACAAATTGGCGCATGGAAGATAAAATATTTTATTTCTGGCAGTGGCAAGCACATTCTTTTAAATCACTGAGCTTTTTGATTAAATTTGAAGATAAATATCTTTTGTTTTGCGAAGTGACAACAGATTCTTTTAAATTGCTAAGTATTGTGATTAAATTTAAAGCATAAATATTTTATACTTAGCAGAATTGGGGGGGGGGCTTTTAAATCGTTGATTTTGCGTATCAAAATTTTATTAAATTCGCACATAAGATAAAACTAACTAAATAACAATAATAATAAAAAATTTGAAATTCAAAATCTGCTCAATACAATGTAATATAAGACAATTACTGCAAAATGATGTGGCAGCATGGTCATTTGTGAATTTTGATATAACAAGGAAAACATTTCTGAACTTCATATTTATCCATTCCATCACCAAATTTTTACATTTAAGATCGATCTCCCTGCGAATTCAATCTTTTGTTATTAACTATAATATTCGTGGAAAACACAGAAAGCTTTATAACAAGTAGAATAATAAAAATTGCTGCAAATACAGTGATTCTAGGCGTTTCCAATGGTTTTTCAACATCAAATATATCGGAAACTACACGTTACGCAGACGATTCGTTAAAAACAAACTGCACGCAAGAGTTTAAAAGAAAATATCTTTCTCATTTCCCAAAATTGCGGAATGAAATCGTTTGCACGCGAAAAGTATTTGCTCACTTAAGAATGTTACGTTCCAACACAGATCAATGCTTTTACATCCTCTTTTCGTTATTGATTTAATAACAATAATAATAAAAAAGGAAAAGAGAAGGAGAGAAGATTACAGAATTATATTTCATACAATATAAAAAGGCCTAATGGAAAATTTTAAAACCTCTTTTCTGGCGGGATGAGTAATTTTCCGAGGTAGTTTTATTCGACGATTTTTATTATTTACGATCGGAAGCATGGTTTAAAAGAAGGGGGAAGGTACATGTTTTCAATATGCCCCTTTCATTAGAATTTACCGTTAAAAGATGATAGATGAATAATAATGTTGAACGCACTTCTGACAAATGTACCTTTTAGAAGAATCTGTTAATTGGGAAAATTGATTTTATAAAACAGTACGGAAAGAATAGAATCATGGCAAATGTTTATAAGAATTCAAAAACTAGCAAAATAATTATCCAAAACTTTCAGCACGTATGCAGAAATGCAGTTCCATTAAATTACTTAGCTGAAGTACCCGATGTTCCACGCACTTTACGCAGAGTGAAAAACTTTTCACTGAGGAGAATGCGGGTAGTTTTTTTGAAATCTGCAGTAGAAAGCGATTTTCTTCCTATTTTGGTTCAAAAGAAACTATGCAAAAAAGTTATCAAGCTCGAATAAAATTGCAGAAGAGTGAAGAACTAACACGGCGCAATGTAATGATTTTAGTAAGAACTCTACTTGCTTTGCTGTCGGTTATATCTTTTTTCGGAAAATTGCCATCCACTTTGGCCGATTTCTTCACCATTTTCGAAATATTTGGAACTTAGACTAAAACATGGCGCCATCTAATGGAAATGGTTTTAGTAACATCTGAGAGGCCGTCGAGACGGCATAGTGGTTAGGGCCGCCAAACGATACTGCGGTACCGAAGGACGCAGGTTCGAATCCCGGAGAAGGCTCTAAATATATGGTGAGCCGAAAGTTCTCTCGTGTAATTTGGTGGTAGGGAAGAAGGGCAGGAGTCTTGTCCATGAATTGCATGGAAGGATCGTTGCCACAAACTTCAAGGAGGTTGGACTCCTACCTAAACTCCAATTTTGAAAGAGACTCTCGGGGTGCTCTCGCTCAAAACTAGGGTGGAAAGTATAAGTCCAACTTCCTTGAGGTTCTGGCAATCATTCTGCCATATATGGACAAGACGACAACAGCAACAACAATTGAGAGCAGGAACGCAACAACGGTGACGTGAACCGAATCTAAGCTGTGTGTCATCAGCGTAACATTCTAATGCATATGCTCCGAGTGTGAGACCCGTGAAATGGTTTTTCGAAATCTTACGTAGAGAGTGACCTTCCTCTTATTTTTAAAGATCAAAAGCGCTAAACACCGTCAACATCCTCACAAAACTGCAGATTTCTACAAACTACACGCACACAAATAAATAAACGAACACTCCTCTTTACATATATAGATAATTTTAATGAATTCAGCTGATGTAATTTCGCGCTACCAGCAATTAATTTATAACAATATAAATGAATCAGCGTTTACTGCTTTTAAACCATTCAGTTTGTTAATTAGTAACAGAATAAATTTGAAAAAAAGTTGAATATCTTACGCTTTTCCTGAATTACAATACACTGCCACTCGCAAGATAAAAATATTTCACTTCGGGAAATGGATGGCAATACATTTATTTCTCTTAATCGCCGAGTTTGTTAATTAAATTCGAAAGACTGACAAATATATTGCGATTTAGCGAGATATATTGCGTTTTAGCGAGTGATAACACACTTCTATTATACCGCCGACTTTTATGATTAAATACGAAATTTTAAAACTTACGCTTTGCAGAGTGGCAACACAAAGTTTATCAGTCACTGAATTTAAATCAAAATTTTATTAAATTAGCGTAAAGTATTTCCAAGTATATAAAGAAAGCGGAACGCAGTATAGCAGTGTTTGAGAAATCTTATGTAGGCAGAATTCTTTTTTTGAAGGTCAAGTATAGCAAATTTCATTAAAATGGAATAAAACTGTAGATTTGTAATGAAGGACAAACACAAGAACATTCTTCTTTTTTTTTCCATATAATTTAAAAAACTTTAAAATGATTCATCGCAATAAATTATTTTTTATGCTTTTATTTTTTGGGGTCGAACCTCCAAATTAATTTTTGAGCACAGCTGTTCATGCACACACACACACACACACACACACACAAAAAAAAAAAACACGAGAACGATTAAAAGTCGAAGCCAAGTAATTATACCAATTAATACTTGCTTTATTATTTAACTTGCGTGTTTCACAAGCAGATTATGGCAGATGGCATCAATACAAAAATAAATTTTTTGCAACTGTCCCCTGTAACCCCACGAGGGATACCGATGTTTTCATCCCCAGCAAACTATTTTTTTTTATTATTATTTTGCACATATGTACTGCTGCTATGATAATACAGTGTTCCGTACAGAAGTATTCAAACTATAATCTAGAATGTTTCTGACATATTTTTGTTTTACGATCAATTTAATACCCACAGAATTTTCATTTACGCATCACCGTTTAGATCAACAAATAATCCTCCAAATGAATTTTTAAATGTCACTAAAATTATTTATCGAATTTAGATAGTTTTTTAAAAATCGATCGATATTTTAAATGCTCTTTCTAAAATGATGGTTTTTTAAATTAAAGATTCAATCCGTTCTTGTGAGCAGCTTCACAATATTAAGTAATGATGAGAACGGATTTTTAAATGTTGTATTAACCGTTGGATAGATCAGCAGACTTCAGTAAGAAAGCCGATGTCGAATATTTCCTCGCTATGCTAATAAAGGAATATCTTTCCCATACTCAGAGCTAATCACTTCCTCCCTCCCTTTCGTCCATTCTTCTTTAGATTAAAAAGTGTGAAACGCAGGGGGATCTAAAAATCAAACCCATCAAGCTTTCAAAACTTAAAATCAAGTTAGTTTTACAGACAGTTTGTTAG
The DNA here is from genome assembly GCF_044657685.1 of Stegodyphus dumicola. NCBI lineage: Eukaryota > Metazoa > Arthropoda > Arachnida > Araneae > Eresidae > Stegodyphus > Stegodyphus dumicola. The sequence continues at coordinate 52,961,696 of NC_140777.1, forward strand.
GTGCAAAACGAAGATGCGTTTTCTCCAAGCAGAATAAATTATTTTTACGAATTATTATAGCCTGAATATAATAATTTATTTTAATTCTTTCCGTTTTGATCATGTGTCATTGCTCATTACTTGCCTACGCTAATGTCAATGTCAATTGCACGTGGTGTCGTTCTATGTTTAGCATCGATTCCATGTCCATATGGATTTTACGCCAGTATCGATTCCACGATTGTCAATACTATGCCAGTATCGTTATTATGCCAGTATCGATTTCATATCTGTGTCGAACGGATGCCAATACAGATTCCACGTCTGTGTCGATTTTATACCGGTATCGATCCTCTGCCAGTATTGATTCCATGCTGGTGTCCCTTCTATGCGAGTATCAATTCCATGCCAGTGCCAATCTTATACCAGTATAAACTCATACCAGTATGTTCATTTCACATATTTACCAATTAAAAGCTTGTGTCGATTCTATGCCAATATCGATTTTATAGGTGTGTCAATTTTCGTCAGTATCGATTCCATGCTTTGTGCTGATCCTATACATAGATATTTCTACTTTTGGCCATCCTGTGCCGTGTCTATCTTACGCATTGTTGATCGTATACCTGTGCGTAACTTCCATTAAATATTAATTAAATTTAAACAAAATTCCTTTTTTTCCCACTGTATTAACGGTATGCTCCTTATATTTAAATGTTATTAATAACATATATAGTATTACTACAAATCTGAATATATATATTAAATCACTGAATACTTGTATCGTAATCTTTATACTTCAGTCACTGCATATAATTATTGCTATGGTACATGGTCTAAAGAAGCAGTATAATATCACTGTATTGCATCATTACATTATTTATAATATTCAGTGTGCAAGGTAAAACTGTATTGTACAGTACATAATTTATAATTAACTGCTTTCAAGTAACATGTAGTATCATTGCTGTAATGATTAATTAATGCTGTAATTTAAATGTTTGTGTCACTTGAGTAGTGAGGTTTATAATATAAATGGTATTTTTATTAATTTGAGCAATAATATTGAAATTTTGAATAATTATATGGATTTTTGTTCTAATAAGCGCATAGAATTGTTGTATTGAATCATTGCATTTGAATAATCGTATAGAATCGTAGTATTGAATTATTCATGAGTAATCGTACGGTATCATTGTATTGAATTATTAATTTGTATAGTATTTCCAATGCGCAAGTAAAATTGTACTGTACATATCTTATTTTTGAATTGCTTGCTAGTAATATGTAACATCATTTCAGTAATAAGCACCCGTATGAAAAAAATATTTTGATGTCAACATGGCATATATGATTAATAATATGAATAGTATTATCATTAATTTAAGTAATAGTATTGAATCATTTTATATTTATAGTGAATCATTGTTCTAATATTCGCATATAATCATTGTTTTGAATAATTGCATTTTAGAAATTGTAAAGAATTAATGTTTTTATAGTGTATTTATAGTCTAAGTGCAATTATTCATTTAACTGTATTAATATCCAATTTTAATATAATAACTGTGTCTTTAGTAGTAAGCTGTAATATAAAAGTTAACAATGACATTCAAAATAATTAGAGACTTATGTGAGATCTAAGCATTTTTATACTTCTCCACTATAAATTTAAGTTGGCAATGTATGAAATATAAACATTTATATGTTCTTCGGTTTTTGTATACCGAGTTTAAATGTTGAATTTTGCATTAGTAAATTCATGTTGACAATGACGTCACTTATCAATCACTACAGTATAATATAATCATTATGTATGATATATCTTCTTTATGTATTGAATTGTAAACTTTATATGTAACTTGCTAAAATTACTTGCTAGGGTATTGAATTGTAATCTTATGTGTCACTTGCTAAAGTTTTGTTCATAAGTACTGTGTTCACACAGATGTAACCATTTTTAATATCTATGTTTTGTAACACTAATCAATGTGCCCTATGAGTGGATCTCGTGTGGCCCTAACATGAGTCAGCTTTACATAAGGGTGGACGTGGCGCTAAACCAATTAACCATAATGGTAAAGGGGTGGTGCCCACGTCCTCCGTCACTAAACTATTAACGGTATGCTAGTAACTGATTTCAATTGTATGTTGGTATCGATTTTACGCCATATCAATGCTACGCAGTATTGATCCTATTAATGTTAGTAAACATCATGATATTCCTACCTATAAAAAACAGCCAGATTTATCTGATTAACACTCAGACATTTCGTGGAGTCATTAGGGTCTTAGAAGAAGGAAATCAGCGTCGGGGTTCGCGATCTAGATCATCCGAATGCTAGACGGATAAGCTTCCAATTACACCACGAAGCAGATACCACGAAGGTATGCAGGGAGGATGGACAAAATCCTTTACATCTACCCAAATAAAGGACGACTAGGAGGAGAAGGAGCCAGTCGCCAAATCTAGGTGATAGCGAATTACTATCCACCACAAGGAGCCACTGTACAGAGCCAGCAACGCCTTGACCAGGATTCGAACTCCGGACCTTCCGATTGCTAGTCGCTTCCAACTACACCACGAAGACACGCGGAAAGGAATCTTTACAATTTTAGTGCGACTAACAACGATTTTCATGTATTTCCGTTGAATTTTTATCTATTTTTTGAGAAAAACATCACAAGCAAATAAATAAAAGAAGAAAAACAAAAGACCTCAAATTAAAATACTCCTAACTCAAATGCACGTGAAAAACCTGTAGAATTTTCTTTGTTTATCTCCCTTGTTTATTTTTCAAAATCTTTTGCCAAAGGTGCACGCGTTCGTATGCAATTTTGGTTGCCAAAGCAAAAAGGAAATAAATCTTGCAACGCATCTCTTTCTCCTCGAGGAGAAATTCAAAGCAAGCCCTTGTTTCTGTTTTATTCATGGCAACGGGATTCGGTGGCGCCGGACGCTACTTGGGATTCTTAGCGATTGTGAATGGGTAATCTTTTCAGTTTTCCGTCTTATTCCGCACGTACCTCTTTCTCTGCAAACACTGCATAGCTAATTCATTTTTAAATTTTTCTTTACTGTAATTTACTTTATAGGTTTTGCTTCGATATGAATTCTCCGACCCTCTTTAACACTAATAGAGCATTTGCATTAATGTAGTGCAAGAAAGGACCTATCAAATTTTCTTCAGCACATCTCAATTTCAAAGGTGATCAAAATTCTCAACACATAACACAGGGAGAATGAGTAATAAAGAAGGCCGACATTTTCTTTTGTTTGTATTCTTTTATTCCTTTACCACAATAAGAAGTCACAACACACGTCCAAAATGAAGATTCTCGTCCGCGGCAAGTTATCTCTACCAAATTCAACTTTGATGGATACCTATGCTAAAACTTTAAAATCTCTAAATGCCATTATGGTTAACAATTCTTGTTTAACGCCTGTGAATTAAAGCAAGTAAAAACTAAAGGAGCTTTAGTTTCGAGAGAGGTACTCCCGGATTCCAAAAATTCATGGAATACCATTTCGACTATTCTCATCTTCGAACGACTTCAATCAGCCGAGATATAAATTAAAAACGCCGAAAATGATAATTTTCACCCTTATTTTTTCGAGTGGCAACAGTCTCGCAAGCTGAAGATTAAAATCTGCTTTATTTCGAAAAGCGTTGCCACTGCTCGCTTTCAACTAGTAAAGTTTGATAATCAAAAGTTTGCAAGTTTTACAAAATATGAAATAAAAATAGCTGCATAAAATTCCAGTTAGAAAGAAAATTCAAAACGCAATTTCCATTATTGATCAAGCATACGAATGTTATAAAATAATTTTAGATTTATAATTCTTAAAGAATTTTTAAAACAATTCATAATCGAATTAGAACGCTTGTTTGGATTTCAAAAATACCAGTACATCAAGCTACCAACTAGGATTCACTCCAAAAATAATTAGATTACGTTTCCATAAAATATCTGAAAAATCCCAGCTCCAAATTAGATTTCCGGGATGTTTTTCAAAAATAAAAGCATTTCGAACAGCGAAAAATAGCAAGTTATGAAACAAAAGATTCTTTGCGGACATAATTTATCCGCCATATCGATTCTAATATCTGTAATAAAATTATAAATTTCCTCCAATGTGGGGGATCGAGGGGAGGAAAGAAAAGGCAAAGGGATAAGAAAGTCAGATAAACTAATATATCTAACGTATTGTGGTGCAAAAAATGGGAATCACATCGTTTAAGAAGTTCTATTCTTAAAATTTCATTGTCACATTATGCCAACGGTAACGTTACTTGCCTCAAAAGAGATATATGGTAGGGGATTTTCTAAGGCGGACCGGCTCATATTAACAAGAAAAAAAAAACTACGAAAACAAATGCAATTCGTTGCTGATTACACGGGACGTAAAATATCATCTACCCATGTCAAGCTGATCTGCGCAATGCTTTTCTGTACATGGGCGAAGAAACTGAATCCATTTGCAAAAAAGAGTAATTAGTTTTGCTGAGATGGGTCGGTTACTTCAAGTTTTGACAAGATTTTGTTGCGGTTTTCTTATTTTTTTAAATCTACATGGCACAAACGCGTTTCCTAGCGCATTTTGCCCCTCTTTTTTTAAATACTTTGATCACCCGAAAATAGTGAGGAGAAAATTATGCGAGTCATTTTACTTTCCGAAAAACGCGATTATAGTAAAAACACAACAAATGAAAAGCAGCCGTGGATAAACTACAGCTAGCTAGAGAACAAGGGGAAAAAACTTTTAAAAGCTTTAAAAGAAACCTACATTTTAATAAGAATACATAGTAATATTCAAATTACAATATCTGACGGCAATTGTAAAGCCCCAGGGGCACCTCAAGTTAATGACTCTTCGTCGTAGTTTCAAGACAGGGACATTGAAGGAACGAAAGGCGAAAAAGAGTTGGTTTTTGAAAGGTCGAACGCTTCAGCAATGCCTGCAATGAGAGCTGGTACGTAAATGATAGAAGTTATTGTGAAATCACGTGCTTTTTCTTAAGTGTGAGAACAATTGCAACGTCCGGGTAGTTTAACGGAGAATACGCACAAAATATGTTTCAAATAATAAATGCAACAGAAAATAAAATAGAATGCTAATACGAAAATGCAAATACAAATTGAATACACTGCAAAAAAATAATCAAGGGAATGGGAATATAATTTATCAGAAAAAAAAAAAAAAAAAAAAAAATTGAAAGCGACCAGGCTTTAATAGTCGCCCAAAAGGGTTTTTTTAAGTTCTCGCGGAGTTTGCAGCCTACTTGTCTGCTGCCGCATTCACGGTTGCTAACGCATTTCTTTACTTGGGAATCACCAGAAAACAGTATGTGTATAGTCTGAATATATAATCAAGAATGAAGTTTCTTGGAATACCTCCCGCCTACACCGAGTTTTGTTTATTGTCAAATATAGATCCAAACAAAATTCCTATTCTTTTTCAATGCGTAATATTATTCAGTTTTTAAGCACATAATTAAAGTGCCATTCGGCGTCCATATTATGAGAGCAATGTTTTAAATAAAAGAACAATCTCTCCCGACATCCTTACCAAAAATTATAAAAAAAGCTTTGACACTTATCTGCGACAAAAACCACAAGAGAGACAGACAGTCTGTTTCCAAGCAAACAATCTAACTCTCGAGACATAAAAGTAACAGATAACAACGTGCAAAAATGATTCAACAAGAACCATCAGCGCCGGAAGACACTTCAAGACTCCTCAAACAGAAGACACGAAGACGGAGAACACTTGTTCTTTTCTGATTTTCAAACACTTTCATAGCAGATCAATTACTGGAGGAACTGTTCTTTTTTGTCGTAGCTGCTGCTGCTGCCACTTACCATTAGCGTGCTATTTATAAAACAATAATTATTTAGAGTTCTGTAAATATCTACTTTCGATAGTGGAATGCCCGATATCATGCCTGACCATTTTCTACAAAAGAGACAGTGCCTACACCCCCTCATAAAGCAGCAAAGACGATTATGTAGCCCAGCCAGTGTTCAAGGCCGTAACCCTGACATCTTTAACTCCAAAAACCAACTTTCACAAATAAAGGTACACCTTGTCACAAATACGGCAACACCCTAGGAAGGTTTGAATTTGAAAACGGCAACTTTCATACGGGATACCATTATGGCAAGGCCGTTGATGATATTTCACAGTTTCAAGTAACCTTCGTAAAATATGAGGGCACTTTAAAAAGTTACAAGCGTCATGTCTTTCTGTCTGCAGTCGCGTCCCCCCGGGGGTTGACTCAGGTGAACACCTGGGAAGTACTGGTTAGGATCTGTACTTAAGCAGTCTCAACCATGGAAGAATAATAACAGACTTCATAGAAGGCCTGAGGGCTCTCGGGACAGAGTAAGGGACCGTACTGGTACTGCCTTGTCTGCTCTTGCTCTGTGGGGTCGCAACATTGTGGATTGATCGAGGGCGGATAGGCATTAATTCCAATAGGCGCCTATTTGGCCACATTAGGACGGAAGCTATCTCGTTCCATCAGCGTCGTCTGCAGTGTCATTGCTAGGACTATTGCTGCCAGGGGCGGTCCTTGAATTTGTTGCCACTCGACATAGAAAGTAACAATTACAAAAAATGTCAAAACAATATGTAAGGAAATAAATAAAAAACTTACGCTTATGTTTAAAGAAAACGCTTTAATTCCAACATTTAAATTTTATATTACTGTTTTAGTATCCCCTTGTTGATCACAAAATCTCAGCGATATTGTAGAGATGTATTTGATTGCTTTTGGTGCTATGTAAACAGTACAGAGATATTTTTAGACGCAAAAACACATTTTTAGTTCATATTAAGAAACTGCTTCTCACAACTAGTTACAGCTAATAGCAATTGCCAGGAACGTTTGTACTATTATTACAAAATTTGGGGCTTTTTTTCTGGAGAGTGTATTTTAGGACAAACTGCAAAAATTCAAAAAGACTGCCTTTCCACGTTCCTGTTTCGATTTTTTTTTAAAGTCTTAACTAAGTATTCTTTCTTATTAATGTCACGGTGATCATAATTCAACTGATATTCGCAATGTGCATTCAAAAGATTCGATGGAATTAATTTTTTTTTAATACTTTAATTAAGAAGAAAGTTTTTTCTTTAGGTAAAGTCCATATGACAACTTGGAATCTAATTATTCTTCACCTGCCTCCAAGATCCACCTAATTAACCCTTATAAAATAATGCCGGAAGCAAAAAAGGCCACCCCTAAATATGTGCCGCACGAGACCGAAGCGCCACCTCCGGGCCCTCTCCTCCAACTACCCTACAGTTTGACATTTGGGTATAAAAATGCAATTCTCATGCCATTTTTATTTAAACAAAATGTGTATATGTGTCATGTAAAATGATTTTTTATATAATTTCGATGATATATACACATTTACATCGTTTCCACAATTTTTCCCCCGGGCTTTTTCTTCACAACCGTTGGATATAGATATATAACACTTGCAGCTACAAAAATGTTTAAATCACTAAAATATTAATATTTTCGTCTTTTTAAAAAATATGATGTGGACATCACAGGACTTCCTAGTACGGCCTATTAAATTATGCAAATATTTTGCTGTGCTTCATTTAAACATATTTCATTGAATTATTCTAATTTAAATAACTGATCCCTGCAAGTAAGTTTAAAAAGACATGAAAAACTGCAAATTTTGAAATTAAATATCCTTTCAGTTTTTGTTGCACCGGAGTCAAAATTCTTGTTAGTTCAAAGGGGCAATTTGCCCAGAAGAACAATTAATTTCGTTTTGGCAATTTGCGTTGATTCACTATAAGCGTTGTTTCACATTTCGAATTGTTGCCAACAAATATTATCGCCCTGTGTTATATTTAAAGAAATTAAATGATGAAGAATTTGCATAAATGTGTGTATCTTTCTCGCATTGTGATAAAACAACGGTACCTAGAGCCATCAAATTTTGAATACCGTATTCCTCCTCCAAATATGGGCATCTGGAAGCCCATATTTGAACTTTGGAATTTGTTTTATTATCGATTTCATATTTTGTAAAACTTTAACGAATTTTTGATTAAGAAACTCAAGGATTTCAAAGCGAGCAATGGCAACGTTGTACAGGGGAAAAAAAAAAAAAAAATTATCCCCAGCGCGTATCGGAAATTCTAAAGATATGCTCAATTTAAAATTATTTTGCGATATTGCTCTTGAACTGAATTTTATGGTTTAAGTGCGATGATATTTTATAAATAAAGGTAACACACAAAATGTTAAAAAAAAAAAAAAAAAAAAAAAAAAGCCCCTTTGGTCGTAATTTAAAATCTAGATTTTATTTATTTATTTATTATTAGTCCACAGTGGCTTTGTCCCTGAAGGACTACTGTTTTCGTTGTAGAGACATTAGATTTTTTTTTTTTGGAGGCCGGAGAGATGAAAAATGAGCAACCGCCTTCGTCGGGAATCGAACCACGGACCTCTGGAATACCGTCCCAGCGTGAAGAGCGACTACACCACGAAGAAGGTGGGAAAAATATCTTATATCGTTTTGCGATTTTGTTATCGCAAATTATCGATTTTGTTTTGCGATATCAGTTCACTAGAAATGGCGAATCACTTTTCAAACTGTTGCCACAAAATATTATCGCCCTGTGTTATATTTAAAGGAATTAAATAATGAAAAATCTGCATAAATGTATGTATATTTCTCGCATTATGATAAAACAACGGTACGTAGAGCCATCGCATTTTGAATGACGTAATCCTCTTACGGTTATGGGCATGTGGAAGTCCAAATTTGGAATTTGTTTTATTATCGATTTCCTATTTTGTAAAACTTTAACGAATTTTTGATTAACAAACTCAAGGATTTCAAAACGAGCAATGGCAACGTTGTACAGAAAAAACAGTTTTGCAACGTTGTACAGAAAAAACAGTTTTATCTCCAGTGCGTGAGTCTCTGTATCGGAAATTCTAAAGATATGCTCATTTTAAAGCTATTTTGCGATATTGCTGTTGAACTGAATTTCATGGTTTAAGTGGGAAGAACGTGATATTTAATTAATAAATGTAACACACAAAATGTTTAAAAAACGCTCCTTTGGACGTAATATCTGAATAATCTGTTTGAATAAAATGTGTTTAAAATCTGAAACATTTCGGATTTTTCTTTATTATTAATTTTTTTTTTTACTTTCTACGAAATATATATATATATATTAATTGAAAACGAAAATGTAAAGCTAACTGGTAATTAGACGTAAGACCTATTATATATATATACTTTCGGTATTACCGATTGCAATAAAAAAGGGAGGTACAGAACCAAGTGTTGTTATGATAGTCCGATACACAAAATTTCAATTCTATGGCTAATCGATTTTTGTGTAATGCGTGTGTGTGTGTGTATTTAATTATGGCAAAGCACACTAGGGCTATCTGCCTATGAGGAGGGATGCCTTTCGTGGAGGACTTTCTAAGGGAAACTGGCTCGTATACACGTTACACATGGGAAAAACCACGAAAACACCCATGCAGCCAGCCCGTTCGCGGGATTCGAACCTCGGACCGAACTACCAGTGTTCAGCGACTTTACCGCTCGGCCGCTGGTGGGCTTTTTGTGTAATGCGAGATGCATATGTAGATACGTACATACAGACGTCACGAAAAAATCCATTTTTCAATCCGTTTTGTATTAGAGTCCTTTATTCTGTTCGTATGTAAAGAAGTGGCGGCGAGAAAAAATAAAATTGTATTCAGAACGGACATTTCCACTAATATCTGATAACCGAAATTTTTCGTGATTACGATACTTGCTTTACTTCGTACAAGAAAATAATAAACAAAATTTATTTTGTGGACTATGCAAACTACTTTTTACACGTTCCTACGGCCCCTATTTAGTAAAATTTTCTACTTGTCATAAAAATGCGACTACGAAATGATTGGCTAATTTCCTATACTCTCAAGCAAATTTATCCCTTTCCCCACCGCGATAAAATTTACACCCTATCTTTTTAATCTTAAAAAAACATTCTCCATTCATTTCCAGGAATTTCAACGACGTCTTTAACCCCGAAAAACTTAAACCGTTGCCAAAGGCGCTTCATTAAGAATTGTTCCAGCTAGGTGCAGTTCTGAAGATGGAGCTAGAAAGGCCGAGGCCAGCAGAAACTGACGACGAGAGAAGTTAATACATAATTTAACCTTGTTACTAAAGTTGGCAACGTGCCAAGTTACGCGCCGTAGATATACACATACACACGTGCATCAAGATACAGTGATGAAGGCGTACGAGAACGGGGCTTGCTAGGGCAGCGCCAATGATAAACCAGCAAATTTTCAGCACCCCCCCCCTGAGTAACGTTCTGTAAAGTAACAGAGATAAAAGAATTAGAAGCAAGCATATTGCAGCAACGGGCGCTTATTATTATCTATTACGTAACTACGTAAACGTCCGTAAAATCCAGATTAAAATAAAATCCATTTATAAGCGCTTATCACCAATGTCATTCTTCTGCAAGGTTGTCAGAGAGAATTTAGGGGCTTTGAAATGAAATTAATACTACACCAAATTATGCAATAAATAATTTGTGAAAATTAAACAAAAATCTTTATATTGCAAGGAAATTTAATGCAGTAGGTGTGATCAAGTGAATCTTAACTTGATTAAGTTTTTTGTCCACGGCTATTTTGATAACATTATCCGAAAGATAACATTAAACAACGAAAAAAAATATCCTTAAAAAATCATCAATGGAACTAATTTAATATAAATGCAACAAAAAAACATATACGTAAGTAATTCCACAGAAGTGTACTACGAAAATGCAAATATTGGCTTACGGACTGTTCATAATGTCTGTAATGCCAAAGCTATTTTATGAACAGTTCAGAAGGCGTCTGCAAATTAATTAGACCCATGCTGTACCCACCTAATACAAGTGCTCAGAGTATATCCCTCAAACGAATATGCAAATTTAAAATTTTTAAATTACGCAAAAAATCAACATTAATTTGGCGTAGATGTTTTCAGGGAAATTTTCTGTTTTTCAGGAGCAGGAAAAAAGAATTTTGCAGAAATTTATTGAAGAAAGGCCTTGATCACCCCCAAAATCAGTAGAGTTATTCATATCTACGACAAATTAAGACTGCTTTTTTGCTTAATTTGAAATGATAGACTACAATCAAAAACAAGCTGTTTGGCGACTTAATCCCTTATTTGGCGACATTTTTCCGACATCTGGCAATTTTTATAATCTACTTTAATTCTATTCGGCGACTTTGTTTCAGTTTAAAAAAATTTATTCAATAATATTTTGATCGTATTAACCGCATTGTTGATCACAATAAGCGAAGTATTTTCCATGTTTTCGTATACAAACAATCGGGACGTCGGTAATTAGATAACAGTATCCGAATGATAGCATTAACCGTCTATTATAGTCTATGCAAAGGAATTAGTAAGTTTACAGTTAGCATAAGAATATCTGAAAGCATACGGGCGATGTGACTGAATGCTCAACAGTGGCCAAGCAGGTAAGACAACACTGGGAATTCGACCAAAGATTCAAATACAGCTGACCAAACAACTGAGGGTTTTCATGGCTTTTTTTAATGTGTAACGTAAACACCATTTAGTTTGCCTCAAGAAAGTATTTTCTTTTTTTAGGCAGATAACCTTGGCGTGGTTTCTCATGATCAAAACAATCCAATCAAACTGGCTAAAAGTTAAGAACACTGCCATTCGAACTAAATTTTCTTCTCGACCATGGTATGAACTAACCGCTAGGAGTTTCCGAGACTTTCTTCGCGTGTAACCTGAATACCGATGAATAACCTTTAGCAAATCGTCGTTGAAGATTTCTCTTCTCAGCCCTAGTGTGCCTTGGCAAACCAAAAACTATGTTATTCGAATATGGGCTCTCCGCCTGAGGGAAGGGATATCAACGTGGAGGATGTTTTTCAGGAAACTGTTTTGTATTCACGTTATACACGCGGAAAAGAACGAAAACCAACCGTATATCCTGCGCGTTCGCCTGGAATCGAACCCAAGTCGAACTGAAAGTATTCAGATCATTATTATGAGCTCAACAGTATTGCCATTTGGCAAGATCAGTCTCAGTTTCGAGTTGTTTTCAAATATGCCAGTTGCTTGTTCCAAGACTACTATACTACAGTGTTTGCTCTTATATGACGTCACTGACTCATAGTCTGCTCAAAAGTAGCTACTCCTTTGTGGCTTTTTTTTACCACTCCTGTAAGTAAGTGACGTCAGCGCTAGGAATAGCTTAACTTTGTTTCTCTACTGACCTTGGCTTGTTCTACGAAGGTCAGTGGACAGACAATGCTCGGCTTTTGCCAACACTCGAGTTCAGTCAGTTCACTTACAGTTACTCGAGTTCAATCAGTTCACTTACAGAAACGAAGAAACAGCTTTGGGGTAGACGATGAGTCAGTGACGTCAAAGATTTCTGCTAGGAACACCAAGCCTTGGTTTAATATACCTTGGTTTTGTAATGAAATGATTATGATACTGTGACACAAGAAATCTCTTTTCAGAAAAGACTTGTAAATATTTCACGCATTCTTTGTTAAATATCACTTTTTAAATTCAATTTTTACTTCTAAAACTGTTATAACCTCCATACGGAAGATCTGAATACACTTTTAAGCCATCACGGAATCCTATGAAGTTGTCATTGTTTTGTCAATTATGTTCATCCTTTGCAGTCGACTATTCGGGACACATATGCAGTTGCATCATTAGCATCACAAAGATACATAATAAGCGTCATAATACATCCATGACGCACATAATGTACTTTTTTATATCAGAAAAGATCACAAATTTGCTCTTTCGACGAAAATAATGGTTCGAGGGTTTTCCCAGCACCGAAAGAAATGGGTAACAAGTCGGCTAACGTTTTAAAGGCAGAAACTATAGGATCAATTCAAGGTCAGTAGTAGTAGAATCGGGATTTAAAACGGGTTTTAGATTTTCAACTTAGCCTTGAATGGTACTCAGTACGCTACATGAGTACCCACCCTACAATTGCCTAAATTATAAGTGATGGAATTGCATAAATCTTCTTCTGCTATTGTCAGGTAGAAAGTTTCAAAAACAGATTTACTATCGCGGCTTAAGCAGAAGTTACATGCTTGAGTTTTCATTTTTTTTAAGTTATTATCCGGAAGCATTTTACTCAAAAAGCAGCATTAAGTCCAAGCATAACGTTAGAATTTTGGGTTCGCAATGCAAATTTTCATCTTAAGTACTTTACACAGTTTAGTAAGTACTTTACACAGTTTAAGTGTATCTGAAACCATAATGCACCCAACTGAGTAATTTTCTTCGTACTGCTTTATTTTTGCGTTATAGTGTGCTATTTGGAAGCTTTGCACCATGTCCAAAAAATTCCTTACTGACCTTTATTTTCGCTACCGTTTGTTCTAGGCCTTATACTTCTAGTTAAGCATGTTCTAAATGACATAAATATTCATATTTTTGCATTTGTAAATTTAAAAAAAAATTACCTCACCAGGCAGCTCGTTTGCCGCGACTGAAGCGAGGAAGAACAACCAGTGCTCAAGGCTTAAATGCTCTGCCAACCATGGTAATAAATTAGTTTGCACAAAATAGTCGCTTATTCTGATTTACAATTCGGTTAATCAGATCAAACTACTAAAGAATAAGATTTTTAAACTAAAAGTCGCCAAATATGGTCAGAATGGATTACAAAAAATTACCAATTGACAAAGAATAATCATCAAGTGAAGGTTTACATCGCCAAACAGCTTGATTTCGTTATCAGTCAACCATTTAAAATTAGGCAACAAAAAACAACAGCATTAGTTTGACGTAGATTTTGAAGGCAATCAGATAAGTCTTCAGAAGATTGGGGGCGGGAGGATTCTCTGAAAACGTCTACGATAAACTAAGGCTGCTCTTTTTGTTCAATTTAAAAATTAACATCGGCACGTTTACTTCAAGTCAGGGATCCGTACCCAATATTAGGGATTTCAATTAGCGATACAACTCCACTCTTATACTTTCCAGAAACGTTATGAACAGTTCCTAAATGAACTTTCGCATTAAAGACATTATTGAACAGCTCATAAATTATTTTGAAGTACATTTTTTTCTTTTCGTTTAATTTCGTGAAAATAACTTCGGACGAACGTGATCACATTAAGCTGGGTCTATTTATACAGGGTGGCCATAAAGAACTTCCCCGATGTATGAACGCTTAGCAGCGCACCCAATCGAAATGAAATTTCAAAGTAATCTCTCGTCATGTTGCAGTTTTCCGCGGACACCACGATCCTCCGATCTTATTCCAATGAAGTTATATGTATGAATACATGGAGTAAAGACCCTTAGACTTCTACTTATAGCTACACGAGAACTGGGAAAATTCACAAATGAGTTAACATATCGCCAAATCATCGGGCAGATGACTTTGAGGAGATCTCCAAAAATACAAAACAAAATTAAAAAGAACCATCTGCTGCGCATGAAGATCTCCAAAGGTTTAACACGTGATATTAAAAATGCCTCCAAGTGGCATTTGCATTTGCTTGGGAAGCAATACGGAAGGTATCTGAATTACAAGCAGCATACCAAGACTTTAAGGAAAAAAATAAATAAATAAAAAGAGAAAGACCTTATCTTCCAGCTGAGATAACCCTTCTTTCCGAGAGAAAACGGGGTCGCTCGACTGCACAGACCCAATTACACACTCGACATCTGCATTCCGCCGTTCCATAAACACGTTCCCCGCGTAAATCCTGCTCTCCAAGACAGAAATATGTCACATGCTCAGAGAGAAAGCGGGGGGGGGGAGAAAAAAAGACCATTTTAAAATTTATCTCATTACGACAGGGAATGCATAATTAGAGGAACCAGACGGTGAAAAGGAAATTCGAGTTAATCGCTTATATACATGTAAGAGAAAGTGAGAGAATAATAAATGCCTTGATTTTCCGAACTGTGTGGCATCAGGATGGGTTCAGATAATCGACTTTAATATTACAAAATTAAAATTTCAAGAAGCTGTTTATTAGAGGTCAGACGAATTCTCAATTTCTTCGAATTCTACTGAGAATCCTGAAAGATTCTAAAATCCTTCCTATATGAATAATTAAAGCGGACTGATATGGAATGAGTTTGGATAATCGATTTTTACACTAAAATATTTCGAAGCTGTTTCTTAGATGCCAGACGAATTCTAAATTTTCTCGAATTCCCGAATCTGACTCCAAATTCTAGAGGGTTTTGAAAGCCTTCCTATAAGAATAAGAACGCCACCAAACTAGTATAGTGGTCAACGTCGTTGACAGCCGTGCCGAAGGGTTCGGGTTCTCATCCCGGAGAATGCATGGATGTCTGTAAAGGTATAGCGTCGGTGCGGCATGGAGGCACTTTAAATATGCGGCGAGCCGTAAGTCCTCTCGTGTGGTTTGGTGGAAGGGGAGATGGGTGGGAGACCCTCGGACCCGTCCCGCCCAGGGTGCTCTCCATCAAAATTGGGGGCGGAACTGAGCCAAATCGCACTGTCACCTGTTAGGCACTCAACACTATTACCAACGACAGGCGTAATCTAGCGCTCTTAGCCACGAGGATTTTCGTGGGTTTCGGCTAACTACTTCAAAAAGTGAGCAAAATACTAACATAATAAGAAGAAAGACATGTGGGATGAGTTTTGATAGCCGTTATCTTAAAATGGTTCATTCGTAGGTTTTTTTCCCCCTATAATGGACGTTAACAGAGTTAGTTTTAGCAAAATGTTGAGTGAAGATAATATGTAAAAGATTAAATTAGCAGAGAAAATTAATTCCGTTCTGTATTCTAAAAATAGTAACCTCTATTTGCACTGCGTCATTTCGGGAAAAATCTATATCATATGACTCTTACATAATTCTGATGATGTAAATGAAACTACAACTCATACAGCCAATAGTAATTTTACAGCAATATTAACCATCCAATCAAAAAGCATTAAGAACCAAAACTAACTCTGTCTGAATTAAGTCTGAATTAAGATTTCACTCTGAACACTTGCTTTCACCGCTTTGGCTTAGCTGGACTGTTGTCTTGTCTGCTCCTTCTTTCTGCTACAAAGTTATCAAAAATGTAAACTTTTTCGAATAGGCACAATCAATGTGCCACCTTGACTGTGGCTACAACATGTTTACTGGAATAAACGTAAAATTAAGTATACTTTGACTGCCAAATTTCTTATTCCTTGTGGATCGGCATTTCAGCATTCTACGTCATCAAAATTCTAGCTGTTCATTGTGGAAACAATCACTTGCGTTTAACTATAGAATCTATTACATATATATATATAAAAGATTGACAGAAGAATATCCAAACGACCACAGCACTGTCTATTTGTGCAAAAAAAAAAAAAAAAAAAAAAAAAAAACTTAAAAAGTTACTTTCTTGCCAACCCGATAACTGTAGGGCATTCCTCATCTCATTATTTAAGAAATTCTCCGATTTCCATCATCATCTTCCACACAAAATTTATCATATAATGTGCTTGGATTAGTTTCAGAAAATGACAGGCAGTTTGCTGCAAACGCCTATGCATTAAATTCCACACAGTTCATGTTATTTAGTTAAGAGTGAATTCTAATTTGTTGATCCCAACAGGCGATATGTTTTCGTACACAAACGGGGGAGGGGAGAATTCGGCAATTCACAACAATATCCGAATGACAACATTAACCGCGATCTGTAACCTCAAACTGATGACAGTTCGGATATTTTCTTACCATATATTCCCACTTTCACTGACTGCTTAACAGATTAATAAACTTAACAGATTTCACATGTGATTCCGCCCCCATGGAATGCAGCATCTTGATTCCTTACTTTTCGTTCCAACTACTACTTGCGTCTTGTGAAGCAGATGCGATCACAACTGCTACAGGCGCGAATGCATTAATTGTTGACCGCAAGGATTTAAATGATAACCATTCATTTGGGTCGAGCGATAATCTTCGTGGGTTCATTTAGACTCTCCGGCATATTACCATTTGTCAGACTTCATAATGTCATATGACATATTTCTCGGTGATAATGACGGTCATTATCCGAATAATATATGTCAGAAGAAAATTCGATCTTTCGGGCATCCAGTTAAAGAGTTTCAATTCATCTATCCTTTTATTCCCCCATCTCCCTTCTGTTTATAGTAACTACCGTATCATCCCCTCCAAGATTTGGGTGGGGTCTTAACTCATCAGCATGATTCGTACCGTAGTTATAATAAATAATGCATTCATTACATATTCTATGAATAATTTTTATCATTTTAGAACTCGTTTTTGCGTTTGCAAGTAGCGATCCTTTAGTCTACTGGTACTAGATTGCGTTGATAGGTGACAGCTGTCCTAATACGTTCTGGAGTTAGGAATTAAAAAGAGTAAAGCCCCAGAATAGGAACACCGAGCACGGATAAAGCTACAGTAATGTTATCATTCGGATATTATTAATAGTAATATTAGGCCGAAGTTCGGTACACTTGTATATGGCAACATCGCAAATTGTTTATTGTGATCGGTAATTCGGTAAATATGATAAAAATATTATAGAATAAATTTTTACGCGGAAATAAAGTGAGTTTAAAAGTTACCATAAAGAGAAGATTGAAAATGTGGCCAAATAAGACAAATGCGGAAAAATATAGCCGAATATCTTGGTTCGCCTTACCAAAATGTTCGCCTTAACCTATAGTGCATACGTAAATAACAGCTTCCGAATTTAAAACTATTTCCTCCTGTAAGGTAAGTACGATGGTATTTCATAATAACAAAGTATTATAAGTCTATCCGTTGGAAACACTCTTTCATGGAAGACTTTCCAAAGCGTTGATTTGAAAACAACGACTTAAGTTCACATGCAGAATAGGAAGGGTCTGTTCATTAATACAGGCACAACAGCCCTACAACACGTTCCATTTTTACAATGACATCTGCGTGTACGGGAATAACGTTTTTTCGCTCACGTTAAGTCTTATATGAAAACTTTCAAAAATTTCTGTTTTCCCTATTTATATAAAGAGTTCAATAGATTTTGAGTTAAATTGGACAGTCGTCGGAAGTGGTATTTTATAGGAAGCCCGTATCAGTCGTAAACGGACAACAGAAAGCGTTACTTTACTGCAGTTTTTCATTACAAAAACTGCATTAAAATATAGTACAAAGCTCTTTAATTTCAGTATTTAAGACTTTTATATCAACATATCACTTGAGTTAAAACTGATAGTGATACCTACTTGAAGCTCTGAACAAACATTCATAAATAATGTAACCAAATAGTTAATAATGTAATTCAGAAGTCAAACAACAAAAATGCTATTGCACTTTTGCAGCTGAGGATGATGGTTCGGTAAAACCATCGAAACTAGTCCTTTGAAAAAATAATTTGAAAATATAACGCTGATTTTTGTTGTTTGACTTTTGAATTAGTATTTGTTCGGCGTGTTATTGTGTCTTAGTTAATAATGTGTTACCATGTAATTAATGCAATTAAATGTATTTGCCTCGCTCCTCAATTTTGTGTTCGTTTCACGCTTATGTAGCGTCACTTTCCAAATAAAAGGAAGCTGCCATTAAACGTTACCGCTTTGTGTTATGTTCTAAAAAATAATAAGAACCTTAAGGTTTTAAGTACACATACATATATATATATATATATATATATATATATATAAATACGTGGTCTGTATTGAATATGTCAAAGGTTTTTCCTTTCTCTGAAGCTCGCTGACAAAGTATACGTTGACTAAAAAGCTATTAATCAACAATGAGCTTCATGGTTTGGCAATATTTCCATTGAAAATGCAGCAGCTAAATACATTAATTTTAATGATATATATATATTTGTGTGTGTAATAAAAATATAATTAAAAGATAAAGATTAAAAGACAAAATTTAAATTAGTAGTGTAAATTAATTTCCCTTCTCTATTCTCCCGAAATAGTAATCTATCTTTGCACTCCGTCATTTCTAGATTAATCCCTGTCCATATGACTCTTACATAATTCTGATGATGTAAATTAAACTCAAACAACCAATAAAAATCATTTTACAGCAGTATTAATTATCCAATGAAAATGCACTGAAAAACAAAACTGACTCAGTCTGAATTTAGATTTCACCCTGAACATAACGCACTCGCTCGCTACTCTTCGGCCTAGCTGAAATGCTATCTGCTGCCTCCTTTTTACTGCAATGTTATCAAAAATATAAGCCTCTCTAAACAGGCAAAAATAATGTGCTAAGTTTTTGGGGCCGCAACATGTTTGCTGAAATAAAAGATTTTATCTGCCTTGGCTGCCAGTTTCCTATTCATTGTGGATCAGCATTTCAGCATTCTATGGCATCAAAATTCTCGTTGTTTATCGCGAATTCAGCCGTCTGCATTCTACACTATCAATATTGCAAAGCCCACTTGAAACCTTCGAAGCTAAATAATATTTAATAAATAATATTGTAAATTATTATTTATAAATAAATAATAATTTACATATATAAAGTTTGGTGTGAACACCACATGACTTCCTTGTGCGGCCTATTAAATAACACATTTTTTGCTGCACCTCATTTAAACTTATATCCTCGTGATAGGCTAACTTAATGAACCGATGTCTCATTTGAAATACGAAAATGACATTAAAAATTGCAAATTTTGAAAAAAAATAACCTGATCAGATTTCGTCGCACGGGAGTCAAACTTCTTGAATTTTTATTTTTTTTATAACGAGTATAAAACTTTCCCAAATATCAGCACAGGAACCGCATTAAAAATAAGATTTCATTATTTGTCCAAAATTAATTTTTTAAAAATTTTACACTGCCAAAATATGAATATTTCCCTCATTTAAAACATTTTTGTAGTTGGATGTATATGAATACGATCAACGATTGCGATAATAACGGTCAAATAAGGGTTGTGGATATATATACATACTTTCGGAACAGCAGAAAACAACAAAGAAAGGGGGGAGTACACACCTAGATGTAATAATAGTCTCATACACAAAATTTAACATTCTACGGCTACTCGTTTTTTACTTTTAAAATCACCAAAAACTCTCAGATCAGTGAGTTTTTTTAAATATGCGTTTACAAAATTGTTTACAATTGTTTAATTGTTACATTATTGTTTACAAAATCATTTTAAATATTTAATTTTAATTAAATAAATGTTAAATATATATTTGTGTTGACATTTTGCACAATGATTATGCAAATAAGAGGGGCCACAGGCAGATTTTCGCGCCGGGATTCGAGAGCAGTTGGTCTGCCACTAATCTAAGGTTTCCAAATTGCGACTCCCTTGATTCATTTCCATACGGAAATACTTAGCTTCGAAGGTTTCAAGTTATGTTCTCTCCTTCCATCGCGTTGTAACGAAGAAGCGTCATGCCAGAATGAAGACCGCAGTTAGAGAAAATAGGTGTCCATAATTTCTGGTCCCACTTGGCGCGTTATAACGAGGACGCATTGCATTTCAGTACAGAGCGCGTCGTTTCAGAACTTGGAAAATCCACATCATAAAACTCTTGAGAAACTTGTTACGAGAAAATAAAAATGAGAGGCAATTTTTCTTTACAACCAGGTCAAAAAACAGAGACCTCTGGGAAATGGAACAGAGAACGCATTTTCTTGAAAACAGAAGAGCGTTATTTTAATACGAGGCTTTTGGGACGGGGAAAGCCGGGAGTGGGTTTCGATTTACAACTCGATCGCAGCGCCACCTTCCACGCGTAAATTCGCCTCTGACGTGAAGCGCGCGTAGTAGTGTTAGTACTTTCAATGGTAACGATGGACGACCTTCAGGAAGCTGCAGGGGAAGGTCCTTACTGCGTTTATTCTCTCTCTCTCGTTTTTCCTTGCAAACACGAAGCGCGTAGAAAGAAAATTCGCAAGCTATGCTGGGAATGTTTTCTTTTCAGGCGATTGCTATATTCATATGTTTTCTGAAGACAGAAGAGGGAGGATATTGAAACTTTGCAGTGTAAGAATTTCAGGTTAGAATCGTAACAAATCTAAGACGATTATATCATTTAAAGATTTTTACAATCAAAAGGATATTAAGCGTTCTACTTTTCTTCTTAAAAAAAAAATTTCCGTTGTCAACCCATAAAAATAAATCTTTACGGTTGAAATAAAATAAAACTCGATTCGAACAAAAAGTTTCAATACATAACATATCATTATTAGATACACATACAACCTCCAGCGTCATATTTGGACATCCTAAATTACTGAATGATACTTCCATTTCGAAACTTTAATTGCACTGTTTGTATGACTCCTCACAGCCAACAAATTTTTATACTACTTCAGTCAGCATCTCTAACTTTTGCACAGCGAGTCACGAAAAAATTCAGTTGTAGGTCTAATTTTGTTTGGAAGAAAATGTGAATGTAATCTGTTTGTTACATGCAAAGCGTAGGAAACGCGAGCTTTGAATGAAAATGAACGCCATTTACCTAATGAAATGCTGTACCATACAGAAACCTAATGAAACCTAATGAAATGCTGTACCATACAGAAACACTAAAAATGTGCCGGAGGTAAATTGATGGCTTTACGCGAAACAATATACACGTTACTCAACAAGATGCAACAACTTGGAAGTACGTATTTACCATCTCTATATAAAATAACACAAGACAAAAAAGAAAAAAATAATAATATAATAAATAAAATTGATAATACACAATCATGTATAGGAACACAATTGTGCGTATTGTCACCAGAGCCAACTACAGGCATAGGCAACATACGCATCCGCCCAGAATGACGATTTTTAGAGGGCGTCAAGTGTTTTTCCAAGGGGCAACCAAATAAAAAGTTCTCGCTTTTATTTACTGATATATGTTATTTATACAAAACGCAAACTGTACTCGCCGCCTATGGGGCAAAAATGCTGCAGCCGTTTTTTTCTTTGAAGAAAATGCTATGTTTGTGATCAAGTTTGTAACCGCTGCCTAAACGGAATAGTGGATAATGACTCCGACTAACGTACCGAAGGGCCCGGGTTCGAATCCGGGAGAAGACATGGATATTTGTAAATGTATTGCCGCCTATGGGGCAAAAATGCTGTACTCGCCGCCTATGGGGCAAAAATGCTGCAGCCGTTTTTTTCTTTGAAGAAAATGCTATGTTTGTGATCAAGTTTGTAACCGCTGCCTTAACGGAATAGTGGATAATGACTCCGACTAACGTACCGAAGGGCCCGGGTTCGAATCCGGGAGAAGACATGGACATTTGTAAATGTATAGTGTCTTTGCAGCACGGGGGAATTCTAAATATATGGTGAGCCGAAAGTCCTCTTATGTGGTTTGATGGTAGGGAAAAGACCTTCATACCTAAGCTCCGGGGTCCTCTCTCTCTCTCTCAAAATTAGGGTGGAGCTGGGCAAATTCGTATTGTCACCTATATGATGCCTCAGGCTCTTGCCATCGACAGACGTAATTTTGTACTCTTTGCCACGACAAATTTCATGGGCTTGTTTCGATGATGAGGTCACACAAGTGAGATTAGTCACAACGACGATATTTGTACCTATGATTGTTTGTAACCATGTTTGGTTGGTTTGATTTACATAATTACGGCAAAGCACCCTACGGCTACCTGCCTAAGGGGAAGGGATATTGCCGCGGAGAATTTTCTACGGGAAATAGGCTCGCATACAAGTTACACAAGGGAAAAAACCACGAAAACGCGCATGCAACCAGCCCATTCACATGGAATCGGGGCCAGGTCGGAACTACTTGTATTCAGCAATTTTACCTTTCGGCCGCTGGTGGCTTTATAATCATGTTTGTAACTGTGGTTGTTTGCAATCATGTTCATCGTAACTCAGATTGCAATGGCAACGGTTAACTGTTGAGAGTAAATCTATCTTGAAATCTAATTCTTCAGATTTCAGGTGAACATCTAAAAGTTGACACAAAGACATATTTTCAAGGGCGAAATCCTACTACTACCTCAAAATCACGAATTTCGGCTTCCCCAAGAGTTGTGGCTTTTCACATTCCTTGAGAAAAATAACTATTATGTAAATCGTAACTCAATTCACCTTAAAATCAAACACGTACCGATCGAAACCTTTAATCACATGATCTCGCAGATTCGTGTTTCTAGCCTAGTGAGACTACGTTGCGTGTACATAAATTATTAAATCACTTCCTCCTCAGCATCTAGCAGATTCGTGTTTCTGACCTAGTGAGATGGCGTGTGTGTACACAAACTATTAAACAATTTTGCTGAAACTGAAAATTATTCCTATTCATATGGTATGGAGTGCCGATTGGGAACATATAATCAACCAGATAAAAAGAATCCTACTTATAAGACATCACGCCGTTGGGTTTTCAACATTTTCGATTCTGGAAGAATGATTTTCTTAGCAGCGTAAAACAAAACACCCATTTTTTAGAGTTAATTTTAAAAATTCAAACTATCAATAACATCAACTAACAGTTGCTGGTAATTCCTTTCAGACAATAAATTACAAAATGAATTATAATTCAGCAGATGTGGCTATTAAGATGCCTTGCTCGATAATATATTTCGACTTCAACTAAAATTTCACCTACAACTTCAGAAATAAGATTCCAGATTTTGCATCCCCAGAGTCCTTTTACGAAAAAGAATGAAGAAAAAAAGTGTTCCACAAAGCATCCTCCAGAACATCATTCCGTTGATGCCAAGCGTAAAACATGATCTCAAACTAGATCGCCCAACTATGAAATTACTGACAGCCCTTTCCATTTCAGGGGAGGAAAAGGGTGAAATAGGAACGGGCAGGAAGAAAGGCAACATATTCGAGAACTTGACAGAAAGGGTTGAAGCAGAGGAGAGAGGAAACTTGGTTTTGGGAAGTTGGGAGCAAGCAATAATCTTCCCGGGACGAAAGGAGGGAAGGAAAACCGTTCTGCAGCGTAACGCCCATTTTCATTTGCTCGACTGTCCTTGGCAATTCAATTAGTTGCGTAACGCTTCGGCGGATTTAAGTGACAGTTCTAGACTACCTCCAACTGACCCTCCCATTTGTCGATTAAAAACGATGAACAAAGCGGCAGAGGTGATTACTGCAACTTTGGTCACACTTTCTGCAGTTCAAGCTGGTACACAAATCTAAATTGAGGTCAAAGGTTATTGTTAATGATATTAATTTTTCTATAAAGGAAGTCGAGGATACAGTGGAGAAACACATTGAAGACTTCAAGCCCCATCTAAGTATGACTATAACACAAGATTCAGTAGAAGGCAATTTTCTCATAAACAAATTTCAATGAATTCATTCCTCCAGAAAGACAGATTAAGTGCTTAGCTGTAATGAAGAAACGTATCCACACAGAACCGACAACAGCTTGATAAAAATATTTTTTTTTTTCACTCGAAAGTCGTACAGCTTCCCAATATGACAAGGCACAATCAGTGGTTACCACCACAAGCAACTAAGAATGTTGAACACACGACAATGAAAAACGCCTCAAATGCCTAGACTCGCACAATAATCTCTCAATACATTTCAAAACTCTGAGCTGAACTCAATTCTGAACTAAACTGAAAACTGATGCTCTCTCTCATATAGTTTTCCACCGGGCACAGAGAAATTTCCAGTACCTTCGATTTCTCAGAACTGCTGGAAGGCATACACATTTACAGTTGTATGTGACCGGATTACAGTTACATAGGGATCAAACCAAAATCTCACCAAGTTTGGCAACTTTTAGCGATTAACCGGAGGCAAATATCAGCCATTAAAACCATCACCAGCTTGGCGTGGCGAGACAACCATTTTTTAACCTCAATTTTAAATGGACTTCACCTGTTAACGAGTTTTTCCGGCGATGCTTTGAACTCTTGAGGCTTTTCATATTATACAAAAACTACTACAATTTTACACTAATTATGTACATATATACAAAATTCGTAACACTATGTTTGTACGAAGGCAAAATTACAAGGTTCTGATTATCAGCATACAGCAAAGCAAACGAGGGCTGCTGCATGCCTAAGGGAAGCAATGCTTTCGTGAATGGACTTTCTGACCTTACGTATTATTAGAACCCCCCCTAATAGAAGCCGCCAAACTTTCAAAAGAAGCCATACTCTAAGAACCACGGGCATAACCATTCTCCAGGCTACTATGCTCATATAGCATTCCTTCAGGCGAGCAACGTCTTTATATTCGTATGTGTTCCTTTTTCTTGTATTTCAAATTCCAGCGGTTTTTGCAACACAAATCATAATATCTTTTGCCTTAAATTCAATTTTGAACTGTGTGTTTGTGGAATTTGCCAGCAACGGAAAAAACTGTAGCAACGTTTCTGCAGGAATACAGTATTCAAAATTCAGTTTCTTTCCTTCACTAGATAGCTCTAGAGGTTCCATTAGTAAGATAAATTTAAGCTTGTTTTTGGCATATTTGCCATAGTGGTTATTTACATTTCTATTTCATTCCGGCACAAAAATGTAGAAAATGCAGAGTTAAGCCATCTGGCCCATCTGATTATTTATACAGTCACAAATAAGAAATAGACAGTGCTCACGAAATGGCATCTAAACGTTTGTTTTTATTGAAAGTAAAAAATGAAAAGTGCCGACAAAAAAAACTACGTTTCGTTCTAAAACTTTTTTTTTGGTACCTGCTAAGACACCACTACAAGTTATTCAACAGTTCCTGTCACCAACGTAAATATGATGACGTTTTCTTACTTCTTAACAAAATTTGTATAAAACATGCATTTAACATACTTCTACTAAATTCTTTAGATTACTAAAATATCTAAATGCAAACTGCGTTTTACGATTCTACAGCTTTTGCACTGGAAGCAACGCAGAAGCTCTGCAAAACTTTTCAAGGCATTTGTTGAGATCAAAATACCTTACATTTTTTTAATTAATAATTTTAATTAATTTCAAATTTAAATTAACTCTTTTAAACATGAAAAAAGTTAATGTTCTAAAAATAAAAAAAAATTGCTTAATTTTTTATCGAAAAATAAAATAGTGGACATATTAAATTTCTCAGGAATAATCGTTAGAAACATCCAATTTTAGCCATTTAAAATAATACTAAGTACCACATTGTTACGAAATGTACAGGCGCGGTAAGATGGTTTTCCCGCAAAGCAGTTTTCGGGTTGCCTTAAAATGGCAAAGGAAGGCAGGGTTGCTACATTTGGCAAGAAATCGCCCATTTAGCGACAAAATTGGCGATATAACATGGACGGTTGGAGAACCTTCTGGAACGAATTCTTACCGGTTTAGCCCAGAATGTTCTCGAACACAAGCCGAAAGCTATATAAACCCTGATGGTCCGCAGTCAGTGTGTGTGTGCCTCATCTAGCGAGCTGATAGTCAGTCACTGAGCGAGTGTCTCGAAGGCTAGCGCCGAGTTGGTCGTCGAGTCCATCGAAGAGTCTATTAGTGGATCGCGGTTAGTGCATCGTCGAGGTGTATCGTGGAGAGTCTCGAGAGTACGTGGAGTTCCGAGAACGACCGAGCAGAGGCGGGAGCTGTACTCTGGTGCTTTGCAGTGAAGCTGTCTCCACCGTTATTGCCTGATAACCTGAAGGCTGTTTAGCTGATTGTTCCAGCGTGTTTATAGTAGTTCATCGACGACTGTAAAAGCGTTTTGGAGCTGTCCTGATTAATATTGGTAAATAAAGTGTGTTTCGATACTTCATCAAGTGTCGTCGTTATTCACTCCAAATGCACACGAACCCCGTACGAACGTGAAAGAAGAAAATAACGCGACAACTGGTGTCAGAAAAGAAAAAATCGTAACAATATTCATCACATTTAACTGTATTTTGTACATAAAATTTCATATTACGTTAATCCATACAGATAAAAACCTGATTCTTTTTTTGGGGAGAAGGTACGATAAGACACCATTTAAATTCAGATTCCCTGCATTTGTTTTCTTGATCTGTAACCAAAATATATCGCTTTCACATAGCTCCACGAAGGTATCGTTCCTTTAATGCTTAACTTTAAGGAATAAGCTAGAATAAAGATATGCTAAACACAAAAGTACAACATGAAAACTTTCTAGAAATTACTGCGAATGTCGTATTCCGTTCTAAAATAAAAATATCAACAAATAAAATTACTCCCTGCCATAAAATACTTAAAGTTCGTCCTCGATAACTGTACTTTGCACTCATTAAGGAAAACACATAACAATTTGATTTCAATTTTAGCGTTTTAACTTGATTTTAACAGTCGCCCAAAAGTTTATCAGTCGAGATTATCAATAGAGATATCCCAAAGAGGGAAACATTTTATAGGATGGTAGATGAATATGCATTTAGAACAAACCATGGGAACGTTATGCATCTTCTGTATATTTGAAAAGTGGAAAAATATAGAACATCATTCTATACAAATATTGTGACGTATATAATTAGGTATATCACGAATTAAATCTCTTTTTATTTAAATAAAATTTAAAACCGATTCAAATGTGGAAAAAAATAATATTAAGAACTGCATTTACTGCTTTTAAGCTTAGTTTGCTAATCAATAGCAGACATTTAATTTGAAAGATAAATATCCTACATATTGCCAAATGGCAACAGGTTTGAATGAAAAGTTAAAGAACATATTTACAGTGAAAAACGCAAAACCGTGTTCCCGGAGTAACATCCTTTTAAGCTAAAAATTAAAAGCAGAAAAACAACAGCATTAGAAAGTTCAAGATCGGGTTAAAAAAAATAATCCAGTTAATCTAAGAAACGAAACTATATTAATTACTGACTTTACATATTTTCCTTTTAAACACATTAAAAAAATAAAAAGTTATGACAACTCTATTTTTCATTTCATATTTCCACCGAGAAAGAAAGAAGAGAATAACTGTTAATCTGCAGTTTCAAAAAAAAAGTCACGGGAAAGGGAGAGGAGATTTAAAGGCTTTAAACGATTGTTCCGAAACGACGCATATACTTAAAGTCACGAACCAAAATTGAAAAAGAAAAACAAAACAACAGGAATGAATAAAGCAGAGGATTTAAAATTTTTAAACTCGCGTTTTCTTAAAGTAGAAGGAAGCAATGCAGCGGATGATGTTCTTGCAGCCACCGAACGAAACGTGAAGCGCAAAGTTTCGAAATGCACGATGGCAACGCGAACAGCTGCCTCAGGAAAGAGAAGTGAACGATGGTAGAAGAGAGAGATAGGAAGACATGGAGGGAGGTCAACTAAACGAGAAAGGGGGGGCAGAAAAAAAGTAGTAATGAAATATGTTTGAAAGAAAGGTTTTCTGGGAAGTCAATTTCACGCAGCCTGCTTCCTGCAAGAAATTCTTTTCTTCGTGCAGCCATTTTTAGACTGCCATGGAGGTAATTTAACAGCGTCTTCGGCACTCTTACCTACCGCTAAATATTTCTAATCGGAGAAAAATACTTTTTTGTTTGTTCGTTTATTTGCTTTATTAGTATTGTTACTATTTTCGCCTTTTACACGTTCTGCTCGAAAAGATGTTTACAGAAAACGGGGGAGGGGGAAGGAAGGGATAAAACAACTTTTCGGAAAACGGTTCCAAAAGATGTGTCGGTCCTCCATCTTGGAATTTCAAGAAAAAAATTCCTTTGCAAGTAGCACAAGGGAGTTAACGCGAAGTAAATTGGTACAGAGACTTTGGGAATTACAATCTGCCAGAAAACGGATTTTTCAGGATCGAAAAGCGTGCAGTGATTCCAAAAAATTCTTCTAATTTGTGCCAAGGCAAAACCGAAGTACAGCTGAATATGCCTCGGAAGTATTTTCGCAAAAGAATCTTGAGAATATATCAAGCGAATTAGCATAAATTTAATAACGGCTTCTTAAAAGTTATCAGCGAAATTTTAAAAGCGATGTTGAAACTTCTTTCAGTTTCTACAAAGACCCTCCCCCCAAAAAAGAAAGAATTGACATTCTAAACTGCACTTTGAAAGAGCCCACAAAGCTAAAATTATCTTAAAAATAAGTTTTCGTTTTTCTTAAATTTAATACTGCATAAAATAAAGTAAAATTTTCACTTTTCATTACATCATTACATTAGCTTACAGAAGAAATGAAACAGAAAATTTTTAGTACTTTCTAGATACATTTCAGAGTTACATTTCCGCTTTTCTGCAAACAAAGCAGAAACCGTTTTGTTTGCAGCTTAAATTTTCTACGGTATTATTACCATAGGCGACTCTTTCCTTTACATTAATCACATTAATTCAATGAGCTTACAAATTACGGCTTTAATGCAAATGCTTTTAATGTATTGTTTAGAGATTCACTAAAATTAACTAGAATACAACTCTCAATTATTTTTAAATAATTCCGGAACAAATATTTATTGTTTTAAGTTCGCAGTAAGTAATTTATTGTTTCGTATCTCGGCAAATATTTAAACGTTCTCGCTTGAGGAAATAGTTGTTGCGAGCGTTTCAGTAAAATAAAATCTACATCTTAAAAAAAAAAAAAAAAAATCTGAAATGTTTCAGATTTTAAATTACGTTCAAAGGGGCGTTTTTTAACATTTTGTGTGTTACCTTTCTTTATTAAATATCATGTTCCTCGCACTTAAACCATAAGATCCAGTGCAACAGCAATATCGCAAAATAGTTTTAAAACGAGCATATCTTTAGAATTTCCGATACAGAGACTCACACGCTGGAGATAAAAATGTTTTTTCTGCACAACGTTGCCATTGCTCGCTTTGAAATCCTTGAGTTTGTTAATCAAAAATTCGTCAAAGTTTTAAAAAAATAGGAAATCGATCATAAAACAAATTTCAAATTTGGTCTTCCACATGCTCATATTCGTTGGAGGATTACGTTATTCAAAATTCGATGACTCTATGTACCGTTATTTTATGACAATGTGAGAAATATACATACATTTGCGCAGATTTTCATTATTTAATTTCTTCAAATATAATGCAGGACTCTAACATTTTATGGCAACAGTTTGAAAAGTGAACCGACATTTATCCGTCCGACGCAAAATGCCAAAACGAAACTAATAGTCCTTCGGGATTCAAATCCCTTTGGACTAATAATTATTTATTACATAATAATAATTTCGTTATTTAATAAGTGCACGCGTCTCCCCGTCGCGTTAATTTATAACGAAATAATAGTAAGTTATTATTATTTCATATTTAATTAGAAAACTCTCGCGATTTAAAAGAAATACTTGGCAAAGCGTAAGTTGTTTATCTTTTCAAATATAATCGGCAGTTTAAAAGAAACAGGTTGCCACTGCCCGAAGTAAAAATATTGTTATCTTTCGCGCAGCACTGCGTTGCCATTCGGCAAAGAATATATATATTTAATTTTCTTTTCAAATTGAATCTCTGATATTGATGATTAAACTAAGCGATTTAAAAGCAATAAACGCAAGTCTTCATTTCTTTTAGTATTGATTACCCATAAAATTATACCAGCGGGGCTTAATTATTTTAGGTGTGTGTGTGTGTGATTATGGCAAAGCCTCGAGGGCTATCTGCCTAAAGGGAGGGATGCCTTTCGTGGAGGACTTTCTAAGGGAAACTGGCTCGTATACACGTTACACGTGGGGAAAACCACGAAAACGCCCATGCAGCCAGCCCGTTCGCGGGATTCGAACCTCGAACCGAACTACAAGTGTTCAGCGACTTTACCGCTCGGCCGCTGGTGGGCTAATTATTTTAGGCAAATAGCGGCGCAAGCGGCTATTAAGAGTAAAATTCATTTGCCTGCAATAGCATTGGTTTGGTATAATAAATTCTAAAAATGACACCTTCAAAAAATTAAATAAAAATAAAATAAAAAATCTGAAAATGTTCAGATTGTAACTTTAGCCCCAAATCGTGCTTTTAGAGTTTAATATGGTTTATCAGCATAATTTATCAATACAAATGCTTCAGGTGGAAAACGAAACATTTTACAGGATACAAGATGAATTACACTGAGACTAGCATGAGAAAATCTAACCTTTACGGAGCAGGACGACGCAAAATCGCATTTCGACACTATCGACACTTTCCGGTTTTAAAATAATAAATAAAAATTAAAAAAATTACATAAATCACGATTCTATATTTGAAAGTGTTTGGCATAAAAGACACTTTTTACCCAAAAGGGCAATTTGCCCAGAAGGGCTATTAATTTTGCTTTGACATTTTGCGCCGTCCACTATAAATCGGCGTTTCACTTTTCAAATTGCTGTCACGAAAAATATTAGAGCCCTGCATTACATTTAAAGAAATTAATTAATGAAGAATCTGTATGAATGTACGTATGTTGCTCGCACTGTGAAAAAACAACGGTACCTCCAGACATCAAATTTTGAATAACGTAGTCCTCCACTCGAATATGGGCATCTGGAAACCAAATTTGGAATTTATTTTATTATCCATTTCATATTTTGTGAAACTTCAACAAATTTTTGATTAACAAAATCAAAGATTTCAAGGCGAGCAATGGCAACAATGTACGGGAGGGAGGGGGGTGGACATTGTTATTTTCAGCACGCGAGACTGAGTGTCGAAAAATCTAAAAATATTCTCTTTTTAAATATTTTATGATACTGTTGTTGAATTGAATTTTTAATGTTTTAAGTGCGAAGAACATGATATTTAATAAATAAAGGTAACACATAAAACGTTAAAAAAAGGCCCTTTTGGACGTAATATAAACTTTGAAAGCTTTCACATTTTTTTTCTCCTTTGTTTCGCTGCTTCTTCTGTTAAATTCTAAATATCAGTAGCTCTATAGAAAGAGAACAGCAAATCCACTGAAATAAATATATCAGACAATAAGGAGTAGAATAATTAAGGCTTGGCAAAATCATAATAAAAATGATTGCTAAATTTAAGAAGGTAATTAGACTCTTTGAAATCGGTATCATACAAGTCAAAAAGTTTTTAAAAGCTGTTTTATGCAATATCCCCCCCCCCTCTGTTTTTCAAAGTATAGAAAAAAAAGAGGGGAGTAATATTTTGAATCGGTGCCAAACAAACAAAAACCTCCCTATCCCTGATTGGACGCAAACACCCGGTTCATTAAAAAAAAAAAAAAAAAAAAAAAAAAAGGGATTTAATAGCTTCTAAAAAATTACGTAAAATCTTTTTCCAGCTTCTCGCCGGATCGTATTTGAATATTAGCAGCAAT
Source organism: Stegodyphus dumicola (assembly GCF_044657685.1). NCBI lineage: Eukaryota > Metazoa > Arthropoda > Arachnida > Araneae > Eresidae > Stegodyphus > Stegodyphus dumicola. The sequence goes on from NC_140777.1 coordinate 52,993,854, forward strand.
GAGTACTTTTTTATGCATGTGTATGGGTCAACTTCATGTTTCCTTGAACCCTTTTTATCCCATTCAAATATTCATCCTCGTTATTCAATTTCAAAACAAAGGATTCCTCCAATGAACCATGACCGGTTCCAATACAAACAAAAAGGTTTCCATTGCTCAAACATATCCTTATTTAAACACGGGACTTACTACCAACTACATTTCAATTAACGAATTTGATCATGCATGAAGAATATTTGTCTCAACGACACTCCTTTTCAATACAGAATATGGCAATGCCCGTTTTACTAATTAAAAAAAGTATAGAATAAAATAAAATTCAAGCATTTGAATACGTAAAGTAGAGACATGTACAGTTTGAAACGTTAACAGCAGACAATAGAATTAATGAATATCGATAGAATGCGGATAATACAGAATAATCTGAAATGCTTTCAGATTTTGAATAAAAAATTTCCGTCATCTGTTTAGTAAATAAATGCAAGCTTTTTCTCATGTGGTGAAATGGCACACAAAAGAACAAACTTTACTGTTTCTTAATTCTGGAGTAAATTCTGACGATACATTCAAATGCTGATTATCGGTGGTGGAAAACTGACCAGATGACCCGTAGTTAAGTTTTTAAAAGCCTCTTTTCGTTTTATTTAAAAATGCCAACCTTTTTTAAGATGGTACGTCTCCGCATAAATATGATCAGGTGTCTTAAGCTCCCAAACGACCGGACATCTTGGATTCAACCACAACGCGCAGTGCCATCTTAATGACACTAGATCATGGCATAAAGTGCAAAATTCCATAATCGAGAAAGGATCATGAACTGAACCTTCCCCCCCCCGGATGCTTGATTCCTTATCTGTGATTACCATGACTTTATTCCAGGATGCTAGATTGTCGATTAAACATCATGAACTCATTGTTTTGCGCAATATTCAGTTCTCGGGGAAAGAACATGAAATCATTTTTGCTCCAGGATGTCAGCCAAATGAACATTATGGTCACCATGAAACGTTATAATGATTTTATTGGGTGGTTTGGCTTTTGGTTTGGTTTTATGATTATGGCAAAACACGCTAGAGCTTCTGCCTATGGTTAGGGACTTTCTAAGAGAAAACGGCTCGTATCTACATTAAAGGGGAAAACCACGGAAAGGCCCATGAAGCCAGTCCAATCGTCTGCAATTGAACACAGGTCGAACTACGAGTGTTCAGCGACTTTATCGCTTGGCCGCTAGTAGTCCTGTTCCTGGATGAGCCTGCTCCTGAGTAGTTAACGATAAAAGCTCCCGTCTAGTAAACGACCATGAAAGATTATGTTCTTGGATGTCTGGTTACCGATAAAAGATCATGAACTCATATTTTGCTCCTGGGTATTAAGTTCTCGGGGAAAGATCATTAAAACGTTTTTGCTCCAGCATGTTTTGCAAATGACCATGGATGGAAGAAAGATTATGATTTTATTCCAGGCCCATGGATCCTGAATGTTGATGGTTACAGATGAAAGATCAGACTTTTATTTTACTTCTGAGTATTTACTTCTCGATGAAAAATCACGAAATTGTTTCTGCTCCAGCATGTTTGGCAAATGACCATGGATGCCACGAGAAATTATGATTTTGTAACTGGACGCCTGGCTACTGATGAAAGATCATGAACTCGTACTTTGTTCCTGGGCTTCTTCAGTCTCAATGAAAGATCATCATATAGTTTTTGTTCCGGAATGTTTGGTATATGATTACAGACGGCGTAAAAGATTACGATTTTGTTCCTGCATGTCTGGCTCCGATGATGAATTATAAAGAAACTCATTTTTTTTTCCTCCTGGGTGTTTGTTTTTCGATGAAAAATCATGAAATTGTTTTTCTTCCAGGATATCTGACTAATGACTACGGACGCCATGAAAAGATTATGGTTTTCTCCCTGGCTGCCGTGCCGATGAAGGACCACGAATTCATTTTATAAGGTATTTCTCCCGCCTTCTTAGCATGCCTTCGTGGTGTAGTGGTCGGCACGCTCGACGCGAATTCGAGAGATCCGTGATTCGATTCTCGGCCAGGGCATTGCTTATTTTTTTATCTCTCCTGCTTCGAAATAAGCTAATGTCTCTACAGTGACGCCCGAACTAAAAAGTGGTGAATGATGACTCTTCACCACCAGGATTTGGCGATTGAGTCTCCTAAAACCCCAGTCGCCCTTTAAAAGGGGCTACATATAAGGTATTTCTCCCGCCTTTTTAGCATGACTTCGTGGTGTAGTGGGCAGCACGCTCGACACGAATTCGAGAGTTTCGTGGTTCGAGTCCGGGTGAAGGCATTGCTCATTTTTCATCTCTCTTAGCATCAAAAAACCTAATGTCTCTACAATTTCTGCTTTCTCATGTTTGATTGTATATGAAACGTCAAGAAATCATTTTTGCTACTGGTAATCTGCAAATGACCAGATATGCCATAATGTTTTACAACTAAAAATCTGGGTACTCCAGCAACAAACTTTTCCAACGATAAACACCTGACACAATTTTGCGGCTCATATTCCGATGTTAAGAAAAGTTTCTTAAAAAAAAAGCCATCAAAGTGATGCACGGAAATGGGGGGAACAGGAGTTTAAATTACTAGTAACATTAAGTAAACATTAAGTGAAAAAACATCACGCGGCTCCAGACACTCGTAAACCACTTGACTGACCTTGCAGGTGTCGGAACGAAGCTTATACGCATCAAGATGAAAATAATTTGAATATATTAAAGGCATAAAAATGTATTTCCATTGCGAAACAAACAATCGAATCCTATTCCTTTAAAATAGGTTTCATAGACTTGTATCTGGATCCTCAAGAACCACAGTACATCAAACTTCAGCAGGAAACTGAACTGTAATGTAATACAGCAATTACGCTTAAATAATGCTGCAAGATAATTATGTTAAAAGCAATCATTCTTTAGAGATATGAATCAGATCGCCATAACTCTGTTTCAACAATGACTTGAAACATGAATGTAACACCAGAATTTAATAATGCAAAACAAACATCACTTGAATATAGTGCGACTTCTGAAGAAGGTTAAAATTAAGCATTATGTTCCATCGACGCTTATTCAAGGCATGTATGTATGACGTAATGGTTAACGAAAGAGAAATTTTAGAAAAATATTTTTACTATACATTTTTTTACCGACTATAAATAGCATACAACTAAACAAACATCACTTGAATATAGTGCGACTTCTGAAGAAGGTTAAAATTAAGCATTATGTTCCATCGACGCTTATTCAAGGCATGTATGTATGACGTAATGGTTAACGAAAGAGAAATTTTAGAAAAATATTTTTACTATACATTTTTTTACCGACTATAAATAGCATACAACTAAACAAACATCACTTGAATATAGTGCGACTTCTGAAGAAGGTTAAAATTAAGCATTATGTTCCATCGACGCTTATTCAAGGCATGTATGTATGACGTAATGGTTAACGAAAGAGAAATTTTAGAAAAATATTTTTACTATACATTTTTTTACCGACTATAAATAGCATACAACTAAACAAACATCACTTGAATATAGTGCGACTTCTGAAGAAGGTTAAAATTAAGCATTATGTTCCATCGACGCTTATTCAAGGCATGTATGTATGACGTAATGGTTAACGAAAGAGAAATTTTAGAAAAATATTTTTACTATACATTTTTTTACCGACTATAAATAGCATACAACTAAACAAACATCACTTGAATATAGTGCGACTTCTGAAGAAGGTTAAAATTAAGCATTATGTTCCATCGACGCTTATTCAAGGCATGTATGTATGACGTAATGGTTAACGAAAGAGAAATTTTAGAAAAATATTTTTACTATACATTTTTTTACCGACTATAAATAGCATACAACTAAACAAACATCACTTGAATATAGTGCGACTTCTGAAGAAGGTTAAAATTAAGCATTATGTTCCATCGACGCTTATTCAAGGCATGTATGTATGACGTAATGGTTAACGAAAGAGAAATTTTAGAAAAATATTTTTACTATACATTTTTTTACCGACTATAAATAGCATACAACTAAACAAACATCACTTGAATATAGTGCGACTTCTGAAGAAGGTTAAAATTAAGCATTATGTTCCATCGACGCTTATTCAAGGCATGTATGTATGACGTAATGGTTAACGAAAGAGAAATTTTAGAAAAATATTTTTACTATACATTTTTTTACCGACTATAAATAGCATACAACTAAACAAACATCACTTGAATATAGTGCGACTTCTGAAGAAGGTTAAAATTAAGCATTATGTTCCATCGACGCTTATTCAAGGCATGTATGTATGACGTAATGGTTAACGAAAGAGAAATTTTAGAAAAATATTTTTACTATACATTTTTTTACCGACTATAAATAGCATACAACTAAACTTTCACCAAACAAACGGCATTTAAATGTAATTTCAATCAATCGTATACCTATTTTCATCATCTTTATAAAGTTTTCTTCAACCGTTTAGTGTAATTTGAATTTCGTTCCAACATAGCAACACTGACGGTTTTATGAAGAGGGAGGTTCTCCTCAGGTGAATTTTAGAAGACCCTTCAGGTTTGGAGGACCCTTGTGACTGCGATGGTCCTGATCACTAAGTCCGCCTCTGACATAGCAGTAAACTGCAATTTAGATAAAGCTTCTAAGAAACAAACACGCTACACGGAAAAATGAAATACAGCGAAACCTCATGCAGTGAACTTTGTTAGAAGACCACTTCTGAAACTGAAAATATTTTTCAGATATATATAAACATCAGTATTGGACATCAAGACTGCCTATAGAAAAGACCAATGAAACAGCGAAATTTCACAGGGGGGGGTGAAGTCTCTCTAAGAAGATCACCTCTAAAAATGAAAATATTTTCCAGAAATATGTAGACAAATATCAGCACTAAATATCTTTCGTCTAAGACGATCGCTTCTACCAAAGACAAATGAAGTACAACGGGACTTCACGGAGTAATCCTGTGCCTTTCAGAAGACCACTTCTCAAACTGAAAAATATTTTTCAGAAGCACACATAAACATTAATATTGAACATCACCTCTCTAAGGTGACCTCCTTTACGGAAAAACGATTGAACTATAGCGAAACTTCATGTCGTGATGACCTCTAAGATGATCACTTCTTAGGTTTGAAAAGCCCTTTTCAGAACCATATACACACAATAATATTGAATACCACCGCTCAAAGACAACGTCCTCTAAAAAAGACTAATGAAATACAGCAAAACCTCAAGTGCTAACAAATTCTATCTAAGAAGAGCATCTTTAAAACTGAAAAGTACTTAAGACCAATGAAATACTATGTGGTGACGACTTCTATCTAAGAAGACTATCTCTAAAACTGAGAAGTACAGGGTGATTATAATTAAAGTTTAAGTTTCAAACCGCTATAAAAAAAGAACCACTCATGAAAATGACGTCAAATTTGAAAGGAATGTTATTGAAGAAGGCGGAAAGCGTATGGCAGAAGAAAAAATTTAGTTTCAAAAGTTAGCAACAGATGGCGCTGCAAGAGAAAGAAGACTTAAATTAAAATGTTAGTTAAATTTCAGTGTTATAAAGCCACCAGGTACCAGGCTGTTCCTCATTTCGCGTCTCAGACGTTCGCCATGGGTGTTTCACTGCAGGACCGCGCTCTGCTGGTAAAGCTGTATTACAAGAATGATGATTGTCTAGAGTAGCTCTGCAAAAATTCAGGACACTGAAGGGTATAAAAGAAGGCGTTGGTCCAATGAGTGTCGTAGGTCTAAAGAAAATGATGCAAAAATTCGAAACGACAAGTTCGTTTGATGTGCAATCTGGTAGAGGGAGAAAACGAGTGCATTCGATGGTAGTTGAAGAAGTGGCCACAGCATTACAGGAGGGGTCGGCCGGTGGTGTGCAACCGTGCAGTGTACGAGGAATTGTCCGAACATTGGACAGGCCTATGAGCACAGTGCTGAAAATTGTGCGAAACATTCTGCAATGCTATCCGTACAAAATTGGCCATGTGCAGGAGTTGCTTCCGTCTGACCTGACAGCTAGGGAGACGTTTGCGTTAGAATTCCTGGCTCGCATGGAAGTGGATAATGAATGGCCGTGGAAAATTTTGTGGACAGATGAAGCCCATTTCCATCTGACAGGATACGTGAATACCCAGAATTGTCGAATATGGGCAACAGAAAATCCACTGGCAACGCACCCCGTACCACTTCATCCTGAAAGGGTCACGGTATGGTGTGGCTTTACGGCATCATTCATCCTACAACCATATTTTTTCGAGCAAGCGGGTGCTTCCGGTCCTGTTCCCGCAACCGTCACTGGTCAGAGGTATGCGTCTCTTTTGTGCAACCACGTGATTCCAGGTCTGCAACAGCATGGATGTGTGGATGAAATCATTTTTATGCAAGATGGCGCTCCTCCGCACATTGCACATCCCGTGAAACAGCTGCTGAGGCGCCATTTCGGAAATGCTCGAATTATCAGCCGTCATTTCCCTACATCCTGGCCATCCCGATCGCCTGATCTTACTCCGTGTGATTTCTGGCTGTGGGAGTATCTGAAGGATGTTGTGTTCCGTGCTCCAATTGCAAATTTAGCGGAATTAAAGGCACGCATTTCGCAACACATTCTGAACATCACCCCGGAGACACTGCGATCCGTTGTGGAACATGCTGTTTGTCACTTTCAACTTGTTGCACACAACGGTGGACACCATATTGAACATGTTTTGCGCCAGTCTCGCGAAAGTTCCGAACTTCTTTGATGAATGGTTCTTATGCGGTATGTCGCCGCAAAACTCTTGAAACCGATTTGTCCCTTTCGATGTGATATGTAGAGTCATGCAAATAAAATTATTCAACAATTCTAATTTGTCAATGCGTTTTAATGTGTAACTTCCACCTTAGCCATTGTTTTACGAATCATTTCTCGTTTCTCGTCGTGATTCTGCCGCTTACAGCGCCATCTGTTGCTAACTTTTGAAACTAAAATTTTTCTTCTGCCATATGCTTTCCGCCTTTTTCAATAACATTCCTTTCAAATTTCACATCATTTTCATCAGTGGTTCTTTTTTTATAGCGTTTTGAAACTTAAACTTTAATTATAATCACCCTGTACTTTTCGGAAATACATATAAATATCAGAACCGAATATCACCACTCTAAGATACAGAACACCAAATATCACCTGGAATTGTGAGTGGTTGTCTAAGTTTATTTGAATAAGGCAAAGCACATAAGGGCTATCTACCTAAGGGAGGCATACCTTCGTGGAGAATTTTATAAGGAAACTGGTTTGTATTCACGTAACTCATGGCGAAAACCACTAAAAGCAACCACTGCAGCCAGGGCATTCGCCTGATCTCGAACACTCAGGGTGAAGCACCAGTATTCAGCAATCTTTGACCGCTCGTCCACTTGTGGCACCTGTCGTCTCGGGAAAAGTTTATTTAGTAAAAATTACAAGTTTTAGTAATTTTTTACCGTACAACAGCTGTTATTACGAGTCGCAAGATACTGCATTTGACATTTTACAGTGCCATTTACGGACTTTAAATTTACTAAAGCATACTCATTTCCTCCAAAGAAAGAGCAACTTATAAAAAACCACGAAATGATTCCGCAAATGATAAATGATGCATATTAAATTTATTCTCCGCACTTTTCCGAGGAGTACATTACAGAAAGTCAAACCGCAATGGTTTACGTCATTCTTATACAGCGGATCGCATTCGACCACAAAAACATTTCCATTACGCTGCGAACATTAGCCACATGTTCTGGTTAATGTCAAAAGAAACGGAGACAACACTCTTTCCCCATCTGCGGGGTTCCAATAGTAATGTAAGTGTTCACGGAGAAGCACCGAGTAATGAACGTGCCTCGAACGTCAAGTTTTATCAAAACAGATCTTACCTTACCCCTGAAAAACTGCACGCGGAAAAAGATGACAGCAGCGGAATTCGCTCTTCGTTCTCTTTCGAACTGTTAGCCAGCATCGCTCTTTTATGAGAATTTAGGAGGAAGTTGAGAAATATATTGGCTATAAGCCTTATTGGCTCTAAGGTACTTTAAAAAAATTCATTTGTAATTAATCGTAATTGCATCATCTGAAGCTCCAGAACCTACAAGGTGGTTTATGTGGAATAGAAATTCCTAATCTTGAAGCGCTTAGCAGAATACCTCCCATTTTGTGACTTACTCACCATGTGTCCGAATAATACTTTTGCACTCATATTCGTGGTATTACTTAACCTCTTCTTTAAGCTTTGGTGGCAGTTCTTCAGCTCATCATATCGATTTCAGTTTTCTTAAAAAGATGGCCTTTACAACCTTTTGTTCTTTTAACTTTATTTATTAAACAACACTACGCAAACACACAAAATTTACTATTACATTGACTGTTGTTTCGCTTTCCTTCATCGGTCTTCTGGACCTCGATGCCTGTCTTTCCTTTATCTTTCATTTCCTATCTCCCTCTGCCTTTGGTTACGCTTCTACATATTCCTCAGTTCCTTCCCACTTTTGCTGCCTTCTAGACTTGACATTTGCTATTATTATTGCTTTTAAATTTGGCGATTTTTAAACACGGCGTTAACATACTACGCCAAATCTATGCTTGGCGTGTTCTGCACTTTTTCAAGACTATCCTGTGGTTGACAGGGCAGATGTGGTCTCATTAGGACTCTGCGGCACACAGAAGTACTGATGTTCCACAACTTTCAAAACATCAGGACCTCTCTGTTCTCCGAAGCACAGTTTGAAATCTATTGTTTTCCATCAAATATTACTGATATTGGAGTAACAAAGAGGGAAGCTAGTACCCACCAAGACGAAAAATATTTGCAATGCACAATGAGGCCATCATTTCACCTCAAAGGTAAAAAAAGCGTAAAGTGTCCAAGTTTAATCTTCAATTGCGAAAGAATGAAAACGGATACTAAGAATGATCAGTTGCGCAGAAGTTGTGCATATTCATCAGTTGAGAAAGTTGAAAAATTTCTTTTGATCTGGATAGCAGAAAAACGCTTATGTTCAGTACTGCGCGCACTGTATGATTTATGTACAGTATATATTTCGCGCACTGTATTTGTATTTTAACACTAAACACTGTTACAATAATAATAATAGTTTTTTTTTAATAAGAATGGTTAAATTATTATCCCTTTATTTCTTATTGGAAAAGCTAGAATGAGTTAATAACATATACCACTGTATTTAAACAATCAATGTAAGGCTTTAAAAAAAAAAAAAAAAAAAACCAACCTCTAGATCGGAAAAAAAAAATTAAATTTGTCACTTATTTCTCTTCACCTGGCAGTCGCTACATGTTCCCGGAAGGTTTTCTAAACTTCGTATGTCCCTGAAACCAATAAGGTCACGTCTTTACCCCAATCCAGCGCCGATGCGTCGGGATGTGAAGGAGGCGGTTCGAAAGCGTGAACATCAAGGGAACGACGACCCCAAATACTCGACTGGAAATCACAATGATGTCACCACAACTCGAGGTGCATGTCCCACTCCTTCTTCTATGAATGAAGATGGCGAAGCAACTGCTAAATATTTGTGACCTCAGAGCGAAACTGCAAGAATCTGTATTCCATATGCTGAAAAATTTGCAATTAAAACTCAGTAGTAGCGAATACATTTGAAATTTAATACAGGTAACCGTAACAGAACATGGAGGTAGAAAGAAAATGCAAATGTATTTTTGATTCCTTAAAAATCTAAGTTAGTGGACAAAAAGGTTATCCTACAAATAAAGTTAAAAAATAATGCGTTTATATAAACCAATGTTAGTGGTCAAAACAAGTTCGATAAAAAAAAAAAGTTAATGGACATTAGAAATTTTATTAACAGAATAATTTTACTTCAGTATTCTTCAAACTTCGGCGACTTGAGGAACTCATAAATTTATTATTTTCTTTCGATGAATCCTTAAAAGTTTTTTTAGCACTCCATCTCTTTGTGTGTGTGTATCATTGCTTACTAATATTATTTCGGTAGGCTTCCAAAGGTTAATCCACTCGTGGAACCCATTAAATTATAATTTTCTTCTGTGGGATTCTATAATTTTTTGCAGAAGCCGCCCCCTTTTTTTTTGTGGACGTTGTGATAATCTTTACTAACAGCATAATTTTATTTCAGTAGTTAACAAATTTCCATAAAATTATAATTTTCTTTCGTGAAATCCCTTAATTTTTTGTAGAACCTCATTTTGCGGAACATAACATTTACCATGAGCCTTACTTCAGTAGTCTTCAAAATTTGATCGAAAATAAAGATATAAAGTGATGAATTTCTTCAGTTAAATCTTTATATCTTTTGCGGAACCTCTACATATATATGTATTGGTAGAACAATTACCAGCCACGTAAAAAATAAATGTTAAAAAAGCACTAAAAACATCAATGTTGTGCAGAATGAAAAGAACATCATTATCTCATCAAAATTTAATTCGTAAAAATAGATTTATTACATGTTATCTTAGATAACACTACAACTGAAATAAAAAATATTAAATATTATATACTTTTGCATCCCCATCATTCTGAAATTTTTTTCCAAGTGCTTTTTTTTTAGCTGCGAAATCACGAAAGGAGCTGCCTGTAACCCCAAATTTCCACGGTATACACTTTGAGAAGACAATTTTACTTCAAACTTTACTAGTTTTTGAAGAAAGAGGGGGGCGAGATAAACGAGGAAAACGATTAAAAAGGGAAGTTCTTGTACACTGTAAATAAGTAACAACTTTATATTAATTAAATTATGTGTATGTATGTATGTTCGTAGCTTTGTGAAAAACGGCAGCACATAGACCCATCAAATTTTAAACACAGGTAGTCCTTTACCCGAACATATGTATCTCGAAAGCCGAATTTTCAATTTCGAATTCACTTTTTACTTATTTTATATTTTATTCGAACTTAGACGAAATTCTGATTAAAAATCAGCGTTTTAGAAGTAATGTGTTGCCAGTCGATAATAGCGTAAAATATTTCTGCTTCAATTTTAATCACAAACCTCGCGAATTTAAAAGAAATGTGCCGCAAAACAAAACGCACGATATTTATCTTTCAAATTTTATAAAAAATGACTGAAAAGAAAAGTGTTGCCACAGCCCGAAATAAAATATTTTTATCTCCCATGGCGCAGTTTGTTGCCATTCGGCAAAGACTAAGATATTTAAACTTCCTTTTAATCCTTTTAATTAACAAACTAAGCGAATGAAAGCAATAAATACTATATTAGACATGTCTATTACCAATTATTTAGCCTACCCCATGAAGCTGGACTTATTCTGAGGAGAGGAGGCATGAGTTATTTTTTAGTCATGGCCAAGACATCTAGAGATGCTGCAGACATACAGATAGGATGCATAACAGACGGATGAAATTTGGAAACCAAAACTAGCTGGATATTCACCCCATAATTTTATTTTCTGAAAGAACAATTTCTTCGGTCTTGGTGTAAACATCAGTACGGGTTCTAAAAGCAAACCACAATTTCCATTACAACTTTAATTATATTTCGAGATAATACACCCAACCAAGTTACAGCCAATTTAATAATTTCACTTAAAATAATTTATTCCAACAACAGGTATTTTGGAAATACTTATTTATATTTCATGATATTTAAACCTTTCTTTATCACCAACTATTCATCATATATAACTTGCATTCATTTTTATTCAAACTCGATGGCAAATTATCTCAAATTTTAATTTTATACAACTTATTAGTAAATATATATATAAATTTCATGTTATAAAATTAATAAAAGTAATGAATTTCATAATCCATTCATATTCTTAACCAGGTATTGAATAAAAATAATTACCTAAACTAATAATAAATAAAAGAAAACTAAAAATAATCTATCTGCACTCTTACAATAGGTATTAAATAAAAATAATTAATTAAACTAACCATAAAAAAAGCAGCGAACGGCATAATGAAGATCCGACGAGATAGGGAAAACATTTCACCTTACTTTCGAGATCAACAACACACGCTGAAATGTCACGGTAGCGCCATCTATCGGATACCTTATTAATGAAAATTGTAGCGTGCACAAAAGATACTAAAGATCGCATTCTTGCAAAGATATTTATGCTCAGTTTTCCTTATTAATTAAGTTTTTATTGCTACTGGTATTCCTAAAATAAATAAGTAACGTTCAAGAAACGAGCAAAACACATTTTAATGATACGTAACTAACGACATCTTGCGAAATGGAATACTACAACACTTAAATGACAAGAATAACTGATGAGTTAAAATGAGGAAAATCATGATTTCATTTGTGAAAGCAGATTATCAGTGTTAAGATATCCCGCATAACTTAAAATTAAGAATATATTTTATCACCTGAAGTAGAATACCAGCTCAGAATAAAATATATAAATTTCATCACAAATTCTAAGATAACGGAAAATTTACTTCAAATGGTTTTTGAATATATACGCTGCACGGAGTTTTAGTCGAAATACTAATTGAGCAATTCAGTATTCACAACAGTGTTATATCCCGTAGAGCCTCTTTATTTTACCGTTAGCAGGAATGGTAATTATTAAATTCGCAATTTAAGTTAAATTTAAAATTAATAAAAAAAACCTATATTTATAGAGAATATAAAAAGAAATTAGAATTTTCATAATGAAATCCTGAAAACTTTACTCAGTCAACAAATTATATACGTAAAAATTCAACCAATAAAATGCAATATTAAAGAAAATATACAACTTAAAATATGTAAAAGTAAGCACAAATAAAAAAAAATCAAATATACTTTTTACAGCTACAATTTAGCGGCTGCTTTTTAAATTATTCTTATATTATACATATTTTATTTTCTTAAGCAGAAACTTTAAAAAAATGTTGACCGTTATGTTACGCTATCATGAATATCTTCTTCTTTCCTTAGTAAGTGTTGCCACTACGCGAAGTTAAAACATATATCTACAATCATTCTGTGAAACACTGCAAGCATCGAGCTTAATCAGTCTTCAGAGTGTTGCCATTTGGCAAAGATTAAGACGTTTGATTTATTTCTCAAATTTAATACGAATTTTTTAATAATTCCGATTTTTATTCTATGTTTCAATTACATATGTAATTGAAATAAATTAGTGTTACTTGAAGTACTTTAAGCTATTTCTAACACCAGTACTCTGTCATTTGATTTATTTTAAAAACATTTCTCAGGTTTTCAGCTGACGCTTGCCTTTTTTATTGGAAATTGTGGATTTTCGTGCGGTTAGCTTTCAAGTTTCCGATGACTGCAGCGTCTTTCTTTATTGCTGAACTATATGCGGCTAAGCTTTTTATACCGATTTTATTGCCAAGCGAATTATCTCTCGGAGTTGTTAATTTTACGAGACTTTAGTGAACAATCACTTGACATCCACGATCGTGTTGAATTCAACAGTGTTTTAATTTCAGAGGATAAGTTATCTTTTCCAATTCGTATAACAAAAATTCGATTTTGATTCTTGGTCGACTTGATACTACTTAACAATGACACTGGCTAGTTTTCTATAAAAGTTCTTAATGTTGCTTTACACTCACTGTACTTGGTAATTGAACACGAATGGCCTTAAAACAACTGAAGAGTTCTTGACAAATCGACCGCTGCCTTACCAGTGGCCGAGGCTATTGATATTGCTGATTCGATCGGATCCGCATCCAGACAAATGGGCTGGCTGCATGGGCGTTTTTGTGGTTTTCTCCATAATAAAAAGAACGCTGAATATAATAATTCGATTCAGACTCACATCCCGAGGAACGGATTACCTATATGTGTTGTTAGGTTTGGTTTATTTTGTTATGGCATACTAAAGGCTGCCTAAAGAAAGGGATACTTTCGTGGAGGACTTTCTAAGAGAAAATGGCTCGTACAACAAGTTACCCATAGGAAAAACCACAGTCAGCCCGTTCTCCTGAATTCGAACCCAGGTCGGAACTACCAGTATTCAACGATTTTATCGATCGGCCGCTGGTGGAGCTTTGACTTTTTGGGAGTTTCTGAAGTTCTCCTTATATTCAACGTAAATACAAACCAGTAAAAGCATCGCTCCCTTTGAATAGATAACCTATATAGAGTGCTTTTGCCAAAGCACCTCAATGCTAAAACAAAGACGCATAAAACACATGCAGATTTTTGACAGCGCACAGTTGAAAATTGACTCTGGTGACCTTGTTGCTTCACACGAAACGCACTTGATACCACTTTAGATTTTAAGAAAATTAATACATTCATATAGCAATTTAAATAATTTACTGAAAAAATATTTCCTTAATGGCAGTTTGAATGAACTACACATATTCAATCCGCAATTAACTAAGATATTACAAAATTATTTTACTGGTTCAGAAAATGAAGTTATTCAAATATACATGTGAGCTGTTCACACTATAGATGCCTTTATATCAGGCAATCACAAACTTTTAATTTTATACCACACAAATAAGAATAAAAATACATGTACCATCCTCTGCCGATGTAGTATGTACCAAAAGGAGCACAATTTTACATTCATTTAAATCTTCCGGGCAAAAATTGTACCACTCAAAATACCATAATGTTTCATCAATAGTAAATATACCATAATTTGAAAAGCCCTGCTCCACACTGAAAACGAGATGTTCTACTGCATGCATTAACTTTTGGTGCGGAATATGAAAGCATATTATTATTCTTTGCATTTATTTTGTATATTTTATTTTCCTTGTCTTTTTTTCATAAAATATTCGGACTTCTAGACGCACAAAAGGAGAGGTTACAAGGGGATAAGAGATTGGAAAAAAGTTTTCTGGAATCGCAGGAGGACAATAAGTATTTCTGTTACGTTCTCTCAAACAAACCGGTTTAACGGGCCGTGTTACAGACGCCCGTCTTTCCGTTGAGTCAGTGACAAGTCTCGGAACAACTCCAAACATCAGTAGAAAAAGATTGAAAAACATTTTTTTAGATATTAACAATCATGATTTAATAACCCAAGATATCTTAGATAAGGAATTGTTAACATACGATAGGAGAATTTCACTTTTTAAAAAAACGGGTTTAAATTAATCGGTCGAGTTTTAACGCGAGCGATTTCGTGATACGACATGTCACATCGAAGCATCTATGCTATTAAAATCTGCTGCGTCTGTCTTGTTTGTTTGTGGCAGTATCTTCTCCGGAAAAGCGGGGAGTTTAATTTCGAGAGAGGTACTCCCAGATTTCAAAAATCCTGGGAAGCCATTTCGACAATTCTCATCTCCGTACGACTTTCATTACCGAAGATATTAATTAAGAACTCTGTAAACGCTAATTTTCGCCCTCATTTTTCCGAGTGGCAACAGTGTCACTCGCAGGAGACAAAAAAAATTCTGCTTTATTTCGAGAGTGTTGCCACTGCTCGCTTTCAAATCGTAGAGTTTGTTAATAAAAATTTCTAAAAATGAAATAAAAATAGCACTGCCAAACATTAAACATATTATTGTTATATAAGGTCTCATTCTGACGTTGAAGAAAGCAATAATAATAATAATTCCCCAGCAATAAAACGGTGACATATTTCTCTCTCAACGCAGAATTCTTCCTTATAAATGTCACCGTGATCATAATTTAGTTGATAATCGTTAGCTTCATTCAAAAATTTCCAAGGGAATAAAGATATAACAAAAGTATGTAATTTTTGAAATCATGTCATGATTCGTTTGGATATTTTACCTAAAAGAAAAAACTCTTTCATCTAACTTTAATTCCGACGACAATTTAAGAGTCTAATTATTCTTCACCTCCTTCGACAATCCACCTGACTAGCCCCACAAAAGAATATTTCACGCAAAAAATGTCCCCTCGGGCGGACGACCCCTTCCGCAACAACTGTCAGCGCAGGAATGAACACAATTTAAGACAACTCGATGCCAATATATCATAAGATTGACTGTTTCTAAAAGGCTGTGTTACGCGTGTTAAAAACTATGTTCTGCAGAAAAGATATACGGAAATGCAATTATTGTGCAGAAGCGTCACATCAACTTTTCACTATAACTGAAACCGATCCGAAATCATTAGCTTTGGTTTTATGATTCGAGCCACAAAAGGAGATAGTAGGCCTTCATGAAGAACTGTCTAAGAGTAAACGGCACCCATATACATTGTGAAATCTCATGTTGGAGGTTTTCGAAGGTTTTACCATGCAAGCCAAACTAATTTCAGAACATAATTAAATGAAATAAAAGAATGAGTTTTTAAGTTAGCATAAGAGGACATGAAGAGATTTAAGTAGGAAACATACTTGCGTTTATACTTGCCTGATTATCCGAAAAAGAGTACGAAAAAAAAAATTAAAAAAGAAAAAAAATTCTGAAATTTTTCAGATTTTAAATTACGTCCAAAGGGGCGTTTTTTTAACGTTTTGAGTGTTACCTTTATTTATTAAATATCATGTTCTTTGCACTTAAACCATAAAATTCAGTTCAAGAGCAATATCGCAAAATAATGTTAAATTAAGCATATCTTTAGAATTTCCGATATACACAGTCTCGCGAGCTGGAGATAAAAGTATTTTTTTTCTATATAACGTTGCCATTTCTCGAGTTTGCAAATCAAAAATTCGTTAAAGTTTTACAAAATATAAAATCTATAATAAAACAAATTCCAAATTTGGGATTTCAGATGCCCATATTCGCAGTAGGATTTCGTCATTCAAAATTCGATGGCTCTATGTACCATTGTTTTATCACAATGCGAGAAATAGACAATCATTTATGCAGATTTTTCATTATTTAATTTCTTCAAATATAATGCAGGACTCTAACATTTTGTGGCAACAGTTTGAAAAGTGAACCGACGTTTATGAGTCCGACGCAAAATGCCAAAACGAAAGCAATAGTCCTTCGGGACTGAAATCCCTTTGGACTAAAAAAAAAAAAAAAAAAAAAATGCAAAAATTACTACCACTGACAATCAGCGCAAGGGTTATGTTACTTAAATATGGCAAAGCACACGACGGCTATCTACCTAAGAAGCGGGATATCTCTTCGGTGAGTACTTTTCGAAGGAAACTGGCTCGGTTTCACGTTATGGGGTTATCACACCTCGCGACACTAGAAAACACTTTTCCGCAAACCAAGTTTCTTCCAGCACTGTTTTAAACGGGAGGATTCAAGGCGAAATAGAACAGATGGAGGCTATGTCCCGGCTAGATATGCGGGACATTTTGCGACACTGGCAAAAATGGCTTGCTTGCAGTTCTGTCTCGCGTAGGTTTGCTTCAAAGACCTGGTTTTCATATCAATCAACCTGTCAGATATACCAAAAGCGAAGATTTCCGGAAAATGTTTCTTCCAATAAACAGCTACTGATAGCCTGCAGTTTGATAACAATTTGATAATGGGGAAACCACCAACAATACAACAGTCTTGTTTTCGGCGTGTCAAATCCGAGTGCAATTATTAGTAATCAGCAGTCTTTAACTGTTGGGTGGTAACTGTAATGGGTGCTTTAGTCAGCATGAAACAAAACTGCCTATGGGAAATACATAAAAGGAAAATAAAACTGAGTAGAATAACATCGGTGACAACACGTTTTAGTATTTAGGAATTGTTTTGTCTACAGTTGTGCTTTATTTAATTGTATACATATATGTAAGTATATACAAAAATATATACTATTTTGAACTGAATGATATTTTATAAATATTCTTACTTTACTGTCATCTACAAATTAATTTCTTCGATTTATCAGGAAGTTTAATCGTTCATTTTACGCATTCTTTTTGTTTTGGAATATTAATTTATGCAACCAAATGCAAGTCATTCTATTCATTCATGCAACCAAATGCTTGAAAATAAAGGTAATTTATGAATAGTACTTTTCTGTTAGTTATAGGTTATTTCTTCTCCCCGTTAAATTGCCTTCGGATAAACTGCAATTTGGAGTTACCTTTCCTGACTATTACGCCGGTTATTCAGAAACTGAATGTAAAGCGCAATGAAATAAACGGGTTCATTTTGAAAACGACGTTCTACAGAAACACAAATGTCTCAAATTCGAAAAAAACATAGAATAAGTGCGTAATATTGGAGTTATCACTTCTAAATTTTATCTTTTGTTATCAACCGTAAGAAAAATAACACATAAAAGCACACATAAAAAGGGGGGGAAGTGCAGCTGCAACCACATCTCCTCGGTGGCATGACGAACAAATCAAAAAAGAAGATAAATGAGCAGTTTTGCATGGAAAGTCATTAACCGAGTTACTCAATACCTTAACCAATTAACTAGAGGGGAAAAAATAAACTATTGCAGAATGGACCCAAAAAAATATGGCTATTGCAATACTGACGTCGAATGACATTGCCTCTAGCAATTCGCTTACTTCATCCCCACCAATAAATTACTGATTTCATTAATTAATTAGCGTTTTCGTTTAGCATAAATCTGAAATTCAATTGAATATTCAGGTAGGTTGTGCTTTTGATAAAGAGCGAATATGGCAGTGAACTCCTTTGAAATTTCCTTATCATAAACCAGATATTCGTGTCCCCTCCTCTACTGCACCATATTCTCATTTTCCCTTTTTTGAATTGGCGTATTTACTCACGCATTTTCCCGCAAATTTCAAAAATATTCTCCAAATTTTCCCATCCTCAATACGTTCAAAGAATAAGCTCTTCTAAATTTTACATTGGATTCGTCCATGTAATGATATTTTTCGCCTTACTGACAAAGAAAGACCTCAGAAACTACTTCCGAAGGTCACGCCGAACCTTTTCCCTCCTAACTGTTCAACTTTACGCCAGCATAATATAAGAACCGACCCATCACAACGAAATAAACACAGACAGACATTCAATCTATGATTTCGCTTAATCGGCTGGTACATTCACCTTCTTTAAATATTTATGGATATTTTGAGGCCTAATGAGTAGCAGACAAAACAATAACAACGAGCGAGATTCGAGTTACAGGGAAGATATCGTATTAGGTATTGTAACGTTGGATTTACTATGTATCTTTACTGGAATGTGTGTGTGTGTGTGTGATTATAGCAAAGCCTCGAGGGCTATCTGCCTAAGGGGAGATGCCTTCGTGGAGGACTTTCTAAGGGAAACTGACTCGTATAGACGTTAAACATGACGAAAACGCCCATGCAGCCAGCCCGTTCGCGGGATTCGAACCTCGGACCGAACTACCAGTGTTCAGCGACTTTACCGCTCGGCCGCTGGTGGGCCTCTTTACTGGAATGTCTGTTTCTTTTAAAGAAATATTTTGACAGTTACCCGTAATTTATCCATGACAGTTTTTCATTTCTTATGTCCTTACTGTAATCGAGTCTTTCGGAAATTAAGTCATTTGCATAAATTTTTCTCTCTCGTTTTACAAACGATAAAATTACGAAAAAAAGGGGGGAGAACTATCCCAGGAAATAAGATCAATAAACAAACCGTTTGTTGTTTAAATGGCAGAATATTTGCAACTTAAGGCATTCCACAAGAGTGGGCAATACCCATCGGTCATTTAGTTATCTCATCACCACACAGGATAGAGATTTTACAGCTGCGAGAACGCGGAAGTTCCCACCCAGTTTTGATGGAGAAACACATCGGGAGACGGATGTTCCCACCTTTTTCCTCTATCACACAAAAATTTCTCGAAATGGTTTTCGGCTCGCCAGTATTTTAGGTGCCCGCATGCCACATAGACAGTATGCATTTACAAACTGCCACGCCTTCTCCGGTATTCGAACCCGGGCCCAACGGTATAGCAGACAGCAGCGCTAACCACTATATACCAATCACAGCAGTCAATATCTAACAATAAAATCGTCAAATATGGGGTGCTCTAGCTTAAAAGTACTTCACACTAACTGAATTATTTATATTTAACGTTTTAAGACAGAAAAAACGACGACTTGGTTAGATTTTGATTGCTTCAGAATGCCTTATTCGTTAGTCACGTTTTATGCTAATAAAAAAAGATACTTATTTAATCTTCATAATAGTAAGGAATAATATTTTTTTAAAGAAACCGCGAGAAGATTCAGATTCACACGTACAGTGCATCTACTCATGATGGCCGTCTCCCTAAGATCACCTCTGAAAAATAACCTGTAGTTCTGAGAACATCGGCATTTAACATCTTTTCTCTAAGACAACCACCTCCATATAAGAATAAAATTACAAGCAATAATGGATGATCGATCATTTAAGACAACAATAATTCCATTATTTGAAAATTATTTTTATATATAGTAATTTTAATAACCCAGCTAACTTTATTTCACTGATCTTGCTAGTCGTTTGTAATAATATAGACGAAGAACCGCGTTTATTGCTTTTAAATCGGTCAATTTATTAATCAGTAACAGATTCAGTTTGAAAGAAAAATTAAATATTTTGCATTTCTTCGAATGCCAACATACGCTGGAGCGTGGAAGATAAAAATAATTTATTTCGAGCTATGGCAGCACACTTCTTTTAAATCACATTTCATAATGGCGACACATTTCTAAAAAAAATTAAGTTTGTTGATTAAATATGAAAGACAAATATTTTACGCTTTGCCGAGTAGCAACACATTTCTTCTTTTAAATCAATAAATGTGTTAAATAAATTTGAAAGATGTTATGCTCTATCGACTGGCAATATATATTTTTTAAATGGAAGAGTTGCCTGAATTCGAAACAAATAGCTTAACACTTTGCTGAGTGATAATACGTAGCTTTTAAATCGCTGAGCTTGTTAATCAAAATTTCATTAAATTGGCACAAAAACATAAAATAAGTAAAAAAAAAAAAAAAAAGATTCTAAATTAGCACTTCGAAGTGTATATGTTCGCGTGGAGGTTAGATATATCGCATTTCAGGCTAGATGAGACATGTTTTGAAAATCGTTCTTTTCTATTTGCTCACTATCAAACCCTAATTCTAGCTTCCATTTCTGAAGAATAATCATGAATGAAATATTTTAAGAATTCTGCATCTTGCACAAAAGACGAAAAGATTCGAGGACTCTGTTGGCAGTAAATTTAATTTAAACATATTACATATATTTAAATTAAATTTATATACATTTTAAATGCATATAAATAATATGCGATTATATACATTTCAAATGCATCGATCATCAAACAGGGCAAATAATATAATACATTTTAAATAATATGCAATAACTTAACCAACAATAATACATTTTAAATAATCTTTTGTATAATTAAAATAAATTTTAAAATCTATCGACTACTGAAGTAGAATTTCATCGCATGAAAGATTTTAAAAAACTACAGTGAAGAATATTGTGTTACGGTAAGGATTTAAATAATTTTTATTAATAGTTATGCATAATACGAGTTCTAAAATCTCGGGTCACCGGTAAGTTAAAATATTGCAGGCTGGTACGCGTAAAGCACGTTCAAACTCTTTCTCTGACCATCTTCTCCTCCCCCCCCCCCGGGAAAAGAGGGGTGAGGGGAATCTGAAATGTTTCAGATTTTAACTGTCGCTCAAAAGGGTTATTTAAGTTTTTGGTGCTCTCTCTGAGCTCGCAATCTACCAGTCTGCTGTTACACTCACGCTTACTAACTCCCCCCCTTTTTTTTTTTTGTCTTTTTAGTTTTATTATTAAGCATAATTTTCTTCGCTTTTACGCCATATACAATTTAACAGCAAAACCACTAAAAATTTAAAAGCAGCACGGCAATATGCGTTTAGAATTCCTAATGCAGCGTTAAGTGTTGCCATTTCTCAGTTCGTCATATCAATGTTTAGTTTCCGTACTAAGATGGCTTTACAAAACTTTTTTCGGTCTTTTGGGCTTAAACGTTTTGGGCCTAAAATGGCATAATTTTTAACATTTTCAGTCCCAGACATTTGCAAAAGAAAAGAAAAAAGCCTGAAATGGCACGATTTTTCTTGCCATCTCTAGAAAGCCTGAAATGGGAAAGGATGAAATGGCACATCTCAGTAGAGGACTTAGTGTGTTTAAAATTCTGTGGCTCTAGATGACGTCGTTTTTTCTCAATGTGAGGAACATGCTTTACAATACAGATTCTTCAGTATTTAAAAATATTGATAACATTTGTTAAAATAAAATACGATTAACGAAGCAAAATTCACTCGCTTATATGTTACAGTTAGTATATACAGTGGATGGACAAAAATATGAAAACACCTTGTGAAATGCATGTTTGAAAAGAAAGATTGATTTTAATGAAATATGTAGGTGGCGCTGGCGTTTTTGACTACTGACGCCACCCATACAACTTCGTAAATGTGCTAAACAGTTCAGTTGTTGTCGGAGTACTGTTATGTGAGGTTGTCATTGCATTATGTCAGAGTTAACAGACTTCGAACGTGGGCAAATTGTTGGAGCACGTATGGTAGGTGCTTCCGTAAGCAAGGTAGCCGAGGTGTTTAGTGTTTCAAGAGGTACTGTATCGAAGATTTATTCCGCATATTTGAAAAGCGGAAAAACATCATCTGCTAAATCACAGCGCGGACGAAAGTGTGTCCTGAGTGATCGTGACAGACGATCATTAAGGGCAATTGTGACGAAAAATAAGAAGACCACAGCTGCAAAAGTTACTGCTAAAATGAATGTTGTGTTACCGAACCCTGTGAGTACCAAAACAATTAGAAGGGAGCTTCATAAACAGGGAATTGCTGGCCGTGCTGCAATTGAGAAGCCACTCATCAGTGATGCTAATGCCCGTAACAGGAAAAGGTGGTGTTTAAGTCATAAAGCCTGAACTATAGAGCAGTGGAAGCGAGTAATATGGTCTGACGAGTCTTCATTCACATTGTTTCCCACTTCTGGCCGAGTTTACGTCTGGAGAACGCCATCTCAAGAGACTGCTTGTTGCCAAGAGTGAAACATGGCGGGGGTTCTGTTATGGTTTGGGCAGCCATATCGTGGTTCTCTGCTAGCACCATGATAACTGTGTCAGGGCACATGACTGCCAAGACTTATGTGAACATTTTGGCCGATAAAGCTCATCCCATGGTACAAACTTTGTTCCCCGATGGTGATGGTGTCTTCCAAGACGACAAAGCCCCTGTTCACACAGCTCACATTGTCCAGGACTGGTTTTCTGAGCACGAGGATGAGTTGTCCCATCTCCCCTGGCCACCACAGTCACCAGACCTGAATATTATCGAACCTTTGTGGTCTACATTGGAACGGAAAGTGCGTTCTCGTTATCCACCGCCAACATCGTTATCTGAACTTGCCACCGTTTTGCAGGAAGAATGGTATAATATTCCCTTTGCAAACATACAGGAACTGTATTTATCCATTCCGAGAAGACTGTAAGCTGTTTTGGATGCCAACGGGTTTCCTACACCATATTAAGCAAAGAAACATGTTTTTTTAAAGGTGTTTCCATATTTTTGTCCAACCCCTGTATATGGCTTGAAGGAGGAGCGAAGATCCCATTTAATCGCACTTTTGTAGTCCAGATAGACTGTGGTCCCAAATTAATTCGGATATTTGGAATCCTATACTATTCGAACAGGTAAAATAATTCTGGTAAAGCGTTTAAGAACGCTCGTCTTATAAACGCTTCCTTTATGTTGGTCTTTCAAACAAAACTCTACCTTTTTTACACGACAAAAATACAAGAACCCTTAAGAAGTCTAAAGAATAAAAAGGGAAAGTTTTTGGAAACTGCAATTTAATTCTCTCAACATAAAATCAAAAACAAATAGCTACGATATAGCAATTTAATCGCCTAATTTAAAAGACAAAATATCCAACACCATTTATTTGAAAGCAATCTAATTCAAATAAAGTGATAAATATTAAAATGTAAATGATATTTGCTCGTAAAACCTGGAAGACATTATTCGAAACCTACGTCTACTTAAACCAAGCTTCACTTTGCAGAATCTATTCTTTCGAGATTTAAGCTTTCATGGTTCGTTACGCTTTGTCGATATGTAAATGTAACCAGTATTCCTGTATCTCCATTACACGCCAATTTCTCTGTAAATCGCAGCATAAGCCAAAAATAGCCATTTGCGAAACACAAAACTAAGAAAATGGCGGAACGAAAGATCTTACGCATGCCACAGAACATTAATTCCGAAATGAATAAATAAAATACAAAAAGGGAAAAAATGAAAACACAGCGAGAAATAGAAATCAAACAAATGCAGAGTGTCTGGAAGTCCAGTCATGAGAACTCGCGAACACTGTCGGGTACCGAAAGGCATTTAAGAAATAATTTCGATCGGTAATTTCAAAATCAAAAAGTAAACAGAAGCCGCGCGATGTATTTTCCCATTCAAATCGCTTCTTAGAATCCGGGAACAAAATAAAAAAAATTAATTCTTCATGAAAGACAATGAAAACGTAATCAATTACAGAATGCGTCATCAAAAAAGGAAAAATACAATTCACAGCACATACGTTTTAAAGGATCACACAGGGAATTTTGTTGATGCTTAAGTTCACATGCCAGAAAATGTTTGAAACCAGACTAAACTTAATTACCCTAGCGGTGACCACTTTTTTCTTTCACAGGGAAAAACAGCAAGATGATGTTTAGAAGACATTTTCTCACCGAAATCACCAGACAGAATTATCACTAAAAGAAATTACGTCCGGAAAAAGAGGAGAAAAATGCTCCATATTTCAAGTAGGAAACCAA
Source organism: Stegodyphus dumicola (assembly GCF_044657685.1). Taxonomy (NCBI): domain Eukaryota; kingdom Metazoa; phylum Arthropoda; class Arachnida; order Araneae; family Eresidae; genus Stegodyphus; species Stegodyphus dumicola. The sequence continues at coordinate 53,018,522 of NC_140777.1, forward strand.
GCACAAAGCCTGCATCCACTACTAGTCTACCATGCAAGAATTCCCTTCTATCACTGTATTTCTTGCGAAACGAGCAGACAAAAAAAAAAAAAAAAAAAAGTCTAGCACCCCAAGTTGCGATTTACGCCCTTAAAGTCAAAGAATATTGACTTAATTATTATTTACTGACCACAGTTTCCCTTTTCATTAGTCTGTTGCTATTAGGCAAAATGTAAGATATCTTTCAAATTGAATCTGTCTGTTATTGATTAAAAAAATACGCTATTTAAAAGCAACCGATGTAGTTCTTAAGAATATTATTTTTTTAGTTTTAAATCTGATTCAGTTCAATAAAAATGCATTTAATTCATGATGCATCTAATTACAAACATTTAATATTTTTATAAAATTACGTTATATTTTTTGTTTACTTTTCAGATACTATATACTCGTAGAAGATACATAACGTTCCCATTTAGCCTGAATGCATATTCATTTAGTATCCTACGAAATGCCCTCTTCCACTTGGGCCATCTCTATCGATAATCTCTACTGATAAAGTATATTAAACTTTCAAAAAAGCCCTTTTAGGCAATCGTTAAAAATCTTTTTTTTCCAAGTTTCCTTATTATGTTTTGTTTCATAAATGCAATGTATAGTTATCGAGGACGACATCAAAGTATTTTATAAGGAAAGGAGCCCCATCACGCTTTCCTTACCACCACGCCTCTCCATAAAACGTTCGGATCGCCAATATTTTAAGTGCTCCCATTCGATATTGACACTATCCATATACACCTATCCAGCAGTACTAACAGCTATACTTATTACGGCAGGTGGCGAACTGATGTACTGTTTAGGTTACGTTAAGATATCTGAATACAGAAAAGCACATAAGCGTTACCTGTGTAAGGAAAGGGATGATTTCGTTGAGAACTTCCTAAGGGAAACTAGCTCGTACTCATGGGCGAAAACAATCAGAAGAACTTGCTCAACGGCCTGAAAGCTTGTCCATTAGGTGTGCTCGTGGTTTCTTTTCGTTTATGTGATTATGGCAAAGCCTCCAGGCCTAGCTGCCTAAGGGAAGAGATGCCTTCACGGAGGTCTTTCTAAGGGATACTATCTGGTATATACGTTACATATGGGAAACCACGAAACCGCTCGTGCAGCCAGCCCGTTCGCAGGATTCGAGTCTCGGACCGAACTACCAGTGTTCAGCGGCTTTACCCATCGGCCGTTGGTGGGGCTAGGTGTGTTGGTGAGAAGAATTACAAATCGATGGAACGCCTAGTAATGCACGAAGCATTAAAGTAGTTTTGACGTTTAGTACGCTGTGACGCACAAAGATGCGCTGTGAGCAAAAGTCTGAAAGCTGCGATTCTGAAGGAATGGTATACAGTACTGAAATACTAATATTTTGTGTTTCACTGAATATTAAACCAATACAGGAAGAGTGTTAAAAGAGTATACATTGTTATCACATCGATAAAATGATATTGTCTAACTAAATCATCATATCTTAAAGGAAGAGTAATTGTGAAAAATACGATATTTTTCTTGTGAATTCGACAACACAGCGTGTATGATGAATCTTTACTTTGTCCAGTTTCGCGGGGACACATACAAGATACAGGCCAAGTGATCCAAGCATTCTGCAAATGTTATCTACCAGTTTTTATCACGGGTGCCAAAAAAAATGGTGACCACTTTGAGTTTTACTACGTATTGTAGGATTAGGTTAGGT